>NW_028093985.1:10473854-11103674 GCF_014824575.4 Sturnira hondurensis | reverse complement strand
AAGGTCTCTTTTGAGAAATCTGCTGACAGTCTGATGGGTACTCCTTTGTAGGTGACTGTCCCCTTATCCCTTGATGCTTCTAGGATTCTCTCCTTCATTTTGGTCTTGGCTAATGTAATTATGATGTGCCTTGGTGTGTTCCTTCTTGGGTCCAACTTCTTTGGCACTCTCTGAGCTTCCTGGATTTCCTGGAAGTCTATTTCCTTTGCCAGACTGGGGAAGTTCTCCTTTATTATTTGTTCAAATTTGTTTTCCACTCGTGGCTGTTTCTTTCCCCCTTATGGTACCCCTATAATTCGGATGTTGGAACATTTCAAGATGTCCTGGAGGTTCCTAAGCCTCTCCTCATTTTTTTGAATTCTCATTTCTTCCTTCCTTTCTGGTGGGATTTGATTTGTTGATTTGTGGGATGTTTTGTTCTTCCTTCTGGTCCATTCCATTGATTTGAGTCCCAGTTTCCTTTCCATCACTATTGGTTTCCTGTGCATCTCCCTTCGTTTCAATTAGTTTAGCCTTCATATGTTCCTCTAATTTGTGACTTTGTTCCTCTAATTTGTGACTATAATCAACCAGTTCTGTGAGCATCCTGATAAATAGTGTCCTGAATTGTGCTTCTGAGAGGCTGGCAATTTCTCGGTCGCTTAGAGTTATTGGCTCTGGGACTTTAAGTTCTTCTTGCACCATCTTTTGGGCTGTTCGTGCCTGTTCCATAGCAGGATCAGAGCCCTAAAGTGTTCACGAGAACAGGGCAACGAAGTCGCTGGGTTGTGACGCTGTACGTGGGGGCAGGGTCAAAGAGGGACTCTGGCATTCTGTCTGCCACCTGCCGCCACGGCCCTCACCGGTGCCAAAGGGCAACTAAGTCGCTGGGTTGTGGCGCTGTATGTGGGGGCGGGGTCAAAGAGGGACTATGGCGTCCTGTCCGTCGCCTTCCGCCACGGCCCTCACCAGTGCAGCAGTTGCTGCTGTCACCAGGCCCAGGCGTTTCGTCCCACTGCACGCGAGTGTGCCACCGCCGTCAACCCTCGCCCCCTGGGGCCTGCGTGGTCTGTCTCACTGTGCGTGAATATGCACCCGCGGTCTGCCCCGCACCCCAACTGGTTCCCGTCTGCCTGCGCGCCTGGGTCGGGGGCCCTGTCCTGCCCGACCCTGCTCGCTGCTGGCCCCGCCCCTCTTACCAGCCGGTTGAACGGTTCGACGTAGTCGGACTTCCGTATAATTCAATTTTCTGTCCTTTGGCTGTGTCTTTGTTTCTCCAAACCTTTGTTGTATTCAAACTTGGTTGTGGGAGAAGGCACAGTGTTTCCACCTATGCCTCCATCTTGGTGGAAGTCCCATATGAGTTCTTTATGTATTTTAGAGATCAAACTCTTTTCTTATCATTGGCAAATATGTTCTCTCCTATGGTCAGATCCCTTTTCATTTTGATGGTGCTTTGTTTAGCCACACAGAATTGCAGAATCTTTTTAATTTGATGTATTCCCATTTTTTAGTCTTTTGTTATATCCATTGCTTTAGGGGAGATATCAGCAAAAATATTGCTACATGGGATATCTGAAGTTTTTCTGCCTTAGTTTTCCACTAGGATTTTTATGATGTCATAATTTATATTTAAATCTTTTATACATTTTGAGTTTTTTCTGATGTATGGTATAAGTTGGTGGTCTAGTTTCATTTTTTTGTATGTACCGGCCCGGTTCTCCTAACACCATTAATTGAAGAGGCTATGTTTACTCCATTTTTTTTGCTCATGCCCCCTTTGTCAAATATTAATTTACCACAGAGACATAGGTTTCTTTCTGGATTCTCTATTCTGTTTCATTGTTCTGTGTGTCTGTTCTTATAACAGCAACAGACTGTTTTGATTATAGCAGCCTTATCGTATAGTTTGATATTGGGTATTTTGATCATTCGAACTGTGTTCTTCTTAAGATTGCTGAGGCTATGTGGGGTCTTTATTGTTTCCATATATATTTTTTGAAATATTTGTTCTAGATAAGTGAAGTATGCCCTTGTTATTTTAATAGGAATTACATTGAATTTGTTGATTGTTTAGGATGATATGGACATTTTAATTATTCCAACCCATGAACTATGTATGGTATATGCTCCATTTATTTGTATCTTCCTTAATTTCTTTCTTGAGCATTCTGTAGTTTTCTGAGTACAAGTCTTTTACCTCTTTGGTTAAATTTATTCCTAAGTACTTTATTTTTTCTTGTTGCTATAGCAAATGGAATTTTTCCCTAGTTTCTGTTTCTGATGTTGTATTGTCAGTGTACAAAACTGCTATTCCGTTTTTGAATACTGACTTTATATCATGCTATTTTGCCACATTCTCTTAATAGGTCAAGTTGTTTTTTGGTGGAGTCCATAGGGTTTTCTTTGTGAACTACCATGTCATCTGCAATCAATGACAGTTTCGCTTCCTCCTTTCCAACCTGGATAATATTTATTGATTGATTGATTGATTAGCTTTCTGATCACTGCACCTAGAACTTCCAGTACTATGTGGCAAGAGTGAGCAACCATGTCTTGTTCCTGATTTGAAGAGAAAATATTTTAGTTTTTGCCCATTGAGTATATTGTTGACTGTAGATATCTCATATATGGCTTTCATTATATTGAGGTATGCTTCCTCTCTTCCCACTCTGCTGAGTGGTTTTATCATAAATAAGTGTTGGGTTTTATCAAGTGCTTTTTCAGCATCTATTGATATGATTATGTAATTTTTTCTTTCTTTTTAAAAAAGATATATATATATATATTCTTATTTATTTGTTTTTAGAGAGGTAGGGAGGGAGAAAGAGAGGGAGAGAAACATCAGTGTGTGGTTGCCTCTCTTGGGTCCCCTCTGTGCCCCCCACTGGGAATCTGGCCTACAACCCAGGCATATGTCCTGACTGGAAATCAAACCAGTAACCCTTTGATTTGCAGGCTAGCACTCAATTCACTGAGCCACACCACTTAGGGCTGATTTTTTCCTTTATTTTGTTAATGTGGTATATTACATTTATTGATTTGCAAATATTATACCCTCCTTATATCCCTGGGATGAATCCCACTTAATCATAGTGTATATTTTTTATATATCTTGCTGAATATGAACTGCCAATAATTTGTTGAGGATTTTAGCATGCATATTCTTCAGAAATATTTGCCTGTTGTTTTCTTCCTTTGTTGTGTCTTTTCCTGGTTTTGGAATTAAGATGATAATGGCCTTGTAAAAAGATTTTGGGAGTCTTCCCTCTTCTTGAAATTTTGGAATAGTTTTAGAAGGATAAGAGTTAATTCTTCCTTAAATGTTTGGGAAAATTTCCCTATGAAGTCATCCATTCCAGGGCTTTTATGTACTGGGAATTTTTTATTACTGCTCTAATTCAGTATTTATTATTAGTCTATTCAGGCTTTCTGCTTCTCGATTCAGTTTTCGAAGTTTGTATGTTTCTAGGAATTTGTCCATTTCACCCAGGTTGTCCATTATCTTGGCATATAGTTGTCCACAGTAATTTCTTAAAGTCCTTTTTATTTCTGTGGTATCAATTGTAACTTTTCTTTTATTTCTGACTTTATTTTGTGGGGAGATCTTCTCTCTATATTTTTCTTGATGAGTCTGGTTAAACTTTTGTCAACTTTATCTATTCAAAAAAACAGCCCCTGGATTTGATCCTTTGAATTCTTCTTTTAATCTCTATGTCATTTAATTCTGCTTGATCTTGATTATTTTCTTCCTTCTACTCACTTTGGGCTTTGTTTGTTGTTCCTCTAGTTCTTGTAGATGCAGGGCTAGGTTATTCATTTGAGGTTTTCCTATTTTCTTTAAGTAGGCCTGTATTATTCTGAGTTTCTCTCTCAGTACTGTCTTCTCTATGTTCCACAGCTTTAGGATTATTGTGTGTTCATTTTCATTTGTTTCCTGATACTTTGATTTCTTCCTTGATCTCATTTTTGACTCATTTATTATTTAATAACATGTTATTCATTCTCCATGTATTTGAATGCTTTAGTTTCTTTTCCTTGTGGTTGGTTTCTAGTTTCAAGCCATTGTGATCTGAGCACATGCTTGATATGATTTCAATTTTCTTGAGTGTGTTGAGGTTTGTTTTTTGTCCTACCATGTGGCCTATTATTAAAGATGTTCCATGAGCAGTTGAAAATAATGCATATTTTGCTTCCTTGGTGTGAACAATTCTGAATATATCAGTTAGGTTCATTTGATCTAGAGTGATGTTCAGTGACACTATATCCTTGTTGATTCTTTCTTTGAAAGATCTATCCAATGTTGACAGCGAGGTGTTAAAATTCTTTGTGATCACTGTGTTGTCAACATCTTTCTTTAAGTCCTCCAAGATTTTCCTTATATATTTAGGTGCTCCTATGTTTAGTACATATATGTTTATAAGGGTTATATCTTCCTGTTGGACCAATCCTTTAAGAATTATGTAGTGACCTACTTTGTCTCTTTTTATGGACTTTGTTTTGATATCTATTTTGTCTAATATAAATATCGCTACTCCAACCTCCTTTTCATGTCCATTTGTTTGGTTTTTTTCCCCATCCCTTCACTTTCAATCTGTATAGATTTTTTGTTCTGAGGTGGGTCTCTTCTTAACAGCATATGTGTGGGTCATGTTCCTATCCATTCAGCTACCCTATGTCTTTTAACTGTAACATTTTATGTATTTACATTTAGGCTTATTGTTGATAGGTACTTACTCACTGACATGTTTCCATACCTACGTTCCCCCCCACCCTCTCTCTCTCTACTTCTCTCATCTTCTTATTTATAGCAGTCCCTTTAGCATAGGGATGGCTTGGTGGAGACATACTCTTTTAGTCTTTTTTTTTCTGGGAAGCTATTTATTTTGCTTTCCATATTAATTGAGAACCTTGCTGGATAGAGTAGTCTTGGTTGTAGTTCCTTTTTTTTTCATTGCCTGCAATATTTCATGTCAATCCATTCAGGCTTATATTGTTTCTTTTGAAAAATCAGCTGATAGCCTTATCAAAGCATCCTTGTACATCACTAGCTCTTTTTCCTTTGCTGCCTTTAAGATTCTCTCTTTGTCTTTAAAATTTGACATTTTAATTGTGATATATCTAGAATAGGGTTCTTTGGTTTCTTCTTGATTAGGACACTTTGTGCTTCCTGAGTCTGTGTAACTTTTTTCCTTACCAAGTCATGGAATTTTTCCATCATTATTTTTTCAAATAATTTTTCTATCCCTTGGTCTTTTATTTTTGCCCTTATGATATTTCTAAAATGAGCATGTTACATTTCATATTGTCCTGAAGCTCCCTTAAATTATCCTCATTCTTTTTTTTTTTTACTGCATTCATTTGTTTTATTTTTTTCCAATTTTTTTATTTAATTATTTTTCAGGTACAGTTTTCTGTCTATTACTCCCACCCCATCCCACTCCCGTGCTCCCCCCTTCCTCCCATTCCCACCCTTCTCGGTTGTTGTCCTTGTATCCTTTATATATGTTCCTCTAAATCCCTCCCCTATTTCCCCTGAAATTCCCTTCCCTCTTCCCTCTGGTCACTCTCAGCCTGCTCTCTATTTCAGTGTCTTTGGTTATATTTTGCTTGCTTGTTTCTTTTGTTGTATCCTCATTCTTTTTTAGTTTTTTTTTTCATGTTGTCACTCTGACTGGGCATTTCTACCTTATCTTCTAACTTGCTGATTCAACCCTCTGCTTTATCTAGCCTGCTTTTAATTCTTTCTATATACTTTTCATTTAAGATATTGTATTGCTAATTTTTTCCTCATTCTTATTCATAGTTTCTATGTTCTTTTACGTGCATCTGTAGTTCCCACTGTTTCTTGTTGTTCCCATAAAATTTGTTGTAGTTCTCACTGAATTCTTTGAGCATCTTTACAATCATTATTTTAAATTTCATGTCTGATAGATTGCTTGCTTCAGTTTTATTTAGCTCTTTTTCTGGGGATTCCTCCTTTCCTTTTGATTGGGGATTATTTATTTTTCTCCACATTTTAGGTGACTCTTTTTGTCTGTTGTTTCATCTCAGGGTGCTCTGCTTTGCCTGCTTGTTTTCATGGGCTGGACATCTGTACTAGGAGATCTGTGGAGGTCAGTGGTGCAGTCTCTTTGATATTCCAGTCTGGATGCTCTAGGGTTGCCCTTTATACAGTTTATGTGAGATACTTGTGCTTCGATTATAGATGCTTCATTCATAGGTGGGTTCTCTCTTCTAGCTGGCTGACTTGAAGCCACAATTCCTGTCAGGTCTTATATGTGCTCATTGTGAAGCATCTTCTGTACTCTTTCACTTCCAAACATTATATCAGCTAAGATTCTATTGAATGTTCAGTTAATTTGTCAGAAACTTGTCTGAGTATTGGAGTTGAGGGCAACAGAAAGTAGACTCAGCTTCCACCTACTTAAGCTGCTATTTTTCTCTCTTTCTCTGATTCATGTTTGAAATAGTAATATATCTCTAAGTAAGTTTTATGTCTCCCTATTGGGTCACAGCCTTCCATTTGAAAAACAGATCTGAAGTTCGTTTGAATATATTATATTTTGTGCTCTTCACCATAGTTCTTTCTCAATCAAATGATCACTATTTTATAAAATCAGAAAGATTGTCATTCAGTTCCCATAATATTCTCATATAGCTGTTACTCAAAGGACAGAACCAGCAATGTACCTAGCTTTTGAAAACAAACCCATTTCTGAGTTCAGAATAGGGTACCTTTATACACTTTCGCAAATGGATGTAGGTTTCTCATACTTGTGATTCATTGTTTTGAGTAATATATATTGGTATCACTTTTGACTGTGGAGCACAACTGATAGAAAGAGAATGTTACTAATAAATGCATTTCTACTATTCTTAAAATATGCCTTCTCTACTATGTATGTACTTAATGTGCATTGTTAGTAACTTTATATTTTTGTCATTATAATACAATGCAGTTATAGCTGTGATAAAGTACTTGAGTCAAACACAGAATATTGCAAAGGTCAACTTGTTTAAACCTTGTCTTTTATGTAAATGCAATGTTACTGATAAAAGACTAAAAAATTAAGCTTCAGCCGGCTGAAATTCATGAAGCTCTTCATCAATTTTACTTTGTGTTATGGCACCATATATGACAACATGTGGCACAAGTATTCTACCAGAGATTTTATCACATTAATAATGACACACTGATTTTGCTTAAGTATTTCTATAAAACAATAAAGGAAAATTTTTATTTGTACATTCACAAAGGTTTATCAAAATACTATATAAATAATGGGTAACAAATCTAACATCAATTAGTGTTGTATAATTTGGTTCTAAGCACCTTGGGAAGGTAAATTGTGATTCTCTTTTTATGCCTCTAGAGGAGCAATTCTTAACATACCACTTTACATTTCTTAAGTTAAATTATTATGAGTCTTACAGAAAAAGTGATGTTCTTGGATTAAGAAGAAAAGATCCTAAGTCATATGATATCATCTAGTCTATTCAACAAGCTTGAACTTCTTAACCATTTTTCAAACCTAGTGTTCTTTCTTCACTCATTCTCATTTCAGAAAACAAAATACCTAGGGCTAATACCACAAAAAGCTCATCAATCTCACTAGGAATCAGCCAATGTAAATCACAATTGTAATAAAACAATACATTTATCATTTGGTTGCTATAAATTATTGAAAATATCAAGGTTTGAGAACATGAAGATCAATAAAAATTTTTATTATTACTCAAGAAATTTTAATTTGTACCACCTGTGTAGAAAATGGTTCGATATAGCCTTATAAAGTCATAAACTTACTTCCCTTTATAATCCTACTTTTCTAGTCTCATATGTGTACTCTGCATTTGTTCTGTACCTTAATATTTTTCCACATTAAAAAGTTGTGTGTTTGCAAATGCAACCAATTTTACTTTCTTACTTTCTAAAGTTCATAGCTTTTATAGTCCATTTACATTCAACATAATTATTTATATAGTTGGACTTATATCTGCCATTTGTTTTATGGCATCTGTTTTGTGTCATCTGTCTTGTGTCATCTGTTTTGTTTTGCTTTGTTTTATAAATTTTAATTTCTCTTTTATCCATATCTGTCTACCATGAAGTTATCTGACTTTGTTTTAGAATTCCACTTAATGTTGGCGGCGGGGGGGGGGGGCGGTTATTCACTACTTCAAGACTATGTTTTTTTCAATTTTCACTTAAATTGTTTATTTTAAAATAGACATAGACTCATACACAGTTTAAGAAATTATTTAGAGATAGAGGTACCTTTATACTCTTTGTTCAGAGTCCCCAAATGACAGCATCTTACATGTAGTATAAGATCAAAATCAAGATATTGACATTGACCTAGGCAAAATGGAGAACAATTCTGCTATCAAAATCCTTTCTATTAATTTTTAAAACCACATATTTTTCTCTTCCCCCCTTCCTGTGTGTGACCCCTTGCAATCAATCACTAATTTGTTCTTGCTGTCTTCTCCACTTTTATAATTTTGTCATTTAAAGATAGTTATATAAATGAGATCTTACAATATACAATATTTTGGGTTTTGGATTTTTTATTCAATGTAATTCTCTAGAGATTCACCTTGATTTTTATGTGTTCATTCTTTTTTAGTGCTGAGTAATAGTCCATGGCATGAACGTAATGTAGTTTGCTTACCCATTCAACTGTCAAAGGACATGTGGGTTGATTCCAGTTTTTGGCTATAATAAATAAAACCTCTATGAACATTCTCATATATGTCTTTGTGTGAACATAAGTTTTTATTGCTCTGAGAGCTATTGACTTCATAACTATAGTTCTTTGACTCATTTATAGAGATTTTTCAGAGATTGCAATATCTAGTACTAAAATGTCTTTTTATTAGGATTCACATAAAGTAAGGAAAATTTTAAATCTTATAATTACACTTACTATATTATATGTATTGTATCCACATGTGTTATAAATGCCACAATCCCATGCTGTATTTTAATACAATCATATGTATTTAAAAGAAATTAGGAGAAAAATATAGATAAAGAATATAGATTCACCCCTTTTTGTGTATTTAATTATTCATCTTATAGTATTTCTGTTTAGGAGTTAGCATTATTCCTACTGCATTTTTGCCTGTAACGCATTGTAAATTTTCTTGTTTTTATTTTATTGTTATTATACCATCTTTATTATGAGACACTTACATTGGAAACAAATAGAGGGCTTGATTTTTTTCATATATAAAGATATTGCTTGAATGTCTACTTGCTTCCATGATTTGGATAATAAGTGAGCAATAACTTAAATCCTTGTTACTATTTATGTGTTGTGAGCTCTTCCCTTCCTTCCTCCATGGCTGCTTTCAAGATTTTTTATTTATCTTTACTTTTCAATAGTTTGATAATTATGTGCCTAGACAGGTCTTCTTTAGTTTGATTCTATGTAGGATATGTTGAGCTTATTAAATCTGCAAATATACTACTTTCTTTTTTATTTAATAATTTTTATTGTATTTTTCATTACCACTTAGTTCTCTCATGCTCCCTTTCCCCTGCAATTACCTCCCCTTTGTCCATATCTATGAGTCTTTTTTCCTTTTTGGTCAACCCTTCCAGCCCCTACCCTCCCCACTCCTTAGCTATCACCCTGCTATGTATGAGTCTGTCTCCATTTTGCTTGTTAGTTCCATTTGTTCATTAGATTCCACATATGAGTGAAATCATGTGAGATTGTAAATATGCTACATATTTTCAAAAAATTGAAACTTTTTTCTCCCACATTGTCTCTCTTTTCTCTTCTTCTGGAGAACTATATAACACATGACATCTTCTCATAATTTTATGCAGGTCCCTGAGTCTCTATTTCTGTTTAATATATTTATTCTCTCTTCTTCTTTTTTTTAAAGATTTTATTTATTTATCTTTAGAGGGGAAGGGAAGGAGAGAGGGAAAGAAATATCAATGTATGGTTGCCTCTCGTGGGTCCCCTGCTGGGAACCAGGAACTGGCCTGCAACCCAGGCATATGCCCTGAATGGGAATCGAACCGCGATTGTGTGGTTCGCAGGCCCGAGCTCAGTCCACTGAACCACACCAGCCAGGGCTATTCTCTCTTCTTCTGATTGGATAATTTACATGATTGATTTTCTTATTCTTTAACTCCTACCTCTGTTTTTTTTAGAGTGGGCCAAATTTTTATGTCTCATTGTATGTGACATACCATTACATGTATGGTAATGTTGGATTATTTTGTGAATACTATGAAGGCTGTGTTTGTTGAGAAGACTTACGATTTTGTTATATTCCTCCAGAGATAGTTTGCTTCTCTGTTGTTAATCTTTTATAGCACACAATTTTTTTAAATCAAATTTAAAATGTAAACTCTTTTTCTTGAGTAGCAGTTAAATTTCAGGTTTATCTTAACCTTTCAAATTAGTTTATGGTTTGCCCTTTACATGTAAAGTTTAGATATCACTTCAAAATTTAGGTGAGTATATACTCAGAATTTAACTCCATCAATCTATGGTTCTTTCCTTTCTAGGACTTATTCTCATTTCCCAGGTGTTGTAGAGTCTCTGAATTTTGTCCTCTGGGTCTTCAAGCCAGTAAGACTTTGGATTTATTCCTGAGTTCTAGCTGACACTTGAAACACTGACTTGCCCTGAAATAAAATATCACTCAATGCTGTTCTTTTCTTACAGTGTTGATCCTCCTCTGGTTCCTGACTGAGCTGAGTCACTCTATAATGAATGAAGAATTGATCATTTTAAGGTTTTTTCTTCATTTCTACTACTGAGCAAATTCTCAATATACAATTTGGGGGTATTATATTTTTAATTTGCCAAATCACTAAACTGATAATCATTTTATTTTATCTGGATTATATATATATGCATATGCAAGTATGTGTATATGTATATACATTTGTATGCACCTATTTCTATATTCATTAGTAGAAATGAATTTAAAACTTTGTTGTTTAGATAGGTTCACTGATTCCTAAACATTTAATTCAAATCAATCTAAAACGAACTTTTAATTTTATGCTAAACATTCTCACTTAGTAATACTTGATAAAAGTGGTCTAGTAAACATTGTTTTATAAATATTTCCTTTTTATTTTATTTTAAGTTGTATTTTTATTGTAGTTTTTCTATTACTATTTAGTTTCTTTATACCATCCTTCTTCCAATTATCACAGTGTTGTCCATGTCCAGGAGTCCTTTTTCTAGAAATATTTCAATGTGTCAAAGTGTCTTATCATTGCAAGAAGTAAGACTTTTTTGTTACTTTTGTTTTTATTTACCCTATTATCCTCAGATGCTCATACTAAAATTTCTTAAGTTGTTAATGAAATATTTTTAAAAACATATAAATAGTCCAATAAAATGTATTCTACCTTAAATCAGAGCTCACTGTCAGTGCAAGTATGTCTTCATGTGGTCCCACAATCTAGTTTAGTTTTTTGAGAAAAAATATAGTCAGCTCATTTATCTAGAATATTTTTTTTGGTTTTGGATGCAAATATTTGTCAGGCATATAGATATATTCTAACATGCAAACAAGAATTGGGTACATGATATATTTTATAGCAATGTGGCACTTCCTTTTTAAAACATGTTTATTTTACAAGTAAACAGATGTACCTAATAGATGTATTAGGTAAAGACAGATTCAAATAAGTCTTCTGGAAACAAGTAGAAGAGATGTTTGTTAGTGACATAGCCAATTAGGTTCGTGATGCATCTTCACCACAGCATCATGTAGTGATGAGATACTGCTTGGTAGACCTCACATTCCAATTGGATATTGACTGCCATACTGTGGCAGGATATCGGAGGAATTTCCTGGAAAATTCAAATGGTTTCCTTTCATTATATAACTATAAAGAATTTTGAAATTGATTATAACCATGATTACCATTTCAATGTATTGATTCTCAGCCCTTTGTTATTAATGCCAGTTTTTTCATGTCCAAATGAGTGTTTCAAGTCATTTTCTTGTTATTCTATTACATTTTTTATAATTTGAAAATTTAAATAAATCCTACAATTTAAATATAACCTATTATTAATTTAAATATCAAGTTGCTCTGTATTCTGAATTTTGGTAAAGAAATTTACATAGAAATGGTGCCCGCTAAAGACTAAAATCAAAAGAATAGCTAGAATCTATATCACTGATTACTGAAAATACATATCCACAATTTTGATAACTATATGAAATATAATAATTATAATAATCATAAACCAAAATCCACATTAGCACTAAAGCTATGTCCAGAATAAAAATTATAATTTTGTTCACAGACAACTCTCTTTACATGGACAAATTTAGTCTATTTCTCCACTGATAATTTGCAGATTGTGTAATTTACTGAATTTTTATAAATATTCTATAACTTTTATACTCATATTTTAAGCAACTTGTAAGGATGTTCATAATGATTCCTAAGTGACTGTCTCAGTGTTAGTTGGAAAAATCATTAACAACAATTACATTTTTAAAATGTCAGCCATTACTCACACTACAACAAGCAATACAGAGTTGTTAATCTGTCAAAACCTGTTAATCTGTTCTGTTAGATTTGTAATAATAATAAAATTTAATTTCACATTGCTTTGGCAAAAGTATTACAAAAATTACATGCATTTGTTGCTAGCATAAAATTTATCAAACATCTAATAACTGCCAATATTTAGCAAGCTATATAGGCATATACAATGGTATGAAGTGATTGTACACCTAAAAATGTATCTTTCAGATATACTTTCTAATAAGAATAAAATAACATACAAAATAATTTACTGATGTATGAATTTTTAAGAAGAAATATTAAAAACAGAGAGATGGTGAAATGACTGTGGGATAGTAGTAAAATAGAATATTATGCAGACATTAAGAAGAATGAGAAAACTTCATTAATTGATAAAAATCTTTATGAGACATATAAATTGTGAAGATTAATGAACAGAAACCTCATTTAAACTGGAATTGAGAGGACCTATAAGGGAAGCCCTCCTTCCTTTCCACTCATCATCAATCACTCGAAACAGAAAGAAACATACTTTCCATTTCTAATGGGAAGATTTTATTTTACTTTACTACTCTGACAGGAAGAGGAAGGATCTTCTTCTAACTTAAAACCACTCAGCCAATAAAAAAGCAGCACATTTCAAGCTCCCAGTTTCTTCTATTAGATTCTTGGTTTACAACAGTCTCTCTGAAATCCTCCCACCCTGTTATAGAAGAATATTTGTCTCATTGGTTCACAATGAAATCTTACGTCTTTAATTGCAATTCTTTGTTGTTCCCTAATAAATTTTTTTTTGCTGGAAAAATATTTGGCTAATTACTTAAGGCTGGCAAAATGAAAACTTTCAGATGCAAAAGAATCTTGATATTTTACCACTAGAGTTAAATACATGAAACATTTTCTACACATAAATACTATTTTAAACAATTTAAGTTTTGTAGTATATCTTTGGAAGGATGGAAATATGATGATAATTCTGAGAGTACAGGGTACCTCTAGATTTTATAACTTAGTTTTGGAAGGATGGAAATACGATGATAATTCTGGGACAAGAGTGTAGCTCTATATATCAGTGAAAGAAAAACTATAGTTTACCCTTTATGTCTTTAAAGGTTTTCATTGAAGTGTTTATTGAAATAATTGTAGATTCATGTAGTTGTGAGAAACAACACAGAGAGAGACCTCTGTCACACACTTTCCAATTTTCTCCAATAATAACATTTTACAAAAATTATAGTATAGAATGAAAATTAGGGTATTGACATTGATAAAAATCCATCAATTTTATTTAAGTTTTCCCAATTTTACTTGTATCCCTTTATGTGTGTATGTGAGTTCTATTTATTTTTAATGTAACTGATGTACCTTCACAAATCCACATCACAGTCAATATACTGAGAAAGTCAAGGCCTGCAAGGATCACTCATGTTACTCGTTTATACTGATTCTCATTTATTCCAGGAACCTCATTCCTGGCAATTACTAATCTTTTCATTTCTCAAATTTCTTTACTTAAATAATTTTGTAAAAGTGGAATCATATAGTAGAGACTTTATGGGAATCAGGCTTTTTAACTCAGCATAAATTTTATCTTCATTGGATCATATTATAAATGTAGGCCAACAATTTTGTAAAAAACTCTTCATATACATCACAGCATCTTTTGATATGATGGACTTTCATTGGTGCACCAATTATGATGTGTTTGCTGCCTTTCTTCCCATGAATTAATGATTTTATTCCATAAAAGAGATAGAGTTTGATAGATTATACCACATTTTCTATAATAGTCAACGCTTCCTTTCCTTAGCTCTGCATCATTAATGAGATCTTCAAAGGGCACCTTAATCCATGCTGTGGGCAGTCAATGAGGTTCACGAATAAAAAGCCTGCAAGAAGATACAGAATCTTCTTATATTTGCAAAGCATAGGGCTCTTTCTTTAGTGTACATGTGGTGTTCACCAACAATTCTCTAGTCATCCTATGATCCATTTCACCGTTCATTCACTACTTAGTAAATGTAGGCAAATAGTCTGTTTGTTTAAGAATTTTAGAAACTAACTTCAAAAGAAGCAGATTCTGATCTTCAGATATTCCTGTTCTGAGAGATTTGACACTGATTTTCAATTAGTTATCCAGGCAGACTGTGATGACCTTCCTTTGCTCATTTGTCAAAGATCAGTTAAGTCTTTTATGTGTGACTATATTTGGGCTCTCTTACTTTGAGGCATTAATCTATGTGTCTGTTTGTTGTTTGTTTTTGTCTTATATCATGATGTCATAATTACTGTAACTCTATAGTGAATCTTTAATTAGTAGTTGAGTCTTTCACACTGATTCTTCTACAGTATTATGCTGGCTATTGTAGATCTTTAATTTTCATATAATCTTTAGAATTAGTTTGTCACTATTTACATAATAGTTGACTGTGAGAGTAGATTGCATTTAATCGGCAGATAAAATTGGGAAAAATGGACATGTTAAAAATATTGAGTCTTGTAATCCATGAACATTGAATATATCCTTATTTATTTATATCTTCTTTGATTTGTTTCATCAGCATGTTGTAGCTTTATGCAGATAGATTCTAAATCTATTCTGCTAGATTTTCACTTAATATTTTGTGTTTTTTGTATTGTTATAAATTGTATTATTTTCTTTTTAAATTAAAAATTCTAATTGTTTATCATTGGTATTTAGTAAAACATTTGACACTTGTATATTAAACGTGTTACCTTGGGGTGTTTCTATGTTTTTTTAGTTCCCAGAAATTTTTGTCAATTCCTGGGGATTTCTACATACAGAATCATCTCTGTGAATAAAGACATTGATTTTTCTTCCCACTGTATACCTTTTTGTTTTTTTTTTCTTATCTTATTGCACTAGCAATGATTTCTAGTATGATGATAAATAGTAGTAATGAGAGTTAACACCTTTGCTTTTTCTTTAGAGGCAGAAAGCAGACAGTGTCTTACCACTGTTATTTTAGCTAAAGGTTGTTTTTTTCCTTTTCTTTTAGTGGTTATTTTTGATGTTTTACATTTCTCTGCTTACTTAGCTGAATGTTATTGTCATGGATGGATTCAAGATTTTATCAAATAATTTTTTCAGCTTTATTTGATATAATAATATTATTTTTTTCAGATTCTGATTTGGTGGATTGTACTGCTTTGTATTAACTAATTAATTAATTAAAATGTATTGGGGTGAAATTGGTTAATAAGATTAGATAAGCTTCAAGTATACATTCTTCTGATATATGATCTGTGTATTTCATTAAGTGTTTGCCACATAAAGTCAAATCACCTTCTGCCACGATATATTTGACACAGTTTACCCTTTAGTAGCTTAACTTTAAATTTTGAGTTAGCTTTATTTACTTTAAATTTATTCTAATTTAGAGAGTCACAATTTTTTTGCTAATATTTTTTGGGGGGTTTGCATCTGTGTTTTTAAGCAATATCCATCAGTAGTTTTCTCTGTTTTATATTTACAGGATTTGGTATTAGGATAATGCTGATTTCACATAGGTTAGAAATCCTTCCATCTGCTTCTATTTTCTGGAAAACATAGGAGAAAACCGATATCATTTCTTCCTTAAAAGTATGGAATATTCACCCGTGAATCCATCCAGGTCTGGTTTTCCTTTTTTGAAACTTATTAATAACTAAAATAATATCTTTATCATGAAACCTATTCAATATATCTATTTTTATTTATGTGAGTTTTGGTAGTGGTGTCTTTCATGAAGTTGGTTCACTGTGTACAAGTTTTAAATGGATAGGCCTACAATTTTTATAGAATTTTTATGATCTTTTTTATTAATATAACTAGTTATGGTCCTTACAACATTTAGGACATTATTTTTTCTCTCCCATTTTTTTCTTAGTTACCCTCTTTACAAATTTTGAAATTGTATTGACCTTTTAAAGAACCAGCTTTTCCTCTTGCAGGTGTTTTTGTCTTGCTTTTTGAAATTTTATTGACTTTTGCTCTAATTGGTATTATTTCCATCTGATTGCATTAAGTTTACATTACTTCTCTTCTTCTAGTTGCCTAAGGTGAAATCTTAGATTGTTGTTTATATCTTTCTTCTTTTCTCAGAGTTGCATTTAATGCTATTAATTTTCCTTTATGCGCTATATTTACTATTTTTATTTTCTTTGAGAAATAATTTTTAGTTATAAAATTTTAATGTTTTGTTTTGATGTTTACTTAATTCAAAGTGTTTTTAAATATCTGTTCAGATATTATTTGAACCACTGTTATTTAGAAGTATGTCATTAAATATCCAAATACTGAGGATTTTCCAACTATCCTCTTATTATTTACATCAAGCTTAATTCTATTGTGTTATAAGATTATACTTTCTATAATTCTATTATTTTTAGCTCATTAATGTATATTTTATGGTCCAGAATGCTATCTGTTTTGTTGAACACATTCCTAGAGAAACACTACCTGTTACCAATGGAAGTAGGCCTCCTGTAGTATCTGAAGGAAAATAATTTCCTGATACATGCACAGGGGTAAGTGGCTGTGTGGTATGGTTTATTGATAATGTAAAACATGATGACGTTCCAATATCTCATCTTGTAATCTAGAATATTATAAGACAATGAAGAAAGAAATGGAAGAAGATACAAATAAGTGGGAATACATATTATGTTCATGTATAGGAAAAATTAACATAATTAAAATGTCCATACTACTCAAAGCAATCTATAGATTCAATGCAATTCCTGTCAAAATTCCAATGATGTATTTCACAGAAGTGGAACAAATACTTCAAAAGTTTATATGGGACCACAAAAAGCTTTGCATAGCAACAGCAATCCCAAGAAAGAAAAACCAAGCTGGAGGATTCACATAACCTAATTTCACACTATACTACGAGGACACAATAGACAAAGTAGCATGGTCGTGGCACAAAAAAAAAGACACAGATCAGAAGGATAGGATAGAAAGCTCCTAAAGAAATCCACAACTTTACAGTCAATTAGTATTCAGTGGAGGAAACAAACACACACAATGGACTAAAGAGAGTTTATTCAATAATTGGTGTTGGGAAAATTGGACAGATGCATTTAGATAAATGAAAGTGGACCACCTTCTTATATCATATACAACAACAAACACAAAATAAAGACTTAAATGTTAGACCCCAAATCATAAAAATTCTAAAAGAAAACATAGGCAGCAAAATCTTGGACATTTTTCATAGCAATATTTTTTCAGATATGTCTTCCCAGGCAAAGAAATAAAAATAAATAATTAAAGTTCAGTTTGCACTGAACTTCATGCATTTGAAATTTTGAATAGTGCTGCTCCCTTTACCAGAAATTTTCTCTCTTCTCTATCTGAAAAATTCCTGTTTGTTTTTTCAGACAGAGCTCAGACCTCACCCTTTCTGAAAACTATTTCTCAATTTATCTCAATAACTGGTCAATCTCTATGAAATTCCATTGAATGTTTACTCTTCAATTGTATACATTTTTAGAGTTTTGCTCACACTATATATTCTACACTATACATACATTGCTCACATTACACATTCAATGTTTTTTAATGATTACTATCTTGAATTTAAGTCACCCTTTCTTTCTCTTCTTATAGTATATAAGCATCTTACTGAATCAAGCCAAATATATCTCTAAAATCTTCCTTAAGCTCCTACTTATTTTTTCCAATATTTTTACTATACTTTTAAAAGACTTGTAAGAGTTCATGCTGTTGCAAAGGGTAGGAGCTCCTTTCTTTGAGACAGCATAATGAGAGCATTATGCTGAGTGAAATGAGCCAGGCAGTAAAAGACAAACACCATATGATCTCACCTTTAACAGGAACCTAAACAACAAAATGAACAAACAAGCAAAGTATAACCAAAGACACTGAAATAGAGAACAGACTGACAGTGACCACAGGGGAGAAGGGAGGGAATTTCAAGGGAAAAGGGGAAGGGTTTGTAGGAACAAGTATAAAGGACACATGGACAAAAACTGGGGGGTGGGGGTGGAAATGGGAAGGAGGTGGGGAGGACTCGGGGGTGGTGGGTTAGGTTGAGAGTAAAAGATAGAAAACTGAACTTGAACAACAATTAAAATAAAACAAAATAAAATAAAACATTAAAAAAAAGACGTGAGAATTCAGGATATACAGCCCTCACTGGTGTGACTCAGTGGATGGCACGCTGGCCTGCTAACTAAAGGGTCGACAGTTCTATTTCCAGTTAGGGCACATGCCTGGGTTGTGAGCCAGTTCCCAGTAGAAAGAGGACAATAGGTAATCACACATTGTTGTTTCTCTCCCTCTCTTTCTCCCTCCCTTCCCCCTTCCCTAAAAATAAATCACTAAAATATATTTAAAGTAGTTCAGGATATACAAATTTGATCAAATATAAATGATATTAAACTATTTCTTATTTCCAGAATGTAAATAAAAACCAATTTATCAGCAGTAAAAGTAAGCTATTTATTGGGTTTACTGTGACCTCCTATAAAGATATAGTCTATAAAAAGTATCTTATAAATTAATATTGATTCACTAGGGCATTTCCTTTGAAATCTAAATGATGTCAGAAATGCTGCTGTATTATTGAATCTTATGTCCTTTATTATCATCATTATCCACTTTGCATTTTAATTGCATTACTTAAAATGTTAACAAGAAGTGATTCAGAATAAATTATAACCTTTTGAGACCTTCTCGGATGCTTAGAGCATTAGTGTGATGCTCATAGCTAATGTGTGCAGAGGATAACTTATCAGATATGATTGGCAAATTAAGGAAATGATTTTAGATTTTAAATAATGTGCTAGAATTACCAAATACATATTTACCAGAAATGAAAAGAATCACATATCTTTACTTTTTCAGTATTTAAAGGCATATTTCCTCTATTCTTCCATATTTTACTTATTTTGTTTACTGTCATTCTATGAATGTTGAAAATTTTAACCTTTTCTATCTTTCCCTTATTCAATGATTTATTATCCATTCATTCATTCACTCACTCATTTACCTATTTGTTTACTTTAGGGCAAAAGTTGTGTCCTAAATACCAGAAATAGATAATAGTTTCATTGAGAAAGCACACTAATTTTATGGGAAATTGTACACGACTCCAACTACTCGCAGTGCTCCCCAGCATCCTTAGCTCCACTAACCAGAGGATGACTTTTTGAATATATTCCTTTTCAACTTGACCATTTCCTTCCAGTCTGTCCATATCATATATGAACCTGCCACACTAGCAACATAACTTGTGTCTCCTTCTTATGCTTTTCCAGTTTTAGTGCTAAGAACACGTGAAAAAATATACTGCAACCATTTTTCTTTCCTGTTAAAGTGTCATGTGCACCTTGAGATTGCAATGAGGGAAAGATATAGAAGTCAAGTCCTTAACATGCACCACACATACAATTTTACTTTTTAAGACCAACTGTTTTTTTTTTACTTTTATTTATTAAAGACAAACTTTTAGAAGTAAAATTAATGAAATCATGTAAAATGAAGATACAAGGGTCACCCTCCCAAAATGGAATCTGTTGTGGACCACTCTGTCTGGTTTCAGGAATTGTAACTACCTCCCATGGCTAAGGATGAGCAAGTGACCTCTGGAATGCAAGCCACAGAAGATAAAGCTTGTGTCTGGTAGCAAACGCTGCCTTAGTTTCCTCTCCCTGTCCCCAAAGCATGGTGGAAAGTCCATGATGCGTAAGTCTCCTCACAGCAGGGAGCGATCTAAGCCAGACTCAATGACTTGGGAGGCCATCAAGGAAGGATCCCGGGGTTGCAACAAAGAGTGAGCAATAGACCATTGCCCCCTGGCCATGTGACATAGCCTGAGTCCCCATGTCCTGTGGGAGAAGCACTTCCTGGCTCTAATCCACTTAAACCTGATTACCTGATGGGGAGGCGTGCAGCTCCTTGCCTTGCTAGAGCATGTCTGGGGAAAAATCTGGCATCACAAAGAATTCCTGATAAACCTGTGAAATCTGCTCTGCTAAGAGTGCTTTCATTCATATGGTCCAAGGGTCCGAGCAGGAAACCCTAAAGTTTCTGCAAAACCCCCTTCCTGACAGACACTGACTCAGACTAAGCCCTCAGATTTCTTTGAAATGTTATCTACTGTTTGATCCTTGCTGCCCTGTATTCCTGTGTATTACAACCCAATAAAGGCCCCTGGAAGAAAGGGCTTGAGGGCCTCCCCTTTGGGGGGATCAGCCACCTCTCCTCACCAAGCAGATCATGTCTTGGGAATGTTTACTTTCATCCGTGGCAGACAGGGGGACTTGTGGGAAAAGTCGCCCCCACAGGAATTATTTTCTGGAGGGTGGGCCCCTTGTAGTACAGGTTTCCCTTGCTCTGTGAGTACTCTAGGAACCCATCCGTATCAGTGTACCAGAGGACATTGCTGTGAGAGGCTGTGTTCAGCTTCAGTGAATTTTTTTGGAAGACTCATTGAAATGGTTGCCCATTTCATGATGGATGATTTACGAATGCACCTAACCACACCTCTCTGAGTTTTCAGGGTTTTTTTTTGTTTGTTTGTTTGTTTACCAAAAATGGCATGACCCCTATGTATGGCATCTTGTCCCAAGCAACAATTTTTTGTTTTTTTTTCAGGGTGAAAAAAGTCCTCAAATGGAAATGTTTTATCATGTGAAGAGGTGAAATGAAAAATAGCAGAAGCACTAAAAGGCATCAAAATCAATGAGTTCAAAAACAGTTTTAGTAGTGGAAAAGTCTTGATAGGTCTATTGCATCAAATGGGGAGTATTTTGAAGGTGACTGACATTTAAACATAGAAGAATAAATACACAATTTTTATAAATAAATTCCAGTTTTTAGGGTCTCCCCCTAGTACAATGACAGAAATTCGATGTAGGGCAGGGAAAGCCCTGATAAACAGCTGAGGAGAAACACCGGAGACATTCACAGATGCACAAGAAACTCGCAGGATTAAGCTGCTATTGGTTTCCTCCCAAACACCAGAGTTTCACTTTGCTCAGCTTGAGATCTCATTCCTTTTCAAACTGCCTGTGGTCCACCAGGTCTAGAATACCTTTCTGTTCAATGCATCCTTCTTTCTTTCCACTGTGCATGGCTAGTTCTTCATCAATGTCTTCTTTTTCCTTTTAGCTCCCCCACTTTAATCTGGCCTTCTCTAGGTGCTTGCCTTCTGCTCCTTTGCTCCAATTTTTTTTCTCTAAAAACTGCTGATGCTCCTTGATCTTTTTCATTCTAACCTGGCAGGGAGTGATGGCAGTGTCGAAGGGACATTCACCTGTTATTTTTTCCCCCTCATTTTGCTTGAAGAAAGATTTGGCCTCTTTAGATGCAGCATTCACTTCTTCAGTCATCCTGACTTCTCCACCAGCAAAATCAAACACCTTGGTGGTTTTAACTTTTTCTGTTTCTTTAGACTTATCTAACTCTCTGCTTTTACCAACAATTTATTTGAACTCACATTGTTTCTTCAGTCACCTCTCTTTTATTTAACTTGTGGATGTGGGAGCACTTTTGGTTTTGATCTCACACCATGAAAAAGCTGGCTCATAGTTCATCCTCCTTCTTTTTTCTTAAATCCTCTGACCCAGCGCGTTCTTCCTTCTCTGCAGCTCTGTCTACCTACTCGCTCCTAGTTCTCTGAGATTTCTTGCTGATACTCTCCCTTTTCTCTTCTTTTAATGAGAGGAACTGTGTTTTCTCTTCCTGGCAGGAATGCTCTGATGCTTTCTTTGTTTTTTCCCTTTGGCTGTTTGTGTCTGATCTTATTATTTCCTTCTTGTTGCTTCACTAATTCATTTACACCATCTTCATTATACCCTCCACCCAAAGCCACACAGCCCTTTGAGAAGGGGAGAGAAAAGAAGGAGAGAAAGTGCATGTTTAAAGGACTATTCTGTGTACCTTAGGAAATATCAGCTAAGGATTATTCTTGCCTCACTTGAATAGTAGTTTTTTAAAATATTTTATTTATTTATCTTTAGAGGGGAAGGGAAGGAGAGAGGAAGAGAAACATCAATGTATGGTTGCTTCTCGTGCATCCCCTGCTGGGAACTGGCCCCCGCTGGGAACTGGCCTTCAATCCAGGCATGTGCCCTGACTGGGAATCGAACCGCGATCATCTGGTTCACAGGCCTGCACTCAATCCACTGAGCTACACCAGCCAGGGCTGAATAGTAGTTTTAATGATGCTGCTGCTCTTGGAATGCTATAAGGATTATTGTAAGGTTATGGCCTTTATGTAAGCAAAAGGTACAGTTTGTAGTTGTGAGTGTCAAAAAGAAACATCTCACAAACTTCTGGATGGGATAATAATTAACACAAGACAAATTAACATGAACGAAATGTCCAAAATTTATCATGGATTTACATGGGGGGTTTGCCATTGGCACTTGAGTAAGCAATCCACACATAGATGAGAAAAAACAAACACGTGATAAACAAATTCTTGCTGGACCACCCAGAAACAAGTGGACACAGAGGAAAGTTCAACACCCGGCATTGCTAGATTTCTCCCCGTGTGCCTCATTTAGTTTATAGTTTGACACTAGGGTGTTGCTTCCACACTTTAAGCAGGTTTTTCTATCTAAATTCCTCTAGGACGAAAGGTTCTTTCTGAATCTTTTATTTCTTTAAAAATGCCCTGTATTACAGGACACTTTAAAAATATTTACTGAGTTTTAGGGAAAGAGGAAGGGAGGAGAGAGGAAAAAGGAGAGAGGAGGGAGGAGAGAGAGAGAGAGAGAGAGAACACGAGATGGGCATCAGTTTGTTGTTCCGCCAATTCACGCATCAGGCATTCATTGGTGGATTCCTGTATGTGCCCTAACAGGGGACAGAACCTGTAATTTTGCCATATTGGGATGACGCACCAACCAAGCGACCAGCATGGCCAAGGCTGAGTCTTCTGTTTCTGAATAACCAGCTTAAAATTAATATTTCAAAAAGCCTATTTTGGGTGGCAAAATGTTGTTACCCTCATGCCCCTTTCGTGATCTGTAGTCGTTCATGCTCATCCTGATACTTTCCCAAAGGCCAAGGTTCTCACTTGCTGATTTTCACACTCCGGGACCATTTGTCTTCTGCTGTCATTTGCTAGCTTCTGATGTCAATGTTAACATTGCAGCAGATAGGCATTGCCTCTAGAAAACACAAATCATTTCTCGTTAAAAGGATACACCATGTCTTTGCTAAAACTGCCTCTGCATCACTTGTCTATGAGAATTGCTGACAGGATTATTTTTCATTTGTACCTCTGGGAAAATAACTCTTCTATATCCTGTACATCCTTTGAAGTTAATAGTAAACATAAATAGACTGCCAAAAGAAATTGCATTCTAATCCTTTATAATGTATTTAATAGTGTACTCTGTTACAGGCCTGGTAGAAAGATTTTAAAGGGAAGTGAATGGTATAAAAACACACTGTGAAATGCTGAGTGAAAAATAGATTAAGCAGCTCTTTTGCTATGCTTTATATATATAAAGTAACATTTTTAGAGCCCCAAAACTGAGATTTCTTTAAAACTGGACTTTCTTCTGATTTATATCCTTTGATAAAAAGTCAGTAAGATACTCTCTATATTAGTTTATTAGCATACAGTATTTCTTCTTCTGACTATGCCTTCTATCTTTTTTAAATAAGAATGCTTTGGAAATCATAGCTTTTGTTTTTCATTCTTTTTTTAGTTCATTATAATAAGGATGAATTTAAAATAAGGAAAGGTATTTGGAGAGCATTGTTGCAAGATTTGATGTGTATATTTGTAGACTCATGAACAGGAATCAATAGAGAAGAAAAGTTTAAAATGATATTAAAGAAGAACAACTGATTTAAAAAGACATGTTAAGTTTTGGGGGAACTCAAATGTGAATATAATTAGAAAAGTCACTCATTAAGTAGGGACACTTCATAATGATGAACAGATAAGAAATAATAGGGGCAAGAGAGAATAGAAATTAGAGGAAACATAGATTATGTTTAAAGTAGCTAATAGTATTTTTCCTTAATTTGTCAATAAATTAGAAATAAAGAAATCAGTATGGTTGAGGTAATGTATGAGGTTAAAGTCATGAGCATGAGTTTACTAAATTTCATAAATCTGTATAATGATGACCATATGAATAAAGAGACAACTGAACAGGGTCAACTTACAAGTTACTGCATAAATTGTGAAATTTTGTTGGACATAGACACTAGGGCTATATACCTTATACCAAAGAGCATGCTAGTCTGTCAGTTGGACTGAAGGAATAAAATGCTGATGGTTATCCAGACAGAGAACTAATTAAATGGAAAAGAAACTTTAATGAGAAAGCGAAGCAATCATTAATTTTAATGATTTATATATTATAAATATCATTTGTGCTAATTTAAGTAAACAATATATTTCAAAGACGTTCTCAGAGGAGTTTATGAAATTTATCTGTCTTATCCTTTATCTAGAAGCAAATTAAATTATGGACTATGAAGATGTGTATTGTATTCATGGTCAAGAAATCAAATAGCTGGTTCTATTTTAGGGTTTTTTTTTTATTTTAACATCTAGTGTACTACTTTTACCTTCAATATTTCATATATTGCATTACTTATTGCTTCATCCATTATCATGTTCTCAAATTGTATGTATTTTAATAATGAAAATATTTGCATATGAAATAAATGTTTCATCTTTTCATGATAGGGAAGTAGACTAAGTGCTCTGAATGCTCTTCTCATATCAAAAGAACTGCATCCTGGAGAAAAATCAGCATGTGATGCATTCCAGACTCAAAGAGAGTAAGAAAAACATGCAAAACCTACCTGACAGACAGCCTTTTAAAAAGCAAGTGAAAAAGAAAGGAGAAAGCAGTCAGCAAAAGGCACACATTAGAGGCATCTAGTGATAAATGGTGACAATGGTGTTGATAAAACTTTAGACCACCTGGAAATTGGAAGAAATGAACTAGGCTGTGGACTTTCAAGGGGGCATAGATTGTCTTAGGTAGATGGTACTACTCACCATAATAAGATTTAAAATTTTATAATTTTTAAATAAAAGTAAAAACACACTCATGATTTGGGGGAAAACATTAATCTAGAAATAGACTGAAGGAAAATTTCAAAACTGGTGATGGATTTTACACATTTATAACACAGTCCATTGTTAATGGGAAACATTAGTAGCAATTTCTTTTAAAATAATAAAAGAAAGAATGCCTACTATTACCATTTTTATTCATCATTTTCTGGTACGCTAAAAAGGAAGACAGAAAGGAAGGAAAAGTCAAATAAAAGCATAAGAATTAAAAAGAAAAACAAAAGATGCATTTTATTCAAAATTACTTTTCAACATACACATTATTTGAAATAATGGAATTTTAGCAAATTGAATACAAGCTTAATGCACAAAAGTCTTTTTTATCTATATGGCATCAAAAGCAGAGAATGTATGTTTTTTACTGACAATATTTCTTTGTATTTATATTTTTATAGCCATATCAACTTTAGATACTAAAAGAAAATGTAAAAGGTATAGTCAATAGTTACGATTATAATTTTTATTGAAAAATTAACAAACTAAATTTATACAAAAACTTAATATAATAAAAACATAAAATTTGACAATAAATCAGTGCCATAAATCTAATGTAATTTAAATCAAAACCAAGTAGTATTTTCTCTAGAATTTGGTAATCTGACACTAACATTAATTTTGAGAAGTAATTCAGCAAGAAAAGGAAAATCCTTCTGAAGAAAAATAGGGTAGGCAATTAGTCTTACTATCTATTAATACATAATTGTAATGTTGTCTAAGTTTGAGCAGGTGATAGTTTGCCCTTGTAGATAATAAAAGTCTCATTATACATATATAATTTAAAAGCAGCAATAAAAAAACTAAGAATTATGTATGTTCTTATATTAGCAACACAATTGACAATTCAAAACCATATCAGTGATGCATTTCTCCTCTGTGGGGAGACCTCTCCCACATGCATCTCCCACTTAGATCTCAATCTTAATTTAATTACAAAGTTAAAACAGTTAATTTAGTGTTGGTAAATATTTTAAAAGTTGACCACTGAAATAGAGAGAATTCTCAGACATAGGAACACACATTTATTGATACATAAAAATGATACCATTACGGCACAGTACATACGTTTTAGCATGAAGGGTCCATTTGTGTGCCAGACGATAGGAATGGCATAGTCAGTCGAAGTTTTAACTGAGATGAGAATAATGAAAGGTATATTTCCAGAGTGCGGTGAAAGCTATGGAAAGCAAAGGTTTATAATAAAGCCTGCAGGGACCAGCAAGAGGTCTGAAAGGTAAGAGAAGGGTGAGCATTTCCTACCCTCTTCTGTCATGGAAGTGGGCGATTGTGCAGGAGCTGTGGTCGCTGCTGAAAGGAAACGAAAACAACAACAACAACAAAACAAAAACCCAACCCTACAAGCAAAATACAGAGAGGAAGGGGAGGGAGATAAATCATTCTCTCTCCTTCTTTTTCCTCTCACGATTTGATGTCCTGCCTTTGGTAGGTACCTTACTTTAAATCCAGCCAGAAACCAGAGGGCAGGACGACTTAGATAATGCAGTTCTCAATGGTCAGCACTCCATGGCAGAGACCAAAGCAGGGGTGAGGAATGATCTAGTGAGACAAGTAGAAAGTAGCCAGTATACCCCAAATTTTTATCCCTCAACTTCCAATCTTAGTTTTGCTTGGATAAATTGTCAGCAAAGGTTTTCTGTGAAGATAGTTTATATTTTTGCTGGCCATACAAGCATCTACTACAGCTACTCACTCCTGCTGTTGTGAAATGAAAGTAGCCATTCTTCCATCCTCACTCCTACAACCTAAATTCGATACTATCTACTTCTATTTCTCGCAATGAAAGGTGGCAGCAGGAGTAAAGGGATAGAGGAGAAAATATAATTATTAAAAGTAATAGTCATGAGACCTAATTAAAAATTAAGCTTTTACTTCACTCTTTGGCAATATTCCCCACTGTCATCTTCAGCCTAAGAAATAATAATGCCAAAACTATGACATAGATTTTCAGTAAAAAGTATGCTGGTCTTCTCATCACTAGCCTTCATAATGTTTTAATGGTGAGAGTGTCCAAGCATACTCCCACAGGGCACAGGTAGAAGGTACCAGACCAAGCATAGTGAAATTACTCTAACACCTATGATTTCTGATTCTTAGTATTCCTTCCTCTATGAGACGACAAGGAATTTCACTGACTTAAAAGCTATGCTCCCCACATTTTAACAAGTGTACAAATCTCAGATATCTGGTTAAAATGCACAATCTAATTCAATAGATGTAGTGTGGAATCTGAGATTCTGTATGGCTAAAGCTCTCTGATCATGCTCCCGATTGGTTCTTGACCACACTTTGAGTCAAAAAGTTGTGGGCTGCTATTAAGTCCAGACTTTAAGTCCTAACTAGCCAGTCTAACAAGACTGTTAACACCAGTCCCAATGCGTTGCATCTCTAAATCCCTAGGGGAGTGAACCTATAGCATTAGATTTGGCCTGATTCACTTACAAGTATACTTTATAGTCAGTGGTTGAATTCTCTTACAATCCTTCACCATTCTTGTCTCTAAGAATTTTGCTTATCCAGATAGAATATACCTACAATTTATAGCTTATATACTCTTTGAGAAGGTCCAGGAATTCTTCTGAGCTATGCTGACATCTAAATCTTAATATAGGCTTGAAATGAACGTAAGGTAGCAATAGAATAAATTTTTGTTTTTAGCCATTTACCTCAGGGAAGGTCTTTGAAAGTTTAATTATTTTGGTGCAAGAAAAATCTGGTCTCTTCTAAGGAGAGCTGATTGGTTTTACTTCCAATGGCTACTGACTTTAAAAGAAAATTTGGTTATCAGAGATCTCAACTTCATTTGAATTTCTGTCAACGTCTCCAACCCAAGTCTCAAAAAACTCCATGCATATGTAAACATCCTACTTACATTAGTATGAGATTCTTTTTGATTGCACTTTAATTGGTTTAGCAACTATAATCAACCACCAGGTTCTGAGTTTTATCGTCATGCTTGCCTGTCCTGCTGTTTCTTTAAGGCTCCACAAGAGCTTTTGGGATCTGAGTCCTGGTTTGGAAATTCAATGCTTTTGGATTTTTTTTTCAGTGTGCTCTTAAGGGCAGAAGCAGGCAGCAAATTCATCCCAAAACACTTTGTAGTCACCAATTATTACCATTAATTTGTCATCATAGTGACTAAATGCCAAACCACTTAACTCTCACAGGTTTTCTTTTCATCTGTATTGTATCCCATGCTAAAAACCCATAACAATTTGAATGATGCTATGGATTACGAGCATCTTATTCCCTACCAAAATGTTAATCAGAAGCTCATCAAATATCCGAACAATCAAACCTCAAAATCTTATGCTCTGCCTGAGACAATTTCTCTTTATGACTACATAGTGTGGCTATCTTAAAGTTATACTCGATCATGACCTCGGTTCACATGAATTGAGCCAAACCATCTGATTTCAATATAAATCTAAGTACTGTAAAATTAATCACTCCACAGTACAAGCCATTGGTTATATCTCAGTAATCTAAGTGGTTTTATATTAGTTAATAATTACCCTAATTTGGGCAATTTCATGTAAATGCAGAAATTATCTACAATATAGAAAAAGTTCTGTCACAAAAATGTTAAATGAAGGATGTTTTATAGTAACAAAATAGACAAGAAAAGTGATGTTTAAAAGCTGTATAATATGACTAATTTGAATCCTGTTGGATTTATTTTCAAGTCATATTATAAACTCATATACCATTGCATGGTGAATCACAAAAATGAACAAATTATTTGCTTAAAATAATATGCAAATAATATGCATAAAATAGACCTCGTGCTGAGGAAATGTGGATGCGGTTTCCCTTCCCCATTGTCCACTGTTGGTCTACAGAGACAATAAGTTAACAGTGGCTTTGAACACTCTGTTAAATTTAATTGGTTCTTTTTGTATTAACATTGATGCCAAAAATTTCTCTTTTCTCAGAGTTCCTAGGTTATAGAACTGACACTGAGTTTTTTTTAATCTCGCAAAAGTGTTAAATCATTGAGTATGAGTTTCCTAAATTTACACAAGTTTCAATCCATCTTCATAAGCCATGAAGCTGCAAATGTAGCAGATAACTATGTTTCTCTCAACATAACAAAGCCCACAGTTCATTCTGTTTGGGTGGGAGCTGAAAAAACTCTACCACATTATTAGAAGCCAAATCAATTAGTAAAATTATTCTGCAGTGTCTGCATTATTTCTCATCTTCCAATTCATGTTCTCATGTTTGACTTCTTTTTGGATAATTAATGTTAAAATAAATAAACTCTTACTGCTTTCCTTTCTAGTAATGGATTTCTGCCATGATGGGCTGAGTGGAATATTTTAGAAAATTCCAAGCATTGCCTCACTTACTGTTATCTTTCTCCAGTGAATCAAAGCTTGGTGAATAGTTAATACAGTTATCTTGTCGCTAAAGCTGACTCCTCCAAATAACAATAGATAAAGTCACAGAAAGTTGGACACATTACGTAACTTCTGTTACAAGGACAAATATCTCTCTAGGTACTGAGTGCTAAAAGAGTTTTTTAACTCTGTGTGAATACAAAAATATTGAAGGCTGAGCCTATCAGAAGTGGGAATTTAGTGGACAATATCTCATGGTTTTATTTTTGCTATGCTGTATTATTACTATCTTAAAATTGAAACAAACATTTTTAAAATATGTATATGTTATAAAAAGAAAAAAAGATTTAAAGAAAAATATTGATGCTTATTAGCAATTTCTAGAATAGTTTTCCTTATGTTTACATTAAAATAGAAAACCTAAATTAATAGATTCATACATAAAATTTAATTTTTTATATTATCAATAAGCAAGGTATCCAGGGTTGCCTCATAGCAGATAATGTGGTTCAAACCAAAAGATTTCTTCCCTGACCCCTGTAATGCGCACACACACATCTTGCAGAGGCTGGCAGCCTTAGCTTCTGAGGACAGAAGAGTCATCCTTCTTCTTTCTAGTTTTACTAGATTTTAGCCAGTAGTCAATCGTATTTGACCTTAATAGTAATAAATAATAACCAAACCCTAGCTTAAATCAATATAATGTTTTGAAGACTGCGTTGATAACCAGTTTAGAAGTAATTGTTCCTTATCATAGTTTTCATGGAGTTCAAAGTGCAGAAGCATCAACTGTATCTTGGCAGTCAGTGGAATCACTGAAAACTGCACTGTCAGGAGTATGCCTTTTTGGAAATCTGGAACATCTAATGCTGCAGGGGCTGGAGTTGCAGGAATGGAATGCAGAAGTTTCCCAAGTGGGAATAATAAGTGGAGTCACTCCTGCTTTGAACCTTTGAATCCTAGACCCATATATCCATGACCTATATATCCTAGACCTATATATCCTAGACCTATATATGCATGTCTACTGGAAATATAACATCATTTGGATGTCTCTTGATTCTATTTATATCCTGAAACCAGAAGCAGATCAGTCATTTTCCAAAATGCAGATTTAGCGCTTGATACTTCATGTGTATATCTGATGAAGTTATCTGAGACCTCTATCAAGCCAGCTATTTCTATTCATTGTAGTATATGATATGACCAATGGATCCTATATTTATGAGCCTACTCCCTCATCTCTTTGAAAGTCAAGTAGATTCTGGTTTGGATATTAAGTTGAGTGGTATTTCATAAAGGTCAATTATGCAGTCAGTAAACCCTCAAATAGTGGTGCTGGTTGAATTTCTGTGGGCAGCAAAAACAAACCTACACCTGAAAAAATGTTTATTCTTTTGAGAAAAATATAATTACTACTTTCAGGATATGAAGAGCCTGATGTAGTCAGTCAATTTGTTGCCGAGTGCCAAATTGCTCTTCACAATGAATGACGTCAGCAGGTGTGCCCAGGCTATTGCCCGTGGGCTGCACACAGCGTAGGATAGCTGGGAATGCAGCCCAACACAAAATCATAAATTTGCTTAAAACATTATGAATTTTTGTGATTATGTGTCACAATGTATTTAATGTGTGACCCAATACAACTCTTCTTTTTCCAGTGTGTCCCAGAGGTGCCAAAAGTATGTACGTACATCTTTATAGAGGATCTCAGCATTGGTATCTGTCACAAATGTGTTGGACACTCACAGGTGATGCCAGCTAGATCATTCTTGATAAGCATTCGTTAATGCTGTTGTGCCTAGTCATGTCCTCCACGTCTGCCAACACAGCCATTTAAAGTGTATCTATAAGGTCATCACTGAAGTGTCCACTGAACAATGCTGGCTGCTATCAACTAGGCTAGTTTTGGGCAGGAGGCTTATACTCGATTATTTTAGTGGCTCTGTAACCAAAGTGTAGGTCTGGCTGCCGGCCACTACAAAAGCCAATAACTGAGAAGCAGGTGCTGATGTAAAGGCAAGTTGTTTGTCTGCAGATGCGGGCTATCTGGAAGACGGGGGACTCACATCTCAAAGCCCAGCTCCACCTGTCAGTGGAGGCACAGGATTTTTAAAAAAGAAAAGAGAGGGAAACAGAACAAAGTGATCAAGGGAGGGGGTTGCAAAGTTCTGTACATGCAGACAAGCGCAGTCCATTCCAACAACGCAAGTGATGGTCCGGTGTGCATCATCCTGGTCTAGTCACCCTGGCTTCATGTCATACTGGCTGCACAGCTGTAAGTCAGCAAATATCCCAGAGCTGGGGTGCTCGAAGGTCGGAGTCTGTGTCTTCTGATGTTACATCCTAGGATTCCTATTGAAACACAATGTTCATCTCCAGGCTACATATTGGTCAGAGTCAGCACTTACAGAAAGAACAGCACTGTCAAAAGAACTGTGGGGTGGGTTACAGTTTCCCTCATTTACAATTTTCCACTCTTACAGCCTTTCCATGATTGATGTTTTATCGTTGGTATTAGTAAGTGATTCTAAGACCTTTGCAGTTTGTGCCCCTCTCCTTATGTCCGCCATCATGCTTTTTACGCATGATCTCCTTATCTCCAATTTTTCAAATGTTTATGTTTCAGTTTCCCAGTGTTATTGCCACACAGCCCATAAAGCCTATGAATCCAAATATATCCTACACCTGGACCACTTCTCCTTCTATGCAAAGTGAATGGAAAGATGAACTTCCCCAAAAATATACCTACTGGGAAGATGTTTTCTCATCACTTCTTTTTTTTAATATAATTTTTATTTAATTCTTGTTCAAGTACAGGTTTATGTCTTATATTCCCAGCCCTGCCCGCCCCCCGTCCAGTGCTCCCCACCTCCCTCCCATTTTCACCCCCTACCTTAGTTATTGTCCATGTGTCCTTTATACTTGTTTATGTGAGTCCATCCCCTTTTCCCCTGTGAATCTCTCCCTTCTCCCCTCTGGACCCTGTCAGCCTGTTCCGTATTGGAGTGTCATTGGTCGTATTTTGCTTGCATGTTTGGTTTGTTTAGATTCCTGTTAACGGTGAGATCATATGATATTTGTCTTTCACCACCTGGCTTATTTCGCTCAGCATAATGCTTTCCAGTTCCATCCATGATGTTGCAAAGGGTAGTAGTTCCTTCTTCCTTTCTGCAGCATAGAATTCCATTGTGTAAATGTACCATAGTTTTTTGATCCAGTCATTTACCGATGGGCATCTAGGCTGCTTCCAACTCTTGGCTATCGTAAATTGTGCTGCTATGAACATCGGGGTGCATAGGTTCTTTTGGATTGGTGTTTCAGGGTTCTTAGGATATACTCCCAAGAGTGGAATTGCTGGGTCAAAAGGCACGTTCATTTTTAGTTTTCTTAGAAAATTCCATACTGTTTTCCATAGTGGTTGTACCAGTCTGCAATCCCACCAACAGTGAACTAGAGTCCCCTTTTCCCCACAACCTCTCCAGCACTTGTTGTTTGTTTCTTTGTTTATGATAGCCAATCTGACTGGTGTTAAGTGGTATCTCATTGTGGTTTTAATTTGCATCTCTCTGATAGCTAGCGATATCGAGCATCTTTTCATGTGTCTCTGGATCCTCTGTATGTCCTCCTTGGAGAAATGTCTGTTCAAGTCCTCTGCCCATTTTTTGATTGGGTTGCTTGTCTTCTTTGAGTGGAGTCGAGTGAGTTCTTTGTATATTTTGGAGATTAAACCCTTATCTGAGGTATCATTGGCAAATATGTTTTCCCAAACAGTTGCTTCTCTTTGTATCTTGATACTGTTTTCCTTAACCATGCAGAAGCTTTTAATTTTGATGAGATCCCATTTGTTTATTCTTTCCTTTATAACCCTTGCTCTAGGGGACGTATCAGTAAAAATATTGCTGCGTGGAATATCTGAGATTTTCTTGCCAAGGCTCTCCTCTAGGGTTTTAATGGTTTCACGGCTTATATTTAAGTCTTTTATCCACCTTGAATTTATTGGTGTATGGTGTAAGTTACATCATCACTTCTTTTAAAGCCATCTCTGAGTAACCTCAGTCTAGCCACCATTTATTGTTGGCTTGTATGTAGATACTAGGCCAATATATCTGCAAATCAAACTTGAGCTATATCCTTTTCTCCCAACAGATTATGTGGGATGTTTTGTATACCTTCAGGTATGAACTGAGGGAAGAGCTATGGAACTGTGGTGGTTTCTTGAACAACTGGGCTGCTTGATAATATAGCTTACATGTGCCTTTTGGTCTAGCTTGAGTTTGATTCTAAATATAGATGATTTCTCACTTATAGAGTAATGGTATTCTGCCCAACTGAATTTATTCCTTGGTGTATAAGTAGCATGTTTTTTGTAACAGTCAGCTCCAAACACATTTTCATTTGATTCCTTATGGTCACATGCATAATTTTAACAGGGCCCAGTGATATACTAAGAACTTTTATGAGGAAGTGTGCAATTATCTTCTTAGATGGCAAGAACTTGTTCCTGGACTCCAGGGCCCTATGCTATAATTCTCCTACTGAAGCTTACTGTAAATTCCACATGGCATCAATCTCTACCATTGGCACCTTCATCACAATAGGTTGCTGGTTCTTATGGTCCAAGTTGGAAGGCTTAGGACTGAGCCTAGTATTATGTCCTTTTCTTTTCCCAGCCCCACTCAATAGAGGGAATCATTTGTGCTTCTCACTGTATGTACCAAAGCAGGATTCTAGTAGTGTTATATGTTGTCTATAGACTAGAAAATGAGACAATGTCTTTCTTCTTGGGAGAAAGGGATGCAAGATGAGGCAAATTGCCTTTTACTTTGGAAGGGATGTCCTTGGTTGCCCCATCATTAAATGATGTAGTAATACATCATTAAAAATTTACTGAAGTGGATAATCTTTACATTTTAATAGGGCTTATTTTAAACTCTCTGGAAACATCACAACAAAAATTCCAGTATGTAAAATTCTGCTTCACCATATCACTTTGTCAGCATGGCACCAATGATAAATCAATGTGATAAATCAATGTGATGTTTTATGAATGTCCAGATGGCCTAGATATCTTTGAATTATTTCAAGAAGGAGTTGTGAAGCCTTAACATAGCCCTTAAGCAAAACTGCAAGTATGCATTTTTAAAAATTTTATTTAAATACAAATCTTTATGGCCTATTTTACTGATGATGAAAGAAACAAATCAACTAATCTTCAGCATCAATAGCATGTCTGGGATGCAAAATGCTCTCAACACTAGTGTTTGGTTGAGACTGTGATCATCTACCACTATCTCTGGTCTTCAACTGCTTTCTCTAAGGCTTGTACTGGTAAATTAAACAAAGGTGCCACCTTTGTTTAATAGGTACCACTGCTGCTGCATCCTTTAGATCTGCAAATGTGGCACTAGTCTTCCGCATTTCCCCAGTATCTTGCCTCTGAGGCGGAGCAGTTGTAGAGACTTCCACTTTGCCCTCTTCACTGTGTGATAGTTCTCAAGGCATAGGCCACGACCCAGGGCGGTGGCTACATTAACTGAAAAGTATCTCAATCCAAATTATACTTTTATAGGCTAAGGGAAAATAGCTGTAGACCCAATGTAATAAAAATTAGCTGGACTTTGGCCAGGATTCCACTTTTAATTGACCTTGGCCCTAACAGGAAGCCGTAATGACAGTTTAGTTCTCCAGGAATCAATATCAGCTCAGACTCTGCATGTAATAGTCCTCAGGATGTCTAAGTAATCTCTTTTCACCAGTATACAGTCAACTGTAGGAGAGGAAAGGGGAAACACTGATATAATATTGCAGAGTCCTTTGTTGTGGGGACTTGGTAATTTCTTCAATGGGATAGGACAGGGGTTCAAATCTGGGAAATGTCTAAGGAATTGTAAATTTTTATTTAGAAAAATAAAAAAAAATTGCTTTGTGCTCATTCATTCCTGTCTTTAAAAAAATCTTTATTTACCAACTTTTTATTATTTCCATAAGGATTCTAGGTTCTTTAATCATCTCCATAATTTCCTGTAGGTCAAACCTCCCAGTCTTGCACTCCAACCTTTCTGATCATTATGACAATAATGATCTTCTGGCTATTGGAACCTAAGTATTGCTACCTGATGTCAATTGGTTAAGATCTCTTCATCTCCATTGGTAGCAGGTGAAGCAGTTCATTATCCTCTTACACCAGCCGCCCTCGCCCGCAGCAGAAAGCCACTGCTGCATGTCCTAGTGATGCTGGTGACCCTCTCGTTAGCACATCTCCAATCGTTTGATAATAGTGAGTACTCTGGGCCTTCCTATGAAACCAATTTTCTGGTGGGATACTTACCCTCATATAATATACCCACTCCAACATCTCTACTTCCTTGATTTTTTAAATCCCAACCTGCACCTGAAGTTTTACACATTTCAATTTTGCTCATTGTGAGCCACTGATAGAAGCTAACCTAGCATCAATTTTTCATTATCATCTCGGGTCTTCACCAGGGTGTGAAAATTTGTATTTGGAGTACCCAAAATTTAATAAACTCTTTCTTAGTTTTATGTTCTGATTCCCTTGATCATGTACCTTCAAAATTCACTATCAAAGGTACTCTTTTGCCTCCCATTGGTACATGCTGATAAATCTTTTCTACTCTTCTGTGGTCTGGATCTTGGTGGTCTAGATCTTATAAGGGATTATAAGGCTTTAACATGTTAAAATCCATGCTGGGTTTTGCTGTGACCGTACCCTAGTTACTGGCATACAATTCATGAGAAGTAGAACATAGCCTGAGGATAATTCCTCTCGCCTAGTCATGAACAGCTATTTGCATTGTCTTCCCGCAAGAAGGGATTGTACTCTTTGTATAAATAATAAGGTACATATACAAGGAAAATTTGTATGTACTTTCTTCTGAAGCAAATTATGTATTAGAAGTAATAAAAATTTCTCACTCAGCTGGAATTTAGATAAACACATATTTTACAAACCATCAATGTTTTTCAACTATTCTCTTTTTTTGGTCAAAGCCAAATTACTAAATTTTTTCTTGTAGTGCTTTTATATAAATCTACATAATACTATTTTTAGTGAGCTTATATAGGCAATGTTTTCATTTAACTTGCTCATTTAACATTCATATCATCATGAGTAATCATACATAAATTCCCATACCATGACTATCACCATGTGGAAGAGGTCTGTTTAATAACACACAGTTAATACTCCTGTTCTTGACCTATATTTAACAACTTATATTTGGATACTTACAATTAGTCATTTTTAGTGAATACTACTATAATACAAGTCATTAAGTTAATACCTGTCAAAGTAAGAGTCATTAATAGAATACTGCAGCAATTACTTCTCCTTCTCCATATAGGCTAACTTCCTCTTCCACTCTACTTATTATTATGCAACTCAAATATTCAAAATACTCACACTATGAAACCCCAGTTTTAAACACCCAGTATACTTACAGAAATTCAGAAAGCAAAAATATTATTTTTAGAAAGAAAAAAGGGGTACAAAATTAAACATTATAGAAAATACTGTCTTTTTAACAACATAATTTAGAGTTTTCAAATACTTCTTCACAGGAATGAGATTTGGATGCTTCACTATTGCCTATAGATATTTGTTCTGAAGTTAGAATTCCATGTAGAAGCCATTTATGTCCATGTTTGGGATACTGAATTGCTGGCTTGGTTGCCTCAGAGAAAGCAAATTGATTCAGCCTAGTTCCATTGCAGAGAGTTGGTAATTTGGCCCTGGCACATCAGTTATCTTGAATCACAGCTGACTCTGTTAGGTGTTATGTCACTCTACATTTCACTCTATTTGTGCAAAATCCAGATTTGGTTTAATGGTTTCTGTCCTTCTGTGCAAGCCAGGAAACTTGCACAATATTAGAAAAAAGTATTGAGCATTTAGCTGGATCCAGGTCTAATTTATAGTAAAGTGTTGCTATATGTGATCACTGACTGCTTCTCCTGAAGTTAGCTACTCTGGAAATCAAAATCAACCAAATGAATCATAAGAGGTGAAAGATGACTCAGCAAATATTGAAATTATAGTAATGCTACCTACTTTTTACTACATTTTCATTATAATATAAATCAAAATTTATGTCTTTAATGATTGATATAAATACAGAACACTGAAAATTAGTTTTTGTGCTTAAAAATTCCAAATTTGTAAGTATACAGAATTTGATTTGGGCATTCAAGTAGAAAAAGTAAAGTCTGAAATTTTGGACAGACTACTAGGTCTTCAAAAACTTATTCCTATGAAATTTAGTTTACACTCCATGGAAAACAATGACAGACTCTCATTTTGTTCAGGACAATCACAATGTAAACATTATATTTTTATTTCTTGCAAAAAAGAAGCATTAAAGTGTTTTTACTAGTGAATGTTCTAATGACTATTGAAAATTTCCAACAGAAGTGGGGGGAAAGGCAGAAAACTGTACTTGAACAACAATAAATTTTTTTAAAAAATGAAAAAAATTTCAACAGAAAAGTTAACCATATGTGCTAAAAGGAAATATAAAGAAATGTGAAATAGCTATATAAATTGCTATGATGTTGAGTTAATATTTTTCCAGTTTGCAATATTAAACAATGTTTGCTCTAAAGGGCAGGGAATATCCAGCCTTGGTCTTGCTAGAGTCAGTTGTGTTCTGTGAATAGAGACGCATTCTCCCCTGTAACCAGAGTTCCTGTTTTACCAAACTTAATGAGAAAGACCCAGATAATCTATCATTTGTGCCATTTTGAGTAGTATTTTCAATTATTCCCTTGAACAACGAGTTTTTCCCTTTTTTCCTTGATGGCACATAACATATGTCACTAAATGATGTAAACACAAGCAATGCATTTCCTAAATTTTGTTTTTGAATTCTACAATTTCCAATTTTCTCTCTCCTATTATTTAATAGTCTTCATATTAGGCTGAATAAGTACATCTGCATGGTAACATGGGCTAAGCATTAAGCACAGTTCTTGGCAATTGACTAGACAGTACCATTTCCTCTTTTACTAATCCCAATGTGCCAATACCTTGAGACACTATGGATGGGTGTGAAACACTGCCTTAGAGCTTTTCTTCTGTACATAAAACTTACCTACAGAAAACACATTGTTAACTGTAACTGAACAAACATAAAAAAAGAGCACCCATTGCAAAGATAGCCTTGTCATTCTTCCTTTGACCAGGCAAAGGAATGATGGGTTATATCCCAAATAAAGGATAGCAAAGCTTGTCAAGGAAATATTTGGTGAGGATGAAGGGAGAGGGAAAGGGAGAAATACACACAGAGAAGAAAATATAAAGAGGAAAAAAAAGATTGAAATGATTTTCAAAGAAAGGGGGGAGCCAAATGTCATGAATTTGTATAATTAGAATCAAATATTACCGCATACTTCTATGAGATTCACAACAACATATCCTGGGAATAGGCGGAACAAACCCCAGAGTTTACATAGGCTGGGGATAGTTTGCTTTCAAAGAAAGAGGCTTCACAATATAATGAGCATTGAATATAATTTTCGGGAGGATAATGCCTTAGATTTTTCATAAGAAACCATGCAAGTCAGGAACAATGGAAATAAAATTTATAAGTGCTAAAGTAAAAAAAGGCAAACCATAGTCTTATTCATAGTAAAAATGTTTTTCAAAAGTAAAATAATGACATTTTCAAATATTAATTAAAAGAGTTGAAATAATCTACAGCCAACAGAACTGACTTAAAAATTTTCATGGAATTTTTTTCAGACACACAAAAAAACAATAGCAGATGGGAAATTGTACACAGTTAATTTGATATTTGGGTATAGTTCTTGTAAGGTTACATATAATTCTGATTCACCCATATTCCTGGAGATTGCACCTAGCCCTGTTTCCCACCTGGTGGACCCTGGATTAACTGTCTATAGCCCAGAGCCTTTGGGGCTTTAAAAAGTGATGCTTAGCTTTTCAATCTTCTGCAAAAATGTCCCTATCTGTAGGGTAGCCACAAAGCTGTGCTCGCTTCTCTGTATTTCTCCTTTGCTACATCATAGCCCAGTAATTTTTTACTATCTTATTAGGTATCTGATGTCTTCAAGGAGACTTCTTAAAAATATTTTTTTTTCAGACAGAGCAGAGAATTTTAAAGGTAAGGGTATATATGGAAACCTTCTGTACTTTTCACTTAATTTTTCTGTGAATTGTTCTAAAAAACATAAGTCCATTAATTTTTTCAAATTTACAGTTTTACTCAAGAAGATAGTTTAAATTACCCAATATTTCATGATTTAGAATTATTATTTTTTGTTAATCAGTAAACATCCCAATAAAACTAATGCTTACAACTGACAAAAACAACTTTCTCATTCTGCTCTTTTAATTATTCTTTCCTCTTCATTATAACCTCTCTCAATACCTCCCAGTTATTTACTTGCTAGTGCACAACTGCAGCATTTTTATGAAAATATGTTCCAGTGGGGATTCAAGTGCAGTTATATTTTCATTAATTTGTGTTAATTTGTTTGTTTAAGTTTCCTTAAATTGTTTTTTAGAATTTATAATGGTCACCAAACTCCTCCATGCCTCCCACCCTTCACTTTCCATTGAGATCTCTCTCCTGAAATACTTTGTCCTGTGATCTAGCCTGATATCCAGGAAATTTATCACCCTTCTTATTGGATTCTCTGTATCCCAATCACATGGCTCATTCTTTCTTGATTTTTTTCTAATTTTGATAAATTTTTTCCTTAATTTGTTAAGAGAAAAACTGTACATGTAGCAAAGCTTTTAAAATATAGATTATCTGAAAATGTGTAAAAGAAAGAAAACAAAAAAAAAAGACTACGTATCTCATTGAAATATCAGTTTAGAAAGGTTGCACCTGATTTCCTACCACTTTTAAAGCCAATGTATTTACTGTCTTCTCTCATCTACTTTTGCTGCTGAGGATGCTATTACAATTCTTAGTCACTGACATTTTTAAATTATCTCCTTCTCATTCTAGAAATTTCCTTGCTGCTGCAAAAGTTCATAACAATTTAATTTCACATATATGAAGATTTTTAAAACTCATTGGCAGGATAGTCAGTGATCTATCAACATAAATACTTATGTTTACAATTCTGGGAGATTTTTTTATTTAACTGATTTATTCCCTTCTGGTTTTGTCTGCTCTCAGTTCCTAGAATTCTTTTTAGTTGAATATAGGGTTGCTGTAGGCTTTATAGTTTTCATTGTTAATTCCTTTATCTTTTCCTTTTATATTCTACAATACACTTAGAATTCAGGACTCAATGTCTTTCATCTGTCATATTTAATATCTGAGAGATTATTATTTTCTATGTTCTTTATCACATAATCCTATTTTGGTTTTGTGACCAATATCAATTTAATCTATCTGATTGTGTGACTTATAATTTTAAATATGTTTTTTATATCTTCCTATTTTTCTTTCCTGTATGTTTCTCATCCTTTTTCTGTTCCTCCCTCACTTCCCATGTAGGTATTTATCTTTCATATTAAATTATTTTTAATTGGTCTGTGATTTTTCAAACATATTTAAAACTGAAACAACCCAGCAATTGATTCCAGCTCTGTGTCCATTGGTGAAATGTACAAAGTGGTTGGTGAGTTTTCCATGGAGCATCCTGATGGGAATCCAGTTACTTCGTTGGAATGCAGACAAATGTCAGAATGTACAAAGACATTGTCTTCTCAGGTTCTGCAAAGAAACTACCACCTTCCTCTATGGTAGTGTTTTCTTTTTTCCCCCCTTTGTCTTTCTTTTGAGTGGGAGAGTCAGGGAGGAACAGGGTGAGGTGGAAATTTGAGAAACATTCCTGTGCTCTTGGAGATGTGCAGCAGAAAGCGGCTCAACTAGGATTCAGTAAGTTCACTTTTATTTAATATTTGCGTTTCTCTAAAACATAGCTCCCTATTCTCTGTTATTTTTTATATTCCTGGGTCTAGATTATTTATAGTTTAGCAAATTCCAGCTTTTTGCTAGACCATGGGGGAGTGGTGGTTGAAGGAAAGAGGATAGTTGGCTCACAGCCAGAGATGTGGGAAAAATTTAGGGGCCTAATTGCCTTTAAAGCCATTCAATCCATTTCTTATGATTCCCCCATTCCTTGCATTCAATGATACTTGATGCCCTTAATTCTGAGCCTTATCAACATATTGCCTGTATTAAGAAATTCTTTTTTCTTGCAACCATTTGATATTAAGCTTTCTCAACTTTAGTTGCTTCTGTAGATATTTTCAGTCTTCCAAAATCTTGTTGGCATTGTTGCTACTTTTCACCTCTTGCTTGTGTTGAATGTTGGGTTAAAACTAGTTACTGTTCTAGTCTAATTTATTGCAAATACAGGAATAGAAGTTAAAATATATTTTAATCTATTATATTTCATGAGAAATCATATAAAATAAAGTTTATTCTTTTCTAAGCCTGAATCATTAATCTTATTTTTTCTCTCTTTGCTTATATCCTATGAACGTTAACTTACTATTTGTGTACACACTGAGCTCTAATTATTTGTAAACATAGTATCAAAATACTTTTAGACACATGACTTCAGCTGGTTTTCCATTCTTTATACTAGCATTACCTTTTGAAGTTTATTACCACACTAATTTAGTTAGGAGAAACTTAAATAATTCCGTTGTTGAAGAGCCAAATTTAACTGGTTATGTGAATTATACTCAATCTATGCTTCAGAAGCAGTCTGATTTTAAAAAAGTGTGATATGCATATAATAGGGTATCACACAGTCATGAAAAAGAAGGAAATCTTGCTTTCCGTGGCAACATGGAGGAATCTTGAGCACATTATGTTAAGTGAAGTAAGTCAGGCAGAGAAAGATAAATATTGTATGATAACCTTAATATGTGAAATCTAAAACTGACCCCCCTAGAAACAGAGTGGTAATTATCAGGAACTAGAGGTGGAAGAAATGGGGAAATGCTAGCCGAAGGGTATAAAATTCTACTTAGAATATAAATAAATTCTAAGGATTCAACATGCAGCATGGTGATTATAGTAAACAGAAACAAACTCATAGATACAGAGAACAAAATGATGGTTGTCAGGTGGGAGGGGGTTTGGAGGCTAGATGAAAAAAAAAGGGATTAAGAAATACAATTGACAATTACAGTCACAAGGATGTAAATTACAGTGTAGGGAATAGCCAGTGCTTGTAATAAAAAATATGTATGGTGTCAAGTAGGTAGTAGGTGTACCATGGGGGTTATTTCATAGTTGTACAAATGTCTAATCACTGTGCCATACACCCGAAACTAATATACAATAGTATCAAATGTCAATTCTAATTAAATAAATAGAGCCAATTGAAAATTAAATTGGCTAATTAAAAGTTAGCCAACCTAATTAAAAATTACCTTATATACTTCAAAGTTTCTAAGAGAGTAGATCTTACACATCCTCACTACAAAAAAGAAATGCTAATTATGTGACAAGATAAGAGTGTTAGCTAAGGCCACAATGGTAATAATTTTGCAGTGTATCAAATCAACACATGTACACCTTCAGCTCACATAATGCTATATATCAATTATATCTTAGTAAAGCTGGAAGGGGAAGTATGTTCAGTGGAATGTGATTATGTGAGTGCAGTTATTAAAAAAAAGAAATCAAATAAATTGAATTGTTTAACCATAAATAATGAAAAAGAATTATGAGAAAAATATTACATAGAATAAAAGAACACCTTATCATTATTCCTATTAATTTGTGAAATAGATTTTCCCTGGCAATCATAATATCTAAATAGTTCCACATTTTGCATCATAGAGACAATTGTGAGTTGAGCCAAATATATTATAAAATCCACGATCATGTCTACTTTGGAGTTTTGTTAGAATTTTACATTTCGTTTAAACTTTTATGTTTTGCAAGGGGGAATGGTTTGGTTTGATAAAACCATAAGCTGATAAAATTTGCAAAGTGATGGATAGTTTCTTTTGTCTCAGCTAGAAACCGGAGTTCTTTCCATAATTAAACTTACATTGAGTAAAAATACAATTTCAATGATTTCCATATGCCATTCTCCCTCAAAGCAAACTTCATTTATTATATGTCGAAACCCACTGTGGATGTGTGACATTAGGAGTGCCGCGCATCCAGGAATGATTCATTGTTTAGCAGATTAACTTGTGAAAAGGAAAATTGAAGTCATAATTCTTCTATATCTAACTTGAAACTTACTTTTATATAAGGAAAAGATAAATGATTCTTTTTTATATTCCCCATGTCTTAAATATGAGAATAATTTATAGCTGAATAAAATAAATATTAAAGCATAAAAAGTGCTTAAAAATTAATTTCTTGTTTTCTGTGCCCCCAAACATATTAAAGACTCCATTTCATGTTAAAGAAACATCCAATAATTTTATTGCCAGCAGAGTTTTATACAATCATTGACTTACAAATAAGTAGTTTAGGAGTCATTAAATTAGAAAAGTTAAAATTAAACTGATTTTATGCATTTATTAAAATCTAGCATGTGAGTTTTGTGTGAGTAATTTTAAAATGAAAAAAATCTGTAATTTATGGCATATTCTATGGTTTCATCAATCTTCTTCCCTTAGCAGATCACACCAACCGCTAAAAACTGTTGATTCATTCTCAGAAAATCCCACACTATTTTTTCATTCTTTGTATTTTGAATGATCTCTTCCAAGATTGATGCTCTAAAGTGTTTTCCCCTTTTACAAAGACAGAAGCCTACAGTCTTTGGAATAGTTTCAAATACATCTATGATCTGAACCCTACCTAGTTCTCCAAATTCATATTCAACCAATGTTACAGGATTATTCAATCCAAATCTTAGAATATAACTTCTTTTGTGAACAGAACATATAATTTCTCACTTCTATATATTGTCACAATGTGCAGGTGATGTACCTTTTAAATAGATAGTGAGTGGCCCTGACTGGTATGGCTCTGTTGGCTGGAGACCATCCTGTACACCAAAAATGTGAGGGTTGAATTCCCAGTCAGGACACATGCCTGGGTTCCGGGCCTGGTCCCCTGTTGGGGCATGTGCAAAAGGCAAACCTATTGATATTTCTTCCAAACATTAATATTTTCTCCCTATTTTTGTTTCCCTTCCCCTCTCTCTGAAAATAGATAAATAAAATATTTACTACTTAGTGAGTGAATACAAGACTGAGTAGAATTTGGCTCCATTATCATCCCTTTTTTAATATGTCTGCTGATCTATCCATTATTCACTTGCCTAATTTCTTCTGTTGCAATAACATTTTGAATTTTTACCAGTGCAGTGCTTATAATATTTTTAAAGGTAACTGTATGTGAAGTTATCACTAAACACCTCTAAACTGTATACTATAATTAGATGCCATCTCCTATTTGTCTTTTAATTGCTTACCTCATGGATGCTAATAGTCTCATTTATTTATTGCCGTATAGCAAAACACTCCAAAAATGTAGTAACTTAAAACATTCCAAAATTTAATGCTTTAAAACAATAATCAGTTTATTTTCTCCTGCAATTAGGAATTTGGGATGGGCTTAACAAGGGTGGATTTTCTCTGCCCCCCATTGGGACAGAGGGATCATCATGGCCGGTGTGTCTGGCCCTAGAGCTAGAATGGCTGAGTTCTCTGTACTCAAAGTCCATGGTCCTTCAGAATCTCTCCTCTTGTGACTTTGAATCCTTCTATTCTTCAGGGCATTGAATCCCATCTAGCCTCCTTAGTATGGCAGCTTAGGTTTCTGTATGTGGTGGCAAAGTCTTCCTAAGACGTTAAGAAAGGAATCTGTAAGACGTCTTAATAACTGGACTCCAGAGTCTTTTCTGCCTCATTCTACTTGTCAAAGCAAATCACAGGCCCAACCCATATTCTGTGGAGGAAAAACACACTCCACCTGTTGATGAGAGGAATGGCAATTTCCATCGCAAAAGAGAGAAAATGTGGCATTCATCTTGCAAAACAATCTCTCACAGGTACTTAGTGCTTGATAATTATATTGCTGGTTAGTAGATATTTCTCATCTAAAAAAACCTTGAAATAATTGATTTCTAAGGTATATTTCTGCTCTAATATATTGGATAAATTCTTTGGACCTCCCAGATATATTTAATAAATAGGAAATACGATTTTTTACTTTCTCTAGTACAACTTTGGCTTGCTATTCTAAGAAGGTTAATAACCAAGACAATGAAAAACAGAGCATCATTCTTGCTTACTTTAAAAAAACTAAAAATAAAAATTTTAACTTTCCAAATATTTCTTTAAACTTATTCTTCTATCATCATCAGTATAACTCAGTAAGATTGGTTTTCCTCTTGTGAAGACTGTTAAAAATATCTTTAATAATTATGTTCTCAATCCTACCTGTGTTAGATAAATTAACAAGCAAGATGAAGCAACAACAATTTGTCACATTAAAGATTTTTAATATTCACATACTCATTTTTAAAAGTATGCATTTGGTGTTTTAAATAGAGAATTATTTACTTTATAAGTAGTATTTACTTATGACAATAAGTAGTGGTGTGACACTGATATATTTGTATTAACAGCCTACAAGCACAATTGCAATAAATAATGTGAATGTTTGTACCCATTCTATTCAATTTTCCTATATTTTTTATTCTATTTATTAGAAAAAAATTGGGGGGATTATTGAATTCATTGATAAATTAGAGCTTTTATTTTGCATATCCTTTTTTCATTTAATTCTACTGGTAATTCATTTCTAGTGAATTAAAAATATATGTGTTACAAATATGTAAATTGTTTTCTTCACCACAGTTAATGTGAGGCATCCTATGCTGGAATACTTCAAGCTGGAAAAATGAGGAATAGACACAAATATTAAGGTTGCCAAATTATTCTTTACTGTTTGCTTTACCACAGAATGTGTTTTTATTTGTATTATGAATAGTAACTTGCAAGAGCAGAAAAAAATGATGGACTTCTAATCTCACCTGTCTTTCTAATGAGTTGTATGTCTGTCTCACTCAGTTAAGAAATATGCTGATCCATACACCCAGCTGACAAATAGGAAGAAAGTTGGGCATAATTTAGAAGCAATTACTCCATAAAGAAATGTCACCTAAATAGGAATTTATGTTTCACACCTTTTCTTCTCATTAACCCAGTGTTTCAGGCTGTGTTTCAAGTAATTATTTTTCACATATTATATAGGTGAAGAGGTGGTTTAACTTTCATAGACCCCTGCTTCTGGTGACTTTAACATCTTTTTATGTGTGCTGTCTGGAGGAAGCAAATTTCAAGAAAGTCAGACAGCAATTGAGTTACTTGACAGAATTTAAAGCCTAAGATTTTAGGATTGATATAAATCTCAGCCAACAGAACTATTTACTAGCAGATTAAAGATCTAAAAAAGATTGGGAGTTTATCCCATTAATCTGAAGAAACCTTCACCGCTAAACTCTCCCATGCTGCAGTTTGTCAGTGTCAATTCAGAAAGAACACAACGTGCTGTGACTGTCCTGATGAAAGTCAGTCGCAGAATTACATCTGTGCCTTCTATTCTTCTTTATATGTTCTATCCACTGCTCTCTTGTTGGGCTAAATTTTATTCTTGTTTTTGTTTGTAAGTGAATTGTGTGTGTATATATGTTTATGCGTGTATCTATCTCTATATAGATAGATAGATACACACATGAATATAATCCTATTATCTCTTGGATTTTGTTATTCTGATAAATTTAGCAGTTATACTGAAGTGTTTTTAAGTCACTAGACTAATGTACAATTCTGAAGAGAAATGTTAACTATAGATATATGTCTGAGTTGGCAAGATAAAAAAATGATCAATTCTGAATAAAAATGTTATGAAAGCATTCTTTCCTATAATCAGGAATGCTTTGAATTGAAAAGCATTGAGTACATCTTTGGAGAGTTTATTGCATAGCTCAATTTCTATTGTTACATAGCAAGACATTAGTATACTTTCTTTAATTGATGTCCTTTTAAAGAGCAGTTTTAGATTCACTGTAGTAATAAGCAGAAGTTACAGCAATTTTCTTCATACTTCCTGGCCACATACATGCACTGCATTCTCCAATATCAGCATCGCACACCACAGAGTACATTTGTTAGAGCTGATTAACCTACACCAATGCATCATTATTACCCTAAGTCCACATTTGACACTAGGGTTCACTCTTACTGTTGCACAGTCTATAGGTTTGAAAAAATGTGTAACTATATGTCTCCACTATTATAGAGTCAAACAGTGTAGTTTCACTTCCTTTAAGCCTTCTCTGCTCTGCTTACTCATCCTTCCCTTTCTCCAACTCTTGGAAACCACCGGTCTTTTTACTGCCTCTAAAGTTTTGCTTTTTCCAGAATGTTATATTGTTAGAATCATATAGTACCTCAACAGCCCCTAACATTTTTGGTGCCATGCACTTGTTTTGTGGGAGACAATTTTTCTACAGACTGCGGTGAGTGGAATGGTTTGGGGATGATTCAAGCACATTACATTCAAGCTCACCTCTTGCTGTGTGACCGGTCCGCATTCCAGAAGTTGGGGGTCCATGCAGTACACGGTCTTCTCATATTAGCGGCTTTCACCTAGTATTATGCATTTCAGTTTCTGCCATGTCTTTTCATGACTTGAGAGTTTATTTCTTTTTAGCACTGCCTAAAACGCTACTGTTTGGATGGGCTGCGGTTTATCCATTCACCAACATTTTGTTCAGTTTTGGTTGCTTCCAAGCTGTGGAAATTATTAATGAAGCTTCTGTAAATATTCGTATGCAAGTTTTTATGTGGACATAAGTTTCCAACTTATATGGGTAATTACAAAAAAACATGATCGCTGGATGGTTTGATAAGTGTATATTTATAGTTTTTTTAAGAAAATGCCATACTGTCTTCCAAAATGGTTGTACTGTTTTGCAGCAACAACTGAAGGCAACTTCTTGTTGCTCTACTTCCTGCCATGGCTTTGTACTGTCAGTGATCTGGATTCTGGGCATTGTAGTAAATGTATAGTTGTATCTCGTTGTTGTTTAAAGTTACATTTTCCTGGTGACATAAAGTGGAGTATATTTTCATATGGTTATACTTATTTTCCATCTCTGTATTTTCTTTGATGAGGTATCTGTTAAGGCCTTTGGTCCATTTTTTTGAAAAGGGTTGTTTGTGTTCTTACTGTTGAGTTTTAAGCATGCATTGTATAATTTGGAACACAGACAAATGTGTATAATTGTATAATTTGGAACACAAATGTTTTTGCAAATAATTTCCCTTAGCACACGGCTTGTCTTCTTATTCTCTTGATATTGTGTTTTGCAGAGCAGATTTCTAAAAAAATAATAAAGTCTGTCTGGCTTATCAGTTATTTTTTCATGAATTGTACCTTTGCTGTTATGTGTAAAAAGTCATCACTAAATCCAAGGTCACCTAGGTTTTCCCCAGTGTTATTTCCTATACATTTGACAGTTTTGTATTTAGGCCTATGGTCCATCCATTTGAGTTAATTTTTATGAAGAGTATAAAGCCTTCCTATAGGTTTTTTTTTCTTTCTTTCTCCCTTTCTCTCTCCTTCCCTTCCTCCCTCCCCCTGTCCTTCTTCTTCCTCCCTCCCTCCCTCCCCTCCTTTCTCTCCACTGTGTTGTTTTTGCTCCTTTGTTAAAATCAGTTGGCTATAGTTAAGTATGTCTACTTTGGGGCTTTGTATTATGTTCTCTTTATCTATTTGTATATTATTTAAACAATACCACATTCTCTTTCTTTTAATAATTGTTATTCTGTTACAATTGTCCCAATTTTTCCCCTTTTCTCTTACTCTGCCCAGCCCACTCTCCCACATCCTGAAGTCAATCCCCACACTGTTGGCCACATCTATGGGTCATTCATACATGTTTTTTGACTAGTCCCCTCCCCTCTTTTCCACCATTATACTCCTCCCCCCACCTCTGGCCGCTGTCAGTCTGTTCCATGTTTCCATGTCTCTGGTTCTGTTTTGCTCATTAGTTCACTTTGTTCATCAGATTCCTGTTACAAGTGAGAACATATGATATTTGTCTTTCACTGGCTGTGTTCACTCAGATCAGTGGATTCCAGTACCAACTATGCTGTTGCAGAAGGTGGTAATTCTTTCTTTCTGCTGCATAGTATTCCGTTGTGTAAATGTACCACAGTTTCTACTGTTTCTTTCTAGAATATCTTGAAATTGGGTAGTATTAGTCCTCCATCTTTGTTCTCTCTAATTGTTGTGGTGGCTATTTTGAATCTTGCTTCCCCATATAAGCATTAAAGTCTGACCTGTCTTTTACCTCCTGGCTTACTTCACTCAGCAAAATGTTCTCAAGTTTCAAACATGCTGCTGCAAAGGGTAAGAGCTGCTTCTTTCTTTCTGCTGTGTGATTTTCCACTGTGTAAATGTACCACAGTTTTTTTGATCCACTCATTTACTGATGGGTACTTAGGCTGTTTCCAGCACTTGGATATTGTAAATTGTGCTGTTATAAAAATTAAGAAATTTTTTAAGAAATGTTTTTGATTTACAGAAAAATTGAGCAGAGAGCACAGGGCTTCCAAGTTCTCTGCTATGCTACCTTGCCACCCACATCACATAGTTTTTTATATTTTTAATGACTTGCATTACTTTCATACACTTGAAAAGCTTTAAAGAAAATCGAAGAAGTGATATCAATACTCTAATAGTAACTAAAGTTCATAGTTTACATTAGGGTTTACTTTCTGGGTTGCACAGATGAATGGGTTGAAAAATGCATAATGTCATATATTTACTATTACAGCATCATCCCAAAAAGTCCTCTATGCTCCACCTATGCATTCCTCCATTTTCTCTTCCAAATTCCTAGCAAATTCTTATCTTAGTCTCTAGTTTTACTTCTTCCAGAATGTGATATAATTTGAATCATAAACCTTTTCAGAATGGCTTGTTTTCCCTTCAGTAATGTGTATTTAAGATTCTTCTACATCATTTTGTGGCTTGATAGTTCATCATTTTTATCACTAAATAATATTATGTTGTATGAATATACCACAGCTCACTTACCCATTAACCTACTGAAAAACACTTACTTGCTTCCAAGTTTTGTCAGTTTGTACAAAGATGCCATAAACATTTGTGTGTATGTTTTTATGTGTACATTGCTTTTCACTCATCTGGGTAAATACCAAGTAGCTCAATATCTGGATCATAAGATAAGCAATGTTTATGAAAATGTGAGATTTTTCTTCAAATGACTGTACCATTTTGCATTCCCACAAGCAATGAATGAAAGTTTATGTTGTTTCACATTCTCATTGGCATTTGATAGTGTTAGTGTTTTTGATTTTCATTCTGCAAAGTGTAAAGTAGTATTTCATTGTTGTTTTAACTTGCAATACCTTAATGATATATGATGATGGGCTTTTATATACATTTATTTGCCTCTGTATATTTTCTTTGGTGTGGTATTTATTTATATATTTTGTCCATTTGTTACAAATTAGATTTTTTCATTATTGAGTTTTAAGTGTTCTTTGTGTATTTTGGATAAAAGTCCTTTATTGGATATGTGTTTTGCTAATGCTTTCTACCAGTCTGTGGCTCATCTTTTCATTATCTTGACAGTGACTTTCACAAAAGCTTTTAAAGTAAAGTCTAGCTTATCAACTTTTTCCTTCATGATGTTGTTTTGGCTATCGTATCTAAAAAGTCATCACCAACCCAATGGAGCCTAGATTTTCTGTTGTGTTATCCTTTAAATTTTTATAGTTTTGTACTTTAAATTAATGTCTGTGATACATTTTGAGTTAATTCTTGTGAAAGGTTAAAGGTTTTCATTTGGATTCAACTTTTTAAACCCGTGAATACCTAGTTATTTCAGCATTTTTAAAAAAACAACTATACATTCTTCATCTAATGACATTTTTTCTTTGTCAAATTTAAGGTGACTGTAATTTTCTGTGTCTATTTCTGGGTGTTCTGTTTAATTCTTTTGATTATTTGTGTGTTCTTTCCACAAACTATGCTATATTGATTACTGTAGTTTTATAGAAAATATTGAATTTGGGTATTAACAGTCCTCCCATTTTATTTTTTGTCTCAAATATGGCATTGGCTGTTCTGGGTCTTCTGTCTTTCTACATAAACTTTAGAATATGCTTGTCTATATCCATAGAGTAACAGACTAGAATTTTTATTAGAATTTCATTGAATCCATAGATCAAGTAGGAGAGGACTGACAGCTTAATATTATCTTCCAAGAACACAATATATATCTCCATTTATTTAATAAATTATTTTATTAAAGTTATACTCATGTAGACTTTTACCTAAACATTTAATTTTTGGTTTCTAATGTAAGACTAGTATTTTATACCCTCTCGATAATTGCTTTATATAAGAAAATATATGCATATTGCCCACAAAATTAATATCCTGAAAACTTGCTATAAGTTTTTTAATTCCAGAATTTTTTATCTATTTGAACTTTATACATATAAAGACATCCTTTCCAAACAAAGATAGTTTTATTTAATTTTTAAAATTGTGTTAGCAGAGACTTCCAATACAGTTGAGGGAGTGGTAAGAGGAGACATTCTCATCTTATTGTTGTCCTTGGGGTAATTTCTAAGTTCTCACCCTTCAATATTGTGTTAACTTTAGGCTTTTTTGACTGTTTTGCTTTGTTTTTGTAGATTTGTTGATCAAGTTGATTTTGTCATAACTCATTTCATACATTGTTGTACAAACGTGCTTATAATTCCTTTTATACATTGTTGGGTTTGATTGCTAATATTTAGTTAAGAATTTTTCCATCTGTGCTCATAAGATATATTGGTGTTTACTTTTTGTATCCTGTAAAATTTTTGTCTCATATTGCTCTTAGAGAAAAACTGGTCTTATACAATGAGTTAATGGGCACTTTTTTCAAGTTCCATTTTCTAGAAAATACTATGTTTACTTAGTATAATTTTTAAATGTTTTATAGAATTCACAAAGGACTATTTAGGCCTGGTGGTTTCTGTTTAGTTAGGCTATTAAATATTGAGTCAGTGTCTTAATAAATATAGGCCTATTAAATTATATTTTTATTCTTTCATGAGTTTCTGTGGCCAATGTCTTTGAAGATATTTGTCTATTTCTCAAAGTTTTCAATTTTGAGGGCACAACATTTTCATAATGTTTTATTATACTTTTAATGTTCGTAATTACCAGCTATAGGCTTTTTCATCAGTAGATGAGTGGATAAAACAGCTATGGTACATTTACACAGTGGAATACTACTTGACTTTAAACAAGAAAGCATAGATGGACCTGAAAAGCATTATTATTTTACTCCTATTGATATCTAACAGACAAAATGAACAAACAAGCAAAACACATTCATAGATAAAAAGTAGGCTGAAAGATGTGGGAAGGGAATGGACAGGAGTGTGGAGGGATTGAGCAAAAAAGAAAAGAGATAAAACTCATGGACATGTACAACAGTGTGGTAATGGTGACTGCGGGGGGAAGGGGTTGTGGAGAGGTAGAGAAGGGCCAAAGGGGCACAAATAATGATGGACTGAGACTCAACTTGGGGAGGTGAACACATAGTACAGTGTGCAAATGATGTGCTGTAGCATTGTGCACCTGAAACCAGTATAATTTTGTTAACCAGTGTCACCCCAATCAATTTAATAAAAATAAAAAATATATATAAATAAAATAAAATATAAAAACAACTTTCTGTGTAGAGAGACTATAGTGGTAGAATAAAAGAGCAAGCATTTTCTTAATGTGAAAATATTTGATTTATCATTTCATCACCTGGAACACTTTCATTTTCCCAGCTTTCTGTTATCATTTTATACTAGTTTCAGTTACATAGATACAAAGCTGCTCAGCCATTGACAAAGTAAAACAAGCAAACAAAAATTGTTATTTTAGTATTTCTACTCTGGCTGCCAGTTCATTAAAGATTAATTTCACTATGAATACTACAATACTTCCCGGAGCTCAACAGAGGTCTACTTGTGGGGTACCTGTAATTATGTCATCGCCCTAAGTTATTCTCCATAAGCTGTGGAAATCCCTTTGCCATTCTTGATAAAATAATATGACAGCTTTAAAAACTAAAAATATCACAAATAGATAAAAATATTGTTTTCAAAACCATCAGACAGAATTTGACTTTTTCAGCATTTGGGGATATAGAAATCTATTTCTAATTCATAATCTCCTTTTGTTTATATATTATTTATTTTTTGTGATTTTCTTATGATTTTCTATTTTTGTGTTCCTAGAGTTTAGGAACATATATTTACTTAATAAAATGTTAAACATTAGAAGACATAATTTATTGTGATATTGGTTTTCCTGCCACATAATGATTAATCTCCTTACACATGTCTCCATGAAAATATGCTCCTTTGGTTTCAATGTATTTTAGAAGATAAAGTTAAACAAAGGACATGCTCCATATAAAAACAATATTTTAAATAATTCATTTTATGATTTAAATTGTTTTAATATGATTTGGCTTTTATTTATTTTTTAGTTTTATTGAATTTATTAGGGTGACATTAGTTAATAAAATTATACAGGTTCTGAATGTACAATTCTATAATACATCATCTGCATATTGTATTGTGTGTTCACTATCCATAATCAAGTATCTTTCCACCACCATGTATACCCCCTTTACCCTCTTTTACCTCCTCCCACACCCCTTCCCTCTGGGAGTCACCATAGTGTATCTGTGTCTACAAGGTTTTTTTCTTAATCCCTTCACCTGTTTCACTCAGAATCCCAATGCTCTTCCCCTCTGACAGCTGTCAGTCTGTTTTCTGTATCTATGAGTCTGTTTCTATTGTCTGTTTGTTTATTTAATTCATTAGATTTCACAAATAAGTGAAATCATATGATTTTGGTCTTCTCTGGATGGCTTATTTCACTTAGCATAATGTTCTCCAGATCCACCCATGCTGTTAGAAAAAGTAAGATTTCCTTATTTTCTTAACCACTGAGTAGTATTTCATTGTGGAAATGTACAATATTTTTAACAGAAAATACATTAAAAACTCATTTGTCATTATTTAATCTTATTCTTCAGATACAAAGGTTAAGTAAATGTCAGATTTAAGTTACCAGTCATTTTGTAATACAACATATAATGATTATCTTTCTTTGATCAAAAAAAGCGCACTACATTTATGCATAATTTTTCATCCATTGATCTGACATATCTCAGGAAGACAAACAATTATTTTGGCTTTTTGAGCTTTCTTTCCTTATTATGATGAAGGAATTAATGTAATATTTACTTTATTATTACTCTCACTTAATCTCAGGAGGCAAGTTATCAATTGGGGAAACATCCTCCGTTCTGATACATTAACATTGAGAAAGAAAGTGTGCAGAATTGGAAGAAGGGGAACATTATCACAGCTCTGTGTCTTGGCTACAGACTGATGCTCCTTTCCATACAGGGTGTTTTATGGATTGTCTTGTTAGGATAATATACTGAAATGAGGCACCACTCTCCCTGGGGTAAAAATAAGCTTATGCTATGCACCTAAGCTCTGGTCTTTCTGAAGACATTGATTTTGAATGCATATTTAACTATGCCCTTCCCAAGAGGAAGAGTTGGGAATGTGTGTGCTACCTTGGGATAGAAGCAGGTGAACGGGAGGGTAAGGGAAGAGCTCTCACTGCAAAATACCCCAAATGGTCTCTTTTAGTTCATTTGCCTGTCTATATGAAATGTAATTAGTAGTATGAACCCATGTAAGAAGAATAGCAAAGAATGAAATAAACTCTCTGTAATTTACTTGAGTCAGTTCACAAGCTATTTCAGATATTTTAAGGTTTTCTCTGTCTTCATCAAGGGCTCTCATTTTGTGTCAATAGAGTAGTAGACTGATGAAGAATAAGAGCTCTAGAGCCAAGTTATGCTTGTCATCACCAGTCATGTTGGAGTGTAGTGAGACTGGATTAGTACATGTCTATAACAGCTACTGGTGCATAGTAAGTATTTAAAGTACATAAGTATTAATTCTCTTTTTTTTTTTTAAATTTTATTTATCTTTAGAGGGGAAGGAGAGGGAGAGAAACATCAATNGTAATTTACTTGAGTCAGTTCACAAGCTATTTCAGATATTTTAAGGTTTTCTCTGTCTTCATCAAGGGCTCTCATTTTGTGTCAATAGAGTAGTAGACTGATGAAGAATAAGAGCTCTAGAGCCAAGTTATGCTTGTCATCACCAGTCATGTTGGAGTGTAGTGAGAATGGATTAGTACATGTCTATAACAGCTACTGGTGCATAGTAAGTATTTAAAGTACATAAGTATTAATTCTCTTTTTAAAGAACTATATGGCGTTGCTTTTATTGCCCTTCCCTTAATTTTTTGAGGTTTATAGTATAATTCATGAAATAAATGGTGATAATTGAGTCCTTTCTATTTTCCCCACTTGAATCTGGGTGCTTGAGTAAATCTGTGAAGATGGGTTAGGGGACTGAGACTGGCTGTTGCCCAGCCAAGGTTTTCAGGGTGACATCTAAAGACGATTGTGATAACACTAAATGCTACACATCCAAAGTAGTAGAACTGTGCATCCGAATTATTGAAAGAAAAATGGGCTGTTTGCCCTAAATTTTAAAGCCCAAGAATAATTTTCAGGCACTGAGTTTATGTCTTTGTGTGAATCACAAATTACAAGGCAAGATAAAATTGATATTTATAAGACATGTAAGACCGGAGCTACTTGAGGTGGTTAAGCATTTACTCTCCATATACTCTGTTCTGTTCATAAACATTCCAGCTTTATGAATATTAAAGGGCCAAGCAAAGGCCTTTGTCAGCACTCCATGATCTCTCCGGTACTAGAAGGGATCAGGAAGAGGTGTTGAGTTTTGTGAGCTAAAGCTTGTCAAAGGCACATCAAAATGTGATAACTGCAAGGTCGACTAGATGGCAGATTTTGGCATCCAACTCTTTTCCTTGTAGGAATTGCAAGCTTGTGGGTTGCTCTGCAATGAGAAATATTATTTTTGCCTGATCTCTTCTTGTGGTTTTTATTCTAAAAAATGGCAGGACCAAAAGATTAAACTTCTCAATCCTTAATATATTCTTTCAATCTTCCTGTTGCTAAAGTAACTAGTATCTTAATTTAACATCATTTAAAAAATCAGCTCAATGCTATTCGGTGTTTATGAGCTATTGATCCTTCAATAAAAAGTCAGTAATAAATTAATCAAAACTAACTCTCTTGATTTTTGTTTTGTGTGTGCAAAATATCGTTTCAATATAATGGGATTAGTTGAAAAAACTCTGAGATGGGAATTTTAAAATATGGTAAATATTATATGCAAACTTAATATTAAGAATAAGAAAAATACCTTTATTAAAATGTAAATATATAAAAATGGAAAAAGAAAATGTGAGAAAATAGATCAAAATGCTATTATGAAAAGGAAATTATGATGCACTATATTAATTTCCTTAACTTTGAATCATACTAAGAATTTGATCAGTCTGTCTAAAAGGGAATATGTTTTGGTGGGGTGTATTTTTTGTATTGCTTAAGTTAATGCATATTTGTTTTGGGGGCTATGTATAATGGTTCTCTCATTCCCACTCTGCTATATTCTATGCTGCTGGTCAAAAAAACAATTCCCACCAGCTTCAAGATTTCCCACTTTCCTTTTTCATTTCGTTATCAACTCTACATCACTCAAACTGAGATCTTGGTTATAACCTTATGTACTTATTTCAGTTTCTATTCAACCTGTTAAAATGTTAATATTATTTTTGATCTTTGCCTTTTCTACTTTGAGTTCCTGAACTTAACTTAATCAATACCACATGTTTGACTCTATCTTTGAACTATCTGTCAAAGAACTGAGGGTGATATATGCACAAAAGTGTATCTGCCATGCCCTGGCTGTTGTGGCTTAGTGGATTGAGCACTGACCTATGAACCAAAGGGTTGCAGGTTCCATTCCCAATCAAGGCACATGACTGGGTTGCAGGCCAGGTCCCCAGTAGGGAATGCACAAGAGGCAACCAGACATGATGTTTCTCTCCCTCCCCCTTCCTCTGAAAATGAATAAATAAAATCTTTTAAAAACTGTATCTGCCAGACATTGATCCAACCATTATTTTTATATGCACTTGCATATATCATGTAATAATCAAACTTATATGAAATACATTTTACTTTTATTCTAATATTACAGCAAAGAGGTTGAGCAAAGAGAGATTAAGGAATTTGACCAGGGCATTTCAGCTTTATTATCATAATAGGCAATATATTTCAGTGGGTCCACCTATTAGAAAAATTGATAGGAAATTCTGTCTCATCAAGGCAAATGTGGAGTTTATTTAAAACATGATTATTAAGAGCTTTTATACCAATTATTTTTAGTTTTTCAGAGTGTATAAAGATTAATTAAATTGTATTCTACTTCATTTATTAACTAAAATGTGGTAATGGCCAATCAGCTAAAACCAAAGGGAGGAATAATGTAACTGGATTCAAAGAGAAAGGAATTACATATGGTATAAAGTAAAATAAGGAAAATAAGAATTTCAGCTGTCTGCTGACACACACAAGCAAGAGACAGAGAAAAGAACAAAATGAATGTCTGTACCTATTTGAAATACGGGCTTTGACACAAGGTCATCATTGAAAACATTCTATAGAAATAAGATTTCCCAAAAGTTCAATTTAGCCTTCCAAATGAAGTTAACTTGCAGTCAGGGACAAATGGAAAACTATAAAATGTCTTTATCTCCTAGAATTTCTTTTAAAGGGAAGAGATATCACTAAAAATACAGCATTATGAATCATACACAAAGATATTGTAGCTTGTAAATGAATAGTGCGTAAAGATCCTGAAATCTTGCAATGTGAGAAAAAGACACCTGCTGGGAGCATTAAGTCTGTTAATAATTTCCATAGCTTCCTGGAAAGAATTTAATTAGAAAACAATTTTTGTAGCTAAATGAAAAGCTGTTATGCCAAGAATTATTCATCAAAACAGTGGTAATCTATCTTCAGAGAGACTTTGAATTAAATACTGAAATGAAAAGGTTTGGAAAATATAATTATGTTATATATGCATGTATATAAATGTGTATATGTACATAAATATAATTTTTAGAATAACTTGTGAAATAACTAAAGAGTAAGCAAATACTGGTATAATAATAGAATTTTAAGGTACTTTTTGTTATACAAGTGAAACAGTAATAGGCGCTGAAACACAAATAAACGCTGTTCTTAGTGACACAAACCAATGTGAAGAAAATTGTAGCTGAGGTGTCAGATTATAGAGTCCAGTAAATCGGTTTTCCTTCTGGCCATGCAGGAAAAGTTAAGATTTGACTATGCACAAGTTTCAGTAAGCCCTGAGGTGAGCTTTAACTTCATGTTGAACTCTAGAAAGAGGCTCCAGTGTGTAATTATTAGATATTTAGAAATGTGGCCAATGGCTTTAAGGGCCAAAATATGCTGTTAGGTAGTTTTTTATCTGCTACTAAATTATCTAAGTGTTCTTCTACTTTAGCTTCAACATGTTTTATAATTTTACCCATTGTGATCTTTGGGGAAAAATGAAATATCAGTGTATGTGTACATAGCTGTGTGTGCCTATGTGCATGTGCATGTGTATGTATGTTTGCATTATTAGTTCTGAGTTGGCTTTTCTAACTTTCATCTAATTTATTTGAGTTATCAAAATTAACATTCTGAGTCATTTTAGATGCTATTAATATAAAACATATAGTTATGTATAATTCCATATGTGTTTTTAATTGCATAAGTTCCTGATGCTTCATTTGGTTTTGAGTGAGTCCCATAGTCTGTGCACTTTAATTTTTTTATACAAAATTCTATAACTAAAATTTCCAGAATAAAAAAACATAACTCATAAAACTTTACTTTTCCATAGATGTAATTTTTTTAACTTTAAATTCTTTCAACCTGCAGAATCTTCACATCTTGTGAAATTTTTATTTATTTATTTTTAGAGAGAGAAGAGAGGGAGAAAGAGAGGAAGAGAAACATCAATGTGTGGTTGCCTCTCACCAGCTCCCTATTGGGAACCTAGCCTATAACCCAAGCATGTGTCTTTACCGGGACTCAAACCAGTGATCATTTGATTCACAAGCCAGTGCTCAATCCACTAGCCACACCAGCCAGAGGCACAGATGTAATCTTATACATAGAGACAACTTGCAGTCAATTATGAACTATAATTCACAAGTGGCCAAACACCCCAAAATAAAATACACAGAATTCTTCAGTAGATTTTTTTATTGTTATTCAATTATAGTTGTCTCCATTTCCTTCCAATTACTCTCCTGCTCTACCCACTCCCACCTCCCATATTCAATCACCATCCCCCACTTTCTTTGTCCATGGGTCCTTTATACATGTTCCTTGACAATTCTTTCCTTTCCCCCTGATATCCCCCTCCCTCCATCACTTTGGTCACTGTCGTTGCATTCTCCATTTTCATGTCTCTGGTTCTGTTTTGCTCACTTGTTTGTTTTGTTGATTCGGTTCTACATATAGGTGAGATACTATGGTATTTGTGTTTACTGGCTTATTTCATTTAGTATAATGATCTCCAGCTTCACCCACACTGTCCTGAAAGGTGCGAGCTCTCTTTCTTTCTGCTGCATAGAATTCCATTGTGTAAATGTACCATAGTTTTTTGATCCACTCATTTACTGATGGGCACTTAGTCTATTTCCAGCACTTGGCTATTGTAAATTACACTGCTATGAACATCGGGATGCATAGGTTCTTTTGGATTAGTGATTGAGAATCCTTAGTATATTCTCAGCAGAGGAATTGCAGGGTCAAAAGGCAGTGTCAGAATGGCCATCGTTAACACTGGTCAGAAAGACCATCATTAAATCAACAAACAAATCCTCAGTAGACTTTTAAAATGTCTTCAATTTCTGTGTTTTCTAGGTTATAAGGAATTTTAAATTTATCCACTGTAATTTTAGTCTTACTAAGTACAGTGTACCAATATAAATATTGCACAATGGGCAATATAAATATTCTGGATGAATATACCACAGTAATGCATCATAGTCTTTAAATCCAGTACTGCTTGTCACTATCAAAGCTGTGTATTCAATAATTTATCTGAGTCATCAATAAAAGTAGTACAAGTGTGAATCACCAATGCATTGAAACTGATTACTCTAACAGATGAAGTTGGATAGATTGGAGACCAATGGTCATTCATATCTTGGATGAATATAGAGAATTAGAACAGCTCAGAGTTTGTTTGTTATTAGGTGAACTGGACCAAGTACAACAGTGGGGAACAAGGTGACCTGAGAACACATTTTTTTCCATTTTTACTTATTGTCAGCTATGTTCCCTGTCTCCAATGTCCACTGTGAAAATGGATGACTTAGGAGATGCTATGACCCAGGTCCTCCCCTACAAGGTAGTTATCATTATTTATAGACTGTCAGTGTGTGAGTGAACCTGCTTGAGAGTTTCAATTATTGTAGATCATCAGTTACTTTTGATCTCTAGGTTATTCTTTTCCTTTATGAACTGTGAAACATGAGTGGGAATTTTCCTCAAGAAAGAGTCTATTCAAAAATAGTTGCATTTCCATTTATCTTACTGTTTGCTTCCTCTTTGAAGTACTTTACTGTAGATAATATCAGTACTACCCTGTAAACTGCCACTTTCTCGTAGGCTTTCAAAATGTGCTGAATTTATACTTGTTATTAGTAGAAGACAATGTGTAATCATCCAACTGCACTCTACAAAACATTTAAAAGCTCTTGGAGAGCTTGGAACATAATCAAATTAGAAATCGCATCAATGAAAATCAACTATCTATGCCTTCTCATTCCTAGCTTACAGCAAGCTGGCAGACGTAGCAGCAATCTTACTCTGATTCACAATGAACTTCCTCATACATGCTAGAGAAAATAGACTGGTAGAGAACTCTTCCAATTATTTGGTATGGTTCACAAGAGGAAATGTGTACAAAGGTTTAAAGATTAGATTCAAATAATTTTTTGTGCTAATTGAATTGAATCATCATACCAACACGGAGACACAATTCACTACTTCCATATTAAACCACTCATGGCACAGACACAAATAAAGTATTATATTTGTTTCAGGCCACTGTTTCTCTAAACTCTGATTTAGATTTAATTTCTCATTTCTCCTAAGGGTTGTCAATGTTTTGCCTAACTTACTTACTATACTCTCTCCACTAACAATAGACTAATTGAAAAAAATCACTAAGGGTGATTTAGTTTTTCTTGAGTTAAATCAATGAAAATAAAATAAAAATTCCTGTGTCAAGGACAATAATAAAACCAATATTTAGAAAAATTAAAAAAATATTTGTAAGTCACTGAAGAATGAGGATAACAATATAGCTTGGGTTCTGCCTATGAAGTTTCATGATATTCAGGAATCCAAGGATTCTTTGAGTTTGCTTACTCATTTGGAAAATTAAGAGAAATGGATTTGCTACTCAAAAGCATGGTCCTTAGATCATCAATATTGGGATTGCCTAGGAGATGCATAGAAAAGTAGTCTTTGATCTCCTGTTCAAGACCTGCTGAATTAGATATGCACTTAAACAGAATCTCCAGTCAGTTGAATGACCTTTGGAAGATATTTGTCCAGATGCAGGGGTGTCCAACCTCTTGGTGTCTCTGGGCCATACTGGAAGAAAAAGAGTTGTTTTGAGCCACACATTAAAGATGCAAACACTAACAAAAACTGAGGAGGAAAAAAAGGTTTAAAGTACACATATGATTTTGTATTGGGCTGCATTCATAGCCCTCCGGGGCTGTATGTGGCCGATGGACTAAGGGTTAGACACCCAAACCCTTCTATTTCTATCACGTTTTTTCTGTTCCTCTATCTCTAATATGAATAGCAGAAATATTATCAGAGTCAGGATTACTTCTACTACAAACACTACTAAATATTAGGTTCATTCACTAATTTTACACAAATTATACAAATTTATAAATACATGTAAAAATTGTAATACTATTTTTTTAAATTTTACACTTAACACATGCTGATAATGTTTATTTTTCTTCTCCAAATACACAATCAGATATCAAGAAGAAAAAATTTTAAATAACTTCTCAGGTTATTAAATAAGTAGTTCTTAAAATAATTATAAGAACTGAATATTAAAATAGATGTATTTTTAAAGATATCTTAACATCTTTAAAGAGTTAAATGTTTTTTTTAATATTAAAAGATTCTAAAATATTGGTACTACTACTTACGTGGACAATTACCTAAGAATCCATAACATGATTCATATTTAGTTTTAGATGGAAATCATCGACATTTGTAATGGAAAAGTACAAAATGAACTAATTCTATCATTAATTAGTCTGAGTTACCAATCATCACTGCCAGCTAAGCAATATCTTACTATTTAGTTAATGAAAATTAAATTTAATCTGCATGAATAAAAAACTAAGGCTATTAATGATGTCCCAATTACTTAAGGAGTAAGGGTCTATGACAGTCACCCTTTAAAAAAGTAAAAAACCTTATTAGAAGCCCTAGGTTAATAAAACCAATTTTACAGTAGTTTTTAATGGTTATAGTCAGAGAAAAAAGGCACAAATTCAGGAAAAAATTTAGCTCTTAGACTTTTAAGCTTCTCTAAGCAGTGCTACATACTACAGTCCCTAAAATATCACATTTTAACTGAGTTGTATATGGTAAAATTATCCCACAAGGCAAACAATTGGGTGTGTTTGTTTATATATATGTTCAGCTTATATATATATTCAGCTATTTGTTTATATATATATATATATACATACATACATACATACATACATACATATACATATATATATATTCCAAAATTGTTTCTTAATAACAGGGATTTATGAATTGCAATTTTGTATTCTCTTTTTATCTATTGTCTTATCTTCTGATAGTCACCCCAACCTGTGAATTTGCTTAGATTCACCAGCTTGTAGAAATAAACCCTATTCCTCCCCAATACGTTTCTTCATCAATGTTCCCTTTTCCTCTCCTTCACTCTTCCTAGTTCTGCATGGAGAATCCGACCATTTTATTGTCAAATAAATATTGCCACTCCACTATATCAGTTTCAATGGTCTCTCACCTAATTTTGGAGTATTGTAGATCCTTGTTTAAGTTTCTACTCACTCTGAACCATGTTCCACAAACCAGTCAGTTTTCTTTCGAAAACTAAAATGTGGTCATCTCACTCCCCCTAACAAACCTTTAGACCTGTTATAAACCAAACTCCTTTATACTGCATTCAACCTTTCATTATCTGACAGCAAGCTGGCCTTCCAGATTTTGACTGCAGTATTTATCTTGTGTTGTAATTGCAGGAAAAGCTCATGGTTGTTTTTTGTTTGTTTGTCTGTTTTGTTTTGTTTTGTTTTTTAGTAGAAATTGCATTTCTAAGTTCCTTTTCCTTTACTTATTCTGTTTACAGTTTTCACTAACTGCTTAACTGCACTAATTAACTGTGCCTCATTGCAAGTTCTTTACATGTTTATCTCTTCTGAAAGGAGTACATGAACTTGTTCATTTTTATTTTGTTTGTTTAATCTTCATGGTCCTACAACAAAAACAACAAAAACAGTTACTGAAACTGTATTTTCAATTAGTGAAGTAATGCAGATTAAGTCTTTGTAGAGAATTTCTTAGTCTGATTACAAGATACATAACCTGAGTTGAAATGAAAAGGTGAAGTGGATGTTTGGCTATATATTGAGTCATTTTCCTTTTAGAATATGTTGGTAGTTTCTTTCTCTTATAATATGAAATTACTAGGAACACTATTGATCAGGGTGTATACAATTAATATGTTTTGGCTCCAAATATATTATGGACCAATTACCTGTATTTCTCTGTGCACGCTGGCTAAAAACTCATATTCATACTCATACTTACCTCTATAGGTCAGATTTAATAATTGAGTCCTGGTCATTAAATCTACCCTCGATGACACCCCTCACTAACATTATGCCTGGGTCTCACACACACACAAAAATAAAGCAGAATTAAAGCATTTAATGGAAATATTTGCAAAAGTGATCCAGGAGAAGCTGACTTTGCTCTCTTGGTGAAGAGAGGATGAGGAACACTATAAGGATCCTAAGCTGAATTCAAAGACATAGAGTTGCAGTACAGATGGAACCGAAGAGCATTATGCTAAGTGAAATAAGCCAGATGGTGAAAGAGAAATACCATACGATCTCACCTATAAGTGGACCCTAATCAACAAAACAAAGAGAGAAAATAGAACCAGAGACACTGAAATAAAGAACAAACTCACAGTAACCAGAATAGTAGGGGTAGGAGGTTAATGAAGAAAGAAGGAGAAGGATCACCAAGGGATGTGTATAAAGGATCCAAGACAAGGGGTGAATGTGGGAGATGGGGGTGGGTAGGGCTGGGGAGAGAGTAAAGGGGAGGAAATGAGGACAACAATAATTGCCATTTATTGTTACAATTTATTGTAATAGAGCAACCATAAAAAATAATGTGGATGGAAGGCATAGAATGTCTTTTCATACTGTGCTTTGTGAGTAAACTGAAACTTTATGGCTTTCTTTTAAAAAATAACAAAAACCCAAGCACCAGTCTTAATACATTGAAGTCCTATGATGTATTAACAGGAGAATCACGACATCTCAGGCCACCCATCTATCTCTTAAAAAGTAATGTCCAGAGACTCCGTTAGAAAGAGTGAGAAAGGAGAAGTAAAAACTTTTGAAATTTTAATATTTAAAAAAATTTAGTCAATAGGACTTTTTATTTTTATTTTGAAATGTCTCTGGTGTGACGTTATTGAGAACAAGTCAAAGAAGGAAGGAATGGAAGGAAGGGAGAAAAGGAAGGATAAAAGGAAGAAGGGAGGAAAGTGAAGGGAAAGAATGAGAAACTGTAGATTTTAGAATAGTAGTGAATTAAGTTAGATAATTGCACTGGTTATCAAAAATAAATCCCTCTTTTATACATAATTACCAGAAACTCAATATGATGAAAGAAAAAAGCAAATGCTACAGAATTCTAGGCTTATTTCTTTTGTCAATTAATTCTCCTATTTGTATTTGTTTTCCTGTATTGAATAAAGATACACCATAGAAGAAAATTAGAAGATCACAAAAGATAATATCCAGAAGCTAAAAATTAAATTAATATTTCACCTTACAATTGCTTCTCTATATACTTTCTTTTCACTATTTCTAATTGTTGAATGATGGAATTTAAAAGGACCCTACCAAGCAAACATTTTTTCCCTGGGTTAATATTTATTTTTCTGAGCTAATTATTAAAAATTCTGAGCTAATTATCTTTCTGAAATGACACCATTTTGGTCTGTTCAACATGAAGATAAATGTAACTCACTTAGCTACTTTTTCTATAATTACCCTGTAATTAAACAACATAAAATATTTTTTAAATTGGCAAAACTTATAAAATATTATTTGGAGAAGAAATATCCATTCTGAGACAGTGCCTAGAGAGGTACAAAAGTATTATAAATAACTAATAATTGCATTATATGCCATGATCCTAGTCACTAATAACCAGTCTTTTACACAGAAGTTTTGAGTAAAGTGAAAGTAAATTATTAATCATAAAGTGGATGATTTTATAGGCATTGTGGAAGGAGGGAAAATAGGTTATTATTCTAATGCTTGCAATTAAGGCTGTTTTGGTAAAAGTCTATTTATGCCATTAAAAGTAGAAGAAAAACTGAAAGTGGGATTTTGATGTTTAGTTACATATTAATCAAGAGAGACTCTATCTTTGACAGGAAATATTTTCTGATCCTTGCAAATTTTTATGATTGGCTCTGAGAGAGAAGAAGCATTTTCTTTTTTTTTTCCTTAGCCTATACAAATATAGCAGACTTACTTTTGTGCAAAGACAGGAAATTGGTCTCGTACGAAGATTAGGGACTTGGTCTGTGCAGAGAACTGGAACATGCTCTCAAACTATGGAGAGATAAGGGACTCCATCCGCAAGGGGATCACAGATTCACTCATACAGGTATTAGGGCTTTGACCTGTGCAAGGCTTTAGAGACTTGGTCAATTCTTCGAGGAAGGTCCTGGTCTATATAGAGTTCAGGATCTCAGTCTGCATGGAGACCAGGAACCTGTGCCTGAACAGAAATTAGGGACTAGATTTTGTACAAAAATTAAGGAGAAAGTCTGTAGAGAGATCAGAATCTCTGTGCCGAGATCAGAGATTTGGTCCTTGCCTTTTTGACACTGAACACTGACAATATAGCCACTAACCAACACTGACTGATACAGGGTTGTTTTGCGGCTTGATCTCTGCTTGTTCAACTATGCTTGTCTGGGGATTCAAAATGTGGATGCATAAGAAATGAATTATTTAGTTTTCATGGACCAAAGACAAACATTATATGAGGGGGATTCCATTAGTGGAATTTATTTATAAAAACTGTGTGCTTCTTCTTAAGTGTTTAAACCAGTCACCTCCAAAGTACTCTCCATTTGATGCAATACACCTATTGAGATTTTTTTCCACTTCTAAAAACAAGTTTTGAACTCTTCGATTTTGATGCCTTTTAGTGCTTTTGATATTTTGTTTCACTTTTCCACATTTGCAAAAATGTTTCTCTTTGAAGACTTTTTTCATCCAAAGAAAGAAAGAAAAAACAAACAAAAGTAGCTTGGGGTGAGATCAGTACCTTGGGGAGGGCAGGGCATGGGGCCCATGGCATTTTTTGGTCAAAAACGAAACATTGAATGCAGTGTGGACGGGTGCTCATAAATCACCCAGCAAGAAATGAGCAAATGTATTGAGTCTTCAAAATAAATTCACTGAAGTCAAACACAGCCTCTCACAGCAATGCCAGCTGATAACTCATCTGTACACAGATACACATGAGTTTCTAGGACACTAGGAAGCCTGTACCACAAGGGGCTTGCCCTCCAGAAGATAATGTTTATTTTTGGGTCCCTCTCATATACCAATGGTTTTCAACCAGTGTGTCACAAAATTTTTTAAAACATTCAATATCCGACCAGTCAGGAGCAGTGAACTGTTTTTTTCTTAAATTGTCAAAGAAAAAAAAAAAAAGACAAGAGCCAACAGTCAGTACAACAATAGAAATCTGGTGTGAATGAATCAAAATGGTACTCAATTTTTGGTCAGATGGACAAAAAAATATATTTTTGGTGTGCCACAGAATTTTAGTAATTAGTTTATGTCTACCATTAGATAAAATGGTTGCAGACCATTGACATGAATATAGTGAAAAATCAGTTTACAGAAAGATGAATGTGAACTGAAGAGTTTTTGTAGACTGTATTTGGTGAGGACACTACTATTAATATTATTTTGCTGACTGTTCTAAACTCTAATCATAAATGGCTGATGACTTTTGTCAATTGTTTCTATTTCTGGATTTATTCGGAAAAGTCGCGTGCCTTTTCTGTTTCATTTTGTTCATATAGAATATTATACTCATCACTTTTCCAATGTTAAGCCAGACTTACATACCAGAGATAAATGCGACTTGTAAGGATACATTTTTATACATTTTTGTGTTGGATGGCATTCACAGCCATCCTGGGCTGCACGCGGCCCACGGGCTGTATAGGTTGCGCGCCCACCTCTGTGTCTACGGAAATATCTTACCACTTCCACCAGCACAATAAGTAACAGTAAATATTCATGAATCATTTTACAATTTATACAACATCTTAATTTATTTCTGCATTTCTGTACATTAGTGTACAACAATTTTCATTTAGTTTAGTAAATGTATGATAACTATGAAATAATTTAGTTTTGGTTTTACTAAAATGCTTTCATTTTATTTTTGTATTTGAAGACATTGGACAGTATGAAATTCTAAGCTGACACATGTTTTATTTTCACACATTGAGAATATTTTCTGTTATTCGATTGCTTCCATTGTTTCTGATGTAAAGTGAGTTACAAGCTTTCTATTTTGGTATACTTTCTACTTTGGTATACTCTATTTTTCTCTTTGTCAACATTTTCTACATATTTCATTTTATTTGAACAGTTTTACCATACATTACTACAAGTAATTATTATTTACTTGTAGTAAATAATAATAATAATAATAATTTGCTTTCATCTGGGGTTATGTAAAGTTTTTTGAAATTGTAGATTTGGTTTTCATCACCTGTGACAAATAATCTTCCTTATTTTTTTCAGATATTGGTACTGACTCATTTATTCTTTGGGGTGTCCAATTTTTAATATACATTTTAAACCTCCTCACATCTTTTAAGTCTCTTACCCTCTTTTTGGTATGTTCTGCATTTTATTTATGTATTTATTTTAGATTTTATTTATTTATTTTTAAGGAGAAGGGAAAGCAGGGAAAAAGAGAAGGAGAGAAACATCGGTCAGTTGCCTCTGTAATGTTCCCAACTGGGAACCTGGCCTGTAACCCAGGCATGTGCGCTGACTGGGAATTGAACCATCAACCTTTCATTTTGCAGGTTCACACTCCACTGAGCCACAACAGCCAGGGCTGTATTTTTTTTTAATTTTTTTACCTGTTTCACTTTTACTCGGGATATAAACTTTTGTTTTATTCAAACTACTAATTCTCTGTTTAGGTTTTTATGACCTCGTCAATTTATTTATTCTCTTTTTATCTCTGCCTAATATGCTACTAAAACTATCCAAATAATTCTTAATTTCAGTTGTTATTATTTAATGTAAACTTTTTTGCTTTCATCATTTTTATTTCTGTCTTGAAAATTCTCAAACTTGAATTTTGTTATCTTGGTCATATAAATTATAAGCTCATCTATTGTAATCTTACTGAGAACCATCCCTAAATTGCAAAAGCATTCCCTAAGGACAGAAATCAAGTCATGTCTATTAGGTGTCTGACGCTAGGGAAGTATGAAAAGGTGTACCACCTAGCTCCCCTCTTCAGCAGTGGCCTATACCCTAAGACAAAAACGGATTCCAAACCCTAGAGCCTCTCTTCTGCTACTTATTTTACAATCTCCTTAGGACTTTAATGTTTGCAAGTACGTAATTTTATATATTTTGTCTGGAGTAGGAAGGTTGGTAAAAATGGCCTACTCTGCATTGAATAGAAACAGGTGTTGCTTTTGTATCGCATGATCATATTTGCTATTCTTGCATAAACTGATTCCTTTTCCCAGATCATCTATGTTAGATTTCTAGGTTTGCCATAACAAAAATACTATGGACTCAAGGTTAGAAGTCTAAGTTCAAGGTGCCAGCAAGGTTGGTTTGTCCTGAGACATTTCTATTTGGATTGTAAATAACCATCCTCTGGCTGTGAAATCACGTATCCTTTTCTCAGTGTATTCATATACCTGGTGTTTCTTTGTATTCTTGTAAGGACATCACTCCTGATAAACTGGAAACTCACACTCATGGCTTTATTTAACTTAATTACCTCTTCAACATCCCCATCTCCAAATTCAGCCAAACCAGGAGTTAGTGCTTCAACATACCAATTTTAGGGAAATGGATTTGAACCCATAACATTATGTATAAAACAAATAATATATTTTATTACTTTGCAATATGATCTTTATTATTCATAAAATCTATAAAATAAGTACTTAATTCTCTTCTATTAATAACAGTGATTTATAAAAAAAGGAACGATTTGTCTATATATAATAGTATCTAATTGATCTGCCCTTCAGAGAATTTCTAGGCATATATAATTTATATATATATAAACTGATATATATATATAAAGTTTATATATAAGTGTGTATATATATACACTTATATACATACACTTAAGTGTATATATATACACACATATATATGTGTGTGTGTACATATGTAAATTTGTGTATATAATTCAAATACTTAATTTTATAATTAAAAATAAATCTGTTATATTTTTGACAATAATTTTTGATAGAATATGAAAATGGGGTCCAACAGATTTTATGTTTACATTTAAAATACACAGGTGTTGTATTTTGCCCCAATCGCATTTGGAAGAGGACATTTATATTATATGATCTCTATTTAGTAAGTATATGTTTAAATACTGTACCATTTTAAACTTTTTTTTCAAAATTTCCTATGATATTATATTGTATTATTTTATTTAACTCATCGCATTAAGAAAATCATCTTGAATAAGGTAAAGAAAAAATCAGAGGCAACATATTGAATAGTATTTGAAGGTATACCAAACAGATAGTTAGGAGAACTAATTTCTAATCCAAATATCCATTTTGCCTAGCTTGTATAATTGAGTAAAATATTGGGTTTCTGAGTTTCATGTATTTTCTTAGCAATTTTAATTAATAAGAACTTTTTGACAAATTATTTAAAATATTTCAATAGTTTACTTTTATTGTATTTTCTTCATTACTTTTTATCCCCTTTTACACTCTCCCACCTCCTCCCATGTTCCTCTCCTCTGCAGTCACCACATTGCCATCTGTGTCCATGAGTTCAAGAGAAAACACATTTTTAAAAGTGCCTGGCTTCCTGGCCAGTGTGGCTCAATGGGCTGAGTGCCAGTCCGCAAAATGAAGGGAGGACTGTGGCTTGATTGTGGCTCTGGAGGATTGTCTATTAACAGGCTTTACCCATTTGAAAATAGGGCGATCTGATTTTTGCTGTTGTTGTTGAGTTGTACAAGTTTCTTACATATTCTGAATATTAACACCTTACCATATATATTGTTTAGAAAATTTCCCCCCATTCTGTAGGTTGTCTCTTCAACCTATTGATTATTTTGGGTTCTCTTCATTCACAAATGTTTTTTAAAGTTTTTTTTTAATTCTCATTTGTCAATTTTTTGCTTTTGTGGCCTATACTTTTGGTTTCATAATCAAATTCAATATCCTGAAGCTTTCCTCCTATCTTTTCTTCTAGGAGTTTTATAATTTTAGATCTTATGTTTAGGTCTTTATCTATTCTGAGTATGGTGTAAAGAAGGGGTATAATTTCATCCTTTTGCCTGTGGGCATTGAGTTTTCCCAACACCATTTATTGAAAAGTCCATCCTTCCCCCATTGTGGCATGGTGAAACCCTTGTTAGAAATCATTTGACCATACACATAAGGGTTTACTTCTGGACTCTGTGTTCTGTGCCATTGGTTTACAGGTCTGTCTTTCTTCCAATACCACGCCATCTTTATTATTGTTGCCCTGTATTATGTTGTGTAATCAGGGAGTATAAACTCTCCAAATCTGTTCTTCTCATTCAATATTATTTCAGTTATTCAGGGTCCCTTGAGATTACCTATAAGTTTTAGAGTTGTTTTTTTTTTTATAAAACCAAATGTCACTAGAATTTTGATAGAGATTGCATTGAATCTGTGGAACACTTTGGGTAGCATGGCCATTTTAACAATATTTTGAGTTCAAATCCCTGAATATAAATATATTCAATGTATTTGTATCTCCTTTGATTTCTATTAGTAACATTTTGTGATTATCAGTGTATAGGTCTTTCACTACTTAATTAAATTTATTTTTAAATATTTTATTCATTTTCATGCTACTAGAATATCATCATTTTCTTAATATTTTTCAGTTTAGTCATTGTTAGCATACAGAAACATAACTGATTTCTGTGTGCCAATTTTGTGTCCTGCAACTGTGCTGATGTTATTTATTAGTTTTAACAGTTTTTGTAGAACCTTTGGGGTTTTACATATAAGATCATATCATTTTCATAAAATTTCACATTTTCTACTCCACATTTTTTGGTTTTTTAATTGTCTAGTAGTCCTGGCTAACATTCCTAGTACTGTGTTGAATAGATACTATAAGAGTGGACATCCTTGCCCTGTCCCTAATTATAAAGGTAGGGAGTTCAGTCTTCCACCATTAAGCACAATGATAGCTGTGGGTTTTTTGTAAGTGGATTTTATTATGTTGAGATAGTTTCCCTTTATCTCTATTCTTTAAGAGTTTTTATAATGAAAATGTATTAAACTTCGTCAAATGATGTGGATTTTCCCCCTCATTCTGTTAATGTGGTATATTACATTGATTTACTTTCATGTATTGAACCATTCTTGCATTCCAGGTTGAAGTAAATATTTTGAACCTTTTTCACTGTAATAATGTGATTCCCTCATTAGTCTGTCTTGCTGCTGGTGAAGCAGCTGATGTCTGACCCTAAGATATCAGAATATGTGTTTGTGTGTTAATGGGGTAAAAACTTTATGCAATGAATGAGAACAATTACAAAATAGTAGAGAATGTGAGCTCTCTAATCATACTCCATGAGTTTAAATCTCATCTCCTCCATCTGTAAAGTAAAATAATCAAGTTCCTATCTTGTAGAGCCACAATAAGAATCTGACACACAGAATTTTGAAACTGGATGGAAAATTTGAACATGTCAGAAAACTATACAGTGAATATTTAAATTTTTATGTTCCTTACATTATGTTTCTTTTTAGTATTTTTTATTAACCTACTAGCAGTTATGTCAAACAGCTTGTCAGTTTTGACAACTACTTCAGTGCCCTAATCACCGAATCACTAGGTTGTTTTGTTATTTTGTAGACACGTATCCAAATGTTATAGGAAAATATTAATAGCTGTCATCTTTTTGAACTTGACATTGATTTTTTCCCTACTATTAGGAAAATAGTGGTTGAAACAGATGCAAACATATTCTAATTTTAATTATACATGAGCTTTAAGTTTGACTTCTGAATGGATATGTTACAACACGTTTTGCAGACATAAATTGCCAGTGTAATTCTAAATGTCAGGTTGGCTCTTACCACTGTGTACGGACACTAGCTAGAAAATCTGGACAGAGTAAAAACAGATGCCTCATTCCAATATCCTCATGCATTCTCCTTTTAAATGAACATTCAATCCAATAATTCCAATGCTTCAGATACTAATTGAAAATATCATCTGAGACAATGACCACATGAAAATAAAGAAATTAAAAAATCAGTTATTGTAGTAAGAAAAAAGCTTTCATGCCTATATTTATTAAACATGTAACATATATATGTTATATATATATATAAAACATGTAACATATTATATACAAGCATATATATAATGCATGAACACAACCACAAATTTATGTAAGCACAAAAACATAGAATAATGAATATTCTAGAGAAGGAATTGTCATGCCTTCTCTGTAAGGGCCAAATAGTAAATAAAAATTATGCTTCATGAGTCCTACAGTCTGCTGCAACTACTCAATGCAATCCTGCCATTATTGTGTAAAATCAGCCATAAATAAATGAGCATGGCTATATTTCAATAAAACTTTATTTATGGACACTAAAATGAAAACTCTGTATCATTTCCATGTCTCACAAGACACTGTATTTTTAATTTTTTCAGTCACATAAAACATTCATGGTTCATAGAATATACAAAAATAGAAGGACTGGTCAGAGTTCTCATCCCCTACTTCACCAATTTTGGTTTACAGTGACGGCTGGATAGAAAATTCTATTGCAAATGGGTTAAGAAAAAATATTTACACATTTCTGGTTATGCTGCCACAAACTAAAATCGTATTTGTTGCCCTTTATTTTTTTTTAATTCCAATAAAAATAACCAAAAATTTCACCAATGTCATTAGTTTTCATTTTGTTCTCTTGGGAAAGCTGTTTATTCTCTCTAAGGTTCAGTCTTCTTCCCAGTGGTAAAATAATCACTAATGCAGAGTTACTGTGAGAATTACAGAAACATCTAATTACTGAACAGCACCTAATACATGCTCAAACGATGTTTAAATAATGATTCTTAATCACTGGATTCTATTTATATTGGCATCATGCAATTGTATTTTATGATATTTAGCAATCAATTGTTTATTAACTATTATTTGCCTATTGTGAAATTAACCACAGGCTGTACAAAAACCATTATATATTTTCTTTGCTCGTATTGCTTTGGTAATAAAGTAGACAGATTTATTAAAAATTGATAATTTTTACAGTATGGTATAAATATGCAGTTGCTTTAAGTGGATGCAGAGTTAAAATATTTACTAAAATGTACCATTTTTCTTTCTTATTATAATTGCTAAGTAGATTAGAGGCAGTTCATGATGCCTATCTTTATACCATAGTCATTGATAGAATTAACAGTCATTGGTAAAAACATAAATTAAGTTATTACTGTTTACTCTCTTTTTTAAAAGATTTTATTTATTTACTTTTAGCCTTGGCTGGTGTAGCTCAGTGGATTGAGGGGTGGCCTGCAAACCACACGATCCCGGTTCCATTCCCAGTCAGGGCACATGCCTGGGTTGCAGGCCAGTTTCCAGCAGGGGACACACCAGAGGCAACCATACACTGATACTTCTCTCCTTCTCTCCTTCCCTTACTCTCTAAAGATAAATAAATAAAATCTTTTAACAAAGATGTTATTTAAAAATTGTATCTACACAGACACGTATTGGGCTAAAAGTTGTATTTCCTGGCCTTTCTTGCAGCTAGGTTGCTATGTGCAACCACTGTTTCCTGCTTAATGAGGCAAATTGAGAGATACATTTGGGCATTACAAGAAAGTTTCTTGAGAGAATCTGAGTAACTTCTTAATGTTTAATCACAGATAAATGACTTTATTATTTTCTTCACTTCTGGTATGAGCATTCAAATCTACAGTTTTCCTTCTAAATATTGCTTTTACAATATCTTGCAAATTTTAATGGTTTCATTTTCATTATCCATCTGCATTTTCAAACACTATTCATCTTTGAGTAATCACCTGTATTTAAATCAACTCACTTCTATTAAAGTCAGTGCTTGGCAATAATGAAAGAAATTAATCAAATGTTGAATCAAATATTTAAATACTGCTTTAGTGAAAAACTTCTTGACCTAAGTTATATTCAAATTGAGTGGCATGAAAACTTCAAATATTTCTTTTTGTCAGGAGCGTATTAAGTATACTAAATGGTGTTTTTGTCAGTAATGAGTTATGCAAGGCTAAAATAAAATTTCTAGAATTTACAAAGGCACATTTAAATTACAATTAGGAACGCTCAAGGAAGGAGTAAAAGATTGGTGGTCTCTCTGTGCATGTTGCAGTAACTCTGCAAGGTTTCAAGCCTAAATCACTGCCCTGTCAGAGTTATATGTCAGTAAAATCACTTTGCCTGAAGCTTTTCTCTTGCACAATGTTTTTAAAGAAATTTTTTTTCTGACTAATTCTATAAAGGAGAATTTTGTAGTTAAGATAGATGATTAGTAAAAAAAAAACAGGCCTCAAAGTCTTTGAAAATCTTATGAAATAGTTTTATTGCATCTTATGTTGACTATAATTTACATAAAATAACTATAACTCTAAATGTTTTCTAATGTAGATGGATAAGCATGTTGAAAATGTAATCTAATTTTAGAACATATTTTTAATTATACATATTTTAAATTCTCATGATTATTTTAATGGAAGTAAGATGGCAGAGGTTTACTATGGCTAAATGCCCATCTAATTAAAACAAAATAAATTGGTAAATTCTAAAATTGAGTTATCTGGTAATTAGAGACTATGCATGCTATTTATTGTGGATACTGGAAGGCACGTCTTAAAACAATATAAGCACTTGCCTTTGTGGAACTGAATTGGGGAGCAGTAGGAAACCTTTTTTGAATTGTAATTTTAAAAATATGCATTCAATGACTTAACAATATGCATGTTTTATCTTGATAAAAGAATAAAAGGACAGAAACCAAGGGATGTTTAAATGTTCGTGTTTTGTCAACAGCGGGGCTTTATCAAAACTTGTCAGAGGTTTGTGCAGCTAACAATTTATGGAACTCAAAACAGCAGTTGCGCAAATGACCAAGTACTTAAATAGTAAATACTTGGTCATTTTATATAATTAATTTAAGGAAAACTTTAAAAATCATATTTTAAAAGAAAAAGATTGTCAAGAAACACAAGTATTTGGTATTATACAGTTTCTCCATGCCATTGATCAGACTATGTCGTATGTATAAACAATGGTATAAGCTGTTGAATGTCATATATCATTACAATAAAAGCAGTCGCTGTTCTCCCGAGATTTCTTGGGGAAATATCTGTCAATGCAGAGAATTTCATCAGCATAGAGGAGAGCCGCACTAGAGAGAGAAAAATAAGTAAAAACATTAAGCAACAGCAAACTGTCAAAGATCAGCCTTCAAAATTATAGGGAGACTAAAATAAAATGGCCTTCTCTCTATAACAACGCACACACGTGCTTTATATTGCTGATATCAGTGCCTACCGAGGCCCCAGAATGAGAGAGGGGTCACAGGAAACGCCTGGTGCAGAGGTGGGTGAAGCTGGGCATCTAGGGTGGTGCCTGAGGATAAATTTTCCTACGCTGGGAAGAGGTAGGAGGAGGCCCTGCACAGAGTCTGAGTGAGGTTAGAGAGTGATGGACAAAGGGAAAAGCCCCTTTACCCCTTTCTGGTCCCTGATTGAAGTGGGTACCAAAGGGCACAGTCACAGGTGTGTACCTTAAAGTTCTACATAGCAGCAGGGGGAGATGCTGAGATAGAGGAAGAACTGTCCTTCTAACCCGGGAAAAGTATGAGATTGGCTGGCAAGGCTCTCCCTGAGCATGAGGAAGTTTGGGCCAGGATATTTAAACAGAGGGAAGGCAGAAACTCTCTCCTTTACTCTTTGATCCATGCTATGCTGGTGGAGCGCTCATGAACCAGTGGGCCCTGAAAGCAAGTGTGACCCAGTTGCAGGTGCAAGACACCCATGGCCAGCACAATGGAGTCCCTACATGACTGTGGACGTCAGTAGCAGTTGTCAGTAGCCCTGAGCCCCCACAGTGGGAAGCTATGGCTGGCAATGGTGCCATTGGCCCCACGTGTGGACTCCAGGGAGGCTGAAGATACAGAGCCCTCCAACTAGCTGTCTTGTGATCTGAAGGACAGAGAAAGATGGAGCAGATTTCTGGACATGGTTTTGGGATTCAGTCATTCTGGGAACAGATGGATTTTTTCTATGTTTTACGGAAGAGATTGGCCTGGAGTCAGGGCATCTCCCATTCTTGAAAATTGTGCAACATTTTAATAAAGACCGCTTTCCTCCCCTACCAACTTTTGTTTTTAGAATATGTCTGTGTTCCACAGTGGGCAGCTGAACCCCACTTCTGTTTGGTAACATTGCCCCACGCAGTGTAATTATATACTATTTTATGCATGTATACAGTATGACAAGATGATAAAATTAAAAATTGCTTAATTATGAAAATGTCTTGTGTTTTTAAGTTATTATAGAATACTAATAAAGATATACAATCATATTAAGAATAGACAGGCCAATATGAAGTTTCATCATTGTCATTTGTAAAGCAAGGTACTACAGTTTAATTTGTTAGGCATTTCTTGTGTCAAAGTATTGCTTTAGATCAATCAGTTTCTAAATAACTTAAAGTAACAGTTATTCTTCATACCTAAATATTAAGAAATAGAAATATATTTTTAGTCATATACCAATTAGCATAGATGTATAGAGAAGTAAATATGTACTTAAAATTAAAGCCAATAGTACACTCAGATTATTTAAGTACTGAATATTTTAACTAACTGTGCAATTTGAAAATTTCTATATGCTGAATTATCCAAGTATGTATGGATGTTTAATTTTGTTTTAATATTGCCATACCAACACTAATTACCATTTAGATTACTGTATTATGTTTAAGATTTCTTTCCAGTTTGTTTTCTTTCCACAGACTGTGTTCTAAATAATGTGTATACAAGTTTTTGTGCTCTAAAATCACTTGAAATAAACATTTTCAAATTGTATGTGTCATCAAGTTACTTTGTTTTTTGCTTTCCTGTTTTCAATATTTAGCCATTGCTTTTACTTTAACTTGCATTTTAAATATATCTTTTGAAGTTGTATTTTCAAATCTAAATATATAGTAACATATACTCAGACAACTATCTTTTATTTCTGATGTATCCAGCTATTCCCTATTCCAGCATTTTTGTCTACCTGTCAGTGTTTCCTTTCACAAATATAAACAAATGCTCATATATATGCATTTGTATGTATGCAGTATATACATATTATAACTTTTGTATAAAAAGTAAGAATATATGCAAGTGGTAGAATACTATGAATACAAACTACAACAACAACCAATTCATTGAAACAATAAACAAAACTATTTAGTTATCCATATCTGGTAAGAGTTTAATTGGTTGAATTGAGTGTGGGGGCAAAGGCTGAATCTTTGTGATTTGAGACCATCTATCCATGAACGTTAAAAAGCAAAAGCAGAAACAGACAAAAAATTACATATTTTATTTGGGAAAATTATAATGAGAGTTTTCTTTTAAGTGCATGAAAGGATATGGTAAAGTTATTTGATAAATCATCTGATATTGTCTTTAAAACTTTACCATAAATTCACCATTTTGTATTTGTGAATTTGTACCTTTGCTGCAGATTCTGATTAGCAGGTAGTGGTTATAAATAATGATTTGCTAAAGATAATTTTTTGATTAATCATGTGAATTTTTATCCAAATCGCAGATTGGATGATTTAGTGATTTAAACTTAGAATTATATAATCAATAGAACAGGAACAGAAATCATAGATATGGAGATTATTTGGAGGATTATAAGGTGGGAGTGGGCAGGGGGAGAATAAGAGAAAAAGTATGGGGGTTAAAAGCATAACTGGTAGGTATAAGATAGGGGAATGCTAAAAATAGTATAGGAAATAGAGAAGTCAAAGAACTTTATATGGACATGAACTTAGGGGGTATTGCGGTAGGGAAAGGGGTTACTGGATAGAGGGAGGCAAATGGGGGAAAATTGGAACAACTGCAATAGCATGTTCAATAAAATATACTTAAAGAAGAAGCAAATGTACTTCTGGGTTTAAAAAATGAGGTATTTTGTTTTAATACTATGTTTCTGCTGATTGTCTTATTATTTACAGGGGCAGATATACATATAGTATCTAAAACAGTCATTTAGCTTCATCAAATAATATAACATATTAATATTATTAGTTCTAACAATTTTTGTTAAATTATATACTATACTGTTGATATGTTGAATGCACTTAAAATGCATTCAAGTGTACATAACTTTGATCAAATAATGTTTATAATTTAATTGACTGCATGCATGGTGCCACCTAAGTATGCTTCAAATAATTTTATTATACAGAAATAAAAACTATCTTTAGATATTTTTAATGAAACTGGTTTATTTAAAATGAAAATTTCTATAAAGCATATATTTAAAAGAAAAATATGGAAATCAAGTTTCATTGTAGCATATTTCTATTAGTGCTAATGACTATACTCAAAAGAATAGTTAAGATTATTGGCTTTCTAGATGAGCAATAATATATGTACCCATAAAGCATTAAATGTATGTGTGCATGTTGGGAAAGGATCAAATAATCAGTAAAAGTTCAGAGAACACCCCTGATTATTATAATTTAAAATGATGAATCTTGAAAAATATGCACACATATGTGCACATATGAATGCCTTTCATATATTTAAAATAATTTTTAATAATGTAACAAATAAATTTTACTGATAGGAGTTTTGATGAATAGGAGAAATGATAGACTTTAGAGTAAAATGAATATTGATTTTAGTTTCAGTCCTTCATCTTAGAAACTGTAAGAGAGTGATGTTGGATATTTAGATTACTATAGACAGTACAGTGGCTTACTTGATAGATTTTGTTTCTTAATAATATAAAAAGAAAAAGCGATTCTGAGAAAAATGTTTATTTCATAAGTATTTCTATTGCCTATTCTCTCTATTTGTTATATGGCCTTCCTGACATAACTTTGAAAAAATAAATATTTCATATATAGTCCATGATGATAGATTCTTTTCATTACAGCTCTATGTAGAAGTCAAAAAATGTACCCAAGAAGAAATTTGCATGTGTATGTGTCTGGAAATAATTATTATTGTGATAGAATTCCTATTAATTTATACATCACTCAAAGTGTTTGTACTGAAAGCATTTATGTAGAGTTAAATAATACCAATGTGACTGTCAATTTTTTTCATCTGTGGTAGTTTTTACCATAAATAAATACACTGTGATAATCCCTTCTCAGATTTATCCTGAGTGCCATGAGATACCAATTCTTTTTCTTTAGACATGTTTATTTCCAGGTAACAAATTTATGTGAACTGAATTGTATATGAATTCTGAGTATGCCAGGAGTTGGATAATTTAAATATTTTGCAACACTTATTTATGCAGATATAAAGTTTGTGGTTTTTTCTTTGTATATACAATAATAAAATAAAATGTGGGCCTCATTTGACTCAAAAGTATTACTTTGTTCCATATTTGTATATTCTTTCATCACAGAAGAGGAACATTTAAATTAAAAAAAGGGTTTTACTGTCTTTAGCAACATGATCTAAACAATATTTGCTTAGGTGTGGAAACAAAAATAAAGCACAACGATTTTGTATTAGACACAAAATATGTGTACATTTGGAACACTTACTTGATATTTTATTTTTCTATCTATTTCATTATCAAATTTTGATGCAAAGAAATTGTTTGGAAACTATGTTTTACTCAATTGCTAGAATGGTAAAAGACTTAGAGAACTGACCTTTCTAAGGAAGACTTTAATGAATATATTTTACTTATATATATTTCAATTTTGGTCATTCTGCCATGAAACAATTAGAGTATGTGCATTCTACACTCAGTCATGAGCTACACTTTGGGGAGGTAAACCAAGGGCCAAGTATTCCCTGGAGCTCAAGGCAGTGCCTAGGCTGAACCCTGGTCAGTATTGTCTTAAACTGTTTATCTAGCCCTGTCAAAGCACCAAACACTTGAAACCAAGAATAATACTTCCTAAAGCATTAACTCGAATAAGGAGCAAGGCATGGATAATTCAAAAGGAGAATTTTATTCAAACTTTGTCTTTAAAGAAAAATTCTCTACATCATTTTGAGCTAGGCTGGTGAACTCAAGAGGTATACAAAACAACATATCTTAAGATCTGTTTAGACTAGTGTTATCAGCTTAGTATGAGACTTAAAAAATTACAAGCATTTAGATCTGAAGGTCAAAGATTTTATGCAGTACAATATAGCGTCTTTGGTTGCTTAGAAGATATTTAACTACTTTATTAAAATTGGCTATTTTGAAGTTCATCATCTGGCATTGTCAACAGTAAAAATTTAGGCATTAGAAAAAGGTCCATCAATCCATGAATAAATAGCCCATTGTTATGTAGGCATGCAGTGGGACACTTGAAGGAGATTTAGCAGAGGGAGTAGCTCAGGGCAGAACCTTCTGAACGATCTTATGCTACTTCCTCTATTCCTCGGGCTGACCAGGCCAGGATCTGGGGCACCTCAGGCCCCAGGGTCAGTTACCTGTTGCCATAAACAAACTCAACTGGGGCTCCAAAAGGGTAGAGACATTATAATTTGTATATGGGCTCTGATATAAAAAGCTTGGGTTGTTTACATAGTCCTGCTCACTCGTATTTTCCAGATTTCTGTCTTGGTACTTGGGGGTAGGGATGCTAGATAAGGAGGAGAACACAATTAAATTCATAATTCAGGTAAATTACAATATTTTAGTATGCGTTTTCCAAAATATCACATTGTATACACATATTAAAATTATTAATTTATTTTGCAAATTCAAATTTAACTAGGAATCCTGTACTTTTCCAGCTTTACTGAGGTCTAATTGACAAAGCTATAAGATACTTAAAGGATACAACACAATGATTTGATATATGTATCCATTGTGAAAATATTTCCTCATCAATTTATCACATCCATCAACTCACATATAAACTTTTTTGAGAACACTTTTGACATGCACCTATATTTGGCAACAATTTTTCTTCTTTCTTAAGTTAGGTGTCATCATTTGACTCTGTTTGTTCATTTAAATATGTTTCACTTTTCTGAAAGATTTATTTCAGAAAATCAATTCTTTCTCAAGCAAATAATTGACTACCTGAGATAGATTTCCTAAAGAGCTTTTCCCTTGACACTGCAATAGTGGTACCTTAAGACCCTGTAAAGGGTAAATGCTGAACTATCAATTATACAACAGCTGTCTAAGAAAGATTCTCAGTCCTGCATATTTTCAATGAGTAAGAAGTGAGCCATTGTTTGTTTGTCTGCTTACACTGAAATTTAGGAGGTGATTATTTTAACTGAAAAACCTGATTATCTTGACTAGTAAAGGTTAGAAACACTGAAATCCTAGGCAAATGGAGAATTACTTTCATGACTAAGATTTCACTTGATATTAGTGACCCTGAATTTAAAATGACAGATCATTGCAATAGTATGTGTGTGGGAGTACGCACATACACATGTGTTTCCCCCTTATTTACTTACGGAGGGTTGAACTTAACCTGAGTTGGAGTTTTCTTCAGTTGAGTATGATAGAGAGAAAGCTAGGCAAAGTGGGTGAAGATGATTTCAAAGGCATGGTTACAATAAAAGAACACAGAGTGAGACTGGGAGAGAAGGAAGTGGTATTAGGGACTGTAAAATGGAATTAAAAGTCAGCTGTCCTTGGTGGAGTCAAATGCAAAAGATGCAATATTTATGATGCAATATTTAATTTACTATAGCTTCTGATATATTGAAGAAAATATGGGTCCTTAAAAGTCATTCACTTTTAAGCCTTAGTCTGTTGTTTCTGTTGGTTAGAACATCTTCCAGATATTACAAGGTTTCAGGCTCTATTTCCAGTCAGGGCATATACAAGAATCAACTGATAATTCATAAATAAGTGAAACAAAAAAAACAATTTTTCTCTTTGTCTCTCTCAAATCAATACATAAAAAAATCTTTCACTTATAGAGTTATTTGAGTTAATTGGACAGAACCTGGAAGTTGAGGAAAAGAGAAAATATGACTTGATTCTTTTATATAGAGAAGTAATTGAAAATGGATCTTTAAAATAATGGTAGAATTTGGATAATTTTAGGAAAGGGTAAAAGGCATTTTGGATTCAGTCTCAGATGAACCACTACCATTTAGCAAACATGTTTTATTTCTCTTATTTTAATCAGGAATCAGTTCAAGTTTTGAGCCTTCTCAATGCCCCATCTCATTCAGTCTCACGCATAAAGTGCCTTTGTAATGGGAGACTGTCAGGTGAATGCTCTCTTAGCAATCCTTTTCCTTGCCTAAATACATCTACATCAACACTTTCATTTATTCTCATTCAAGACTTACTCATTAAGGTATATTTGAACTTTTGGTGGATATGGATTTTGTAGAAAGAGAAAATTCACCAGAATATGCTCCAGTAAAAAAAAAAAATTAAAACAAGTACTCAAACAGCTACCTTTACAAAACGAAACAAACAAACAAAAAAAGACACCAATCCTAGCTGGTTTAAAAGACATGTCTTCTGAACTTGCAAAGACAACCACCACACTATACTTCTTGCTCCTTGTGGTAGTAGCATTATTTTTGCTACTTGCTAAAACTATTTATTAACCTATGGATTATTTTCCTGTTTTGTCATAGCATTGCTGTAACCATATTATTTAATTACTTCATAGGAATAGTTAACTCTGGTCATTAATACAGAAATCCATAGAAATTATGTCATTCAATATCAGTGAATGCATGGACCATTAGTACACAGTATATGCAGATGTACACTCACTATACAAAAAAGGCACTGCTATGCATCATTAGTATGCAATATAGGTACATGTACTTGCAGGTTTTATTACAGTCTATCAACTTTTGCTATTTTCTAAAGAGCATACATATTTTTAGATAAAATTTTATGATTTATTTGAGTTCTTCTGTTCATATATAAATGAATTTAAATCATGAAAAAACATTAAGTTGTCAGAAGCCTTCAGCTAATTTGCATGAGTAGATTAGAAAATCTACTTTAAAAAAAGTTAATTCTTACTTGACTAAATCTAAATATGACAATTAACATGAAGTAAAGACTGGCATAATTTCTTAAAAAGAAGATTTTGATTCCACTATGTAACTCATAAAAACAATAATGATAGTGACAGACTAGTAATGTCATCACCAAATGTGTCTAAGCATAAACCATAATATTTAAATGATTAATTGAAAAAATATCTTTAAAGGGAAGATAGAGCAAAGACTATCTTAGGGTGATTACACATGGTGGTGGAGCCATTACCCAGCTTCTATAAAGTCTTTAGAATCCTAGAATGTATATGCAAAAGGAGAAAAATAATATGCAAAAAATAAAGAATTGGAAACCCATTGGAGGTTAGGAAAGCATGGGAATAATTAGAGAAGTATAACTTTGGAAGTTTAGAATTTGGAAACACAAGATAGATGGAAAAAGATAGTTTAGACTCTCTTGGACACTTTTCTCTTGGTGTTTTGATTACCTTTTCTTTGCCTTGTGGATGAGGGAGGGCCTCCCATCTTAGGGTTATGGAGATGTCTGAACACAATGCCCGCCAATGGAGAGATGAGATGGACAGCAGTTTGTTAGTCACATGCTCTCACAGTTTGGGTAGAGGACATATGCTACTCAGGGCCACTTGGGAGCAGAGTGAAGAAGCAGGGACTGTGGGAGGCAGGTTCTAAAACCACAAGAGAGAGGGAAGTGGTCCCTCATTTCCATAAGAAGATATGATTGTCTTATTTTAACATTTACCTTGACTGACAGATAACTGGAGCCCATTAATCAGAGATCAGTAGGCATCAAGTGTTTGGCTAGCGGATCCTTTATTTGTGACCATATGCCATATCTGGGATGAGAGTGTGTGCTTGTGTGTGTAGATATATATGGTTTATTTTAGAACAATTTTAGATTTACAATATCTATTCTTGGTGGCCCTTCTCCTATTTTTTTCTATTATCCCTCTCCCCTCACCCCTCTGGTTACTGTTAGCTTGTTCTTTATTTCATTGTCTTTGGTTATATTTTGCTTGTTTGTTTGTTTTGTTGATTAGGTTTCACTTATAGGTGAGAGTACATGGTATTTGTCTTTCCTGCCTGGCTTATTTCACTTAGCACAATGCTCTCTAGTTCCATACATGCTGTCGCAAAGGGTAGGAGTTTCTTCTTTCTTTTTGTTCTGTAATATTCCATCATGTAAATGTATTATAGTTTTTTATCCATTCATTTACTCATGAGCACTTAGGTTGCTTCATTTACTTGGTTGTTGTAAATTGTGCTGCTATGAGCATTAGGGTGCATAGGTTCTTTTGAACTAGGGTTTCAGGATTGTTAGGGTATAATCTCAGCAGTGGAATTGCCAGGTCAAAAAGCAGTTTCATTTTTAGTTTTTCTTTTTTGAGGAAATTCCATACTGTATGATATTAGCTGTAGGTTTCTCATATATGGCCTTTATTATGTTGAAAAATGCTCCTCCTACTCCCATTGTGTCAAGGGTTTTTCTCAGGAGTGAGTACAGTACTTTTCTTTGATAATGTTGATAGTTTTGAACAGTATTGGTGCGATACTTGATAGAATGTCTCTGGATCCTATAAGCTTGGAGATTGTAATAGAGGCTGGTATATATTAATAAAACCCAAATAAAGAACAAGAGTTCAAGTAAACTATGTTTAATTAAACATCAACATCACTAAGTAATAATGATAAAGCGAGAACAGAAGAGATAGTTGGAATGAGAATAACATACTGACAAAAGTTTACTCATTAAGACTCCTTTTTTTATCCGTTCAAATATCTCTCATTTCAGAAACATTACATTCAGAGAATATTATTCTAAGAATCAGAAAATCATGTTCTAGGTTTATAATTTCATTCACTTATCCCACTGCAAAATTAGACTATCATCTCAATGGTAACTAATTCCATAAATTTTTAATATTTACAAAATTATTCCCAATAAGTTGAAAATTAACCTATTTTGAGAATTTATTTTTTAACATTGTAGAAATTAACAAATATTTGAGTGATGACTCAAGCAGAAATTAAGTAAAAATGTGATACTAAAATATTAAATTCCCTGACTTCCAATAAATCCTGGGTCTTACCCAAAAGAATACTTAATTTATTCTTATGTTGGTAATTAAGTTTTATATTCCTAATTGGTTTAGTATTTTCCAGGTAAGAGACAGCTTTGCAGTACCTTGACTGACCTTTTTATTAAGAGTGTTATTTGCCAATATTTTATCAGGCATGTTTTGTTGTTGTCTGCACTGATTTCTCTTGATGTTCTGCCAGCCTGCAGTTAATGAAAATCAGCTCAATAACAACTGGACTCTTAGGCTTCCGTGACAGGGCTAGCAGATCTATCAATCCAGACTACTTGTTAATAGGTCCTCTTGCTTCCAAGATTATCTATTTGCTTTTATCACAGAAGAAACAGCATAGCACACATGTGTGCCTTTGAATTAGGTAAAATAGCATAGGTTTCAAACTGAAGACAATTAAACTACCAGGATTTTTCCAGGTCAGCTTACTGTCACTTTGATTAAAGGCCTTCTAATGTCTAAATCATGGATTTATGAATGTCAAAAATAAAATGGTAATATCTTGCTTGGTAGAAATGAAACACATCTACAAAATTCTGCACTCATTATGTTATATAAGACTCATCTGGAAGACTTATAAATAGCACTGTGAAATACTCATTCTTTACTGATCATTGCATAAAGAAGCCAACACAGCAATTCTTATGTTGTAACGCCAAAAACAAAGATGTCTGCCCTGGCTGGTGTAGCTCAGTGGATTGAGCACGGGCCTGCGAACCAGATGGTCAGGGTTCGATTCCCAGTCAGGGCACATTCCTGGGTTGCAGGCCAGTTCCCGGCAGGGGCCAGTTCCCAGCAGGGGATGCACGAGAAGCAACCATACATTGATGTTTCTCTTCCTCTCTCCTTCCCTTCCGCTCTAAAGTTAAATAAATAAAATATTTTTTAAAAAAACTTAAAAAAAAAGATGTCTGGAAAACATTTTTTAATGTTTTGAAGAAAACTATAAATATTCAGAGAATTGTTAATTGTTTCTATTTTCTGACACGTCATCATAGCACATTTTATTATCTGAGGAATATAGGAAAACGATACTCAAATTTTGTTCAATATCTGCTCCACTCCTAAGAAGGAAACATCTTGAAGCATAAAAGAAACTTCAATTAAAACCCTAAAGGATTCATTTCACTTTGGGGATGTTCTATAATTTTCTTGATTAATTTTTCACACGTTTTCAACCATTCCTCAGAACAACTACCCATTAGGTTGCAAAGTGTCAGATTGCATTACAACAATGACCTACTTTCAAGATTTCATTGGTGTTTTAATAACAAAACCTTTTTATACAATTCAAACTGATCGGTTTAATACTAAATTTTATTCCATTATTCCAATGATAATTAAAATAAAAAGGTACTAAATTATGACACAAATCAAAACTTTGACATTGGGTGGCAATTGGAAACACCACCCATCTTGGCAAAGGTTTATTAAAACGTTCTAATTAAAATCAGATTGCATTTTTTAACCTACTAGTACAATATATTTTCTTTTAAAACACATATATCTCAGTGTCTTTCTATAATTTAATAATATTAAAGATTGATTGTTTATTTTTTATGCTTATTTACTTGTAATATGAATAGTTGGATTTTTGAGGATAATCCATTTAAAATTCTATTGGTAATAGACTTACAATTTGTACATGTGTATTCCTAGATGCCACTAAAATATGGCATTCTAAAACAAAGAAAATAAATTTGAGTAGCATTTCCTATTGTAGTCAGCATGGTCTATCAAAGGAAAAAATATCCAAGTATATCAAAGAACTCCTTTATCCTCATTGCTAAGACACATTATGCTTGTACTTCTCCTGAAGGAAGAGGACAGAAAAACCCAGCAGGATTTGTGAGACACATTCAGATCACAGGAATGCATTCCTAAAACTTTGTCCCCCTTCTTTCCAGAATAAAATTCTCTTGAATTTTATTTAATCTCTTTCTTAATATCTAAATACTTTCTTTTTCTCCAAAGTATTTGAATATTACTTTTTTGATTTCCATTTAATAAATATTCCTAAATATTCAACTATGCTAGTTTCATTTTATAATATTCATTTCCATGTTAAACTTGCTTAAAATGAGACCTTAATCATTTCATTTGATTTATTTTAGTAGACATACTAAAGTTGACTCCTTAAAAATATCTTTCCTTAGCCCTGGCTGATGTAGCTCAGTGGATTGAGCACAGGCCTGTGGACCAGAGGATTGCGGTTCAATTCTCAGTCAGGGCACATGCCTGGGTCGCAGGCCAGTTCCGAATAGGAGATGCATGAGAGGCAACCATACATTGATATTTCTCTCCCTCTCTCCTTCCCTTCCCCTCTAAAGATAAATAAATTTAAAAAAATACATCTTTCCTTGTACCTTGCTCCATAGGCAAAAGCAAACTGGGATCATATCTAAATAGTTTTGAAAAGAGCAATTCTATATTTATCACATGATAGAGAAAATTTAATACAGGAAGCTAAAAAGAAGAAAAATATCACCCAGATTCTCAATAGTTAAGGATTAATAACCCTTATCATGTTTATGTATTTCTATCTAGTCTTTTATATGCATTTGGGAAACAAATATGATTCCATATGAGTTAATGACTAATGATATTGTTTAGTTTTTATGTTAATTAAACTTATAAATACCTTGCGATATTCTTCTACAAAAACTTCTACCATTTTCACAGCTTCAGTCACAATTTTTCTCAAGTCTTTGTTGCCCTAACCACCATTTTTGTTTTCTGATACAATAACTTTAAAATAACTTCTGGCCAACTCTACTAGAAATTGAAACTTTTTTAAAATAAATTTTTATTTCATTTTCATTGTTTCCTATGCATCACAATTTTTTAAACTGTAGTATTCTTTTTTTTTAAATGTTGTTCAGGTACAGTTGTCTGCATTTCCCCCCACCAATCCTCCCCAGCCCAGCCACCTCCACCTCCTTCCCCTGATTCTACTACCCCTTGGTTTTGTCCATGGGTCCTTTATAGCCATTCCTGAAAACCCTTCATCCTTTCTCCCCCATTATTCCCTCTTATCTCCCCTCAGGTTACTGTTGGTTTTTGTTAATTTCAATGTCTCTGGCTATATTTTGCTTGCTTCTTTATTTTGTTGATTAAGTTCCACTTAAAGGTAAGATCATATGGTATTTTTCTTTCATCGCTTGGCTTATTTCACTTAGCATAATGCTCTCAGAATCAATTCATGTTGCCACAAAGGGTAGGAGCTCCTTTTTTCTGCTGTGTAGTGTTCCATTGTGTAAATAACTGTAGTATTCTTAACCCTATGCTTCTTTCATTTAGAAAACTCATTGTTTATACTTAAAAACTAAGCTTGGAAGTCATTACCACAGAAAGAACTTTGTCATTTCTTTCTGCTCCATTTCCTCTTTTTTTGTGTGTTCTAATCTCAATTAAGAGATTCTGTTTACAATTTTATAGCACCTGACGCTTTTATATCCCTATAGAGTGCTATAAACTTAATGAAGGCTGCTGTCATGTTTGATGTAATAACCCTACTGTCTACAGAACCAAGAATAGTGCATGGCATTTTCACTTCTCAATATTTTATAATTTTCAGTCATTTCCAGGTAAATTTGCACAAGATAAATAAATTTAAAAATCCCAAAGAAGGTAAGGTAGCTCATACTATTAATGTTTTATTATAGTAGAGTGTGAGTGAAATTGAGTTCTCATACTCTAAACCTGAATACAGTTTTTCTCCTATGATCTAAGATGAAATATTATATTGATTAGAGTTTAAAAGCTGTATAACAAGAACAATATATTTTATAATTGATGATTGTGACCAAGTTACATATTTAAATACATTTTGAGATTAATATTTACCAACAGAATAGGTGACATCTCTGTGTGGGCTCCTGGGATTTATTCCCTTTTATGGCCCCACATTTCATTGTGATTTTAAAACAAAGTGGTATGAGATGATACAAATGCAGTTATACTGATTAATTTCCATCATTCTCTTTGTATAACACAGATAAAAATGGATAGCAATAAAGTCTTACTTCTGTAACTTCTTCCCCATAATGAAATTAAAAATGCTGAGAGTAATCTTAGGCAATCTGTTCAACAGAGCTCTCAAAGAGTCTAATGAACATTCAGCATTCTATAACTTCCTGAAACTTTAATAAGAATTATTTGTCTAAATGAAATATAGAAAATACACCTGATCCTCAACTCCATAAAAATACAAAGATTAATATTTTAAAAAACATTTTTAACATACTTTATATTTGTCTTTGTATCAGATTGCACATAGATTAAAATCTGTGAACTGAAACTAAAATCCTTTCAGGTGCTTTTACCCGACAGGCTTCAGTTGTGATGATAACATGCTTACCATTTAAGCTAATGCATAAACAGAAGAAAAAAAGCTGTTTTCAAATTCATCTGTCATTTAGGAAAATAACTTTTTTACCAAGTGATATTTTCAATTATTTCTACTTAAGGTGAAATAAGTTATTTCAGTTATTTCTACATAGATCTCCTTTGGAAATCTACAGACATTAAAACAAAAATAACCACTTCATTTTCCCCAATCTCCTCCCATTTAAAATCCTTCTGTTGTAATCCAATTTATTCATTTTATTTTTCTTCTCACTCCTGTGGAGACTTCTAAACTATTACATTTTACTTAGTGGAAGAAATATGAACCCATTTAGAATAATTTATTAATAAACAACTCAATCTAATTCTCTTACTTCACCATTTGTCATTATGTTTATAGTTTAAATCACTGAACCACAGTTAAATAATTAAATTAAAACATGGAAAATTTGTGGCATCATTAAAAATAATGACAAAAAAGAAAGAAAATGAATTGGCATATTTTTCCTCTATATAATGTATTAAACAAACTAATCACTCTTTGTAAATGGAAACTGAATTTATGAAGCATAAAAACAAAGAATAAAAGTTTACACTGATGAAGGAAGAAAATCAGGGAAACAAAACTATGCATAAATACATAAATATAAGAAATCATTGGTCTCATTACAGCAAAATGTGTGTATTTTTCCACCATGAGTCTTCTTTCTAAAACTTTGATCATTATTGTTTTCTAAGTTATCTTTCAAAATAAAGTGTGATGTGTTTAAAAGTACGTGAAACAATTTTACAGTTTCTTGATATTTTATTCCTTATATTTGATGAAACTTGCAACCGAGAAACACATATTATTCTACCTCATCCATTGTTACATAGTTGGGAATCAATTTCATGTGGTATGAAATTTAGTAATTTGGCTTTGGATAATATTGATTTTCTTAACTTCTAATTTATTTTGTAACTTTTTTATCTCCACATCATACATAGTATAAGATATATTCATAAATCCATCAATGTAAAATCATGTAAATGAAACTGTGACAAAATTAGATAAAATTCTTAATTTTCCCATTTATTTCTTTCTAAATATCAAGTAAACTCACTGTCTACTTCAACTAGAAAATGAACTGACCCAGAAAATATTGTACAGTGAACTAGCAGAAAATATGATCGCATCAGAAGACACGCACCATGTCTGGAATCGTCACTGATGACCTGCAGAGGGCAGGCATACCAGAGGACTACAGAAAGTAGAAAGCAGTGGGCTAAAGCTCAAAGGTGATCAGAAATAAGTCCATTGAAGAACACAGATGTGAAGACCAGCCTGGCTGTTGTCAAAATGCCGTATTAGAGACTAGTAGAAGGAAAGCTGGTCAGCTTTTGCTCAGCACCCACTAAAACTTTTGAGATTTATGAAATACTTTACATCATTATAGAGAATAGTAGAAGGTATGTCTAAAGATGTTAAGAATATGAGAGAAAATGGACTTCCGCCAAGATGGAGGCATAGGTGGAAACACTGTGCCTTCTCCCACAACCAAGTTTGAATACAGCAAAGATTTGGAGAAACAAAGACACAACCAAAGGACAGAAAATTGAATTATACGGAAGTCCGACTACCTCTAACCGTTCAACGGGGACGGTAAGAGGGGCGGAGCCAGCAGCGAGCAGGGTCGGGCAGGACAGGGCCCCCGACCCAGGCGCGCAGGCAGAGGGGAACCAGCTGGGGTGCGGGGCAGACCGCGGGCGCATATTCGCGCACAGTGAGACGGACCACGCAGGCCCCAGGGGGCAAGGGCTGACGGCGGTGGCACACTCACGTGCAGTGGGACGAAACACGTGGGCCCGGTGACGGCAAAAACTGTGGCACCGGTGAGGGCAGTGGCGGCAGGCAGCGGACAGGACGCCATAGTCCCTCTTTGACCCCGCCCCCACATACAGCGTCACAACCCAGAGACTTAGTTGCCCTGTTCTCGTGAACACTTTAGGGCTCTGATCCTGCTATGGAATAGGCACGAACAACCCGAAAGATGGCACAAGAAGAACTCAAAGTCCCAGAGCCAATAACTCTAAGCGACCGAGAAATTGCCGGCCTCTCAGAAGCACAATTCAGGACACTATTTATCAGGATGCTCACAGAACTGGTAGATTATAGCCACAAATTAGAGGAACAAAGTCACAAATTAGAGGAACTTATGAAGGCTAAACTAATTGAAATGAAGGGAGATGCACAGGAAACCAATAGTGATGGAAAGGAAACGGGGACTCAAATCAATGGAATGGGCCAGAAGGAAGAACAAAACATCCCACCAGAAAGGAAGGAAGAAATGAGAATTCAAAAAAATGAGGAGAGGCTTAGGAACCTCTGGGACATCTTTAAACGTTCCAACATCCGAATTATAGGGGTACCAGAAGGGGGAAAGAAACAGCCACGAGTGGAAAACGTATTTGAACAAATAATAAAGGAGAACTTCCCCAGTCTGGCAAAGGAAATAGACTTCCAGGAAATCCAGGAAGCTCAGAGAGTGCCAAAGAAGTTGGACCCAAGAAGGAACACACCAAGGCACATCATAATTACATTAGCCAAGACCAAAATGAAGGAGAGAATCCTAGAAGCAGCAAGGGATAAGGGGACAGTCACCTACAAAGGAGTACCCATCAGACTGTCAGCGGATTTCTCAAAAGAGACCTTACAGGCAAGAAGGGGCTGGAAAGAAGTATTCCAAGTCATGAAATCCAAAGACCTACAGCCAAGATTGCTTTATCCAGCAAAACTTTCATTTAGAATGGAAGGACAGATAAAGTGCTTCTCAGATAAGGTCAAGTTCAAGGAGTTCATCATCACCAAGCCCTTATTATATGAAATGCTAAAGGGACTTATATAAGAAAAAGAAGATGAAAAATATGAACAGTGAAAGGACAGCAAACACACAGTTATTAACAACCACACCCAAAACAAAAGCAAACCAAGAGGACAGCTATATCAGGAGTGGAACCATAGAAATGAAGAACACATGGAGGGTTAGAAATAGGGGGGTGGGAGGGGGAGAAGAGGGGAGAAAGCACAGAAAATAGCATAGAGGGTAGGTAAAAAATAGATAGGGGGGAGGGCGAGAATAGTGGGGGAAATATAGAATCCAAAGACCTTGAGACACGTGGTTATAAACTAAGGGGGGAGAATGGTGGGGGAGGGAGTGTGCGGGTGGAGGGGAATGAAGGGGGGGAATAGAACAACTGTAATGCTATAATCAATAAAATATATTAAAAAAAAGAATATGAGAGAAAATGTTTGTGGCTATTCAGTTATCCCTGGTGTATTTCTTATGAGAACCAAGATTGGCATGTCATTGAGAGCAAGAATTAATTATTGGCAGATATATATATCTGTAGTGGTTATATAATCACTAAAATATTGGCATGATATTATGACAGATTTGCGTGAGACTAAAAGGAGGACCCAAACATGACGGTAGATCCAGTGGATGTCACTGGTAGAATTAGGACCACCTTAAATAAATAAATAATACATACAAGCAGCAAACTTTTAAGGAAGAAAATAAAAGATGAATTTAATTATAGATATGTTGAGTTTATAACAGAAGAATCAAAGTCCTTAGAATTTCAGATCTAGTATATTTGGATGAACGACATAGCATAGCTATATTAATTAGACACAATGCTTCTAGTAAATATAATAAATAAATAGTTATTTAAAATGAAGTTTCTTTACTTATGAAGTTTTGGATGATGGGTGATGATAGTAACATACTTTTGAACAAAAAGGGCCTCTATTTAACTTATTTAGTTGTGAAAACTTAAAATATATGATAGATAAATAGGCCTTTGTTGATTGAGGAGCACTATTTCTAAGGCAAAAGGAAAGAAACAGAGAAGAGGGAGGTTTCAACAGCCAGTCCAGAGAGAAATTTTCTGCCACAAAGTGGCAAAATGATGTGTATGAATGGTTTCCTATCTTAATATTCGATCTTAACTGGTTTCCATTTATGTGCTTTTTCTAGGACTATTTGTCTTATTTTGTTATATTCTGTCAATTATTGAGCCTCCACACACTGGATTATAATCTTTCCAGAGTCTGTCAGTGAGAGAAATACAGAAAGACATTTTCAAAATTACTAATAAAGGTACTCAGAGAAAGATTGCTAAATACTAGGAAAAATGTCTTGTTTGTTTCTCTTTTCATACGTTTACTGCTCAGTCAGAAACTGCATGGGGATGAAGCCCTGGGATGGAGAGAGACTTACATGACCCCCACCTTTCATACTCATGTATTTCTTTATATGAGGTGTTTTTGACCTTTTTCATCTCATGGCACATGTAAACTAATTACTAAAATCCTTCATCACACCAAAAATATATTTTTTCCCATCTGGCAAAAAATAGGTATAATTTTGATTGACTTACAAAAAATAGTAGCAATAATTACCTGGCCATTTTTGCTCCAAAATCCCTTTTTAAAAAATCAGGTGACTACCCTTGAATACAAGGATTTCTGGTACCAATAATTAGCTAATCAAATGCAATCCTATTATGCAATGAGATCAATAATATCTATTGATATTATAAAATACTATCTATGACATGATATATACTTGCCTGATTCGAGACAAAACATTCACATTAGATGGCTATTGTTTTGTTGGATGTTGTCATTTTTTTTATTTGACAATCTAAGGAGAAAGAGGTCGGTGCCCCTAAACAGTTGGGTATTGAATGTTTTAAAAGTTGTTGCACACCGACATGCCTACTGCAGCACATCAGTTGAAAATTGCTGTTCTATCATATTGCTCAAGACAGTCATTTTCCATTGTGTTCAAGCTATATGACTCAACATTACCCAACTATCTCTATTTATGTATCTAATAAACTCATATGCAATGCTTACTCTGAGTCAGACACTGCTTGAAACACCTTACAAATAATTTAAATGTCCTACAATACTGAGGTTGGTATTGCTTATCACCTCTTTCAGTTAAGGGAATTGAACAGAGGGAGGTGAAGTAACAACTCTGAGTCATACAACTGCTTAGAAGTGCACACCTTTAGCTCTTGAGTCTTCCCTCTTAATCAAACACTGTGCTGCCTCTATATTTGTAGGAGTTAAAGTGTCCCTATCACCCCCAGAAGGCACATCATTAACTCTTCTCTGCTTACTTTGCACAAATGCAAAAAAAAGTACTGGTATTCAAATTAGGTTCCATTCTATTAGGGACTTTCCTGCTTCTCATGCAGAATTACAATGTATATATTCTGAAAACTGGCTTTGAATATTTTTCACTGAATTAAGGCTAAGCTGTTTCAGGTAATAAACTCATTGACCCTTGTTTATTGTTTACTTAGATTTTCCCTAAAATTAGATATATGCAACAAATTAATGTGTGATGCTTTGAATTGGAAAGGAAAGAGGTTTGTAGTCTAGAAAGTGATGTGCTATTGGGAAAGCAGGAATCAAGTTGATAAAACAACATGATTAATTCTTTGTAGGAGATGGAATTTAAATGAGAGATAAGAAATCCATCTATCCCAATAAATCTTAGGACTCTGAGAAAATAAGAATGGTTTTAGATCCCCTGGGCCTTGACCTTGGAAGACCAGAAAACAACAGAGCAAATATGCCAAGTAATAGCAAAGGAGAAGGAACAAGTCAATCATGATCTTCCTTCCCTCCTTCCTCCCTGAAGTTTTCCAACAGATCAGGTCTGAGCTCAGGAGCAAAGAAGTTTTAATTGGATAATAAATCAATTTTTAATATCAATAGGATCAGATTCTTTTATTGTCTGAAAATGAAATTGTTCATTAAATGTTGTGACAAGAGAACCTAAAGGATATCCCTAGGACTGTAATCAACGATAAAGACAGGAGCTACTACAGAAGCAATGGTGGCAAAATAATACTTTTTTCAAAAATTCAATAGGCAGTTGTCACCAGCATACAATGGACATCAAAGTGCTTCAAACTGAACAACAAAGCAGAAAACTGCATGCTGATTTTACTTACAAAGGTGCTTATACTTTATTATAATATCTAAGAATAGAATCCAAAGCACATTAGAAGAGTAGTGAACTATGATAAAGACCAACTTATATGAATATGAAGTGGTGTAGTTTTGGAAAGTTCATAATAAAATGTGTCATGTTAAATATTCAGATGATCCTTATCACAGATATATTTTACTTAAAAAAAGGGTTCATGATAAAACAATTAAAAAGGAATGAATATTTGGCTATGCCTTTAGATTGATCTAGTTATTAATCTGTTAAGCCAACGCTTGCATCATGCTTAATGGCGACATATGGTAAGAATTTCTCCATTAATAGCATTTCTCTGAAATTATTAATTAATACAACTAGAGAAAACAAAGCAAAACAAACAACAACAGAAATAAATCCTGAGAAGGTAAAGATTAGAAGAAAAAGAGCAAAAATAAGTATTTGAAGATGCTATGATTATATTCCTTGAACCTTCAAATCTATTAATAAACAACTATAAAATATAATTTAATAAAATGTTAATTTACTAAATTATTGTAGTAAAATAAATATTTATGCTGATCAAATAAATAATTCTTAATAAAATATTGGAAGTAAATATACCATTTAAAATAAATAGTAGATAACACGATTAAATTCCTGAGAGAATGGTTAAGAAAGGTTTAGTGCCTATGCAAGAACTACTTTAAACCCTAATCAAGGTTATTGATATAACCTGAATAAGTAAAAAGCTGTACACCTTTTGCATATCATATTAGTTTCCCCTTCCCCTCAAAAAGATTTATACACCACTTCTGTACCCATGATGTTCTTGTTTTTGACAGTAAGATGCAGGAAGATTCTATGTGTCATTTCAGGACCTTGCACCACTGCTCCTTCTTTCTTGGAGCCCTGCCTTTCCACTAGGAAAACAACCTGGGCTAGCCAAGTGCAGGATTAGAAACCATGGAGAATAGAGAGGGGTTATCTCAAATGAGTCTGTCTGTATCTGCCAGAATTATCCAAGAGAAACAGAACAGATTGGTTTTAAGGAACGGTCTCGCATGGTTGTGGGTCTGTGAAATCAGAAGTCTGTAAGGCACCTGACTATAAACATCTGTGAGTCTAGCTGAGAGCAAAAGCACCTCCCAGCTGAACCTGACTTGTGCTCTCAATTTGGAAATTGGAGTGGTATATACTAAGCTACTCACTTTTGGGTGATTTGTCACATGCAAAAGCTAAGTGACTCAAATAAAGAATAAATATAAAAATATTTCACTCTAAATTGACCAAAAGTTAAAGCATTGGTGAAATACCAATAGTCTGTTTCTTTTTTTGAAACATTAGAAGTAGCCTATAGCATTCAGATGGATAAGCATGCACAGAAAACCTGAGAGTCCCACAAAACAAAATTAATGGTTATTAAAATATACTATAAATATAGAAATTAAATCAATTTAACCTGAATCATGAACAAAATGAATGACAGAAAATTTTCAAAAAAAACCTTTAAATCTATAAATCTCATGATGTGATAAAAGGTGAATTTAAAATCAATAGAGGCTGGGCTGCAGTGCAGTGGGCATGTCCACTCTGGGAGGGGACAAGTGTGGGGACACAGGCAGAGGACATTGATGCTGCCTTCAGCTTTAGCCTGGAGCCATTCTCCAGGACATCCACTGCCTCTGTGCTGAGTTTGCTGTTGAAAGAGACTAGGGCCATTTCTACCAGCCTCAGAACCTGCCCCTGGCCTTGGTGGGGGAAGTCAGGGAGCTGGCAGAGCTCTTGCAGTGGAAGTCCCCTGAAGAGCTTACCCCCAACCCTGGCCCCAAAGAATGGCCACCTTTCAAGGGGAGCTTAGTGATGTCCTCATCTACCTGGAAACATTAGCATCCCACAAGCAGTGCTCTCCAAGGTGGACAACAACTAGTGACACTACCCAGCACATCTGTCTCATGGCTCTTCCCACATTTATACAGACCTGCCCCATGGGGCAGACCGTGAGGACTGCAGACCTTGTCTTTGAGTCCATGGACCAAGCCTCAACCTGGAAACATGGGCCTAGGATCTGAAACTCAGCATGGCATCTGAGGAACAGATGGTGGCCTGTCCAGGGAACCTTATTTTGGTCCTTTCCTAATATATCACCAACCTGGGGACCCTACTTCCCAAGAACTGAGGCTTAAGAACCTCTGCAAGACATCATCTTGGCACTTAACAAGAGAAACTCAGTTATTTTACTTTATTTTGCATTTTGACTCATTTTTGACTTTGGGGTCTTGTTCACTGAGCTCTAGTGGAACTGCTGAAAGCTGCTGCTACCTTACCGAAGAGTTTCAGTTTTCCACTGGTAAAGCTGCCAGATAAAATACAGAAATGTAGTATATTCAGTTATCTGTCAGTTTTAGATAAATAATGACCTTTAAGAATGTCAAATATTGCATAGAATGTGTCATTTGCTAAATATGACAAACCTGTCTTTGGTTCAACCTAATGTAAGAAATGTTATTGTATAATTAGGTGTGGCTCAATCCGTGGTGATGGCAGATCCAGTAGCAGCTTCTGACAGTTATCCTTAGCTGATTAGGACCAGGGAAAAGGCCTTCAACTCCACTGCTACCCACAGATGCCAGCAGGAGCTGTCTTCCTCAGATTGTACAGGCTCCTGATGGAGGAACGTCAAGGTCCAGACAGACTTGCTGCCTTTGACAGAGGCAGCCAGATGTAACAAGCAGGATGAGCTCTGCGGCAAAAAAGGCACTCAAACCGAGAAGTCTGGGGAAAGTGAGCAGATGAGGCATCGAACCCAACAACCCACCTGTATCTGCCAGGCAGCCACCACTAGCGACAGGCAGAGAGCAGACTGCCCCTCACATTCAAGACACCTCCCAAGCCTTGGAGATTATGTAGCATTTCTTGAGGCTGTTGCTACCCAGATGCAAAAATGGTTTGAAAGATTGAAGCCAGTTGGAAAGCCCAGCAAGACAAGGCCACACTGAAGTAATGTATTAAAAGTTTAGAAGAACTTACTAAACTAAGGACTAAGTATTTTTTTTTTTGGTTTTGGTTTTGGTTTGTTTGTTTGTTTTTTCCCTGGGAGGGGATATTTCACCATAACTAAAATTGTTCATTAGTTTTCTGAAAATAGCAGCTGCACATATGTATTCTTTGGTGCTGCAACTGAAATAGTGCTTACTTGTGATTTGTTCTCAAGTATATTTACTGAGTCATCATTGGTCAGGTGTCTTTGAACGTTGCTCCTAATCAGACTCTGCTCTGAGTTCACAGTCATCAAATGATACATTTGGAAATCTCCTATGAATGGTGCGGAAATGCATTAATCTGGCCCTGGAGAATGTGGTTTGTTTAACTACACATTTCAAATTTTATTTCCGAGGTCCTGGATTTGGTAGTAAGCCCCAACTGTTTTGGGGATGCAGTGATTCCCAAGGTTATTAAATAAGGCTCATTCCGAGAAGTTTGTTGAGTACCATATGTTTCAGATTCATTGGAAGTTAATTCATTCTGTGGTGCGGGGTTTGTAGGAAACACTCCAGGCCCAATCACTTTTGCTTCTTTAAAGGTATCCCCTTGCCAGCTGAATTTGGAGGGGTGTGGTACAGGAGCGAGGAGTGTATTTAAGTCATTCTCAGAAACATTTGTAGGACAGCTGGATTGGAAATTATCCCAAGATGCCACACAACAGGGAGGCTGGCCAGAAAGCTGGATGCAGATTTAGAAAGTTTGTTTTACTCTCAGAATACTTTTGAGAGTAAAAGTGTTACCCTCTGTCATTATAGCATGTCAACAGATTTAAACCAAGATGCCGCCTGACACATTGGATTACAAGGAGGTCCTAAATATAATTCTTCACTAAGAAAGTTAGAAAGAAGTATAAAATGGTTGAAATAATCTTAAGGTTAAATATTGACTATCACATTCTCTTTGGACCAAAGCTACTAATAAACATTCTTCCATTGTCCTCTATCATTACACTGGAAGGTCAGAGGCTATTTCTGTGAGATGCAGCTAAGGTTTAATAGTTGGGTACAATTGGAAGACAATAAGTGACTAAGAGCAATTATGTGTGCATATCAATTTCTTAACATAATTGCCAAAAATAAAAAGAGAATAAAAGAGTAAGAGGGAATCAGTGATAGATCCAAGAGGGTGGCAGGGTAGGTGGACGGTACACTCACCTCCTCCCAGGACCAAATCGGAATTACATCTAAAATTTAAGAGCAATCATCCTGAATAACCAGCTTAAGACTAGCTGAACAGAAGTCTTATAACCAAGAATTTACAAAAGAAGCCACACTGAGACTGGTAGGAAAGGCAAGACACAAAAATGGCTGGCCCCGCCCACATGCAGAGGCTGAGAATTCAGAGGGAGATTTCAGGTGCAGAGGTTGCTCTGGAGGAGAACGGGATCTCAGTCCCACACCAGGTTTCCTAGTCCACAGCATCGGAGCCAGGAAAAGACGCATCCACAATACCTGGCTGTAAAAATCCGCAGGGCTTTGTCTGCCAGGAAGAGATGGGAGTCTGCTAGAAAGCCAGGTGCCCTCTTAAAGGGCCAACACAAGAATCTCATTTGCAGCCACTCCCCCTAGGCTCCAGTGGAGAAAGGATCAAGCAGATGAAATTTGTGTATTCAGAAACTAGACAGCTAAAGGGATAACAGCTAGGGTTTCTGTTCTGAGTCCCTCTCAAATACCTCCCACGGACACCACCTTTCTTGGGTCAAGCACTCCCCACCATAAACCTGGGGGAACATAAGTGCCTCACCTTCCAGACTCCCTGCTGTCTTGCCCTGCAAAGCTCAAACTCTGAAGAGGAGTTAGCTGTCTGGGCCCAAATATAGAGGTTGAGGCAGATGCAGTGGTTGTCGGAAGCTAAGTTGATGGCTCTGGGTCAAGGGCTATTTCTCTCACCTTCCCATGAGCCTGACCGGCAACCAACTTGACTCCTGGTACCCCTGCCCTACTGAGCTTGAGCTCTCCAGAAGATCTAGGCAGAATCTGGGACAGACTGAGTTGTGCAGCTCTAATGTGAGGGCCATTGTTTCCTCACTCATGTGAACTATGTAGAGCCTTCCCTTTCCATAACCAAATCTTGGACTAAGAAAAAAAATTGGGGCCTGATAAACTCTGCTGACCTCCCCTTGACAACTCCCTGAGATCCTGACCCACACCACAAAGGTCTACAGGCACCCAGCAAGTAGCACTGGCCTTGGCACATCCTGGGAGTTTTGTTGGGTGGCCTCAGGCTCCGTCCCAGCACCGTATTTGAGTCTATATCAGTCTGATGAACAGTCGTCTCCCCTAGCTGGTGAGTCACTGAGAACCTACCTCACCTAACTCACATACCACAAGAGTTTTTCGGTGACTGAGTATAACAAGCAGCCAGCGGGTAGAGACAAGTGGAAGCAGATCTTAGATAGCCTTGGGCCTTTTAGTGACCTGTCCCTGATACTGGGCTCACTTGGTACTGGTAGAAGCCTGTCTTGTGACACATATTTGTTTTTTTCCAGGCACATTAATGTGCCCAACATAAGATGCAACAAAGTGTGGGTCCCAGGGTCAGTCAAAGGCAGTGTCTGACATTGATCTGCTCTAGAGTCCCTCCCAAGAGACCTTAGAACTAATACCCCCAATAACAGGCTTCAGACAACATCAGAGCATGATCCAATTAGCTCCACGAGTGGCTCATCTAAAGGGAGATCCTGAAAGGCACCAGACCCTGCTGAGATTAATTCTGCTTCATGTGGTCAGCACCCAGACAGTTGCTCATACACTGAGGTGGATCCTCAGGGGCAGACAGCCTAAGGGTTGACCCCATGCATGGGTGAGTCAACAGCAAACAAGACTTGGCTACAGAAAGAACACTCACATAACCCACATAAAGAATATTACTGGAGCATCCAGTTCAGGAAATCAGGGAGACGGTGCCACTGGGACAGAGGGCACCCGTTATATAAGACCACCCTACCAAGACTGGAAGACATAGCAAATCTAAGTAATGTACACAAGCAAACACAGAAGAGCAGCAAAAATAGGAAGACAAATAAATATGCCTCAAATAAAAGAGCAGGGGGGAGAGAGAGAGAGCGCACGCTAAGTTGAATGGAAGAAAGCAATTTACCAGCTATAGAGTTTAAAAAATGGTTATAAGGATGCTCAATGAACTTAGTAAAAACTTCAACACAAAGATAGAAAGCATAAAAAGCTCATATAAGGTATTAAAAAAACAGTCAAAAGTGAAGAACACAAATTCTGAAATGAAAAATATTCTAGAAGAAATAAAGAGTGGGTTGGATGAAGTAGAAGATCAAATCAGTGATTTGGAAGACAATGCAGCAGAAAACAGCAATCAGAGAAGCAAACATAAATAAAAAATTAAAATGTGGGTAATTTAATGGACCTTTGGAATAACATGAAGGGTAACAATATCTGCATCAAAGGGTTACCAGACAGAGAGGGAGAGAGAGAAAAAGATTGATAACCTAGTTGAAGAAATAATGACTGAAAACTTTCCTAACCTGGTGAAGGAAAAAGACACACGATTTCAGAAAGTGGAGTCAGTACCAAACAAGATGAAGCCAAAGAGGCCCACAAAAAGCAGCCTAATTAACATGGTAAATGTGAAAGACAAAGAGAAAATCTTAAAAGCCACAAGAGAAAGACAGTTACCCACAAAGAAACACCCATGAGATTATCAGCTGATTTCACAACAGAAACATTCTAGGCCAGAAGGATTGTCATAAAATACTCAGAGTGATAAAAAGAATGAAACTACAACCAAGACTATTTCACTCAGCAGGGCTTTCATTTAAAGTTGAATGAGGAATAAAGAGCTTCCCAGACAATAAAAACCTAAAGGAACTAATTACCAAACATTTCTTAATAAACATTGTACCTGATTTATCAAGAAAAAAGGAAAGCAGACCCAAGCAAATATAATCAGAAGTGAAAGAAAAATAAAAACTAACACCAAAGAAATACAAAAAGACTGGTTGAAAGATGTTGATGGAGTAGGAGGGAACAGATTCCATTTCCCCCTACACAAAGGAGAAGAATCTGGGCTATCTACGGAGGAACAGAGCAAACAGCCAACAGTACCCCTCCATATATGAAAATAAGAGACCAGAAACTGTAGCAGACACTGAAAAACCAGAAGATAAGGAGACTACTCCAGGACGGTAAGGTCCCAGGAACCATGGCAGGGACAGGGGCGTCTGTGGCCTCAGCCCGATGCCCAGGCCGGTGCTGGGCCTACCACAGACTCCTTGGGAGCAGTGGGCCTGCCACAGAGTCCTTGGGAGAGAGCCGGGTCAACTGCTCCCTCCCTCCCTGGCCAAGTAGGGTTTGAGCAGCACTGGGAGAGACCTGGTTGCTTGAAGTTGCAGAGAGGGGAATAAGCATAAAGAAGCAAACACACAAGGGCTGTGATCACCCGCAGAATCTGTGATCCCGACTTGGGAGAGTTGAGAGCCCCACAGTGATGAGTGCTGACCGGGATAGTCACCAGTCTGGCTGGGGAATTGGGATGTACTGAGCGGCAGGCTTGAGTAGGAGGTGTTGCATCCACCAACCGCGAGAACAAATGTCGGAGACTTTCAGGGTTCCAAAGATGTTACTTTATTGGCCAAGTTTAACCTGTGCAGGGGAGAACTCTCAAAGTGTCCGGAGACGGGGCCCACAGGGGCTGCAAAGGAGAGTCGCACCCAGCGCTTACAGCTAAGTCCTTATATAGAGGCAAGCAAGCTTTGCAAGGAAGCAGATGTGGCGGTTAGCTATTGGCTAACAGAGCTCGTGCACATGGGAACAGGATAGGGTCTAACTCAACTGAGAGGAAAATTTTGAAACTAAACAGATGGCAATCAACTTACAGGATGTTTGCTAGGGACACAGGCTCCTTGGGGCTGAGACTATTTTCTTGTTCCCAACAGGAGGAATTCCTCAAAAAGTAAAACTGTTTGGGGGATTCTCCTGCAACAGCTGCTCTGCTTACTCCCCACCCAGTAGGGCAGCAATCCTGAAGTTGCACGAAGTCCCTGCGTTTCCCCGTAACACTGGGAAGGGTTCCTGCCCAAACCTGTGGGACCCAGGCAGCCTGGCCAGGGTGCACACCCACCCGCACCCCAGCCCACAGCGATGACCCCCCCGGGGAAGGAGCCCTCTAAAGAAGATCTGGATCCCTCACCTAGGGCGCTGGGGAGAGGCACCAGACTAGCTCTTGAGAGAGTGCTTGCAAGACTGGCCTGAGTACACAAGAAAGGCCACACCAATCGCCCCTCAGCCTGCTGCAGCCAGCAAGACCAGAAAAACCGTCTTGCCCAGTTTGAAAACAACAAGGGGTGTTTTTTTTATCTTTTATGTTTTTAACATTTATTATTCCTTATCTTTCAATACCTTTTTTCTCTCTTTTCTTCTTTCTTGTTTTATTCCTCTTTCCTTTCTTTCCAATTTTATCTCTTTTTCCTCACTTCTGCCTGTTTTTTAATACTCACAAGTAAGACAAAATACTTGGAACTGTGAAAGGACCAGAGTTGGACCCAAAGAGGGGGTATCCCAACAGTTGAGACAGGGAGACAAATTTCCCTTTGCTATTGCAGAGGAACTACAAGCTACTGCATATTTGTATTATTATTTTCATTATCCTTATATCTTTTATTTTAATAGTATTTTTGTACTCCTTTCTGTACAGGCTTCCAGGCTTGGCTACTTATATTGTATCATTTGACAGGTTTCCCCTGTTTTCTCTTCCACAGTGTGTTGCTAATTTACTATCCTCCACATCACTTGTGCTCTTTTAGCACACTACTCAAAGTTCTACACCTCCTATTTATGTTATCCAGATCACATAGAAGATTTGGATAACCGAAAGAACCTATGCACCCCAATGTTTATAGCAGCACAATTTACAGTAGCCAAGTGTTGGAAGTAACCTAGGTGCCCAGCAGTAAATGAATGAATCCCCAAACTATGGTACATTTACACAATGGAATTCTATGCATCAGAAAGAAAGAAGGAGTTCCTACCCTTTGCAACAGCATGGTTGGAACTGGAAATCATTATGCTGAGTGAAATAAGCCAGAGGGTGAAAGACAAATACCATATGATTTCACCTTTAACAGGAACCTAAACAACAAAACAAACAAGCAATCAAAATATAGTCAAAGACACTGAAATAGAGAACAGGCTGACAGAGACCAGAGGGGAAAGGGAGGAAATTTCAGGGGAAAAGGGGAAGAAGGGTTCACAGGAACAAGTATAAAGGGCACATGGACAAAAACTAAAGGAGTGGAAATGGGAGGGAGGTGGGGAGCACTGGGGGGTGAGCTTGAATGGGAATAAAAGAGAGAAAACTGTACTTGAACAACAATTAAAATAAATAAATTTAAAAAATAAATTAAAAAAAGAAATACAAAGAATTGTAAAAAAAATTACAAACAGCACTGGACAATTGAAATAAATGGATAAATTCCCATAAGCATATAATCTTCCAAAACAGAATCAAGAAGAAATAGAGTATCTGAAGGGGTTGATTACAACAAATGAAATCAAAGTAGTAATCCAAAAAAAAAACTTTCGACAGACAGCCCTGGCTGGTGTGGTTTAGTGGATTGATCTCTGACCCGAAAACCAAATGGTCATGGGTTTGATTCTCAGCCAGGGCATACATGTGGGTTGCATGTGCCCTGGCTGGGCTGTAGTAGGTTGATCATGCATTGATGGCAAGCATGCTTTGATGTTTCTAGATCTCCCTTAGTCTTATTCCCTCTGTCTAAAAATAAATAAATAAAATCTTAAAAAAAAAAAACTTTCAACAACCAAAACACCTGGATTAGATGATTGCACAAGTGAATTCTACCAAACATTCTAGAAGAACTCACCCCCATCCTTCTCAAACTATGCTAAAAATTCAAGATGAGGTTATCTTCCAAGCTTATTCTACAAGGCCAACATTATCTTAATCCTGAAACCAGATAAACTACAAAGAATAAAAATTATAAGCCAACGTCCCTGATGAACAAATGCAAAAATTCTCAACAAGATATTAATGAACCAAATCCATCAATACATTAAAAAGATATATCATGATCAACAGGATTTATTCCTGAAACGCAAGATTTGTGCAATATCTGCAAGTCAATGAACATGATCCACCATCTAAACAAAAGATAAAAATCATGTGATCATGTCAATAGATGTCAGTAAAATAATTTGACAAATTAAGAATTCACTTATGATAAATGCTTTCAGCAAAAGTGAGGGACAAATTCCATATGATCTCACTTTTAACTGGAACATAAGCAACAAAAGGAAAAGCAAACAAATTATAACCAGAGACATTAAAATTAAGAACAATCTAACAGTAGCCAGGGGGGAGGGACTGTGGGGAGAAGGGTTTTCAGGAACTACTATAAAAAAAAACGCATGGACAAAACCAAAGGGGAGGGTGGCAGCAAGGGAGGAAGGTGGGTTTGGCTAAGGTAGGGGTGTGGGGAGAAAATACAGACAACTATAATTGAACAACAATAAAGTAATTTATGGGGAAAAAAACTCTCAGCAAAGTGAGTATAAAGGGAATATACCTCAATATAACAAAGATCGTTTATGACAAACCCACTGCTGACACTACACTCAATGAAGAAAAACAAAACCATTTCCCTTATGCTCAAGAACAAAACAGGGATGTCCACTTTCACTTCTCTAATTCAACATGGTACTGGGAATCTAACCCATAACAATCAAACAAGAAGAAGAAAAAATTTTTAAAAAGGTATTCAAATTGGACAGGAATAAATAAAACTGTCATTTTGAACAGATAACATGATACTATACGTAGAGAATCTTCAGGATTCTATAAAAAACTACAAGAACTGATGAATAAATTCAGTAAAGTAGCAGGATACAAAATGAATATCCAGAACTTAGTTGCATTTTTATACACAATGAACTATGAGAAAGAAAAACTGAGAAAACAATCCTATCTACAATTGCATCAAAAATACATAGGGATAAATTTAACCAGGGATGTAAAAGATGTACCCAGAAATTATAAGACACTGAAGAAGGAAGTTGAAGTGATACAAATAAATGGAAACATATACTGTGCTCATAAATAGGAAGAATTAACATTATTAAAATGCCCATACTACCCACAGCAATTTATAGATTCAAAATAATTCCTATCAAGATATCAAAAGCATATTTCACAGAACTATAACAAATATTCCAAAAAGATGTATGGATCCATAAGAAAGATGAACAAAGTTGAAGGTATCACCATACCTTATATCAAATTATACTACAAATCTATAGTAACCAAAATTGCTGAGTACTGCTATAAAAACAGACACATACATCAATGGAATAAAATACAGACCTCAGTAATATACCCCCAGTTAAATGGTCAATTAATATTTGACAAAGCAGGCAAGGACATACAATGTGGTAAAAACAGACTATTCAGTAAATGGTATTGGGAAAACAGACAGATACCTGCAAAAAATGGAACTAGAACAGTATTTTACACATATATAAGAATAATCTCAAAATAGATTAAAGGCAAATATAAGACTCAAAACCATAAAAGTTTTAGGAAAAAACCTTGGCAATAAGATGTTGGACATTTCTCATAGCAATATCGCTTACAACATCTCCTTAAGCAAGGGAAACAAAAATAAACAAATGAGACTAGATCAAACTAATTTTTGTTATTTGCCTAGCACAGGAAAACTTCAACAAAATGAAAAGACAACCCACTAAATGGAAGAACATATTTGCCAATGGTACATCAAAAAAAAGGTTAATATACAAAATTTATAAAGAACTCATGCGGCTCAACACCAAAACAACAATCCAACTAAAAAAAAATGAACAAATAGGTATATGTTCATTTTTTTATGAACCAAAAGGTCCTAAATAGATAAGACTCCCAAGAGCACATACGCATGTCCAACAGACACAAAAACATGGGCAATGGTGCTAATTGTCAGAAAGATGGAAATTAAAACCACAATAAGACATCACCTCACAGCTGTCAGCATGGCTACCTTCAATAAATCAACAAACTATAATTTTGGGGGAGGATGTAGAAAAAAAATAGAACCCCAGTGCACTGTTGGTAGAAATGTAAATTGGTGTAGCCACTACGGAAAATAATATGGAGATTCCTCAAAAAATTAAAAATGAAACTGCCTTTGACCCTGCATTTCTCCTTTTGGGTATGTATCTGAAAAAAACCCCAAACACTTGTTTTAAAGAATATATGCACCTCTATCTTCATTACAATGCTGTCTACAATAGCCAAGCTGTGGAAGCAACCCAAGTGCCCATCAATAGCTGAGTATATTTTAAAAATGTACTGGTACATATGTGTGTGTATGTGTAATTGAATATTATCTGGTTACAAACAATGAAATCATACCATTTGCTACAACACGGATGGAGCTTTAGAGTTTTATGCTAAGTGAAATAAGTCAGGTCAAGACAAATACCATATAACTTCATTTAGATGTGGAATCCAGTGAACAATGTAAACAAACAAAATGCACACAGGGAACAGACTAATGGCAGCCAAAGAAGAGTCAAGGGGTTAGGTTAACAAAAGTGGAGGAACTGAGAAGCACAGATTGGTAGTTTCAAAATAGCCATGGGTATATGAAGTACAGCATTGGGAATATAGTCAATAATATTATAATAACAATGTGTGTTACTATGTGGGTTCTGGAAATATGGGAAAAACACTTTGTAAAGTACATGATTGTCTTACTACTATGCTATGCACCTAAATCTAATGCAAATTGTTATTGAATGTAAACTGTAATTGAAAAAAATATATGTGATAGAATACATTATCACTCTATGGATGTAGATCAATTTGTACTGGTTTTATATTTTAAATTTAGCATTTCTTACCTGAATAAAAGTGAGAGATTAAGAAGAAACTAAAAAAGGATAACTATTATCTCAAATTTTGAATCTTTAAAAATACTTTGCCATTACATAATATACCTGTTACTGACTGAGTATGCTGCATACTAGGAGCAGCTCCATAATATATCCTTTCTGTACCAAAGCTTATGCAGCCACATCTTAACGTACCAGAACAAAGACTGTTAAACTACCATAGATCACGGTTGAGGACCATTTAAAGAGTATTTAAGAGAACACCTTAAAAAGGCCATTTCCTGGAGGAAGTTATACTTTACGTGCAGTGACCTGTGAAAAAGTTTCTTCTCTTTAAACACATCTGCTTCAAAAGATTTATTGATTGTGAAGAGAAAGAGTAGAATTTTGTGTTTATTTTATTTTATATTTGCTACCTTCCTTAAGGGCCAAAAGATAAAAGAAACGCTATGAGCTACCTACCTTTGTTCTGTGTACTACATAGATTAAACAGAAGTAAGAGAAAATCAAACGGAGAAGTTACGTTAATAAATTAAATCATATTTAGGTATATTCAGATAGTATTTAAATGTTGATTAGAATATTAACTTTTATAAACCATTCAACCTTATTAATGGCCATTACAATATCTGTCAGAGCCCTGGTACAACCTATCAGTGAACATGCAAATTAGAACAATATTATAGGAGTTATAAAAGTCTTATATAAAAATGTATGGCAGGATGCAGTAAAACCAAAAAAGATAAAATCAAGTCCCAAGGACAGGTACTAAACTCTGCAGGAGAAAGTTCAGGTTTTTTTGTTTTCCCTATAAAATGACTATGACCTTTGGATGAAGAACAATGCTAAGCAGCATAATATACATCATTTCCTCCCACATACCCAAGTATTGCTTGTTTACTTTAGCCATGCAATTATTCAGAAACTTTAGTTTGGAGATCATTTTGGTTTATATATTTTTTACTTCTAATACCTATCCATTAAAATTTTTATCTTTATTACTATATAAAATCTCTGTATTAATTCAAATTGTTCAGTTTCTACCCAATTACCACATTAAATATTTAAGTCACAAAGACATAGAAATGTCAGTATTTGCATTAACCCCAATATTTTGCGAATAAACTATCCTCATTTTATTTCAATGAATCCAAGACAGAAAAATTGATGTACCTGTAATTGTTTTAAATCAATTTCCAACTCTCATGCATTTTCAAAGTTTGAGTTAAATCTCAAGTTCAACCTCTTTTTAATCTCTCTCTTCTCCCCTCCTCTATCTACTCTCCCACGTCTCCTTTTCCCAGGCACCCTCTATCTCTCTGTGTCCATAAATAAACCTATACATGTGTGGTCAACTGATTTTTCCCAAGGATTTGAAGCCCTTTAATAGGAAAGAAAAGTCTTTTTAACAGACGCTGCTAGGAACACTAGATTTTCACATGCCAAAGAATGAAGCTGGATCTCTCCCCTCACACCCTGAAGAAAAACGAACTCAAATAGATCAGTAAACTAAACGCAAAAGCTAAAATCATAGAACTAAATAAAAAATAAGAGTAAATATTCATGACTTCAAATTTGGCAACAGATTTTTAGACATGACCCCCAAAATACAAGTGACCCCCCAAAATATATAGATACATTGAATTTAATTAAAATTAAAAAAAGAAACCTGTGCATTTGTAGTGGTTAATTTCCTGTGTCGCCCTGGCTATGCAATAGTATATAAATATGCATTCACATATTTCTCTATTTTTTCTGAAGATATTGTTTAGTTGAGATTAATATTTAAATCAGCATATCTGGGTAAAGAAGATTACCCTCCACAATTTAGGTGGGCTCATTAGACAGTTATAAATTTTATAAATTCATCTTATAAATTCAATTTACAATTTATTTTTGATAACTGAGTGGTACAGCATCTAATTTCTCTTGTGTATAGCTTCTATATATTGGCATTAAGAAAAGTTATGTTATTCCTGTTGAATTTTTATGTGTCATTGTAGGCTATTAATTTTAAAGTTAATACCAAATAGATATCTTGAGATTTTTATATTTCTTGAAAAAGGAGATATTTATTTAAGGAAATAAAAATGACATATCATTTCAATTTTAATATGAACTTTTGGAAATGGAAAGTGTCCTGACTCCTAACATCTTTACTCATTAGAGTCCAATGAATGAGAAAAAAGATTGTGTTTATACATTTAAGCATGGATATTATTATTAATGAATGTCTGCTCCATTGAATTTCTCTCTAAGTAATAAGGTAACTGGTTGAGTTAGGAAAACATAAAGAGCATGCAGAAGGACTTCCGCCAAGATGGAGGCATAGGTGGAAACACTGTGCCTTCTCCCACAACCAAGTTTGAATACAACAAAGGTTTGGAGAAACAAAGACACAACCAAAGGACAGAAAATTGAATTATACGGAAGTCTGACTACATCTAACTGTTCAACGGGGACGGTAAGAGGGGCGGAGCCAGCAACGAGCAGGGTCGGGCAGGACAGGGCCCCCGACCCAGACGCGCATGCAGACAGGAACCAGTTGGGGTGCAGGGCAGACCGTGGGTGCATATTCGCGCACAGTGAGACAGACCACGCAGGCCCCAGGGGACGAGGGCTGCCGGCGGTGGCACACTCGCGAGCAGTGGGACGAAACGCTTGGGCCAGGGGACGGCAGCAACTGCAGCACCGGTGAGGGCCGTGGCGGCAGGCGGCGGACAGGACGCCATAGTCCCTCTTTGACCCTGCCCCCACATACAACGTCACAACCCAGAGACTTAGTTGCCCTGTTCTAGTGAACACTTTAGGGCTCTGATCCTGCTATGGAACAGGCAAGAACAACCCGAAAGATGGCACAAGAAGAACTCAAAGTCCCAGAGCCAATAACTCTCAGCGACCGAGAAATTGCCAGCCTCTCAGAAGCACAATTCAGGACACTATTTATCAGGATGCTCACAGAACTGGTAGATTATAGTCACAAATTAGAGGAACAAAGTCACAAATTAGAGGAACATATGAAGGCTAAACTAATTGAAATGAAGGGAGATGCACAGGAAACCAATAGTGATGGAAAGGAAACTGGGACTCAAATCAATGGAATGGACCAGAAGGAAGAACAAAACATCCCACCAGAAAGGAATGAAGAAATGAGAATTCAAAAAAATGAGGAGAGGCTTAGGAACCTCCAGGACATCTTTAAACGTTCCAACATCCGGATTATAGGGGTACCAGAAGGGGGAAAGAAACAGCCACGAGTGGAAAACTTATTTGAACAAATAATAAAGGAGAACTTCCCCAGTCTGGCAAAGGAAATAGACTTCCAGGAAATCCAGGAAGCTCAGAGAGTCCCAAAGAAGTTGGACCCAAGAAGGAACACACCAAGGCACATCATCATTACATTAGCCAAGACCAAAATGAAGGAGAGAATCCTAGAAGCAGCAAGGGATAAGGGGACAGTCACCTACAAAGGAGTACCCATCGACTGTCAGCGGATTTCTCAAAAGAGACCTTACAGGCAAGAAGGGGCTGGAAAGAAGTATTCCAAGTCATGAAATCCAAAGACCTACAGCCAAGATTGCTTTATCCAGCAAAGCTTTCATTTAGAATGGAAGGACAGATAAAGTGCTTCTCAGATAAGGTCAAGTTCAAGGAGTTCATTATTACCAAGCCCTTATTATATGAAATGCTAAAGGGACTTATATAAGAAAAAGAAGATGAAAAATATGAACAGTGAAAGGACAGCAAACACACAGTTATTAACAACCACACCTAAAACAAAAGCAAACCAAGAGGACAGCTAGATCAGGAGTGGAACCATAGAAATGAAGAACACATGGAGGGTTAGAAATAGGGGCGTGGGAGGGGGAGAAGGGGGGAGAAGGCACAGAAAATAGCATAGATGGTAGGTAGAAAATAGATAGGGGGGAGGGCGAGAATAGTGGGGGAAATATAGAATCCAAAGAACTTGAGACACGTGGTTATAAACTAAGGGGGGAAGAATGGTGGGGGAGGGGGGTGTGGGTGGAGGGGAATGAAGGGGGAACTAGAACAACTGTAATGGTATAATCAATAAAATATATTTTTTAAAAAAAGCATGCAGAAGGATTAATTTCATAAATAAGCCCAATAATGTGTGCAAATCCTTCAGAAATGGAGAGCATGAAGGAATATGCATGAAGGACCCATGGACAAAGCTAAAGAAAGTGGGTTTGAAGGTGCAAGTGGAGATGGGTGGGGCAGGGAGTGTGGTGAGGTGAGAGTGGAGACAATTGTACTTGGACAACAATAAAAACACACTCTAAAGGAAAAAAAAAAGAAACTCATACTTCCAAACTGATAGACTCTATACTTGGTTCTTGATTTCATAGGCAAGCAACTTCTCATCTACAGTCAGGTCAAAATAAAGAAATGCTCTAGTTCAGTCATTTGACACTATGTGGAGTCCTTTCTCCTACCTCCACTACACATGTACAGCTAATTGATAGTACTTACTTACCTGCTGCAACATTACTTGCCATATGGTTCTAAGAATTTTCAGCATGCATAGATCATGTTAGTCAAATGAGTAAATTCTCTGTGGTCAGCTTGAAGGTATTTTTTATTGCTTGTAAAATACTTGCAGGCAGCCTCCATCCTCAGCTTGTGTATGGTCTGTCACATCTCCGTGTGTGCTTGTCTACATCTTTGCACAGGAGAACTCTTGTGTAGTATACTCACACAATATTACCAACATGTGCTATTCATACATAATCAAGAAACTTGGCACAGTGGATAATAAACCTACTCAAATACCATATCTTAGTTCCTACTGCCATTAGATACTTTAACTTACAATTACTACTTTATATATTTCAACATATTTTAGCCTGGAAGAATGAACAACTATAATATAATTAACATCACAGTAGTATGAAAATTATAGTGAATCCATCAACGTTTTACAGTTGAAGTACTATACTTTGAATTATAGATTAGTGGAGACATTTGGCCCTGTATAAAACATCCCAGGAGGAATTTGATCTACACCAAAAGGTCCTTGATAGCTGGCCTTGTCAAAACATCCTCCCTTTGAAAACATCCTGGGTCCAAATAGCCCATAATGTTTATTTATCCTTCTGGTTTATAGCATTAACATATCTAAATATCATTGTGTTGTATTGGTTTATTATTTGTGTTGTGACTCTATTGCCAATAACCACTCCGTGTGCCTCGGTAACCTAGCTAGTAAGTAACACAGGAGGTAGATCAATTGGTTGGGATTCAAATCTCGAAGAAGAGTGGGATTTATACTAACTGTGGATTGAATGTCTCCCAGGGTGTTTTGGACAGGACCACATGCCTACAAGGAAATAATGTACATCTGCAAGTTGTGATCTTTGCCTTTTGCCTGCTTTGGCCAGTTCAAAAATGGCTTCATGTATTTGCCCTGTTGTAAACACTTTCCCTTGAAGAAAAAGTAGACAAATGTACAATATGCAAAATGAAGTAGTGCAAAGTTAAATAAAAATATAATAGCTTACTGGACTAAAAATGGTGAGATATGGAGTATCTCATGAGGGGAAGGAATCAAGATATATTTACTAAATAAATTAATCAACTAATGATTAAAAACATTATGGTTTCCAGGACAAGTAGTAGCCTTCAGCATAGAAATACCATAGCATTATATATAACAAATATTAAAATATTACATGTTCACTTGTGTGTAGATCGTCTCTTTTACAATATAGAATCGCTATTACTCCAGATGACAGCTACTCTGATACTAAGGATATTAAAGATAACGGTACTAAAGATAATGCTGTATATACTGTTCTGTCATGGTTAAGGTTAAAGATGAAAGCAAATAAAATAACTGCTTATCATTGCTTGAGTCGAAGCTTCACAATAATTAAAAGCCTGTAAATTTACTTTCAGTCAAACATGACTAAGGGAGCAAGAAAAGGAAGCTGCCGAAGATGATCTAATATTCCTGGGCTTATTGAGGAGAATCACACACCTCTTTGTGAAACATACATTTCCTCTAGATCAAACAAGGAGACACTGTATCAATTGGATTTACATAATAGTAGTTTATTTTTGAGAAATATGAAAAGTGTACCCTAAGTAAACGGGTTTAAAATGTACTGCAATATACTTAAAATTGTTTGTGGGGAATTTGTATTAAATAATTTGCTTTATTAAATAATCATTAGTTGAGTATCAGCCCAAACTGTGGTTTTAGAAATGTGACTTTAGTAAGGAGAGGAAAGTAAAATCAAATTTAAGTCTATTGGACAATATTAATAAAGTGGATTAAAAAAAGTAATGTCTGAACATAACAGATAGATATAGAGTTTCCAATCTTGATGGTATTTTCTATAACAAAATTCAAAAATCCAGGAAAAATCAAATAATATAAGAGCAGAAAGAGGTATATTTAGATATTGGGATATGTGGGTTTCTTAATCTATAGGCTCAGAAAGTTTGGTTGTTTAAATAGAGACATGATTTAGTGACACTCTGGTTCAGTCTTAGCCTGGAGGATGGATACTCTGATGACCCACCAGATCTCTCTAGGGAATTATGGTATTATTTCCCCCAGTACTAGGAGTACTTCCAGGAGATGGCCTTTTACTTCCTGCCATTCTTGAAGATTACTTTTGCTAAAGAAGGGGGTCTTGCTCAGTCGTGTTTTTCTCCATGGCAGCCTTCTTCTAAAAACTGATCAATGCATGGATTAAAAAACAGACCCCCTTTGTTTTACCACAAAGTAAAGCAATTCTGAATCCTATTTCAGCTCCAGAGTTCCCATCGAACGAGTGAAGCTCTCTTTGGGAGTATGTTACAATTCAACTTCTCTTGACTAAGCCTTCTTCCTTCCCTTTTCTTTCCCAGGGCTGTTCCCAAGAGTGCCCCCAAATAATCCCTATTATCAGCATCTACTTCCAATGCAATTCAAAATGCATTTCCCTAGAATGCCTAATATGGGGCTCTACTTACTGTAATCTCTTTGTGTGGACATTAAAGAGTAGAATTGGAGCTGCAGGTCCCCAAGAAACTGAGTAATGTGGCATTTTGTATAAAAAGTGAAAGCTATATAAATGTAGTAGGCTAGTAGTAACATAAAACCACTCAGAACTATATTAAGTGGAGGGCAAGTTGTACTTGTTCAATATACAAAGTTTAGTACATACATGCAGAAATAGGCTTTCCCTGTCTAGCCAACCTCTAATTCTTGGGTAGATGTGATGGTTTCGTGACCAATCTCTCTACCTTGTACCCACTTCTGCAGCCTTTTAGAGCCTATTATGAATGATGCATCCATAGAGTAGTAAACATGATATTGTTCTATCTCCCATCTTCTAAAACCCTAAATTTCACATTAGTGACCCATCCTTTTCAACTTTTGTGAATCATTGCCACTGACACCTCATTAAGTTGTCAGAAGTCAAATTACAAGACAATCTTCATTAACAATTTTAATGCCCTCTTTCTGTGTTATGTAACATGTTTAAAATTTCCAAGAATTACTACACATTTAGTGCGCTATTATTCTGATTACTCTATGAAATTACTACTAAGGTTGGCTATGGAGCCTAGAGGAACCCTGACTCAATCCAATATGACATTTATTATGCAGAACTGCTCTGCTAAATTTCTTATCGAACCCTGGGGCTGTCTTATTCCTGTGAGTACTATGTCTACCCCACCTGCTTCTGACGTGGCATCTTGAGTCTTTGCAGAAAAACAAATTCTGTTCACACCTACCTATATTCTACTTATTTTTCTTACACTATTCTTCCTCTACCCAACACAAAATGGTAGTGGATTTTAAATATCTACAATTTTAACCAATTAATTTTTAACTGGAAGACCTGAGCTAAAAAAGCATAGTTTCTGAAATATAATTTTCTTTTTCCTATATCCCAATGGTATGTATTGACCTTTTTCTTGTCTTTCCCATACTCTACCTTAAAATGAACTTATTTATAATTACTTGTTTATATTCCTACTATAAAGAAAATCAATTGTTTGAAATTGTACTTTGTTTATTCCTCCCTTTAGTATTCTATGCATAGTAAAGGTTCAATAAATATTTGTTAAAAAGAAATACCATTAAATGTCAAAACAAAGTGCTTTTTGAAGTAAGAGCCATAGTCCTACCTTTGAAAGTGTGCCTGTCAGCGGGATGTGTATCTTAAAAATTGCAGGCTGCACTTTCCCAACCTTAATCGCAGAGCCTGCTGTCCTCCTGACCTATTCAAAGCTTTGAAAGTCAACAGTGGAGCTGGTTTCCTATAGGCGATCAACGGTTTGATTTCTCAAAGAGCTTCACATTTCTCTTACTTTCCCCTGGCCACTTTTATAGATGTTTTACTTATCTAGTCCCTCTCCAGCATAAAACAAAACAAAACAAAACAAAAACCCCAATCTATTTCCATGCGCTGTATGCAAGCTTAAAAACACAATGCTGATGAGGTGTCTCTATATCATTGTTGTTTTTTTTAAAGTCAATATTACAGACTTCTCAACTAACCTGAATGTTTAACAAAAAAATATCGTGTCACAAGACAACAGTAGTCTTATAATTGCAATGTCAATATGAGGTCTAATGTTATTAAATTCATAGAACAAGGTTACACAACTTAAAATTTAAACAAAAGATTTTTAAGGTGCAATCTCAAAATCTCAAGCTGAAATGATAAACAAGAACCATATTTTATGAAAATCTTTAATAATTAGAACACTGAAATAGAAACACAATATATCTTTTTGGCTTTAAGTATTTTTATGCTTTATGTAAGAGTGTAATTAAATCTTCATTGAAAGCTATTTTTAATATATTGTAAATTTGTATTAGGGGTAGTGTTTTTAGAAGTATTATTCTCTGATAGAGAAATGGTGCAGGATGATTGTATTATACAAATAAATGCATAGCACAGAGTAAAATATAAGTAGAAGTTATTTATTATTACTAAGAGTTTTATCTTTTTATGGCCTCAGCTCGGTGACTACAGTTTACATATTAGACAGTATTTACATATTAGAATATTAGAATACATATTTACATATTAGAATTTTTTTTCTAAAGTTTTTTGTTAAAATAAAATTGTTTCATAAAAGGACAATTAATGATAAACATTTTAACCCCTAATGTTCTTTTTTATTTTACAGAAAGCATTTTTATAAATAAAAAGAGCACACTTTAAAATAATAATAAGTATAGTAAATGCATAAACCAGTGACATAGTCATTTATTATGATTATCAAGAATTATGCATTATGCATAATTTTGTGTGTAATACTTATTTTATTGTTGTTCAAGTACAGTTGTCTGGATTTTTCCCCAACCACTCTCCCCACCCCAGCCATCCTCCACTTCCCTCCCCTGATCCTACCCTACCTGGGTTTTGTCCATGTGTCCTTTATAGTTGTTCTTGAAAACCCCTCCCCCTGCTCCCCCCATTATCACCTCCCACCTCTTCTGTGGTTACTGTCAGTTTGTTTTTAATTTCCATGTCTCTGGTTCTATTTTGCTTGTTTGTTCATTTTGTTTATTAGGTTGCACTTAAAGGTGAGATTATATGGTATTTGTCTTTTACAACCTGGCTTATTTCACTTAGCATAATGCTCTCCAGTTCCATCCATGATGTCATGTCACAAAGGGTAGGAGCTTCTTCTTTCTTTCTGCTGCATAGAATTCCACCGTGTAAATGTATCATAGTTTTTTGATCCATTCATTTACTGATGGGCACTAAGGTTGCTTCCAGCACTTGGCTACTGTAAATTTTCCTGCTATGAACATTGGCGTGCATAGGTTCTTTTGGATTGGTGTTTCAGAGTTCTGAGGTTGTAGTCCCAGCAGTGGAATTGCCGGGTCAAAATACAGTTCCATTTTTAGTTTTCTGAGGAAATTCCATACTACTTTCCACAGTAGCTGTACCAGTCTGCATTTCCACCAGCAGTGCACTAGGGTTCCCTTTTCTCCACATCCTCTCCAACACTTGTTGTTTGTTGGTTTGTTTATGATGGCCATTCTGACTGTTGTGAACTGGTATCTCATTGTGGTTTTAATTTTCATCTGTATGATGGCTAGTGATGCTGAGCATCTTTTCATATGTCTCTGAGTCCTCTGTATACCCTCCTTGAAGAAGTGTTTGTTCAGGTCTTTTGCTCATTTTTTAATTGGGTTGTTTGTCTTCCTGGAGTGGAGTTATATGAGTTCTTTATATATTTTGGAAATCAAATCCTTTTTTGAGGTATCACTGGCAAATATGTTTTCTCATAAAATTGCTTCTCTTTTTATTTTAATTATGTTTTATCTCAATTTAAACTAATTTATACCTTCAGCAAAATGTTTTTTGAATTTGAGAGAGAGAATAGCCACAGTGAACACTCAAGCACAGGATATGCACTGGATACTGTGAAGGCTGGAAATGCAATAATTTGTATGCATTAAAGAGATAAGGAACAATGGGGAATATTTGTATAAATTATCTTAAGCACACCCAAGCTACTCACATGAACTCTAGCAAATTATGGTATACTTGCTGTATTACATAAAAAAGCTTCAAGACAAGTCAACTACAGTCCCCATGTCATATCTTATTCATTCAAATTGTTTGGCTATGGTTTCCATTACAAACAAATTTGGACGTCCTCACTGTCATACCAATGGACTTGAATAATAGACTTGAAAATAGACTTGAATAATAATTTCCGCCAGATCCCAAAGAACTCCTTAAAACATGACATAGCACTAAATACTCTCTTAAAACATGCCATGCTACGATGTTAAAAAGTACACTCAGAAAAGCTATGACAAAAAATGATTAAAATTTGATAATTATGGAGCTAAAGAAATAAGTCAGTCATAGAGAGAAAAATATAGTATGATTTAATTTATATGTGGAATCTGAAGAATAATATAAATGAACAAACAAAATAGAAATAGATGTACAGATACAAAACCAGACTGATGTTTGTTTTGTATCAGAGGGGAAGGGGGGAAGGGTTTGGGGGGACTGGGTGAAACAAATGAAGAGATTGAGAAGTACACATTGGAAGTTACAAAATAGTCATGGGGATATACAGTACAGCATAAGGAATAAAGTCAATAATATTGTAGTAACTATGCATGGTGTGAGTTGGGTACTGGAAATATCAGGGGGAAAACTTTGTAAAATATATGATTATCTAACCACTATGCTGTATATCTGAAACAAATACAAAACAATATTAAATGTGAACTACAACTGAAAAAAATAAGGAAAAAAGAAATGATGACAAACAAAGATAGTGGTGATGGATAACTGTTTTAAATTATTATAACAATATTTAAGAGGACAAAAGTCTTAATGTGGAAAGAAGAATGTAAAATATATAATCTGTAGTACTCTTTTCTATCTTTTACAACTAACACAATTAGTGAACAAGAGAAACAAAAATGTAAGTCTGTATGAAATAATTTGTTCTCCCACAAATTAACTAGATTATATCAACATAAAGAGAAGAATATTCATAAACTGTTTTTGAAAAGTAGCTTCAGATCCCCTCAAACATGTCTTTTAAAGATGACTTTTTGAAGTTTCTCTGTTTTTAATGCATTTTACCAGTCAAAACAATAAGGACATGAAATTGCCATTAGTCCTAGCTGTTAAAGGAAAGAAGCAATAAACTTCCAACTTCATTAATCACATCTCAACCTGCAATCTAAAAATCGGGGTTCTCAGAAGGCAATCATCAGTTTAATAGTTTGAGAACTTCAATTTTTTTAATATCTAGCACCAGAGAATGTTAGAAGCAAATTTGTTAGAGACAAGTATGTCAATTAATATAAAGAGTCCATCAGTTACTAATTTTTGAACTGAACAGAGTCCACATTCAAATCAAAGCCAAATTCAAAATGGCACACTGCCTGCTATGGACACTGAAAGATTATGTGAAACAGATTTACGATATACATAGAGACATCCACTTTGACAAATCTTGTTTGTGGCTTTTCTTCCAAAGTGTTAAAAATTAATTTAAGCCTTTATTAAATTGGGCAACAAATGAAAATCTCAGAGGACTCAGCTGCTATAAGACATTTTCCCTGGATTTGAACAAAGCATGAGATTCTTAGACAGGTAGAATGCGTATATTGATCCCCAATTCTTAGGGAAGTAAGACTCGGTTTTGTCATCTTCATGACACACCTTTAATAATTTCAAGTTTTTGATACTAACTCTATTGTTGAAAAGTCTTTCAGACTTTCAGGACTCATAGGGGAAAAATGACATTTTTAACCATCCTATTTATTTACCTTATAGCAGAGAAATCAAGGAATCAGAGAAAATCCAAAACTTTTTTGTTGTTGTTTTAGAGAAAATAAACATGCACATAAGATGTAGTAGCTAAACACACAGACACTGGGGCCTAAGAGTCAGAGATCAAAATTCTGCTCTACATATTTAGGTAATCTTGACCAGCTTATTGAGTACTCCTGTACCTTATTTTTTTATTTCTATAATGGGAAAAATAATACTTGATTTAATTCTGGCAGGTCATTACTACACCCTTTTGAGGAGGATGGAGTAATTTATTCCTAATATATTTATTCATTACAATTCATTATGATCAACCCTACCATATATAGACTTATTCATTAAAATCATTGCTTCCAAGATAAGCATCTATGGCCTTAAAGTTAGTTCATGTATCATCATGAAGAATCATTATCTTCCTTTTATGTATTTGCCTCTGTCTTTGTAAACCCCAACTTGAGTATATGCTGTTACAGAATATTGAACAGATGGATTAGTGGTTCACATAGGAATGTTGTCCTTTTATTTTATGATTACAGATTACATTCAACACAGCTTTGCATTAGTTTCAGGTGTAGAGAACAGCAGACAGTCATTCATATAGATTAGAAGTGTTCTGCTGATAATTCAAGTCCACATGGCACCATAGTTATTACAGAGCTGTTGACTGTATTCCCTATGCTTTACTTTACACCCATGCCTATTTTGTAACTGCCAATTAGTAATCTTAACCCTAACATCAATTTTTATGTGCATCATCTCTTAGCTCTGGGCAGAGAGAGAAAGAAATATCACATGAATTCATTTATATGTGGAATCTAAAGAACATGATAAACAAACAAAGCAGAAGAGAAACAAATGCTTTAGTCATGTCTTTCTATTACATTTTGTCCTAAACTTCATTTAAAATTAAATATTTTTATTAGTTTTTGTCCTGGAAAACTATAACTGAATATCATTGGGCAAGTTACTTCACCTCTTTTTACCCTCAGCTACCGCATCCAGAAAAGAAATGTGGAAAATAGTTTTCATTTTGTAGGGTTACACACTTAAAAAATAAAAGGTGTATAGGAAAAAATAGGGTATTTCATATCTCTATCTCTATATACAATGGATATCATTTAGCCAAAGAAGGAAATTCTGCCATTTCCAACAACATGAATGGAACTTGAGGGCATTGTGCCAGATGAGACAAGTCAGAAAGTGAAAGAAAAATATTGTAAGCTGTCACTTACACATGGAATCAGAAAAGATAAAGTCAAAATAAAGAGTAGAATGGTGGGTACCTGAGTCTAGGGTTTAGAAGAAATGAGGAGATATTGTTCAAGGGTATAAACTTCCAGTTATAATATGAATAACTTCTGGGGACCTAATGTACAACATGGTTATTAGAGTTAATACTGTTATGTCTTTGAAAGTTGCTAAGAGAGAATATCTTAAATGTTCTCACACAAAAAGTAACTATGTGACAAGATGGGGCTGTTAGCTAAAGCTATGATGGTAATAATTTTGCAGTATATAAATGTATCAAAAAATGCATTATATACATTAAACATATACTATGTTATATATTAGTTATACCTCAGTAAAGTGGAAAAATTTAAAACAAAAAACTAAAAAAACAACAATTCTAAGATATTTTTACTATGTTCCTGAAGAACCAGATATTATTTATCTTAATTTTGCAATTCAATGTTTTCAAATTTCATATTTTATTATATCAGGAACTTAAAATTTGGTAAGTACTTTAAATTTTATAGGTTGTTTTGGTTAATTCATAGATTTTGCCCTCTCCATTTTTTTTATTTTCATTTTTGAACAATTTTGTTTCATTGTTGTTTAAGTACAGTTTTCTGCCATTTCCCCCCACCCCAGCGGAACACCCCAGCACTCCCCACCTCCCTCCCCTGTTTTCTTCCCTCCTTGTTTTTGTCCATGCATCCTTTATACTTGTTCTGCAAACACCCTTTCCCCCTCAAATTCCCTGCCCTCTCCCCTCTGGTCACTGTAAGCCTGTTCTCTATTTCAATGTCTTTGGTTATATTTTGCTTGCTTGTTTGTTTTGTTGATTAGCTTCCTTTTAAAGTTGAGATCAGGCCCTGGCTGGTGTAGCTCAGTGGATTGAGCATGGGCCTGCGAACCACACGATCGCGGTTCGAGTACCAGCCAGAGCACATACCTGGGTTGCAGGCCAGTTCCCAGCAGGGGATGCACAAGAGGCAACCATACATTGATATTTCTCTCCCTCTCTCCTTCCCTTCCCCTCTAAAGATAAATAAATAAAAATCTTTAAAAAAATAATTTAAAAATTAAATAAAGTTGAGATCATATAGTATTTGCCTTTCACCACTTGGCTTATTTCACTTAGCATAAACGATTTCCAGTTTCACCCATGCTGTTGCAAAGGGTAAGAGCTCCCACTTTCTTTTTGCTTCATAGTATTCCATTGTGTAAATGTTCCCTCCATTCTTAATGCTACATGCAATAATGGTATGAATCACAACTGATAATGGTATAAAACTTATATGGAAAGGAATTCCATTATCAAAACCAGAAAGAAATATCATTAACGTGTTTAATACACAGATCACACTTCATTTAATAAATATTTCAAGAATAATTGGCAAATATCTTTTAGCAAAAGCATACATAATTATGAGGAGTAATGATTTGGAAGTAGTTTTGCTATCAGCTGTTGATAATAACCAGGAAAAGTAAAGCAGGTATTTTTCCTAAAGAAATCATTATATCAAGGACATAAAATGTAGTGCAGTGAGTAAAGAGAGCAGGACTACTTGTACGCGAGTTGTATCACATAGAATAGGTGAAAGCCATTACTTTCGTTACCTCTTCCATGAATACGTAGGTGATGTGATCTTTCAGAACTGTTAATCTATCACTACCAATGGGCACTAAATAGTAGTTTGGCCAACAAACACCACATTACAATCCTTAAAAATTAATCTTTGTGAAGCTCAAGAAGATATGTACAAGGAAGATGAAACACTGAACATTATAAACAAATTTCAGAAAGTCAAAAATTAAAAATAAAAAAGACATTATTGCGTTAAGGAGAACAACAAAAAGATTCGCAGCTTACATTTAATTGGGAACAAAAGGAATTAAAAACAAGGGAATAGCATTTTTACAGTGTAAAACAGCAATCAATGTTCATTTTAATGTCCAGCAAATATTTTTCATAATAAATTAAGATGAAATAATCACTTAGGTAAAATCTGAAATATCTTGTCACCAGCAGTACAGCCCCAAAAGAAATAAGAAAGGCAATTCTCAAGTTGAAAGAAAATAATGTCCCAATGAAAAAATTGAATCTTGAAATAAAGGAAGATCCCAAGATATAGTGAACATATAGATAAATATTCAATATTATTATTAAGTGTCATAATACTAAGTAATATATTTTATAATCATTACATTATTCTTATATATTATTATATGCAAGTATATGTTATATGTACATGCAATGTGTATTATATACATCTATAAAATTCAACTCTATAGGGAAGTATCTATAAATGTGAGAAGCAAGGTGATTCAGCTTCTAAAAATAATAAAGGGACTATTATTTGATGTTGAAATAAAGTATAGTAAACAAAACAAAAAGTGTGCTCCTTATAAAGAAAAAAGCTGACATAATATATTTTGTTTCATTGTTTATCCAAAGTCATTTGTTAAGCGAATAAAAAACGTGACTTGAAGCCCTGGCTGGTGTAGCTCAGTGGATTGAGCGCGGGCCTGTGAACCAGATGATCATGGTTCGATTCCCAGTCAGGGCACATGCCTGGGTTGCAGGCCAGTTCCCAGCAGGGGCCAGTTCCCAGCAGGGGATGCACGAGAAGCAACCATACATTGATGTTTCTCTTCCTCTCTCCTTCCCTTCCCCTCTAAAGATAAATAAATAAAATATTAAAAAAAAACATGACTTGCAGTAAAAGAAAAAAAATTTTCACCCCATAAAAATCATACAAACTGTTCATTTAAAAAACTTCCTACACATTACTCATTAAAAGGTAGACAACGAAGGTTGTTTCAAAAGAAACATAAAAGAGCCCTGGCTGGTGTAGCTCAGTGGATTGAGCACGACCTGCAAACCAAAGGATGGTGGTTTGATTCCCAGTCAGGACACATGCCTGGGTTGCAGGCCAGTTCCCAGCAGGGGCCAGTTCCCAGCAGGGGATGCACGAGAAGCAACCATACATTGATGTTTCTCTTCCTCTCTCCTTCCCTTCCCCTCTAAAGATAAATAAATAAAATATTTAAAAAAAAAACATGACTTGCAGTAAAAGAAAAAAATTTTTCACCCCATAAAAATCATACAAAATGTTCATTTAAAAAACTTCCTACACATTACTCATTAAAAGGTAGACAACGAAGGTGTTTCAAAAGAAACATAAAAGAGCCCTGGCTGGTGTAGCTCAGTGGATTGAGCACGGACCTGCAAACCAAAGGATGGTGGTTTGATTCCGGTCAAGGCACATGCCTGGGTTGCAGGCCAGTTCCCAGCAGGGGATACACAAGAAGCAACCATACATTGATGTTTCTCTCTCTCTCTCCTTCCCTTTCCCTCTAAAGATAAATTAAAAAAAGAAACATAAAAGAGAATCAGCAATACCCAATAGATATGTGAAAAGTGTCAATTGGATCAGTTTTCAGAAAAATGCAAATTAAAATCATACTAACATAATATTGTACATCCACTGACAATACAACTTGTTGGTGAAAATGTAGAGAGACAAGAACTTTCTAGGTGCTGTTGTGAGTGCCAATTTATACAACTAGCTACTTGGGAAATCCCAGTATTATCTGCTAAAATTCAATATAAACATCATCTTGGATCCAACATTTTAAATCCTAGTTTATATACTCAACAAAATATTGCATGTTTATAGCAGCATAATTATAATAACCTTAAATTTAAAAACTCAAATGACTGTTAACACTGTATTTATATTTTTATGTAGAACAATGAAAAGAATGTATGAACTATAGGTAAACAGAAACATATATGAATAAATGCCAAACATTATATTAAATCAAAGAATTACACATCAAAACACAAGGGAAAGAAAGAAATAAAACACATTCTTTATAGTACCATTTTAACAAGTCAAAATATAAGCAAATCTTATTATATTGTTGAAAGTCTAAATGGTTGTTAACTTTGATAACAAAGAGAGTGTTTTCTGATTGAGAGTCGGGCCGGTAATGTTCGAATCCTTCAACTTGGTAGCGGTTTCATGAGGGTTTTTACCTTGCCAATAAACCCTGAGCCTCATAGTTATAATCAGTACAGTTCCTTACGATATCTTAAATAGAGGAATATCCATAAATAGAAAAATAAAATCAAGGAACCTCATTTTAAATGGTGTTATTTACTTAGTTTCTTCCCTATTGTTGTTCTCATAGAAAAAGTGCTAATTTTATCAATCTACTATTTAATAAGGAACCACTACAGTGGCACTGAGTCAGTAAAGCGGCAGTGGGGGGGACCTGCCCGTCTAGAAGGAAGGAATGTTTTATCGATCTCAATGTTTTATTCGCTCTCAATGTCTCATTGCTCTCATATAATGATAGCGACCCTTGACTGTTGTTTTAAAAGTACCTACAAATAGTTTCCTCACCATCACTTCACATTTACTGCTGGGAAATTATCTGTCCAGTGCACACTTGTATGTGTTGTATCTGGTATTTATCCACATTTTGGATCACAAAAATTATTGCCTATAATATTGACAGATAATAGATCTGAGTCACCAAGGATAACGAGCATCTGAATAAGCACAATTTGACTTCAAATACCATTTCTTCCTCTGGTTCTGTTGTCTATATCTATTTATACAATTTGCAGCTTTATATTTATTTAAATTCAAAATTTCAAAGTCATTATTTTAAACCATCCTCCTTTGTTTTTTTTCACAAGCATTTGGTAAGCGTTTACTGTTTCCCAGGTTCTGTCTTGTAACTGAAAGTGCAAACATAAAAAGTACATTACTTTTGGAAGAAAGGCCGATAATCTAGTAAAAGTGAAACAGTAAAAAATGAGAAAGATAACAATCAATCTTTTAAATTTAACATGTACATATAAATGATAATTTTCATGGTCAGTTAAATATACTGCTTTAATGATTTCTTCTTCATTCTTGCTCTCACTCTGTACCATTTGTTCTCCCTCTCCACTCCCAGAAGAGCCACCGTTCATATAAATGTGAAATACTCTCCGTAAGCGCATTTCTGGTTATGTTTTTCTTTGCTCAATGACCTTCAGGTTATCCCTTCTCTAGCCAAAGAAAAGCTAAATGCCTTAGCTAGGCATTAAAATCTATTAGAAAAATCTTTCCGGTGAAATCTTTCAGAGTTTATAAACTGTTTAATGAATCAAAAGTTAACTCTTCTGTGCTCCAAGATACTCAGCTTTCTTGGTTCTTCTGTTAGACCATGACTCCTACATAGCAGGAACTAAATCATAATTAATTATTGTATTCCTCCAGTATTTGTCTTACTACTTTGTTCATATTAGGTGTGTATTAAATAACTTCACTAACGGAAAAGAATGGGATACTGCAAGGAGTTCCTCAGAGAGATAGGACAGAAAAATAAGTCTTATAAAAATAAATAATAAAATAAAGTCTAATAAAATAAAAATAAGCCTTATAGAAATGAGACTATAACTTTCTTAAGAAGTATGTACAATTTTTTAAATCAAATTTCTGAATTTCTTATAGTGATAGATACTAACGTAGTTTTAGATTAGACAGACACTGGCAGCTATGGGATTTCCAACAGTGAAATAACAGCACAAAAGGGCTTAAGTTAAATATTTCCTTTGTGTTACAGAGATATTAGTTGTTTCCTTTGTGGAAAACCGGATGCCCATCAGATGTCATTGTAATGAAACAGAGATTTGGGTAGACAGACAGTGAATGACTCCCCAAACATCAAAGTGCTATGTTTTGCCAAGAACCTTGAGCACGTATTTGCTCAGCCTGGTTATCTTTTCAAATTTGCCTTATAGCCATAAATCTGATCAGTCAGAAAGTAAATTCTGTAACTAAAAATGACCACCAAGTGAAGAGTTGAATGCAAAGCAGTCAGACTTCATTAATTTTAAAGCATAGGTACTTAAAGCCTGGTGCTGTGTCTGAGGGTGCAGAACCACTTATTTAAGATTTAAAACTCTATAGAATAATATTTTAGTGAAATTTTTAGTGACATTTTTACTTTGAGAATGGTTCACATTTTATTTTACTTTCTTAAATTTAAATTTCACTATAGCATTAACAAATTTCATCTTTCTAAAGAGAGAACAATTTTTTTGTGGTCTGTAAATAATCAGTGCTAAATTCAAAACAAATCAAGCTTTTCTTTATTCACAGTTTCACATACACACGAGGAAGATACTGTTAACAGCCATACTTTCCATTTGATTTATTTAATAGTTTTAAAATTTAGAAACCTCTACTAATTATCATAAAATAAGAAACATAATTCAGTCAAATTTCTGAATTTTCTCTGAGAATGAAAAAGAATGCCAAATGTTAGTGGTACTTTTTACCTAAAATAGGACCATCCTGGTTTGGCAAGGTGAATAGGCAGGAGAAGAAAATTAATTTTGAAGTCATAGCATCATATAATAATCAGTGTAATCTTTGTCTAGCCTAGGTATTGAAAGAGGGCTATGTTTTTAAGAGTCTGAGTATGTGCTACCAAATATTTTATCCAAGTGTTGTAGTCAGTCAAGTAGACTTACATGTTTGAAATTATTTGAAAAATTTTAATTTAAAGTGCATTCTCAAGCTTAAATTACAGAAGATTATGGAAAATATAAAGAAAAGTAAATTATCTATAACTCAGCCATTAATCTATGTGACTTTCTATTCTATATATTATGCCTTTATTTACTAATCATTGTAAGAGTGTTCCAATATTAATCCAAAGTCTTTTAAAAATGATTTTATTGTGCAAGAGATTTGACTGCATTTATATATAGACTTATATCTGTGTACATTTATGCAATTGTATTTATATTTTATATATACGGTTATAGTACACATACAATGTACACATACAGTATATAGAGAGTCCCATGTACTATAGGTAAATGTTTAAAAGTTTTAAACCAAGTTATAGCTATTGCCCCACCTCCTGACCTTGTCCCCAGCCTGAACCCTATCCCCAGCTTCCCCCATACCTATCACCTGTATAAGCCAGAGATTCTTGGGGGCACATTTTCCCCTAGGACAGTCCTGGGGCTAGAAACCTGAAGTGTGGTGTGGGTTCAGCTCATAAACATGCCTAAAACATTTTTACAGATCCAGGTGACCAGCTTAAAACAAAAGCAGCACAACTTTTCAAGGTTATGGTTTTCTACTCTCCTGCCACCAACACACACACACACACACACACACACACACACACACTTACACTGGTGCACTATTAGACCCCTATCTTTTCAACAGGAGAAACCGGTTTAGCTCACACATCCCATTCCTATAGTGATTGTATATTCAGTGAATTACTAAAATTAAAAATTATATATTTCTTTACAAAAACAAAAAGAAAAAACTGTTTCAATGTTTGTGTTACGAAGGACCAGCTAAATAATGTAGCTAAGGACAGGGCTTTCTCTTTGCCTAGGTCTAAGGATATTTTTTAATGTTACCATTAAAAATAAAAACAATCATAAAGGCCTAATTTTAATACAGAATTGTATTATGCCTTTAGAGTAAGAAAAATGTAAGTTTGTTCTCACCTGTTAGCTGATATGAATTATAACATGTGATACATTTGCATAACACTTTCATAATTTTCATAATTTTAAAATATATGTTCATAAATTTTTATGATACTGCATGTTTTGAAGTCATTGGCCTCCCTGTAATGTAGAATAAAGTTGAAATGGTACCTTTGATGCACAGCAATATTTTTACTGGTTTTAATTTGTATTTTTAAATAGTAAAAGATGTGGAAAAAAATTCTGGGTCAAATAGGATCACAGTTCTTCTCTTCAGCTCTTTTTGTTATATGAGTTGTCAAGGTAACTAGAGAAGATAACCCCTTGGAGTGTCCTGGAAAATTCATGGCAAATGTGTAAATTAGGAAACAGACAACCTTGTGGAGTGTTTTTCTCTCTTAGTGAAAGACATGCTTGAAGTCTGTGAAATGTATATCAAGGTTTATTTTCCATATTAAAAAATTCTCCTAAGACTTTTAAAGACTTGTTAGACATTGGAGTGTCTAATAAGAAGAGAGCTGATAGGACAGTTATTGTAGCCATTTTAAAGTAGGAGTAGAAGTTAGAGCAGAGACTTAATATTACAACAGAAACTTGGTCTAAGGTACTAGTCTAAGGAACTTTGAGATATTGCTTCACAAAGTGTCAATGAAGGCAGGATTTAAAGGATTAGTTAAGTAAGGATGGTAAAAAAGGAGAAAGATTGCCCTATGCAGAGGTATGTTCAAATGTCCAGAGTTAACAGAATGGGTACTGTACTCAATGAAAATGAGATTCATGCAAAAATGGTTTTGCTAGGTTTTAGAATTCCAAAATTTTTAAATACATAGTCTTTATTATGTCTCCCACTATGATATGGTCCCCTTACACCTCCCTCCCCCCAGCCATCACCACCCTGTTTGTTGTTCATGTCCCTGAGTCCTTTTTCCTTTCTGCTCCATCCCTCTACTCCCTAACCCCCAACTAGAATTTCAACTTTTTATTTTCTCAAAAATTTCTATAACTCTTCTTTATCTTAAAAATGAACCTAATTTTGACAACTTTGCTCATACTTTTAGTCACATACCATTTAATGTGAAAAGAACATCAGGAACCACTGCACTACTGAAAGAGATTCATGATGGCTTCAGCTACATATTAATATACACATCATGCTGGCTACTGTTGTCATTGCAAGGTTAACATTCCTTTTCAGTTACCTGTCTGTACCCTAAAAGAGATTTAGCTTCATTTTCCTTTCTTAGTTCTCCCCCAACACTTTTTGAAACTTAACACGCTATTTATTTTACTTATGGGAATTGCCACTCATTCACCAGCCTGCTGCCCTAACACACTATTCATCGCTCTCTGCTGATTCGTGATCTACATAATTATTTTTGTATAACCTTCAGTGGAATGCAGGAATTAAAAGATAATTAAGTGTTCATGACTGCTTTGCTTCTGGACTGGACGTATGTAAGCCTATTTTGGAAATACAGTGGGTGAATTTGTGATTTAAGTATTCAGATGTAAAAGAATCACATAATGTATATAAAGCCAGGTTGGTATTCTGTGGTCATAGCCATATAGCAAAATTTTAATTAATAGACAGCAATAAAGTGTACTGAATCATTTTTTCAATTGAAGTTGTCCATAGTTTATATAAGCAGTCTATTTTCTAACATGTTAATTTGACTCTTTCCTGGTGCTACATTTTGCATGAGTATAGGAGAAAAGGCAAGCCAAAATTGGCACATATAATACAAAAAAAAACAAGTATTACAAAATTCAGTTACTAAAGAGTTAAACATTTGAAATATGTAAAATTATTACAGATGATACAAAGCTCTTATACAGCCTATACAAGATGCATATATATCCCTATGCAGATGAATGTTGTTTTTTATTTCATGTTATTTTTCTTCTTTTATTATTACATATCCTGGTAAAAGTTTTTAGTTTTTGAAAAGTTCTTAAATTTAATATTAAAATGGATTTATTTCTTTTCCCAAATCAATCCACTATTACCTTTTTACCTAGTGGTGCACTACGTAGTTCAGAAGGAAGAAAAAAGCTATCTTGACTCTGCAGCTTTAGGATTATTGACCTTGTCAAATGTGAGAAGGATGACAGAAGAGAACACCGATTTTTCATTGGTATAAGCTGATTATGTTCAGTCAACTTGACATTTAAGGATCATTTCTAATCACATTTAGAATTGATTCTCATGCTACTCTTCGTAAAGCCTTTCTGAACTTTAGATCCTTTTGAGCTTAAGAAGGAAAAGTCTGATACTTGAGAAAAACAGTTGGAATTAGGAAAAATGGATACTGATGAAGAAATGAACTGTAATTCAAGAATAAGCAAGGAATATCTCTACGAGTTTTCTGAATTTTTACTTTAATTTAGAGCCACTTTATTCTACCGTAAAAGATGTAACAGAAGATTGGGCATATGCCATTTTTTTGTCAATTGACTTTTTAAAAAAATATGGATTGCTTTTCCCTTTTTCCATTTAATAACTTGTATGCAATGCATTTTCCTTACTTGTGAATTAGATTCTCAATTCATATTGCCAGAAGGAAAATAATAATGTAATCAAAATTACTGTTGATAATCCCCAAAATTGTCCTGGGAACAATTTTAAAAAAAACTGGACCTAAGATTTTTAAAAACTGGACCTAAGATTCCAAGACTATTTCCCCTGAAAAAAAATGGAAGTTAAGGTTTTGTTTGGACCAAATATTAACTACCTCTTACTTTTTTCCCCCCCTACCTCTCCTTTCTATCCCCTCTGGTCTGTCCTTTAACTTCTACATCTCTCTTATCTTAATCTCTTCTATATTAGCCATATTATTGCAATCTAGCTGTTTAAATGTGTGTATTATATAATTCAATTTTATGGAAATGGATTGAGCTGATATAAATCGAAGGCCATAATTCAACACTAGGTCGTTGAAAAAATTACCATTCTTCTGTAAAGAAACGATATATCTAGTTAGGTCCTGCCACATATTTTTACAGCCTCTGAACTCAATATTATATGAATATGAGCTACCAGTAAGGACACTCAGTCTGAGATTTATTCATTTGTTCTGCTCTTATAATTAGAATTTGCTCTCTGAATTGTTCATTTAGTTCTGATAACTACTATTTATTTTTTCTTCTCTTTTTCAGTCGAGTATTTACCTATGTTATTTTACCAGTGTGAGTCATGACTCTATTCCTTGTCCCAATGGGAGACTAGATGGTTCATAACACAGCACATTATACTATTCTGTTTATATATAGTTTAGCTATAAAAGCTAAAAAATAAATGAAGTTCCTAAATTTTAGGTAATACAATCATAATTTTTTTGAAATTTGCTTTATTATCTCTAAAGAAAAGAAACATTTTACTAAAATTTTGACTTGAGCATCAGTGCATGAAATTGTAAATTAAATAAGAATAGGTTCCTATTAAAAATGCTTTTTGTATTTTTAAAGATATTTCCTCCAAAGCTAAAGAGTAATTAACAGTGTACCTTGATTATACAACTTCAAGTTGGTCAAATTACAATAAAAATACATCTCGACCCTCACTGCAGTTGAATTTTTTCTTTGTTTCACTAATATTTAATTGCCAATGTGATCTGAATTTAGCTTTGAATAGAGCAAGCACATTGTCAATAAATATATTTGGTTTTTGCTCAAAATAATTTTTTAAAGATAATCATACGCTGTGATTTATTCCAGGATGCAATGATGATTCAACATCCACAAACCAATCAATATAATACATAACTTGAAAAAAATGAAGAATAAAAACATAATCATCTCAATAAATTTGGATAAAAGCACTTGACAAAAATTAAGATTTTTCATAATAAAAAGTCAAGAGACTAAGCATAATGCGAACAAACCTCAACATAATGAAGTCCATACATGACAAGACCACAGCCAAAATCATACTCAACGGTGAAGTTCTGAAAGCTGTGCTCTAAGATCAGGAACAATACACTAAAGGCCACTCTTGCTACTTTTATTCAACATAATACTGAAAGTCCCAGCCAAAGCAAGTAGGCAAGAAATGAAATAAAAAGCTTCCCAATGAGAAAGAATGATAGTAAAATTTTCACTATTTGCAGATGACATGATATTATACATAGAAAATGTTAAGAACTCCAGCAAAAAATTATTAGAACTAATATATGTATTCAGTAAAGTTGCAGAATATAAAATCAACACACAATAATCAGTTGTGTTTACATACACAAACTATGAGAAAGAGAAATTAATAAAACAATCCCATTTACCATAGCATAAAAAACAATGAAATACTTAGGAATAGATTTAAACAAGGAGATGAAAAATCTGTACACTGATAACTATAAGACATTTATGAAGAAAAAAAAACTTACTCAAGAACATTCTCAAAAATATTTTGCCAAAATGTGCCCTGGTTGGAGTGGCTCAGTGGATTGAGCACTGGCCTGTGAATGAAAGGGTCGCTGGTATGATGATTCCCAATCAGGGCACATGCCTGGGTTGCCAGCTAGGTCCCTGTTAGGGGGTGCGTGTGATGCAACCAAACATTGATGTTTCTCTCCATCTCCTTCTCTCTCTCTCTCCCCTCTACTTAAAAATATTTCTCCAAAATGCTTTTAAAATCTGACAAGTATTTTCCAAGGTTGAAAAGTAGTAGTTATGAAAACAACATGAAATGCAAAAGCAAAGTTATTGGAAAACATGCTATCTAAACCAACTACTACTAATAAAAAACATAAAAAATAATAAATGAATCACAAAATATTAAGTTTATGCTAACTTCTTTATGAGAGGCTTTTCCTCTTTTCCTTTCCAAAGATATATTCAAACTTAACTGCCTGGTATGAAATAATTCTTTGCGAGATCTTTTATGGCCATTTTTGTGCAGACTTCATGGTAGATACAAATTAGTTGACATATTTATTTCAGCCTCCTAGGCAAAATGGGTTAGTTTACAAAAACTCATAAATTCATATAGCATTTTTGTTTTTTTCCATTCTACTCAACCCTAAATCATTAATTAATGCATTTTTTTAAAGCATGGTATTTTTAGTGATCACCTAACCAAACTTCTAGAAGCCTAGATTTTTATTTTATTTTATTTTTTTAGTATACTGGAAAAAGAATTGAGAACTTCATTTGTCAGGATAGTTAACTTTGTACTAGAACAGACTAGCTGCAAAACTTAAAATACTAATCACTTTCACATAGTAGAGGGTTTTTATTTGTCTCATAAGACAAATTGACCAGAATAAGTGCATTAACAAAACTGTTGTTCATTCCTTTTAAGTCTGTATGGTTATTGTTAAAATATTCTATTGTGTCTTCCTAGTAGATAGTTACAAGGAAGTATAATTCTAATTGTGTGCATTGAATTTTAATTTTTCTTATCAGTGTCCATGAAATGAGTTTGATATTACATATACTTGACAAGACATTTCAGCAACATTAATTAAGTAAACCTGACTTAATAAGTAAAACATTTAAATTGACTTTACATTCTAAAGGATGCAATAAATTAATTCTAGTTAAAATAAATGTGAAGTGGACAAAAGTCAAATATTTTCTTTAAATAAAAATTCTATTAATGTGCACGGAGTATTTTTCATATCCTTTATACTTTCAGTGTTTTAGGTCTATTCTCTGTTTGAATAGCTATGAACATTCTAATTATAATTCATTCTTTAAGCAATAGCCAAATTATTTACAGTATTCTGACTTCTATATAAAAGATAAAATAATTTTTGTCAACGATTTATTATATCAGTTTCCTTGAAATAAATGTGCATAAATATTTCAATAAAATGCAATTCTACATGTATTTTTACAAAAAGTTTAGTAAAAACATAATATTGAGTGCTGCTTTACATGAATTATAAAGAAAGAGATCTCATTAATTAGCTCTTGCTCTGGAATTAAAGGATACAGTTCATTTGGGTAAACATATAAGCTTTACGATACTAATCTATTATTCAGTAATCTATTATAACAGTTATCTATTGTAATTTATTACCTATAATATCTGTTTATTTAAATTAAATGATAAGCTACTTACTCTACTCTGAGAATTCAAGACGCTATTTATAACCCATCTACAGTGTTCACATTATGCATGTATTCATATATAATTTATAATTACTATTGTGAAGTTGTATAATAATGATATTGCTTCATTATTTAATATGAACATTAATCCTTTAAATGTAATTTGTTAATAATCCATGTATAATGTATGATTTTATCTTATTTTATTTTACTTTGTGTATATTTACCTCAGATAAGAAAATATGTTAAGCCCTGGCTGGTGTTCCTCTGTGGGTTAAATCCTGGCCTGTGAACTGAAGGGCCACCTGGGCCAGTCCCAGTCAGGGCCAGTGCCTGCGTTGCAAGCCAGGTCGCCAGGAGGGGATGGGTGCAAGCGGCAGCTGATACAGATTTTTCTCACCGATCTCGATGTTTCTCTCTCTCTTTCTCCATCAACCCCTCTCTTTGAAAATAAATAAAATCTTTCAGAAATATGTTAAATGGATAAATGCATTCTTCAATAATTATTTACTATAATTTCTCATTGATTTTTTTTAGCCTTGAAATTTCCCCTGGCAGATACATTAGTATTGAAAGAACTGTCTATGACAAAAACGTAGTTCGGCAGGACTTCCCTACTAGTATGGAGGCATGCAGAACCCAACTGTTTCCTGCAGTTTTATGTCAATTAAGTTTTGAAGTTTTGCCTTCAGAGGAAAGAGGAAAAGCACAGGGGATTTGTAATTATGCCAACCAGTACTTCTCTAACTTATAATATTATCTATACTACATGTTTTTTAATGTTTTATATAATCTTTAGTGATTATAGCTTGATAGTATGATCATAAAATAGTCATTTTTTTCTGAACTACCATAGGGAAAAATAGAAAAAGTACTTTTGTAGCATGTCCAGTTCTTATTATCCTGTTGTACAGTTGCCTCACCACTACATAAAAGCCTCTTTCAGTCAGAACCCATGTCTTATGGAACTACATGTCTCTGAAAATAGCAGCATAATATCTTACAGCAAATTTTCAGTAACTGTTGCATGTTTTTTTTTTAAATTGTTACCATGACAAATATCAAAACAAGGGTGAGGAAAAATATCTTTGTCCATCAATTTAAAACAATATATTGTGGACATATATATGAGTTTCAATTATCGCATAAGAAGACATGATCCACCACTAATACACTAAGGCAGGCCCAGCGTTCTACACTGAATTAATAAAAAATACATTTAAACAAGCAATTACAAAATTCTGGCACAATCTATTTTTAGAATGCAGACCTCCTAGTTTCAAAATATGGAAGCTATTTGGGCTAATTTTATACAAAAATAATGCATACATATTTTGTAGTTTGCAGAATTGGTGGGAAGCTGGCGACAAAGTCAGAAAACAAGCAGAAAAGAGTGAATCCAGGGAAATGGAATACATCCATGACTAGAGCATGACTTGGTACTGCTACCATGCTTAGTAAACACCTGTGCTACTACGAAAATGTGGACATTGGGCTGAGACAGAAATACAAACTCTAATCTCTGAAAACCAGAGATTTCTGGCATTCCAGTCAGCCTAACTCAGATTCACTGCCTCAACAGCCCAGATTATGAGCCCTGAAGATTTATGATTCATTGTCCAAGACAAAGTTCATGTATCCATGACCTACCTGGCTACAGAAAGCACTCATAGGGAACACAGCATTTAAATGTTTGACTTCCACAGAATTGGAAATTCTCCATCACAGGTACCCATTTTAGCTGCTGAGTAGGCAGACATCAATACATTTCTCAATAACTCTGTTTCTCATTTTCGGGTAACATATCGATGCTTGTATCTTTATCTGGATGTTTTATAGTTCTTAATCTTAACGCTCTAACAAAAAACATTTTTACAAGTTCAATTTAAAAGGCCATCATGACACGTTTTAATGCATGGTCTTTTAAAAAAATTATACTTCCAAATTCAAGTGTGTCAGGAGGAAGGGAAACTTACTTAACCAAGAAACAACTAATTTTGAAATGCAGTTCTTCAATCCACTGGGCTAAACCAGTCAGGGTCTGAAATGCAGTTCCTTATGTAGCTTGAATTTGACCCATTAGTTACCGCATGAGTGAAGATAATGTTAATCACCTTCCTATGTTTATATAATAGCATAAGGTTTAGAGAAAGATACATAATAAAGACTTTGTGGTATGGTATTTCATAGAATATGGTTGCATGTTTGATTTATTTTTGGAAGTTACTTGTGGTATAACATCAATTTTATGTTGTAAGTAGTCAAGGGAAATTTTGAAATGAAGTATATTCTCCTAAAGTTTCATATTCAAAAATGTAAAATCAAAATGATAAACTGTATTGTTTAAGAATAAGGCTAAACTGTTTGGTATTATCATTTATTTCAGCACGTAGAAAGCAAAACTAATAAAACAAAATTTGTCATACTATTGTGTGGCCTCCTAACCATCTTTTATCATGCATTTTCTCTTATAATCTCAGTAAGCATCAGGTGGCCCAATGAATAAATATTGCAGAAAAATGCTTTCCCTGAAATAACAAAAAGAAATTCAAGCCAATAGAGTTACTAAAAACTAGAATTGTCCATTTAAGATGGTCACAAGAATGTTTAAGCAAAGATTTCAATAGAAACGACAGCTTTTTGTTGCTGGTGTTTTGAATTCTTCCCAATACAATTTAGATTCCTCCCTTTGTAAGAGCTGGAGCTGCAGTCTACTTGTAGTGGCACACGCAACACAAAATTGTCTTGGCATAAAAAACAGTCTGATTTGGACTTTGGAAGAAAATATAATTATCCACTTGTACGGTGCAGTCATGGTACTCCAGGTACTTTTGTTATGCCATGTCCTTTATATGTATTATAACTTCACTGCCCCTCAAAATTAATGAAGTAAGTATTGTTACTGTGCTGTTTTACAAACGAGTAGAAACAGAGTAATGCAAATAAAGACATCCAATTGATTGTGATACTGGGGACAAAAAGGAAGACACTAAGTTTATAAAATGATGCTTTTGAGGAGTTGAGTGCATTACAGATAGAAGAGTAGCATAAAGGCTGAAAGAGAGAAGAGGGGGTAGCCTGGGTGTTGGGACCGGTCAGAAAGCAGACAAAGAAGGTTTGGCTGTAGTGCCCTGGGATCAATGTGCAAGGAGAAGTTAAATTCAGGAGTTCCAAGGAAAGTGTAGAGAAGAATTTAAGTTCATTAACTAATTAGTAAAGAGACCATGACAAAGAAACACAAAACAAAACAAAACATTATTTTAGGAAAATTAGAAGCAAAATGAAGAATGAATTGAAGTAAAAGGATCAACTAAAGATAATAACTTTGTTAAACATCACAGCAACAGTCTACACACAAGAGTGAGAGTAAGGGAATTATGATGAAAAAATTTAAATAACTTTCTCATCTGTGGAATGAGGATCAACCTTTACTGAAAATGCATCGATGGAGAATGAAAGAAAAATATTATTGTAAAATGTACTCTGATTACAAATTACCCATTCAGTGAAACTCTGCCTCTTTGCAGAGGAGTTCTGCAAAGGAGAACTTTGCAAAAGGAGTTCTGTGATTTCATGGAATAAGAAGAGGCAGCACCAACTTTATAGCAGCTCAAAAGTTCACCGATGTGATAGAGAAGTTGATAACTTTAATGTCAAAGGCACTCTGCCTGTCACTTTGTTGAAGTTTCTTCTAAAATACAGTTTCTATGGAGAAACAGCAAAAGAAAATAAAAGAATGGTAAATCTTTTTAGGGCAAGGTGAATCTTAGGACAAGACATAAAATGTTATAAATCAACTTCAGTCAGTCCAACTGAAACATCAAAGAACAGTAAAGATTACTTATTATGGCTCAAGAATGACAATAATTGGAGTTACTCTCAGAATAATTGAAAATTGATGCTGCAATGACCATATTTGGAAACATTTGAAAGGCTGTAAGTTGGTTACTGGTATCACATGCTTGCATCTAATTTATTCTTTTGATAAAGTATGGATATGTGTGGTTATATATTTTAACTAAATAATGGAATATACAAAGAATTATGCATAAGCTGGTCTGAGGGAAAAAGGAATGTTCCACAGAAAAACAAAAACTAATCATGAACTGGATAATTAGAATGAAATGATGATAAGACATAGTGAAGTAAGCTGGACATTGAAATTAAATGTTTCATTACTGGAACTTAGCAGAGTTAAGGTTTAAGTGGTAACACTCTAATAAAGAAATAGAGGCAGAAAAGGAGGGAACTACACATAATAAAGCTTTCCTTGTTTCTAATTCTCTACCTACCTGCAGTGGATTACAGGAGTTGAGTCGACCTGAGAGTTGAGTCCTCAGTAAGAATAAAGTAAAATAGTTCTTTTTTTGTTTTCTCTAATCTATTTTGATGAAGAAAAAACTATCTTTATAAATTCTGGAGAAATTTCATTTGGTGCTATACCTTCAGGCCTTGTTGAAATGCATTACTTGGTTGAAGACTACTAACCAGGTTCCAGACCCAGAGTCACACTCAATATTAAGATTTAGCTTCTCCAAACTTTCAGATAGATCTAAAATTTAATTTATGGTATAAATATGTTTTAAATAATATCGTATTTTTTCTTGAATAACATTTGACCAAGTTTAACAGCTGTATGCTTTCCATGTAAGATTATGAGGCATATTGATCTGCTGGAAGGTAGAGCATCTGTAAGTGGCTCATGATATTACTACAGCTTTTTTTTTAGGTATTAAGTACATATTTGGGCTCCTCCACCGCCACCCCTCACACTCCCTGTCTTCTGGTAACCACCATTCTATTATCACGAGTTTCAGTTTTATATCCCACATATGAGTGAAATCATATGGTTCTTAGCTTTTTCTGACTAGCTTATTTCACTTAACATAATATTCTCAAGGTCCATCCACATTGTCACAAATGGTAGTATTTCATCTTTTCTCGTGGCTGAGTAGCATTCTATAGTTTATCTGTACCACATCTTCTTTATCCAATCTTCCAATCTTCTGTCAAAGTTTTTATTCAGTTGATTGATTAGCAATAATATTCTGCTAATGTAGTTAGAAATAAGAGTTAAAAACTTGATATTTATAGTTGATGATTGCTGGAGGCAGGAGTATGTAGGATACTTGTTCATCACTGTAAAAAACCTGCTTATTATTTTAAAATACTTGTTTTTATCTTTCCAATTTATCATAGCTAGATTTTCTGAGGAACATATAACTGCTAAAATATTTTAGGAATTCCCCTGAAAAGAATAAACTTTAAAATATGAAGCTACCTTTTTACCACTATAGGTAAGAGTTTTCCTTCAGCAACAGTCTATTTGGATAATGAGTGGGCAATCACATGACAAAGAAAATAAGAAATATGACTTCTTCAAAATTGGCAATAGCCAATTTATTATATAAATGAACATTGATAAGTGATAGAGATGAAAGAAAGAACAACATAGAAAGTACAAGGTAAAATATTAAACAAAGAATGTTTTAAGAATATAGGAACATGACCCTGGCTGAAACATGACCCTCATTGGATTGAGCATGGGCTGTGGACCAAAGGGTCGTGGTTCGATTCCCACTCAGGGCACATGCCTGAGTTGCGGGCCCAGTTCCCAGTGGGAGCATGTGAGGGGCAACCACACATTGATGTTTCTCTCCCTCTCTTTCTCCTTCCCTTCCGCTCTCTCTAAAAGTAAAAAAAAAGTAAAAAAAAAAGAAAAAGAAAAAGAAATAAAGCATTTTAAAAAAGAATATAGGAGCAGGGAGTTGGGGAGACAATATATATTCTACTTACTAATATATGTAAGGTAGGGATATGAAATTGGGAAGTCTGATATAGATTTATAATATTTACTCTAGGGAATCATTTAAAAATAACAAGAGTGGGTTTTTCCAGATTTATACCAGAGAGGTAAATATATCTTTCTCGGAGTCAAAATGATGAGTTTGTGTGTTTGGGGGAGGATTAGATTAACTATAGATCTTGTATATTAACATGTGTCCTTGTCAGTGAGGATGATCCTCCGTGATATGCCATTCCTCTACTAGTGGGTGCAAGGCAGCAGGGGTGAAGGAGACAGGCAGGTGGAGACAATGTTCTTATAGTCCAAGTTTAAAGGTAAGCCAGTGTCTTGAAGCTACAGTAATGGTGAAATATATGTCAATGTTCTAGTTAGCTAAGCAATAATTAAAACAAAGTATTTTTAAAATTGTGACACAAAGAAAATTAAGAGTGGCTAAACCTACCATTATATACCAAACGAGACTTTAGTGCCTCAATTTCTATCTCTATATTGTGAAAAGGAGTGGTGGGTTTTATTATGACCTGTGCACTCATATTACAAATGCATTTTGCTAGAGGAAAGTTATATTATTTTTACAAGAGTTCTTCATCTACCTATAACTCTTAAGAAGAAATGAACTAAATATGAGCTTTTGCCTGAGGAAATGGGGTTATAAATATTCTGTCCATTTATGGGATTTTTTCTGTAGGTTCTATTCCCACAAAATGTGAGTATATTAAACTTAGCTTTATACCTTCTGTATTAAAATGGTTTTCCCAATTAGTGTAGAGATAGTTAATCCTCAAACACTATTCTGAAAATTAAGTTATTCTACTATCAGATTGTATGCTCCAGTAATATTCTTTCCTAGACACAGTGAACAAAAAAGTATTTTTGGATTGTGTTGCCGTGGTTTGAATAACAGATAGGGAAAGGTATAATGGACATAGGAAGCTATCATAAAATCACAGTATTTCTGAGAAGTTAAAATACATGTGCCCTGCCTGGGAAACGAACTCACGACTTTTTGATCCATAGGATGACACTTGAACCAACTGAGCCACATCAGCCAGGGCTTGAGCCTTCTATTTTTAAAAAGCCTATGATTTCTTCTTGCCAAAACATTTCTGGAACACACACATGCACATATGCATAATAATAATATTTGGAAAATCATCAGAGTGTGCTTTCTATTTTGTCTTTTATAACACCTTATTTTTTTAATCTAGTACATATAAGGCATTCACTCATCTGAGAGCCATTTGGAGGTATTGCTTATTTCTGGCTCTCCTTTCTTCCCTTTACAGTAGACGTGCCCACTGTGTTATTGACTTCCGATAGTCTAAGATCCCCTCCTGAAGCCAGTGTCAATGGCAGTGTCTCCTATGTTCACACCTGGGCTACAGAGTAGAGCAACCAAATAGCAGTTCAGGGATGGGTGTTTCCTTCACTAATGAAAGCTAAGAAAAGACAGTGTCTTCTGGACATTTTCATGGAATACAGTTGGGTCATAGGTATATAACTCATACATGATAAATCTAGTCCATCTCTTCTGTATCCCCAAACCTTTTGATTCCTTCCTCCTTACTGCACTCCAGAATTTCTGGTATCTCAATCTATTACATGGAGGCCACCACTAAGTCGAGTTTTATTCAAGCTGCTTATATTAATTACCTCCAGCTATTTGAGTCATTCCAGCTGCAAGAGCTAAATTAGTTGCACTCATAAAAGTAAATAGCACTCAATCTAGTGTTAGTTACATCCTGTCCTATTTGCTCTTTGGAATCCATTCCCACACATGTTCCCTCAGCCCCCATCAGCTTTCTGCTGATGCATATATTAACAAAGACTTGCGATTCTTTTGCTGGGTCAATTTTTAAGGTGTCTTTTTGTTGGTGGTGGGTTTTTTTATTTTTGATAGTTTCCTTTGTTGTGCAAAAACTTTTTAGTTTGATGTAGTCTTTATTTTTCTCATTTTCCTTGCCTGAGGAGACATATCCAAAAAATATTACTAAGAACAATGTCAGAGAGTTTACTGCCTATATTTTATTCTAAGCGTTTTATGGTTTGGAGCTTTTAATCCATTTTGAGTTTGTTCTTGTCTAGAGTATAGGAAACTGGTCTAGTTTTATTTATTTTGTATGTTATCTGTTCACTTTTCTGAACACTACTATGGAAAATATTGTGTTTACCCTGTGGTATATTCCTGTCTTCTTTGTCCTGGATTAGTTAACCATGTACGCATGGATAGGCATGGGTTTATTTCTGAGATATACTATTTCATCGATTTATATGTATTTTTTATGCCAGTACTTTGCTTTTTGATTATTATACACATATGATTTTATATCAGGCAGTGTGTAATACCTCAGACTTTGTTCATCTTTCTCAAAATTGCTATGACTACTTAGGGTCTATTGTGATTCCATATGCACTTTAGGGTTATTTTTTGTAGTTCTGCAAAAATAGCGTTATTTCTAATAGCCAACTTATGGAAGCAGCCTAAGTGTTCATGTATATGCAGTTAGATAAAGAAGATGTGGTGCATACGCACAACAGGATACAATTTGGCCATTAAATGACTAAAACCTTACTATTGGCAACAACATGGATGAACCCGGAAGGCATTAAGTCACACAAAGAAGGTGAAACCCCATATGATGTCACTTATACATGGTGTAAGATGTTGGTAACATTTTGAATTATAGTACGCCTCTCAGAAATAAAAAACTCCTGAGACCAGCAAATATTAGGTGGTAATAAAGATATAACTACCACGTTTTAGTTTTAATGTTTTGTTTTTTTCCAATGCCATTTAGCCCTTTATACCTCCTTACCCCAGCAATCACCACACTGTTGTCCATGTCCATGAGTCCTTTCTCTTTTTTCCTCAATCCCTCCACCCCCTACACTTCCTCACCACTATCTTTCATCTGCTCTCCATCTATGAGTCTCTCTCTGTTTTGCTTGTTAGTTCAGTTTAATTAGTTCAGATTAGATTCCACATGAGTGAAATCATATGGTATTTGTCTTTCCCTGACTGCGTTATTTCACTTAGCATAATGTTCTCCAGCTCCATCCACACTGCTGTGAAGTGTACTGTTTTCTTCTTTTAACACCCAAGTAAATACCAATTACACAATTGGCCCATAGTTGTTTTATCCACTCATCTATTGATGGGTACTTTGGCTGCTTCCATATCTTGCTGATTGTAAATAATGCTGCATTAAACAAAGGGGTGCTTATATTCTTTCAAATTAGTGCTTTGGGTTCCTTTGGATATATTTCCAGATATATGCAAATGACTGCATGACTCGGTCAAAAGGCAGATCCATTTTTAATTTCTGTGGCATCCCCATTCTGCTTTCCATAATGGCTGCAACAATCCGCATTCCCACCAGGAGTACAAAAGCGTCCCCCTTTCTCCACCTGCTCTCCAGCACTTGCTGTTTGTTAAATTATTGATGATAGCCATTCTGACAGGTGTGAGGTGATATCTTATTGTGGTTTTAATGTGCATTTATCTGATAATTAGTGATGTTGTTACCGAACAAGGGTCCGAGGGGAGGCGGAGATACTTGGCCCACCAAAGGATGCCAAAAACTGCTTCAGAAAACAGGGGCCCCTCCCAAGGACGGTATACTAATATCTACTGGGCTCTTCTGTCCGCCACCAATTGGAAAGACATCTCTCAATGCCAGAGATTTGTGAAAAGGAAACAAAATGTTTATTTAATGCTATTCAGGCCTAATGCCTTCCTTAAAATATTAAAGTCTTTAAGGGTATACACCTACACAGACACACACACACACGCGCACACACACACACACACAGCACTCCCTTCTCCCACTGTCCCAACTCCGGGTACCGTAAATCAGGAAAAGAGCACACGTCCGTTTTTTTCAGGTTGCTGGCACGTGAGCTGTGTCGCCTGCCTGTCCAGGCAGGATCTCCAACTAATCCAAAGTCATGTGGCACCTTCCACTGGCAAGAGTTCTTTGTACCAAGTTCCAGTCAAAGTCTCTCCTGCTTTCCAGGCCACTCAGCCAAAGGGAGCACGCCAAAGCCGCGTGGGCCTCTTCTACCAAAGCCACACTCCACCAAAAGGGGGGGTCTTTCTTCTTCACCTAGCTGCAGGGATCTCCATTCTGGCAAAGCTGTGTGGTTTTCCCTTTCACCTGGCCAAGAGGGGGTCTGCACCCTACTGAAACCCTTGTGGCTCTCTCTTTCCTAATGGCTACAGGAGGGGGTCCTAACTCTGCTGAAACCTCATGTCTCTCCCCCTAACGGCTGCTGTGTCTGGGTTTAAATCCCCCGGTGCCCATCTTCCTCTGTACCCCTATTTCCGACTCCTCCCACGATCAGTTACACCTGCCAGTATTTCTGTATTATTATAAGTTTACTGGGCTGCCATTTTTAGTCTGGGCAGGTATGGTCCCATGTCCCAGAGCCAATCTCCTCCAAGCCCCCACGCAGGCGCTGTAACTCAGGGGATCTACCCCCCAGTCACATCTTGGGGAGAAGTGACTTCATTCCCCTAGCTCCAAGCATGGCCACAGCCATTTAACATATCCAAGTGATCCTCCAAAGGCTATAGATATGTTAAATGACCAGGCCATGGATTAGCTGCAGGGCTGTTGCTATGCAAAACAGCTTTCAATGGCCCTGCTCCATTTGTCCCTTCCCCCAACTGACACTTGGGGGAGGGGGGGTTGGTGAGGACATCTTAATATTTCCTCCCATATTCCTGTACACTTTGAGTTCTGGACACCATTCCAAATCTTTTTTGCCCCTCCCCCCCCCCCCCCGGCTGCACCCTGTATCAATGTTGAGCATCTTTTCTTATGTCTATTGGCCATCTGTGTGTCCTCTTTGGAGAAGTGTCTATTCAGGTCCTTTGCCCATTTTTAATGGGTTGCTTGTTTGTTGTTTTGGTGTTGAGTATTGTAAGCACTTTATAAATTTTGTATATTAACCTCCTATCAGATGTATCAATGAATATGTTCTCAGATTCTGGTTTGTTTGTTTTTTATTGATGTTTCCCTTTGCTGTGCAAAATCTTTTTAGTTTGGTGTCCTATTTTTATGTCTTATTTGTTGTTTTCTTTGCCTGAGGAGATACACCTGATAAAATATTGCTATGAGCAATGTCCAAGAGTTTTCTGTCTATATTATCTTCTAGGATTTTTGTGGTTTCTGGTTTACCATTTAAGTCTTGGCTCCATTTTGAATATATTCTTTTGTGTGCTGTAAGAAGGTGGTCTAGTTTCATTTTTCTGTACTTATCCGTCTAATTTTCCAACACCATTTATTGAATAAACTATTTTTATCCCATTATATGTGTTTGCTTCCTTTTAAATAATAATTGACTATGAAGGTGAGAGGCTGTGTTGGGCTTCAGTGAATTTTTTATTAAAGATTATTTCAATGTGTCTGTCCATTTCATGATAGATGACGGAGTATACCTGCCCACACTGAACTGAGTGTTCAGCTGTTTTCTACCCAAAACAGCCTGACCCCATGCCCCACCCTTTCTATTCACCTGATGTCACCTGGATGAAAAAGTTAACAAAGGGAAATATTTTGCCAGTGCGGAAGCGATGAATCAAAAAATGACAGAAGCACTAAAAGTCATCAAAATCAAGAAGTTCAAAAACTATTTTGAGCAGTGGTAATAAATGTCAATAGGTATATTGCATCAAATGGAGAGTGATTTGGAAGTTACTAAAGTTTAAATGTATAAGAAAATACATAATTTTTATCAATAAATTTAGTTGTCTGGGGTTTGCCTCATACACAGAGATCCTATTTGTGATTGGCCTATCTCTACTAGATGTCTATTGATACAATTTGAGGAGTCCTAGGATTTCAAATGCAGAAGCTATACCTTTAAAATGACATAAATTGTATTAAAAATAGACAAATTGTTTGTTTTAATAAATGTAACAATTTTCAAAGTAAATGACATCACACACAAGTTTTGTTAGTGTGGATCACTTTTCTTTCTGTAACAGACAAGATGGTAAATATTTAGGCTTTGTGTACAAGTCCTTGTAACTTGAAAGCATCACAAACAATAGTTAACAAGTATTTCTGTGATCCAATAAAACTTTTTATTATGATAAGCAGAGGGCTGAGTGTGGCCAATGGCTATAGGTTGCCAAACCATGGCAGAGACAGTGATTTAGAATAAAGACTTTCTTCTGTAACTGTTTTTCATTAAGGCCACTGCATGGATGGGAGGGAGAATGCCAAAGTAGAGTGATGCATCGAAGTGGGTACATAGAAGTTGCCATGTGGGCAAAAATCTTCTTTGGATAAGTGAAAAGAATCCTAAGTCTCAAATATTTCTAAAATTGCTTGAATCTTTTCTCATGAATTTACATACATGGGGGCTGTCTGTTTTGTCCTATGAGGGCAAACATCAGCCTTTTCACTGGGTTCCCATTAAACCAAGAGTCGGGTGATTTTAAATGCCTCCTCCTACATGTATGCATGTGTCCATGATGTGGATATCAGCCCACAGTGCCCTAGTCATTGTGGGTGAAATGAGACATTCACACGGACTACCGAGTTCAGTAGAGGAAAAGGGACAACATGGCTTTTCTCTCAAGGGGAGCAAAAGCCTTAGCCCTTGCCGTGACTAGCCTTTATTAGGTTTCTGGGCACATTACAGGATGGTCCTCATTTACTGTGCTCAGGTTGCTTTAGGTGGTTACCTTTTACAGAAAACAAAGGAGCCAATGCTGCTGATCACATCCCAGAAGAGGGATATTTGCAAATGAAAAGGGAAAAGTGGTTGGACTGTTTACACTGATCCTAGGTAGGTTTAGCATGGATTTTAGGAAGTCATTTTGCAGTAGATGTTTGCCACAAATCTGGGTGGCAAGTTTTTATCAATAAGCAAGACTCAAAGTGGCCTAGGCACATTGCAGGCCTGATTCCCCACAGGAGAACCTATTGTGGGCATGGGTCCTGTGCATCTCTGAGTGGGAGCTGGGCCCCTGCTGTGCAGAATATGAGAGGTTTTCTTAGGCTCTGCCAAGAAAGAAATGCCAATCAGCCATAAAGTAGGCAATAAAGAGCTTTATTGGGGTTTGTGCACCCAGGCGAGGTTCCCCTGTCTGCAGAGTGGGACCGGGGAAGTCGCACCCAAGCAGGGAATGTAGTGGGGTTTTATTTTCATTGGCTCTCCGTGGGAGCTGGGGATTGGTGCCCTCTGAACAAAGAAGCAATACAGAGTGGTCTCTTCCTGGGACTCAGGTTACTGTGAGGATGTCTGTCTTGGTAAAGTCCAGCCGGAGCTTCTGATACAGGGTGCAGCCAAGGGGGGCCCAAAAAAAGATTTGGAATGGTGCCCAGAACTCAAAGTGTATAAGAATATTAGAGAGACATATAAGATGTCCTCACCACCCCCCCCTCAGGTGTCAGCTGGGGGAAGGGACAAATGGAGCAGGGCCATTGAGACCTCTTTTGCATAGCAACAGTTTTGCCGCTAACCTCTGGAATGGTCATTTAACATATCTATAACCTTTAACTGGTTTCACAGATATGTTAAATAGCTGTGGCCAAGTTTGGGGCCAGGGAGAAGTGAGTGGCTGCTACCCAGGCTGGAACTGGGGCTGTTTCTCTGAGAAAGTGCCTGCAGGAGAGCCATGTGGCTTTAGCAGAGTGAGGACCCCTTCTTGGCCAGGTGAAAGGGAAGACCACGCAGCTTTGCCAGAATGGAGATCCCTGCGGCCAGGTGAAGAAGAAAGATGTGCACTTTTGGTGGAGTGCGGCTTTGGTAGAAGAGGCCCACGTGGCTTTGGGGTGCTCCCTTTGGCTGAGTGGCCTGGAAACCAGGAGAGACTTTGACTGGAACTTGGTACAAAGAACTCTTGCCAGTGGAAGGTGCCACATGACTTTGGATTAGTTGGAGATCCTGCCTGGACAGGTGACACAGCTCACAGTGCCAGCGACCTGAGAAATGTACGTGTGCTCTTTTCCTGATTTACGGTACCCGGAGTTGGGATAGTGGGAGAAGGGAGCGCTCTGTATGTGTGTGTGTGTGTGTGTGTGTGTGTGTGTATAGGTGTATACCCTTGAAGACTTTAATATTTTAAGGAGGGCATTAGGCCTGAATAGCATTACATAAACATCTTGTTTCCTTTTCACAAATCTCTGGCATTGAGAGATGTCTTTCCAATTGGTGGCGGACAGAAGAGCCCAGTAGATACTAGTATACCGTCCTTGGGAGGGGCTTCTGTTTTCTGAAGCAGTTTTTGGCATCCCTTGGTGGGCCAAGTATTGCCGCCCCCCTCGGACCCTTGTTTGGTAACACTTCCTCCTATCCCCACCCACCCTAACAGAATGGTCTTCTACGTGTACATATAGAATGCTTTATCTGGTATTCCAGTGTTGCAAACACTTCAAGAACCACTATGCTTATGAAAAAAAAAAGTAATATCTTCATCTTTGCCTATTTGCTCACTACAAACTCAGAATGTTCAGTGCATGTGAGAGTGGCTACTGTTTTTATTTTTATTTTATTTAATTCTTGTTCAAGTACAGTTTTCTGTCTTATATGCCCAGCCCTGCCCCCCCCCCAGTGCTCCCCACCTCCCTCCCCTTTCCACCTCCCACCTTAGTTATTGTCCATGTGTCCTTTATATTTGTTCATGTGAGTCCATCCCCTTTTCCCCTGTGATTCTCTCCCCTCTCCCCTTTAAATTGCCTTTGAAGTGTATTACATGGAAAAATGAAACCTAACCCAATTGTGGGTGACATTTTTCTGTTTCTACTTAGACTTGATGTTTTTGGAGCATTATGAAGTCTAATGTGCAACTCTCTATGTACACCTCAGTTATTAAGAAAAACAGTAACGCTTAGAAAAAGAAATTTTGAGTGTACTTTGAAAATTTGACTTCATATGTTAATTTACATAGTGCCAGAGAACTAACATCACAGCTTGAAATAAAAATCTCTGAATATTTGTCATCTTTTGAAATTAATATTTTATCCTTTTCATCTCATGTGCCATGGTAATATATAATATCACATACACTAAGAATGAGAATCCAAGCAATGTTCTGGATTAGCAAGACAATTGCATTTGAATAATAATTCAGATTACTTTTTGTAACCAAAACCTTCCAGCTTTAGATCTAATTATGAAAGTTAGAATAAGGGTCTTAAAGGAACTGTCAAGTAGATTTGAAAAACCTGGTAAACAGCAAGAATAAGATGTATTTTAACCAGACATAAAAAGAATATTTTTATTCATTTTTAAAATATATAGTTAATAGGAGATCATCTAAGCAAACAAAATGTGCATTCACTTAAAAGTTTTATGGTTAAATATGTTTATTAAAATACAGAGAAGGTGGAAGCACAGCTTAAAGTGAATAAACAAATATATATTTTGCTTCTGAAAGAATTAATGATGGAATCATTGGTCGTCAAATTCTTACATAAGAGAACATAAAATAAACTGTTCTTTCTTGCATTGTACACTCACCTTTTAAATTTTATGTTCTTAAAGTATAGAGTTTCAATTGTTAAAATTATTGGACAGAAAACCATTTAAAATATTTAAAAATAATATAATTGATTGCAAGTAAAAATAAAAATACTTAAAGCAATACTCATATATTGCCATTAAATAATTTACAGGACACATCTCATGTAAGAGCAAGGAAACATCTGTAATTTAGTTAAACAGGAAACTTAAATAAATCACTTATATTAAGCTAACAAATGTAATTGATCAGAGTTACACTTACAATTTTCTATAACTCACAATTTTTTATTTACTACAATTTTTATATATAGCTCTTCCTTTTTTGAGGGTGAATGAGATTTCCAAAAATAAAAAAAGCAAAAGAGAAGGGGAGTGTGTCCTTTGCAGCACACCCATGACACACCTGGCATGTGTAGCCCAAGCATGAATATATTCCAAAGACGCTAAGTAATCTAGGAAGCTCCCCAGCCTCTCTCTGTCATTGTGTCATTCTGCCTCACTCATCTTGCATAATCTATGTCATGTAATTAATACCTGCAGTTGAACTTCACTGTAAGTTTTCAATTAAAACTCTGTCCAATTGCTATTATAGTTAAAATTATAAAATAATGAGTAAACTGCAGTATTTCCATACAATGCAAGATTGTTCAAATATAAAAACAATTGGGGTAATGATAAATATTACAACACGGATAAATTTTGAAGACAATCTGCTAACTGAAAAAAATTCAATCATAAATGAATGCACTATATGATTCCATTTGCATGAAATGTTCAGAAAGGGGAAACCTATACAAGACAGAGTAGATTAGAGGTTGCCAGGGGGAGGGAAGAAGGCCAATGGAAGTGAAGGCCAATGGGTACAGGATTTCTTTCTGGAATGATGACAATGTTCTAAAATTTATTGTGGTGGTGGATACACAACTCTGAATGTACTAAAAGCCATTAAATGTATACTTTAAATGAGTGCATTTTATGCTATGTGACTTATATCTAATAAAACTGTTTAAAAACTGTGCAAAAAAGTAATTGTTTAATATTAGAGATAATTTATTATCTAACACCACTGAATAAAGTCACAATGTATTTACAAGTGGAAGTAAAATTCAATACCATTGAAATCCATTTATTCATATACTTTGTATGAAAACATTTGGCATCTAATTTTGGCTTAACATAAATATTTGGTCAAGCATAATCTTTGGCTCTCTAAATAATTCCAAGTAGTCTGAATAACTAGATTTGTATTACATATGCCAATTATTTTCTCTGTATTCAATATCTTTGAGATGTTCTTTACTAAAGTAGCATCTGGCTTCTTTTTATTTAAACAGAAATGTTTTCAAACTCATGTATTGGGTACATGAAATTTATTATTAATGAGTAGAAAGTGGATTTTTTGACAGTGAAGAACAACTTCTTGATTTTAGTTAATAATTTACATATTGAGTCTTTGAAAAATGTAATAGCTGGAAACTATATTAATAATAACTGTTACACTAATAATAAAGAGCAATGTTTCAATCACAGCTGTCACATCTGATTATATATGAAACATTACCTGAAAATAAAGGTAGCACTATAAAATGTTAATAAAACAATAATAAGAACTGCAAGAAAAAAGGATTATTGTTAATATTTATTTATACAGACATCTTGAGCTATAAAGCTAGTTTATATTTGAATTAAAAATTTCAAAAGGAAAATTAAAAAATAAAGTCAAAACAAAACAAATTAATCAACAGATATTCTTAATGGACCAGTCTGCTTTATATTTCTGTAGTTTTCGAAAATAATATCACAAAAGTATTATCTAAACAGTATTTCTCATTTGTAACACTATTTGCTCAACTATACAAACTCTGGCTCTTTATTTACCTAAGTATCTATAAAGTGATTTAAGTAACCTTCAGAAATTTGGCACAGGTCCATGAAAATGAGTACAGAATTTCCTGCTCTAGCTGGCTTGGAGAACAGAATTTGTTCTAAATCATGGTTCTATGCTTTCTACTTCTTGGGTACTTATAAATCAATCATCTCACTAAAATGAGAAAAAAAGTAAATATTATGTTTTTTTAGTTTATACCAGGAAGAACTGCCTCAGGAGCTGGGACCATGTCTACCTTATCTTCTAATTTGCCTCTGAAAATTTAAGGTTAATCTAGATATCCTCTACTTCTTTAATTTCCAGTAAAACTGTTTATAAAGATGCTTGAATTAGGTAATAGGAAATTGGACATGAATACTGTATTTTAATAAAGATCCCAATCATATGAAAAGAATAATGTAAAGACAGTAAAATTTTGAGAGGAAAAGGAAACCTTTATGTCTCAATTATAAATGAAAGGAAATGGAAAGCAAATAAAAGAAAAAAGGAAAAGTACTGAAAAAAAGATAAAAACATTAAAATGTTATTTTGTAATTAAATAATGCTTTACCACTATGTGACATCAATTGCCAAACAATTAGTACATTAAAATATTCTTATTAAAATTAATTTATTAGCCTCGAAAAAGAAGTGAATAAAATGATAGAATTTACATCAGTACCTGAGGTTACTATACATTATATTATTGATTGTCATTCCCAATCTTGGCTGTATTGGGGCCTGATAGCTCTAAAAGTAAATAGCTGAAAATACAAAGAACATAACTTATTCAACCTGACAGAGAACCAGCTGGCGTTAACTTTTCTGTTCAGTTTAATGCATTCATTGTCAAGAGATGCAGAGCAATATGTAATTAAAACATCTGGAAATCATACCAATATGAGACACTAAAACTTTTATGAATCAATATCTTCTCTTTATGCAGCAAACTTGAATCAGCTCAATTGTTTCTCCAAAACTGAAAAACTTCTACCACAGCCATGAACTTTGTTGCCTTGTTTGTGCAGTCTTGTCCCGAGGGTCTGGCAAATGCAACATAAACTGGCACAGGGAAACTGGCTAAAAAATTGTGGAAGAGTACACAGATAGTGTGAGTACATAGGTATCATACAACTGAACGTAGCCAGATTTATACTGGAGCAACCACAAACTGAAGATGACAAATGGAGATACTGGTACAGCATTGAAAGAGAAATAGTTATTGAGATAAATTTGGAACCAAACTAATGATTGTTACAAATTGCATATATGAGAAGTGGAATAATATTAATTTAAGAACTGATTCAGTATAAAATGCATGCTTTATAAGACTATGTGCATTATGTACATACAAAATACCACTTATTGGGTTTAAATTATCTACATTGTGTTTTGTCTTATTTGCACTCAATACATACGAAAAACTTTTTTTATAGATCAAAGATATTTGCTGTGCATTTTATTTTTGTCATATTTTGTGTTTTCTCTCTTTTTAAATTAATTTATTTTTTAGAGAGAGAGAGGAAGGAAGGGAGAAAGAGAGAGAGAAACATCAATGTGTAGTTGCCTTTCACGTGGCCCTCATTGGGGTTCTGGCTTGCAACCCAGGCAAGTGTACTGACTGGGAAACTTACCAGTGTCCCTTTGGTTCACAGCCTCCACTCAATCGACTGAGCTACACTGGCCAGGGCTTGTGTTTTCTTTTTTATCAAGATACATATCTGAAATATTGTACCACCTAGCTATTGAAAAGTGGGAGTTTATGACTCTGATGTATGTTTTCTGTTTCTTTCAATTTTTTATCCAATTACTTAAGAATTTTTGGCATTGTTAAGATTATAGATATATATCTTTCCTTATGTTTTTGTATAACAAATATGTCCCTCTCATCAGTGGTTTATTTACGGGTCTCTATGAAACAAAACTTTGTTTTCATTTTTTACAAAAGTATTTCCATGTTTTCATTCTTTTGTTGTTTAAAATTATTCATAGTTGTGCATAGGTATTATTGCTAATATAAATTAGTCTATTTCAACTTTTATTTAATAATTATATATTAATATAAAGGAACATGGTTATTTATAGTACATCCATAACTGGCTAGATTATTTTTATTAGATCTAATATTTTAGTTTTTTAATTTTGTGGAGTCAAATAATAATTTCTGTTTTTTTCTCATTTTATACTTCTGACTTAATTTATAGCCTTATTACCTTATTTAAATTTCTCCATACAATATTGACAAATGAGTGCAAGATACCTTAGTAGATGTGTCTATCTTAGCCTGCCACTTTAAAAAGATTACCTTGAATATTTAACTACTGTTGTTATTTTTATTCATGAATATCATATTTCATGTTTTTTCTATTTATCTATGATAATCACTATTTTCACTTTATCAGAAGATATGATATATGTAAATATAATCTAAGAAAATGAACTATCTTAACATTCATTAAAAAGTTTGATATGGTCTATTTTTTAAAGTCACTTTATTAAATATACTTAGCTTGTACTGAAGTTTTAACATTCAATTCAATAAAGTTTTTAGTCTTTGATTTTTTATGATTTTCACAAAATATGATTATTTTCACAAAATAATGTTAACTTCCTCTTTAGAAATTATATAGTATTATCTGTTCTGCAGAATTTAATGAAATTTATATATAAATTTATTTGGACTAGGCATTGTATTAAAGCAGCAGAAGAGAATATTTTATTACATATTTAATTTTTTTTGGTACAAGCATATTTATTTCAGAAGAGTTTCCTAAAGCTGGGTAAATATACAGAAATGAGAGTGATTTGATAGACTATGGTATAAACAGTGGAATACTATGTAGCCACTAAAAAGTTATTGTGTAGGTTAATTTATTATACAAAAGTGTTTGTTATATATTAGGTAAATAGGGTACAAAACAGTATACACATCATTATCCCTCTCTACACTGGCTTACAAATTCATAGAAAAATAGGTGTCTGAACCAAAATACTAATACCTGCTATTTCTGGGTTGCAAGATGACTTATTTAAAGCAGCTTTATCCCCTATGCTTTTTTCCTTATCCCTAATATGTTTTTATCACATTTTCTTCAATGAAGAGGTAATAACAAGTGTCAAACTCATCTAGACTACTCTTGCAATCCTTCTTGTTTTATTTTTTTCTTGGTAGTTGCCTTCTGTATTTTTTAAAAATATATATTTTTAATTATTGTTATTCAAGTAAAGTTGTTTCCATTTTCCTCCCACCACTCACACCCACTCCACCCATCCCAGCTTCCCACCCTGGAACCTACCCTGTTTGGCTTTGTCCATGTCTGTTATACGTGTTCCTTGAAGGCCCTTCCCCTATTTTCCCCATTATCTCTCTCACCTCTGGTTACTGTCACTTTGTCTATTTCAACGCCTCTGGTTCTATTTTGCTTGCTTGTTTGTTTTGTAGATTAAGTTCCACTTATAGGTGAGATCATATGGTATTCGTCTTTCACTGCAGAGTTTATTTCACTTAACATAATGCAACCTAAATGCCCATCAGTAAATGAGTGGATAAAAACAAACAAATGTGGTACATTTACACAATGGAACACTACACAGCAGAAAGAAAGAAGGAGCTCTTACCCTACAACCACAGCATGAATGGAACTTGAGAATATATTTAATTTCTTAATAATCATTGGGTATTCAGGTTAACATTTAATGAGTAAATTTTAAATATTTACATTTTTGAAAAAATAATAAAATCTATTTAAGATCACATGTGAATACCCCCCAAACCCCAAACATTTGACCAAAAGTATTCTAAGAAGTTGTAATCAAACGACAGTTGTACTACATCTTCAGATTACTTTAGACAGTTATTTTTATAAATTTTATTTCTTTATCTTTAGAGGGGAAGGAAAGGAGAGAGGGAGAGAATTATCAATGTGTGGTTGCCTCTCGTGAGTGCCCTGCTGAGAACTGGCCTGCAACCCAGGCATGTGCCCTGAGTGGGAATCAAACCGCGATTGTGTGGTTCACAGGCCCGCGCTCAATCCACTGAGCTACACCAGCCAGGGCTACATCTTCAGATTACTTTTATAAATAAAGAAGACCCAGCCTAGCCCTGGTGTCAGATGGAAATGCTGGTCCTCTGTTACCCCGTTAACATTTCAGAGAAAAAAATCATGGCTACCATTGATTTTACTTCAGGATCTAAAGCTGGCATAGGCTGTTTACTCATACTCACACTTTGCAATTTTCCTTTTGCGATCCATGGAGCATGGGCTTTTCCTTGTCTAATTATTTTTGTATGATATTCTAACTTTATGATTTAACTATTATTGCTATGTCTTTAGATCAGAGAGTGTACCAAAAAACCTGAATGACTGTGACATCTTAAATGGAAAATGTTCAAAGTTTTTATAACAATTGCAATTATTTTTGTTCACCCCTATGTTTTGTCAGGCAATAGCTGTAAAATTTTTAAAGCAGAAGGAATTAATTTTTCATACATCACTGCAACTATTTTATTTTAATTTTCCACTACATCTGTAAAGAAAGACATCCAGGTAGTAAAAATTAGTCGTGACAGTTAGAGCCAAGTGTATCAGTATTGAAGGTTTGGGAAAGGAAAGAATCGTGTATGACTGATCAGCCCTGCCTCTGAAATTAAATAATTATTTTAGTGGTCTCTATGAGCACAGTAGAGCTCTAGGTGCATTGGAAAGCTACACATTTCTTTGGCATTTTGTTTTATTTTGTTTTAGTTTTTTTCCATTAAAACTCCTCCATTTTTACATCTTTTTAGTTGTGCACAACTAAGCAACATTTACTTCTACAAAATCAACTAGAATCAAAGAATCTTGTCTAAAAATATCTATCACAAAAGCACTTGCCCTAGCGTCTAAATTTTATATTTATATTGATTTGTTTTTATTAAGGCATTATTTTCCATTAGAATGCAAATATTCTTGAAGCGTGTATTAATTTGTCATACAGGGCTCAACAACATCTGGTTGTCATACAGGGCTCAGAGGAAATTTAAGATACCACACAGATACATTTAAGTTGATGTGGAAAGAAATGTGCTGAAAGGAAATAACAATGCAAAAAAGGAAATAATATAGGATAAGTGTAGGATACCTGTATCATATTTCAAATTTTAGGAGCCTTCATATGACATTAAAATAATCAGTGGAAATGTATATTGCTTTTTAACATGCAAAAACATTTGATTTCTACTATTTTTTTGGAGATTAAAAAGATCACTTAATGTATGAGTATTTCTGCCTTCCCACACACCTGTCATCTCCTGACCACAAAAAGGGAGTCTTTGTTCAACTGCGGTAAAAAGAAGATGAGAAAAACAAGACAAGTGTAGTGTAGACAAGACCACGGGCTCTAAGTCAAACAATATAAATTTAAAAAGTCAGAAGTTACATGAAACTGGATATAAAGAGTAAAGACTGGATTTCTGGAGGTAAATGTTGGAGCTGATTCAGATTTAAGAAATAGAGAGAGGAGATTCTGAAGACATTGCTTTGAGAGATGAAAATGATTCCCCATCCCGTGCTTTGAGAAAGTAAACAAATGTCACATTATTTTTCATTTAGTATTCTTTGTTAAATGATGCCTCCTTAAATGTGACTCAGCATAATTTGAATCTCATGGAGCTATAGCTTATTTGTATTTGGACCATACTGTCAATTTGCTACAGAACAGAGGTCCAAGGGGGATGCCAATATTTGGCCCACCCAGGGATGCCAAAACCTGCTACAGAAAAACAGGGGCCCCTCCCAAGGACGGTATGCTAATAGCTACTGGGCTTGTCTTTCCGCTGCCAGAGGAAAGGCATCTCTCAATGCTCGAGATTTGTGAAAAGGAAAGGAAAGGTTTATTTAAACCTATACAGACTTAAAATAGTGACCCAATGCCCCCATTAATATATCAAAGTCCTTTAGGATAACCACAGATGGCCACAGCACTTCCTTCTCCCCTGCCATAATTTAGGGTACCGTATCTCGGGAAAAGAAGCACATGTCTGTGTTTCAGGCTGCTGGCACTGTCTGGTGGGTCGCCGTCCAGGCAGGATCTCTAATTACTCCAAAGTCATGTGGCACCTTCTCATGGTCCACCGGCAAGAGGTCTTTGTACCCATTTTTCCAGGCAAAGGCTCTCCTGCTTCCCAGGCCATGCAGCCAAATGTAGTACCCCAAGGCCATGTAGGCCTCTTCTACCAAAGCTGCAGGGGTCCACGCTCCACCAAAAGCGTGTGTCTTTCTTCACCTGGCTGCAGGGGTTCCCATTCTGGCAAAGCCACGTGGTTCTCCTTCACCTGGGCAAGAGGGGGTCCTAACTTTGCTCGAAACCACGTGGCTCTCCCTCGAATGGCTGCCCCATCTGCCTTTAAATCCCCGCGCCAGTCTTCCTTCGCATCCCCATTTCCAACTCCTACAATCGGTTACACATGCCAGGATTCCCATATCCTCCCAGCATTACTGGGCTGCCACAGTGAGGCTGGGCCAGTGTGGCCCCATGTCCCAGAGCCAATCTTCTCCAAGCTCCTACGCAGGTGCTGTAACTCGGGGGACCAGCCCCTAGTTACATCCTGGGTAGAAGTCACTCCCTTCTCTCTGTCTCAAAGCATGGCCACAGCTATTTAACATATCTATGAAACCAGTTAAAGGTTATAGATATGTTAAATGACCATTCCAGAGGTTAGCTGCAAAACTGTTGCTATGCAGAACAGCCCTCAATAGCCCTGCTCCATTTGTCCCTTCCCCCAGCTGACACCTGTGGGGGGAGGTGAGGACATCTTTGTATTTCCTGGACACCTTGAGTTCTGGACCCCATTCCAAATGTTTTTTGGGGGCCCCCCTCTTGTCTGCGCCCTGGTACAATTGTTTTAGTTAATATACAGTAAAGTATAAACAATAAATTTGAAAATGAGGCAAGAAAAACTTTTTTTGTTTGTGCTTATTTATTTTTACTCACAAGCCATGAAAAAAAGTTACCTACAGAAATATGGGGCATTTGTTTTTGGAATTGGGATGTGTGTTTTGAGTTTTATTTGGTATTAAAGAAACATAGTTCAAATATAAGAAGTCTGTGTCTTCTCTGGGAAATGTAACTCTCTAATAACTTTTTCATTACACCATTGAGAGAATGTGATTCAGAACAATATGTTGATTTAAAAAATACCATAAACTTTATTTGAAAAATAAAATAAACTGTTTAATTGTGCTGGGATTTAATGAGAACACTGTCTCCTATACTTAGGAATACACTCTGACCCTCATTTGGCTGACAGAATTAGAAATATTAAGACAAATTAGGTAGAGTTTACATTTTTTACTTTTCCTTAGAAATATATAGTTCTATTTTCATTTAAAATATTTTTCAATCACAGATGACATTCAATATTATTCTGTAGTAGATTCATATGTGCAGCATAATGGTTAGACATTTGTATAATTTATGAAGTGATCACACCAGTAATTCTGATAACGCTCATATTCGAACAAAGATACATGGATGTTAAAGTCAGCGGTTGAGGGAAGGTATCTGGGAGCATCTCACTCTTCGAATTGTCAGTTCCTAATATGATCTTCTACACTGAACAGAAGTAGTTAATTATCAATGACAATAACCTAATGAATAATTTTTAATCTACTGTGTATTCAAAATCAACATATACCTGAATTCTAATGTTTATGATTATTAACATTATAACACTTAGACAGCAATTTTAAGTGAATAGATATAAACAAAATATTTCCTTGTTTATATCACAAAATAAAATCAGTGTGGCAAATATTTTTTAAATTTTTATGTTAAATTTAGAATAAAAAGAAACATGTTTTGCACTTGTTATTAAGATGGCCCCAAATTAAATTTTACAAAGTTCTAAACTTGCCATAATTTAATTTTTGTTACACTATAATATAAATAAATATTAAGGTATTTGCATGTTATAAAGATATTTATTACTTACACAAATATAGGTCTATAGGCATTAGAAATTAATTTTTTCAGTTTGATGATTTTTAAAATATACTTCTCTCTCTGCAGAAATAAAGATTAAAGAAATGACTTATATCCCTATACCCTCAGTAGAAACCATTCTATTTCTTACTGGTTGGAATTGAGGAGAGCAGTAACTAAATTTTGCCTTGAGCTCAGTTTCCTTTCTCATTTGCATTCTTAAATCCCTCATCATCTTCCAAAAGAAAAAGAGGAAGAAGAAAAAAACAACTGAAGGCAGAAGAGTCATAGAATTTTTAAATGATTTATGCTCATAACTTTTATAGTTGTTTAAGTGTACATTTTAATTTTAACACTGATGAAAGTAACCCCACCTTTATTCCCTCTTGACAATGACAGTGTCTTATACATTTAAAAAAGTTAAAAAGCTGTCAACAGTATGATTTTTGAATGCGAGAAAAGGGTGATAACACAAAATTCTGCCCTAAAGTGAGAAAATAAGTGGGGCAACCAGTAGGCGAGTTTTTTAAATGCTCGTATTGCAGCAGCTCCAGTGAAATTTCTTCCATGGACTGTAGCTGACCTCTGACTAAGGGGCAGAGCGTTCATAAAAATGTCAATTGCTCCATCTTTTTACCAAAAGCTATTGAAGCGATGCAAGGATTTAGAAAACAACACAGAGAATGATTACTATTATTGTAACTAGAGCTTATTTTGTGAGAGCTTATATTTTTAGAGCTTATAATTTTAAATTTTGTGTGTTTCAGATACTAAAAATATATCAGACTGATATATATGGTATATCAGAATTTTAGCCCATCTTTTTAGTTCTTATATAATAATACCTTGTAATGTTTTAAAATTTGTTCATAAGAGAAAATATTAGAAATATATCACCCCAGGAAAATGAAACCTGCTCACCCAAAGGAATACCTTTATAATAAATTATATTCTAGAGAAATTCTCTGTAGAATTTCAAATGTTATTATTTCCAACTCTGGGTCAATTGTTACAATACATTAACATTTGGAGAGTGGAATTATAATCAACAGATAATCTCTTTTGAGTATCTTTTTCTTAAAGTGGGAACTATATACACAATGACAGAATACTAAAATATGCATCATGTTGCAAAATATGCCTGTATTGAATATTTAGAAAGTGTAACAACATATGGTATTTTTCAATTTAAACCTCAACTTACAATTGCATATAAGAAAATTTTACACAAATATTTGTAAGTAATGTATATTTATTGTATGGTTTTCAATATGTGTGTATATTTTGAGTATTAAATGATAAATAGTAATCATTTCTTATCAAACCTTTCCCCTTTGGCAAGTGAGATGCCTAAATGAGCAAAAAGAAAGAAGGCCCCCTGGACAACAGTGTGGTGGGGCCAGTAGAAGGGAGGATAAATGATCATGGAAAAAATCACAATGAAAACAATTTTAAAGACAAAAGAAAATACCGATGGGAGGGGCGAGTCCCTAAAACAGAGCAGAAAACCCTTCCTTATTTCTTAAATACCAACCAATGATCACAATAAACAGATAATATTTTAGCTTGCTTTGGTAAACAAAAATAGCATTATCTGGGTCTTACTTTTGGTCAGGGATGATGCTCTGAAGTGTATATTAATCATTCAGTTTAATTGTCACAATCTTACAAGAAGGTAAAATTATGATTAGGTTGAGAAGGTTAAAAACATTTCTCGAGTTTGTATAGCTAGATAAATAGCTGTTTCCAAGAGGTGTCTTTGGTTACAAATAACAAAAGTAATACTAAGCTAACTAACTTAACCGGAAAGAAGAAATTTAGTATTAGTGCTCACAGCCATTTTACAACATCAATGAGTACAAATCCAATTGGGCATCAAAAAGTGGTTGTCACCTGGTATTAAATAGTTATCTGTGGACTAAATTGTTTTATTGTTTTCTATCTGAAAAAATCTTCAGTTCTCATATTTTCATTGTATAATTTGATCAGATTTTACATATTATGGCTTCAGCAACCTGAGATTAATGATTTTTTTCTCTGTCTCAGCTTAGGTAAGATGTGCATTCTTAGATCAATTGCTTTAAAAAAAGAAGTGTATCACATTATGTCAACCTACTTATTGTTCTCACCGAGGAGAATGAGAAGTTAATAAGGTCATCTAAAGGAGTTCAGGGGAATGGGTGAAAAAGTTGAGGAGATTAAGATGTACAAATTGGTGGTTACAGAATGGTTGTGAGGATGTAAAGTACAGCATATGGAAGACAGTAGCCAAAGAACATGTATGCAAGACCCATGGACACAGACATTGGTGTGGGGGTTGCCTGAGGGAGTTTGGGGAGGGATTAAGGAGGGAGTCAAAGGGGAGGAAATTGGGATACCTATAATAGCATAAACAATAAAATATAATTTTAAAAAGTGGTTACTATAGGAGCAGAAATGGCACAGTGCTTAGATCAGGGTTAATTGTCTGAAAATGCATGAGTTTAATAATTAATAAAATACATTTTAAAAAGGCATCAGTTTAACATCATTTTTGCTTTGTTTTAAAGCCTTTCACATTTTATTATTGTACTTTTCTGTCCACTTTCCCCCTAGACAGTACTAAGTAGTGCTGTGTTCTATAGTTAATAGCAGTTGGATCGCCCAAAAAAGTATAAAAGATTTGACTTTAGGTTGTGGACACACAATGCTGTATGCAGATGATGTATCATGCATTTGAAACTTAATTCAATTAACTAAAGTCACCCAAATAAATGTAATTGAAATAAATCAATAAACAGTTTTAAAATACAAAGAATATGCTAAATAACACTGACCTAAAAATTAAAAAGTATTAAACACACTGAAACCACCAAAATGGTGGTTTGCATAAGCACCATTTATTTTGGTTTATTTTGCACATTTGTAAAATAAACTGGTGAACACAGTAATAATGTTTTGAATTATTGTCTGGAAATTACCAGGAAAAAAGAAAGAGGGGGAGGGAGGGAGGAAGGAAGGAAAGAAGGAAAGAAGGAAGGAAGGAAGATTGCCCTGCTTCGAAACCCTGTAATACAAAGAAGTTTGGTACTTGGATTGTGACTTTAACATATGGAATTTACAAGTTCAATAAGTCTTTCTGTTCTCACCAGAAGGGGTTGGTGTTTTGAGTGATTCCTGCCATTTGGAATTTTGCAAAATAAAGATACATGGGCTTTTAAATGTTAACAGCAGACATGTGAAAACTTATAATTTAATTAATTCTATATGATGTGTATAAAGACTCATCTAATAAGTCCACTCTTGTGTTTGGCTTAAGCACAATAACAAATGGATGAATGGAAGATATTTGCACTTCAGTTTCTAAGTATAAAGGGTGGACAATTATTTTGATCTCCTCCCTCTCCCTTTGAAAGTAGGAAATTTACAGTGAAAACTGTTCAGTACTAGTACTTCTTAGAGAGGGACTGAGAGTCTGAAGCATTTTCATATCAACAGCCCATTTTAAGGCTTGCTCTCTTGCAGCACTATCTGAAGTAATGTTACCGAACAAGGGTGGGGGGGGGCAATACTTGGCCCACCGAGGGATACCAAAAGCTGCTTCAGAAAACAGGGGCCCCTCTCAAGGACAGTATACTAATATCTATTGGGCTCTTCTGTCCGCCACCAATTGGAAAGACATCCCTCAATGCCAGAGATTTGTGAAAAGGAAAATAAATGTTTATTTAATGCTATTCAGGCCTAGTGCCTTCATTAAAATATCAAAGTCTTTAAGGGTATACACCTACACACACACACACACACACACACACACAGCACTCCCTTCGCCCACTGTCCCAACTCCGGGTACCATAAATCAGGAAAAGAGCACGTCTGTTTTTCAGGTTGCTGGCACTGTGGGCAGTGTGGCCTGTCCAGGCAGGATCTCCAACTAATCCAAAGTCATGCGGCACCTTTCACTGGCAAGAGTTCTTTGCACCAAGTTCCAGTCAAAGTCTCTCCTGCTTTCCAGGCCACTCCGCCAAAAGGAGCACCCCAAAGCCACGTGGGCCTCTTCTACCAAAGCCGCACTCCACCAAAAGCGCATCTTTCTTCTTCACCTGGCCACAGGGATCTCCATTCTGGCAAAGCTGCGTGGTTTTCCCTTTCACCTGGCTCTCTCTCCTAATGGCTACAGGGGTCTACATATTTCCAAAACAGCATGGCTCTCCCCCCTCACCTGACCAAGAGGGGGTCCTCACTCTGCTAAAGCCACATGCCTCTCCCACAGGCATTCTCTCAGAGAAGCAGCCCCCAATTTCCTCCTGGGTAGCAGCCACTCACTTCTCTCTCACCCAAAACTTGGCCACAACTATTTAACAGATCTATGAAACCAGTTAAAGGTTATAGATATGTTAAATGACCATTCCAGAGGTTGGGGGCAAAACTGTTGCTATGCAAAACAGCTCTCAATGGCCCTGCTCCATTCGTCCCTTCCCCCAACTGACACCTGGGTGGGGTGAGGACATCTTAATAATATTTCCTCCAATATTCCTATACACTTTGAGTTCTGGACACCATTCCAAATCTTTTCTGGGCGCCCCCTTGGCTGCACCCTGTATCAGTAATATAACATGGTGCCTGAGAGTGTGGGCTCTGCAGTGAAAGATTGGGTGCAACATTGTTTTCACTACCAATATCTCAATAACATTGGCCAGTTGCTTTTTATTTCTAGTGCTCAGATCTTAATCTGTTAAACAGACAATAATAATAACTATTTCTAAGGGTTCTCATGATATTAAGCTAAATAATGCATCTACATAATTTGGTAACAAATCCGACATAGAATAAATGTCAATAAATATTAGCTATTACTTTCATAATTAAGCACTGTTATTTTTTCAAGTAAAATATGTTTGTGTTTGAATCTCTCCTCTGTTAATAATTTAGCCAAGTAATTTCAGTGGATCATTTAAACACTCAAGTTTTTATTTTTAAAATAGCTGGTGAAAGGTAAATGTCAAGCAGTGTTGGCACCCTCTAGAAGACTGATAGGAAGAGTCTCAGGCCCCTGTAGCTCTATTGAGTTAGAATCTACATTTTGACAAGGTCCCTCATGTAATTTGTATAGCCCTTAAAGTTTGGAGAGAACTTTGTTAGTTCTTTTCATTCTTAGGCAATGAATGTACATGGTTGGTTCTGAATAATTCATTGCTCATATGATATTCCATGCCTACTCATTGAATACGAAAAAGGAAAACATTGTTACATACTACTGGAATATGGTGATTCTGTTGCAGGATTATTTGATTTTAACACATATTTTATAAGTCCTGATCTGAAGTCAGACCATGAGAATTTAAGTCAACATAAAGGTGATAAGGACCAGCAGGCACTAAGCGATACTAAAAACTTAAAGGAAAGGAAGGTATTTATGAGCTGCCATGTTTATCAAAACTGACATCTGTTAATATTCTCTGGTCAATTTCATGCTCCCAGTAACTCTTCTAAGAATACATATACACTTTTCTGCCAGTATTCTAACGATCATGTTTAAGTACTGAAAGTTGAATGTTTTTGTTTGTTGTTTTTTAATGCAAGTACTTGACTTTAGCTTCAATTTCCAGCCAGACTGCCAAACTGTCCACCTTAGAGACGGACAGCTCCAGTGAATTCACTGTCATCCACAGGACTCCCCCACGGTTCTCCCTTTGCTTAAGATCTTGGTTGATTTTGATAATAGTCCATTTGGGCCAATTGTTTTTTCTCCTCCCTTTAAATGCTCACTCTTATATTTTAAATTCACCCACAACAGTGAGTCCTTGGATTCCTAAGCCTCCATCCTTGACCCGAAGAAAATCAGAACCCCAGGCCTAAATGGGGTTCTCTCTCTCTTTCTCTCTCACTGTTTGGACAAGGAGTGTCACAAAGAATTTTCAGGGCTTGTAATAAACTTGTCTCCTTCAAATTTCCTAGTATGTGTTGCCAAGGACATCTTGAAATCACAATAGGAGACACAAGGGCTGATTCAGACACAACATTGGCTATCAACTGCCTGACACTTCACAAAACAGAGAAAAAATAGCTTGTTTTCTTGAAAGTGGAGTTTTTTTTGTATGTATAGCAATGTGGGAAAACTTGATAAGCATGACTATAATTGAGAAACAAGAAAAGATTCATAGTTAATTTGAACTAGCGCTGTGACATTTGAAACTTTGTGAAATAGTTTCTTTATTTGTATAAAGAGGGAAGTAAAGTTTGTGACATGTTAAATTCCCATCAGCAACAAACATGCCCCATAACAGTCCCATGATGCCAAATATAGCATTCTGGAAACTGAACATTATCATCCATATTTCCAGGTACCTAAATTGTACAACCTTAAAAATACTGACCCAAAATATATAAATATGGCTTTTATGAGATATGGTTTCACTTTGGCAACCATATGTCATTTCTTCTTAGCTCAGTGTGTATTTCTGTGAGCACAATACTTCTAAAAAATATATCCATCTCTAGTATGTGGCAGTACAATAACAAGGAAAAAAAAGTTTTATAAAGACTGACAGCAGTCTTTAAATTCAAATTGTAGACAGGCAAATTTATGTTTCAAATCAGTGGAAATTATTAAGGACACTTCATGCTACATGAAAACTGCAGTGGATGCACCTGCATGTAGATGAGCACCATCCTAGCTGGACAGATTGCTTTGGGATTTGGAGGACTTTGCAAATCTCGGGGAGCAGTCTCTTTTTCTAGCTTTTTACAAAATGCAGAAATACAACATGGTTCAAAAGATTATCTCCTTTAACCTTTCAGCATTTTAAAACCCTAAATTATTATGAATACATATTATTTTTGTGAAGAAGTATTTTAAAATGATGTTTTTAGTTAGATACAAACAAGTTTGGAATAGTATGTCTTATTTTTACCTCTACGTGTGCTAATATTTTTTCTTATACACTGTAGCTTTCCAGTGAGATTTTGGATTTTCTAATATTTCTGATAAGATGTAGGAATGATCAAGATCTTTACTTGTGTGGGGGAAACTTACCCTGCAAAGTCGTCGCCCCCCCACCCGCCCCCCATCTGCCATGGATGAAAGTGAAACTACGAAGACATGATCTGCTTGGGAAGGAAAGGTGGCCAATCCCCTGAAGGGGAAGGGCCAAGAGCTCCTTCCTCAAGGGGCTTTTATTGGGTTCATTTGTACAAGAATACAGGTAAGGATTAAACAATAGATAGCATTCAAAGAACTATGAGGGCTTATTCTCAGTCAGGGTCAGATAGCTGAAGAGCCATAAAACTTTGAGGAACAAACTTCTTGCTTGGACCCTTATCATTTAAACGAAAGCATTCTAAACAAAGCAGGTTTCACAGGATTTTACATATTCTTTCTTATGCCAGATCACCTCGGACCTCGCTCTAGCTGGCAAAGGGCTGCACTGCCTTCCCTGTCACAAGTTTTCAGGTTTAAGTGGATTATAGCCAGGAAGTGCTTCTCCCAGAGGACCTGGGGACTCGGGTTACATCAGAATAGCCTGGGGGTGAGGCTTCATCACTCCCTCTTTATTGCAGCCCCCCTAGTCCTTCCATGATGGCCTCCTAAGTGATTATGTCTGGCTTAAGTTGCCCCTCCTCTGAGGAGTCTTTCCCATCTCTGACTAACTGACCAAGCACTGGGGACAGGAGAGGAAGCAGAAGCAGCACTTGCTGCCAGAGACAAGCTTTGTCTCCTTAGTGGCTCTCATTCCGGAGGTCGCTCACTCAGCCTTAGCCATGGGGGGCAGTTACAACTCCTGAAACCAGGCAGAGCAGTTCCCAATATACTTGCTTATAGTCACTTCTCTGTGTAGGCTATAGTAATCTCCCTTTGATGTTTAGAAGAAAAAAATATCCGCTGTGATGGGTAAAGAAATGTGCTCTTCAAACTGCCAAACAAGGAAGGCTTGACGCCTCACTGTGGGCCATGTGAACAGCAGACATTCCCAGCTCTGGATCACTGGAGTCTGCCTCTGCAGAGAAACTGCATTTTCCAAGGTCAAGGCTTGGAAAAGCCTTGAGCAGCTTGAGCAGCTTGCACCGGGTGGCTGAGCAAAGTTGAGGTGTAAATGACTGGCCGTGTTCACCTACTGTAGCACAACTCAATGGACAATACTAGTTAAAGAATTCCTAGTAAAATTCTAGGAATTCTTTAACTAATATCTGTCTCCATCTGCCAGGTCATTTTTTCTTTCATTTATTTTCACTGGTGTTGCCCCACAAACATCTTGCACTCCAAACTCTGTCTCTCATTCTGTGTTTGGAGAATTCAATACACAACCTACATTTAGAATAGATACAAATAGAAACATAATGGAAAAACGTGTCCATGCTGCTATAAGGCACAGTGTATACGTGTGCCTGTAAGGAGAGGAGGCAACTGGAGTGATGATTTGGTATTGTTAATTCAGTGTTTGTGGATATTTTATAGATATAATTATGGTCAATAAAAATTGACTGCATATAAAATAGTTGATTTTGCAGTTCCGTATAAACATATTTTGTTCTTCCTCCAAAACTTATCTGCTAGAGGGCAAAGATGAATATTTAAGGCTGATATTTTGACCAAGCTTATTTTAGGATTTTATCCTAATTCCCACAAAGCCAAACTTTTTTGATTTTACATATATTATCATTTTCCAAACCATGCTAAGATTTCATCAAAATGTGTACAGTTTTTCAAAATGAATTACCATGGCTTGACTCTATTGGCAAAAATATAAGCAATTTCTGTATGATCCTATAAAATTGTCATTGCTAACTAAAGAAACAAAAATGGCTTCTTAAGGAGAAATTTGAGAAAAGGCAGGAGCAAATACTTTGAAAGTTATATATATCTAAGCACAAATGATTGCTGATAATTTTTAATATCATGTAATAAAGATATCATATACTCAAGAGTAATTCTTTAGATCATATACACTTGTAAATTAGTAATTTATATAACTGTTGGTATGATATTTATTTTATGGTGTCAATCAATTTTTTTTTAATCCAGAACTCTCTGTGAGTTTATATATAGGGTCCAGCACAAATAACGCCACATTTTTATTACAAAAATTTTTACTACAAAATCATAAGTATGTAATTCTATAACATAACATCACACACAAGCACACCACATGTGCTTCACATTTTTGGTGTAATGTTCAAATTAAAACTGCAAATCATTACACCTATATTATTACACTACAAACCACACTCAAGCAAGCCTCATTTCTGCAGGAACCTGTGTAGTTTAGTTAATGGTCCAAATGTGGTATTCTTACGATGGAGCATTAAAAATATGGTGCTGGCAATTAAAAATTACTTTGGCATGATGTGTTTACAAGTGAGAACGATGTGAGTGCAGTCACTGCATAGATGTGATTCTTTATTACTCTGTCATGGCCAACTCAAATACATGTGCATAATTTTGTATAAACTGGGAAATCAGTTATTAGAAACCAACACTTTTAATAGAGAAATATGTGGAAAACCTTTTGTACATCCTTGGAATGTGTGATAGATTTAAAATTTAGGCGACTTTAGCTCTATTTGCATTAACATATGAGAAGAGAGCCAGTATCTAAAGTGATTCCCAAAGGGTTTACTTGCATTCTGTGAAGGTTGAAGATGTGACAGAAGTTGACTCAGTCCTGGCAGGCGATAGCCATGTAATGGTAAACAGTACAGACCCTAAAATTGGACCATGTGGGGTTACATTCTTGTTCTATGTGAGCTTGGACAACCTACATTACAGAGTTGTTATAAGAAGCTAATATTAGGAAATGCACCTAAAATACTTGGCATTATCATTGACACACAATAGATGCTGAATAGCTAATGTTTTCATCTACAGGAAAATAATTATCATTTTGTATTTTGTTAAAAGTTAATAACTTACTTAGTGGTAAAAATACAAAACATTCAAGGCTTGATTTCATATCAAGTACATAGGCAAAAATAAATATTGTTTTACTTACTTTGTATTTTAATTTTTTTTATTGAGCAATGACTTTGGACTTTCATTTTTGGTTTCTGATTTACAGATACGCCTATGTCAAATGTCTATTAAAAAGCTACCCTTAATTTTAGTTGCTTACTTTTTTAATTTTTTAATTTTAATTGTTGACAAGTACAGTTTTCTGTCTTTTACTCCCATCCCAGCGCACCCACTTAGACCTCCTTTAAAAATATTTGTAGTGTTACAGTAAGTTATAAAACATACATGTAAAATATGAAGTAAATAACTTAAAAACACCATACCGTGTTTTTGACCCAAGATTTCATCTTAGTACCTCCCCAACCTTCCTAAAGAGAAAAGCCAATACCTGGAATTTTGCTTCTGTTATTTGCAGTTTTTTAAAAATACATTCACATATCTGGTACCACCTAATGGATATACTGTTTAGTGGACCTTGGCATTGAGCCTTATATTGTAAGATCATGTTATCATATTATATGTAAGATTTTTTCATTATTTTTCTCACTCAACATCCTGTTTCTACCACTCACTTACATTTTTGCTGAATTCATTTTCACTGCCTTAAATATTCCATTGTGTGCAAACATTATAATTTACTTACTCACTTTAAGTAAATTGATGTTTGTCTTGTTTCTACTTTTAAAAAAAATATTTTGCTATTATAAAAATACAAGCAAGTATATTTTTATGTCTGTTGGTGCATATATAAAAATGTTTTAAAGTCATATTTATAAAAGTAAAATAACTGTGTAAGAAGTGTGTTAATGTTCATCATTTTTACGAGATAATTCCAATTATTTTTAGAGCATATAGCAACTTATGCTATTATTTTAATAAATAAGAATTATTCCTGTTTTAATATTTCACATCTACTTTGTATCATTATACTTGTTGCCAGTACTGTAAGTATAAAAAGGCACATGTAGTTCACACTTTTAACATATATGTCATACTTTTATAATAAACTTAATCTGTTGTTTGGTCACAAGAAACGCCGGGGTAATGTGGGACAGACTTGTTGAGGGGTAACCTGCACCTCTGAGTCATATCTACGGTTCAGGAAGGAACTGCCTTGCTCTCACTTGTCCCTTTCTCTACTCAACTCACCATCACACCAGTAAAAATGAGTCAGGCTTTTACAATAAGACTAAAATCAGTATTTTCTTTCTCGTTCATTGTTCATATTTTTCTTCTTTGCATAACCCTGCTCAGCCATCTATTCTGACATTTTAAACAGCTCAGTATTGTGCACGTCTCTATCATTAAGTGTATTGTATGTATTCTAGTGTAAATTTTATGTGACAATACAGTCTAAACCCTAAAGTCAGAACTGTCAAAAGAGCATTAAATTATTCATGTATACCAGAGAATATCCCTCGATGCTTGTACATATTAAATTCAAATATAATTAGTTTTGTTGTCACTCTTAGAAGAAGCCCTTTGCATAGCATTCATCTATTCAATAATTGACCCTGAACTATATTATTCCTCGGTTGGTAGGATGAAAGGCATTGTTTAAGCAGCTAATTTTACTAAAGGTCTGTAATATACACCCTGGTCACAAAACATAGGTTATGAGTTGAAATAGAAAAATTAAGAAAAAGGGAAGAGAAAAATATAAAAAAAAAACAGTTAGCATAGAGGTAGGTCTTCTTTAATGGTTGTGCATGGATATAAAGTGGGAATAAAACTAAAGTCATTCCATACTGAAGCAACAGAAAATAGTACGGCTTGTTCAGAAATCACACATCAAACTTTGTCTGAATTGTGAGATATACACAAGTAGTGATGGGTCATTAGGCTGAAAAATAGAATGAAATAGCTAATTGCATTACAAAGTATTGGCTTTTTATTCTGGATTTTTAATTGAAAGGCTTAAATGTAATTATTTAGAGACATTTAGTACTTTAGGAAAATAATCAAGTATATCAGGGTAAAAATATTAAAGAATAATTGTACTAGAAATTCTTTTTGGTTTCATATTTTTGTGTTAATATTTAGCATTTTCTCTGATTCTTATGGTAAGATAGTGTAACTTAGTACATGAAAATTATTCACACAATACTCATAGGTATTGTGTTCTCCAGTCATTTCTTCACGTGAGAGGTGGAATGACAAGAAAGTTCTTGTGTTACAGACAATTTCCTATTTAGTGATCAGATTTTACCTTGAGTCCTAAGGAAAAGAGATATGTTCAATATGCTGGTAGCATATAGCATTGAAGAGAGCATGTGAGAGGAATTCTAATTCTCCCAGTGTCGAAACCCTTAGAGCCCAGTTTCTTATAAAGCTGAATATGGAGTATAAATGTAATAGCAACCATACTCCTTAATAAAGGAAAACATATATCTGCAAAAACCCCTCTCATGAATATAGCACATGTATATGTGCTGGAGGCTAAAACTATAATTTGAGCCCTGGTTTCTAGGGTCTGGATCTGGGGAAAAAGAATTACCCACAAAGTTTTGGAAAAATTGTTCATCTTGACTGTGGTCATAGTTATAGTACTGTACTCATTTGTTTAAAACTCATATAGCGGCACCCCGGAAAAAGTGGATTTTTATAGAATTTGGATACCTCAACTTATCAACATAAAAAACAGAAAAACAAAACCACAGAAACCCATGAACAAGAAAAGCCATCAACTCAAAAATAAAAGAAAATATAGGAAACATTTTACTAGCATTTAAATGTAACACGAACAAAACGCATACAACTAACAACATAAATATGAATCATTTTTAGAGTTGTTCTGTGTACTTTCATGAAGTAAAGCCAAATTGTTTAACTAAGCTTCATTTTATATATTCAAGTAAGAGTGGCTTTTCCACGCGTCACATGTAATAAAGTTTAGTATAATTTAAAAAACAACCTCCTGTATCTGGGCTGTTAATTTCTTTTAATAGTAATACTTTCCTCCCTTTAAAGTAAAGGTCTTAATGCTTTAGCAGAGTTGCCGATTCATTTTCCAGATGAGGACGACTTCCCCGTCAGTCTCCAGTGCAGTCACGTGGTAGTCATCTCAATGTCCACCCCTCTCTGCTCAACCCAAGGGAGCCTTGTTTGATTTCATCTGTAATGGAAATTAAAGTCACAAGAAAATCTAAAAAAAGTTGAAAGCTATAATAAAAATGTGCTCATTTTTTGGTCTTAGCTCCATATCCAAGATTTCGGGAAAATGCTATTGGATTTATTGTATTCCTTCATTCGTTTATTCTGTAATTTTGTTTGTCTTTAGTAGCTGATCTGTGGCTGGTATACAGTAGCCCCTAATCTAGAAAGTACATGCTCAGGGATAACTAGAACATTTCATGGAAGTTACATTCTGTTAGGAGGAGACAGAAAACGAGGTAGAATGTGCTATTTAGCAAACATGATAGTTTCAGACTAAAATTTGAATGAATGTGGTAAATAATCAGGATAATTTGAAAGAGAGGAACTGAGAAAAGTGATTTTCGTCTTCATGGCAATTCACGTTTAACTCATGGGCTTGAAGTAAAGAGTGAAAGAAAGTGAAAATATGAAGACAGGTATTACAGGCAGAAGGAAAGCAAAAGCAAAGGCCCTAGCAGGGGTGGGAGAGATGGAAGTAGCAGCATTTTAAAAAACACATTGTCGTCCTATTTCTTGAAAAGTTGGTGTGACGTAGAAAATAGCTGAGATGAGCTAATATAGTATCTTTTCACTGATGGTTGAAAGTTTGAATTTTATTCTAAGGTCAAGGATGAGCCACTGAAGGCATTTAAACATGGTGTAAACATGATCTCAATTATGTTCTTAAATACCTACTGTCTGCTCTGTGGGAAATAGTTTGCCAGTCAAGGAGAGGACTGGGATGTCCACTGTGGAGATCACTGGAGCGGTCCATTCGTGCGCGGGCAGGTGATTGCCTGCACCCTGGTATTGGCAGTAGGTTAGAGGGAATTTTTTGGATAAGTGTAGATTTTAGTTAACTTTACTGTCAACTAAAGTATTAGATATGTTCCTTGAGGTTTTGTGGGAGAACACGACATAGTTTAGTAAATTTGGGTCATTGATTTTTAGATGTTTATTTAAAACCACGGGCATACCTAAAAGAATTGCTCTTAACGAGAGCAGATTGTGACCATGCAGTTTAGAAGCCTCTGAATTGTATAAAACAAGTGTACTTAATGAGAAAGTTCAAATGGACCAGGATTACTTAACAACTAATGTTAGTATCTGTTGGAGGCAGCAGGGAGAATATAATATAATATAATATATAATTTGGCTACCTATACCTGGACCACATTAAAATATTATTTCAGGATTTTAGGCTTTTTTTGAGAGCATAATATTTTAATGGCTCCATGTTAAAAATACCCAAAGTATTTGTAACAAACAAGATGATATTAGAAGTAAGGTATTTTCACAACCATCTTTAGAAATTTCCTATGAAAGCCCCTTCCTGTCATGTGACATCATCACTATACTCTAGCTGATAAACCTGTTTCTCACGGGGTACAGGTAAGCAAGTCAGCTATGCTCAATATTTATGCTGCAACTGAACAATTAAATAAATGGATGATGTTGAATTAGAGTTTGCATGTAAACACGAAGAGGAATCTAAAATAATCTGTGTGGTAGTGCAGTAGACTTGAAGATATTGGTATCAACTCATCATGGTGTGATGTATATAACTATATATTAATATGTTTATATATACTCATATACACAAAAAATTTCTTTTTTTCTATATCTGAAAAGGTCTATAAGCAGGACATTGAAGTAGCAGAAAGTGATCTTACTCTGTAATACCATTCTCTGATAAAAAGAACAAGGGTTACTTGGGAAAATAGCCAGTCTTAAAACTGAGCCAGAAAATATACCACATGAGTCTGGAACATCCTGTTGTGCCACAGGGTAAGGAACATCCCTCAAAGCAGAAACAAAAAAGCAGCCCCCACACCGAGGGTCCTATGGCAATGGGAAACAGAGCCAGATCAAATATCTTCTTATGATCAATGCAAGAAATACATAAGCGATGAAATAAACAATGTAGTATTGGATTATAACCCTAAGTATAAAATAAATATCTATAAGTTTACAATGATACAAATAAATGATTGAATGGACAAATAAATTGAAGAAGTAGCAAATTTCACATGCAGAAGAATTCCAAATAATTTGTAGACCTACCATGCCCTGCAGGAGGGGGAGCAGGATATTCTACTTCTAATGTGGGCTGTGCATGGTGACTGTCCTCTAACAAGTGAAGATTATGAGGTGAAAAAGTTACATGATAGTAGAAAAACCTGAGTCTACTTTGTTTTGTTTATTTATTTTGTTTACTATGTTTCACATATAAGGGAAATCATTATTTGTTTTACTCTCTCTCACTGATGTCACTTAGAATAACACCCTCAAGCTCTGTTCATATAGTTGCAAATGGAACAATTACTTTTATTTACAACTAGGTTATGTATATGTATATGTACACACATATATAGTTTATACATACATATAATTTATGTATACACATATAGTTTATATATACACATAATTTATATATAATTTGTATATCGATATACACATGCATGTATAGATGTGTTTACATATGTGTATATATATCAAATCTTCCTTTTTTTCCATCCTCACTTGAGAATATGACTATTGACTTTAGAGAGAAAGGAAGGGGGAGAGAGAGAAAGAGAAAAACTTCTAAGTGAGAGAACCATTGATAGATTGTCTCCCGTACATGCCCCGACTAGATATGGACCCTGCCCCCTAGTGCCCTGATAGGGGATCAAATCTGAAACCTTTTATTTATTTTTTACTATTTTACTATGTGTTTGCTTGTTTGTTTATTGTATGAGACAACACTTCAACCATCTGAGCCATCTGGCTGGGACCCAGTCTTCTTTATCTATTCATTAGCTGATGGACACTTACATTGTTTCCATATCTTGACTGTTGTAAATAATGCTGCAAATAAAATAAGGGTGCATATATCTTTTTGAATTTGTGTTTTGTTCTTTCAACATTGCTCAGTAATGGAATTGCTGGGAAATGTGGCAGGACTTCTCTTTTGCATTTCAGCACTTGGGCTATATCATGGTACTCCTCTTTGGCCTGAGTTCCCCTAAGAGCAGCTACTAATAATTTTACGGGGTTTCCTTTGTGTGTACCCGGTTTATATTTCTGCTTTTAGATTCTCTCTTTATGTTTATGTTTTGACACTTCAACTGTAATATGTTTAGGTGTGAAACTCTTTGGATTCACCTAGAAATTTGGAAATTTCTAGCCTTCCTGGGTCTGGATGCCTGTTATCTTTCTCAAATTAGGAAAGTCTACGCCATTATTGCTTCAACCAATCTTTCTAACCTTTTCTTTCACCTCTCCTGGGACCCCTACAAAGCAAATGTTATTCCACTTGAGGAGTGATAAAGCTTTTTGCTTCTAATTGTTTTTCTTTGAGCTGCTGTGCTTGGGTGACTTCCAGTGATCTCTCTGCTAGATCACTAATCCTTCCTTCTGCTTCATTTGTTGAAACCCACTAGCGTATTTTTTAGTTTAGTTACTATATTCTTTAGCTCTGAGACTTCTCTTTGATACACCCTCACGCTTACTATATCTGTGTTGAAGTTCTCACTGTATTCATTCAATCTTCTCCCAAGTTCGGTGAGCATTTTCATGACCATTATTTTTAACTCTTATTAAGTAAATAATCTATCTCCATTTCATTATGGTTTCATTCTGAGGTTTTATTTTATTTTTTTACTTTTTTTGGAATATATTCTTTTTTTTTTTGGTCTGATTTTACTCAACACTATGTTGTTCCTGTATGTTAGATGAAATAGTTATCTCTCCCAACTTGGAGGAGTGACCTTGCTTAAGACATGGCTATTATCAATCGACCATTTCCTTGTGGTAGCTTGTCTCTGGAAATTTTGTGATTGTCTGAGAAGCTAATTTATTCTTGATAGGGAACAATTGTCCAGGTTGTGCCAAGACCTGTCAGTGCTGCAAAGGGATGGATGTCAATCAGCACCTACTTCCGGGCTGACTGGAAGCCAGCCTCAGGCTGGCAGCAGCTTTTCAAGAATGGAAATACACACAGCCCTGTGGGACTGTGATCATAAACCATACTGGTCTCCAGGCCAGGTGATCGGGAGCTTTCCCTGTGTGACAGTTGCAAAAACCAGTGTTCCAGATGAGCACATATAAGCTCCTTTCTGGGACATGCCAGCAAGCTGTGGCAAGACCTAGGGTGAATGCAAAGATGGCATCCTTCAGCCTACACTCCCTAAGAGTGCATCTCTAGCTTCAGCCACTTGGCTAACCAGACTTGTCCCTCAGTCTGAAACTCCAGGACAGATAAATAGGCCTTTTTCACAAGAATCCTGGGCATAAGTTTCGGTCTGCTGTCTGTGCAGTTCCCTGGGGGTGGGTGGTAGTGTGCAAAGAACTGCCTCTTCAATTGTTACAGTACTGTGGGACCTAGGAAGGATGCTCCTTGGTCATCAGATCCAGGCAAGGAAGGAGTGTCTGCTGTCTGCAGGCTTTAATGAGCCAGTGGGAGAGCATAGGGCCAAGGGCACCTTCTGGCTTTAGTGAGGCACCTGAGAAGTACAGGTGTATCTCTTGTATTAGCAAGGGAGTATGGCAACAAGTCATGTCCACTGCCTTTAGTGGGGGAGTGGGAGAATGCAGTGCCTAGGCATGCCCGTCAGGGCTAGCAAGAGAGAGGGAGAAAGCAAAAACTGTGCCCACCAGTGCCTCTGTTATTGGAGAGAGTTCAAACAAATCCCTGCTCCTCAAGGATACACTGCAAAATTAGCAGATTAATCTCTTTTGAATATAGCATAGGTTCTTTTCAAACTACTGCTTTTGTTCTGGGCCGCAGGGCTGGTGACTCCGTACCTAAGCCGTTTATGAGCAGTATCTCAATTCACTACAGTCACTTTGGTCTCCTGGAAGTATGCCCCGCTAGTTTTCAAAGTTAAAGTTTTGGAGCCCAAGGGTTGGGATGCCTGGTGTGAGGCATGAACCCCTCACTCCTTAGAGAGAAGCTCTGGATTCCTGAGATCCCTCATGATTCTTGTTCGCCTAACTGCAGGTCAGGTTTGGGGCAAGATCCTGTCTCTGCCTCTCCCACCAGTCTTATTTGCTTGTAGAAGCTGTTCAGCTAGTTTTCGGGTCTTTTTCAGAGGGAATTTTTCCATATGTACCTGTATTTTCAGTGTGTGTTTTTGGTTGGAGGTCAGTTAAGGGTCTTCCTAAGCTACCATGTTAAACAACCCCTCCCCTTCCCATTTCCATCAGGTTTTTAAAGAAAAAGTGGAAGCACACAAACCTTGGGCTCAAACATGTACCACATGACTTTTGTCACATTCTGTTGGTCAGAAAAGTCACTAAGCTGGTACATATTTGAGAGGTAAAAAAAAAGGAAACTTTATCTGTTAATAAGAGAAGCCTCAAAATCACATTGTCAAGGGGTATGTAAAGGGAAAATTTAACTGTGGCCGTCTGACAGTCTACCACGTCTGCCTTCGCAGAGCTCATCCCTTGGGGTTTCAATTTTGGAGTGCTTTGACCTGGCCTTGTACTATAGCTTCTGCTAGATTTAATACCAGACCACGGATACAACACCTACTTTGTTTTATAGGACATGATATTTCTTTGGACATTCCTAGTTCACTAAATGTTAAATTCAAGTGTCTTCAAATTTTAGAAATACAGGATATTAAGGTGTATTTTTTTAATTTCTCTGAAATGAAAAACATCAAACACTTTTCACAGATAATAGAGTCTTGGCATGGAGAAGCTGCACTACCATCTCTTCATCCCTTCATAGAAAGACAAAATCATGTCTCTTTGAGGTCTTGGTTTCTTATATTCAGTGCGGTCACAGTGATTGTTGTCTTGAGCCCTAACAGCATTATCCAAGTGGCAAAAATCCCACACACAATTTAATAATTTAACTTGAAAAATAAATAGGATTGGATCGATGCACTATTTAGGTACCATTCTCTACAATGATTGGTTATCAGAATGATTATTCAGTTTTCCAATTTCACTTACCATCATTCAACAACTTATGATGACATTAGACTGGAAGTGAGGTCCCAAAATTATAAATGGGAAAAATAGGAATTTTACATTGAAACAGTTTAATCATTTGAACTGTCAGCCATAACAACACACATATCAATCACTTGTATATCACTTTACAAACCAGTTAAGTGGAAATTTAGGAGTCATAGTGAAGTGACAAATTAAACTACAAAAGAGTAATGACAGTGTATGTGTTTAAGAATTTTTTCTTTTTTTCTTTTACTTTTTAGGGTTTTTTATTGTTGTTCAAGTACAGTTGTCTCCATTTCCCCTCACCACTCACCCCAGCCAGCCCCACCTCTCACCCTCGATCCTACCCCCACTTTGGTTTTGTCCATGTTTCCTTTATACATGTTCCTTAACAAACCTTTTCCCCTCTCCCTCCCCCCAGTATCTCCTCCCCCAGTATTTCTCCTAGTTACTGTCAGTTTGTTCTTAAATTCATTGTCTCTGGTTATATTTTGCTTGCTTGCTTGCTTGTTTTGTTGATTAGTTTCCACTTGTAGGTGAGATCATATGGTATTTCTCTTTTGGCACCTGGCTTATTTCACTTAGCATAATGCTCTCCAAATCGACCCATGCTGTGGCGAAGGGTAGGAGCTCCTTCTTTCTGCTGCATAGAATTCCATTGTGTAAATGTACCATAGTTTTCTGATCCACTCATTTACCAATGGGCACTTAGATATGTTTAAAGATTTTTAAAGGATTTGTCTAATTTTTCAAGGATTAAGACAGTTTTAAATCAAACGATTATACTCCTTTAATACTTGGACTAAGCTCTGCCCCAACTGATAATTAGTTGCTAGCTCACCACCAAGTGGCCATTAGTTGACCAGATTCCTAAACAAGAGCAAGTTCCAACTGTGTCAATTCTGTATTTTTTTCTGTCTCCAGCACGGAGATTGTTGGTCAACCATCTACAAGGCTTACGCATCAGTAAAAATAAATGACTAATCTAGTGTCACATCTTTCCTTACACTGCTAACTGATCAACAAAACTGCTGAACAAGCGAAGAAACTGTCATTCATATTAATTTAAAAAGTAATGTTAGGATTCACGAAAAATGAATTCACTGATAAATAACATTCTAAATGTTCCTTCAAGTGTTATGAATAATTATAATACAGGTATCTCTGGCACAGGTAAACTTCTTGTAAAAATAGGAGCGATGAAGCTTGTTTTGTCATATGGGAAGATAGAATTGACACTAGTTTGGTTATGACAAGGTAGAGATGCTCCTTAAAATTGTTTAAAACTAGATTTTATTTCCCATGATAGGAAGAAGATAAAATGACTGTAAGAAACATTTATTTAGATTTTTAAAATATTTTTGATTCTATATAAATTATTTTTAATTAAAAATTTTTGTAACCATATGGGAAGTTCTGATATACACAACAATACAATTTGAGATTCATATTTTTATGTTGCTCTTTTGTGTTTTTTTGTCATATAAATATATTGGAATAAATTGGTTAATGTTAAAATACACATTTGTCTTGCTAACTTTATTAGAGAACTGGAGACTAGTAACAGAGTGTACACACCAGTCTCAGTTTTCTTTCTTTAGGATTTAGTGACAGTAAAATATGGTAATTTTGTTTAACAGGAAAAGATGAATTTTAAGAGGAATGCGTGGTTAAGCTTGGTATACTGGTTACCTGGTTGAATGACTTTGGACTAGTGATTTCATCTCACAGTCCCAGTGTAAGCAGCATTAACATATAGATATTGAAAACAATTTCTTACTTAATGTATCTTGGTAGAATTAAAGTAAAAATTTGCTGGGGAGAAAAACGAGGAGGTAAGATATATTGAAGTACCTCATAAAATCAAAAGCTTTAGATTAATATTAGTTTTCCATATCTATATTATTGCTATTCATAATCTTTCCATGTCCCTGTATTTTTCCTCTTCGTTTTGCCTAATTATAAAACTTCTGAGCTGATAGATATTGCACAGATTTTATTAATACAATTACTTTTATTTCAAAGAAAATGAAATTAATGCCCATTTTGGAGGTGGGGCTGCTAATAATTGATTGATCCCTAGATCCCATTTGTATAAAATGTCTTCATTTTAATTATGTGCTACAGGTTATGTTCAGAACTCTGAAAATTATTTCAGTTTTGCTGCTGAGATTTGAACCCTTGCTGAACTGCAAAGTATATATCACCGCCACAATTTTGTCTATATACTTTTAAAGCATATTTTGTTTTTATTTTTTACAATGAAATAATGTGTAAGGTGAATATTACTTTTTAATAATTTTCAAGTAAATTTGACTCATTAATGAACTCATTTTAATTTATTGATAAGTGCTGACTCAATTTCTCCCCTACCTTCTTAAATTAATGTATGAAAAATGAAGTTGCTTTATATAAAATAGATTCCCTTTAGGAAAAAATATTCCATTCTTGTAAAGTACTTTGACTAGATTTCTGTAGCTTGATAGAAAAGTTTTATATTAAATTGTCTGTTTACTTAATTTACTTATTTATTATTTGTCCAAAAAGGAGCAGATTAACAGAAACTCTTACGTTTTTTTTTTCTTATTTGTCTATGGCTCTTAAAAAATCTGTTTTTTTTAAGAATGACAATTTTTCTTGGAGAAAAATGACTTCTCTTATTACTACTGGTGCATAACACCAGAGATACTTTCTTTCTCCCTCCCCTCTCTCTCTCCCTCCCTCACCTCTCCTCTTCCATGATATATCAAGTCACATCATTATCCACAGCATTTTCCTTTTAGACTAGCAGATGTTTATTATGTATTCATCAGTGAGTTGATTTTTATAGATAAAAACTAGCAAATGTTTAAAGTTATAAATAATTTTAAAAGCTATAAAAGTTATAATTAATAGAATTGTGTATATTTTCATAAATAACAAATTTAATTTTAATGACTTACATATAATTTAGATACAAGTTCTATTAATACAATATAATAATTTATTTTATATTATAATTTGTTTAACAATATGATGTTAAAATATAATAATCTGCGAAATTATTATATAAATATATAATTTATACAAGTTATTAAACTTTTTAGATTGTGTTATAAGACACTTTGACAAATATATGAGGTATTTTGAATTATTTTTTCTATTTGGAAAAAATTTAAAGACCAACATTTTTTTAAAATGTATTTTATTGATTATACCATTACAGTTGTTCTATTCCCCCCTTCATTCCCCTCCACCCGCACACTCCCTCCCCCACCCTTCTCCCCCCCTTAGTTTATAACCACGTGTCTCAAGTTCTTTGGATTCTATATTTCCCCCACTATTCTCACCCTCCCCACTACCTATTTTCTACCTACCATCTATGCTATTTTCTGTGCCTTCTCCCCCCTTCTCCTCCTCCCACTCCCCTGTTTCTAACCCTCCATGTGTTCTTCATTTCTATGGTTCCACTCCTGATCTAGCTGTCCTCTTGGTTTGCTTTTGTTTTAGGTGTGGTTGTTAATAACTGTGTGTTTGCTGTCCTTTCACTGTTCATATTTTTCATCTTCTTTTTCTTATATAAGTCCCTTTAGCATTTCATATAATAAGGGCTTGGTGATGATGAACTCCTTGAACTTGACCTTATCTGAGAAGCACTTTATCTGTCCTTCCATTCTAAATGAAAGTTTTGCTGGATAAAGCAATCTTGGCTGTAGGTCTTTGGATTTCATGACTTGGAATACTTCTTTCCAGCCCCTTCTTGCCTGTAAGGTCTCTTTTGAGAAATCCGCTGACAGTCTGATGGGTACTCCTTTGTAGGTGACTGTCCCCTTATCCCTTGATGCTTCTAGGATTCTCTCCTTCATTTTGGTCTTGGCTAATGTAATTATGATGTGCCTTGGTGTGTTCCTTCTTGGGTCCAACTTCTTTGGCACTCTCTGAGCTTCCTGGATTTCCTGGAAGTCTATTTCCTTTGCCAGACTGGGGAAGTTCTCCTTTATTATTTGTTCAAATACGTTTTCCACTCGTGGCTGTTTCTTTCCCCCTTCTGGTACCCCTATAATCCAGATGTTGGAACGTTTCAAGATGTCCTGGAGGTTCCTAAGCCTCTCCTCATTTTTTGAATTCTCATTTCTTCATTCCTTTCTGGTGGGATGTTTCATTCTTCCTTCTGGTCCATTCCATTGATTTGAGTCCCAGTTTCTTTTCCATCGCTATTGGTTTCCTGGACATCTCCCTTCATTTCCATTAGTTTAGCTTTCATATGTTCCTCTAATTTGTGACTATAATCAATCAGTTCTGTTAGCATCCTGATAAACAGTGTTTTGAACTATGCTTCTGAGAGGCTGGCAATTTCTCGGTCACTTAGAGTTATCAGCTCTGGGACTTTGAGTTCTTCTTGCACCATCTTTTGGGCTGTTCGTGCCTGTTCCTAGCAGGATTGGAGCCCTAAGGTGTTCACTAGCGCAGGGCAACTAAGTCGCTAGGTTGTGACGCTGTATGTGGGGGCGGGGTCAAAGAGGGACTGTGGCGTCCCGTCTGCCGTCTGCCGTCTGCGGCCGCGGTCCTCACCGGTGCCGCAGCTGCTGCCTTCACCGGGCCCACAAGTTTCTTCCCACTGCATGCGAGTGTGGCCTCACCCCCTGGGGCCTGCGTGGTCCGTCTCACTGTGCATGAATGTGCGACCGGGGTCAGTCTGCCCCATACCCCGACTGGTTCTGGGCTGCCTGAGCGCCTAGGTCGGGGGCCCTGTCCTGCCTGACCCTACTCGCTGCTGGTTTCGCCCCTCTTACCGTCCCCGTTGAACAGTTAGATGTAGTAGGACTTCCGTATAATTCAATTTTCTGTCCTTTGGCTGTGTCTTTGTTTCTCCAAACCTTTGCTGTATTCAAACTTGGTTGTGGGAGAAGGCACAGTGTTTCCACCTATGCCTCCATCTTGGCAGAAGTCTCTAAAGACCAACATTTTGTCTGCATAAATATAGTTTCATTCTTTCTTTTTTTGTTTATACTTTTGCCATGAGATTTAAAGATAATTAAGAGAGTAGTAGCAGGTGTGATAATAGAAATTCATAACAAATAGCACAGTTTTAGAATTAACTAAACTGTTCTTAAAAGAAAAAACAATCTTCAAGTTTGCTTTCATAACTATTCTCATTTTCCCCCAATTTTTTTTCTAGGATTCAATTTTGTTGTCCCAATTCCACAGTCCTAGAAAACTTGAGCATTGGACTGTGAAGTTGTAACTACATTTCATTTTCTGATACACCAATGCCCACAAGTTAGACAAGGTTCTTAACATTCCTTCTCAAATAAAATCTAAGTTGAACCACTCTCTGAAAAATGTTACTATTATAAGAGTTCCTGCTCAATGGAAGGCAGACAAGCATGAAACTAAAAATTTTTCCTGCTTTCATTTACTTACTAAAAAATGTCCAGAGAGGTAACAAACTTCTCCTGATATTCTATTTATCTATCTACAAACAATTTAGATTACTTTCTAAACTTAAAATTGAAGATTTTAATTACATATTGTCTAATTTTTAAATATACAATTAATTAGATGTGTATATATATATATACAATGTATATACTTAGTGTTCTAATTGATGCTTTGTATGTTAATCTTTAACTTTTAACACATAAGGGATTCTATAGCATAATCAGCAATATTTTGTAAGCAATCTGATACCAGAAGAGTATAAAATAATAAATGGTGTCATCCAATATTTCTTCTGCTAAATACACTGAGAATGCATACCATGTTCAAATAAGGTTTGGGCTTTGGTTTCAGATCTGGGATACTTCAATCTCTTGGAATGCCTTGCCTGATTAAAGAGCCCTTTTTTACTTAGTGGCTTTGGGGCATTCTGGATAATCTGTGCTAATAATGTAGTTTATGGTTAGGAACTTCTTTATTTAAAAAATATTGTTTATGCTGTTACAGTTGTCCCAACTTCCCCAAGTTTGATCCCTCTACCAAAGCCCCACCCACTCTCTCTAGCAATCCTCACACCATTGTCCATGTTCATGATTCCTCTATATACAAGATCTGTCTAGAAAAAGTCCAGCCTTTGTTAATATAATGATAACAGTTTGCATGACATCGGTGTAAACTGGTAGACAAGCAGAGTGGACAGGAATGCGCATATGTAAACAATGATGACTTCATTGTACTAGTCGTTGGGGGAATAGATGCCACTGAGTGAGCATGTGTACTGTGTGGCTGTTGCATTCAATATGACTGAGTAAGTAGAGCAATGGATCTGCATCAAATTTTGCATGAAGCAGAATCTATTCAGATTATTTAGAAGGCCATAGCTATGGGCAACTTGTGAATGGCAGCTTCATCACAAACAATGAGCTCACTCATGTATCATGTTCCATGCAGAAATTTTTGGCTAAACATCGAGTCACCCAGATTGCCCAGGGCCTTGCAACCCAGATTTGGCATCCTGTGACTTCTGGCTTTCCCCCAAAGTAAAATCACCTTTGAAAGGGAAGAGATTTCAAACCCTCAATGAGATTCAGGAAAATATAACAGGGCAGCTGGTGGCAATTGGCAGAACTATGTAAGGTCCCAAGGTGACTAATTTGAAGGGGACTGAGACATCATGGTCCTAGATACAATGTTTCTTGTATCTTCTTCAATGAATGTCTCTGTTTTTCATATTGTGCAGTTGGATACCTTCTGGAAAGACCTCCTACATTCTTTGGCAGCTCTATTCCTTGTGCTGTACTTTGTATCTCCATGGCTATTCCATAACTATCAATTTATACTTTTTAATCCCTCACTATTTTCACCCATACACGCTCCCATCTGGGAACCATCAAAATGTTCTTTGTATCTGTGATTTCAATTCTATTCTTCTTGTTTGTTTATTTTGTCTTGTATATTCAATTGTTGATAGATATGAATTTATCATTTTATTGTTCATGTATTTGATCTTCTTAAAGAAAACCATTTAACATTTTATATAATACTGGTTTGATGGTGATAAATTCCTTCTCTAGGTGGCTGTTTATCTATTCTTTGATTCTTAATGATAACTTTGTGGGGTAGAGTAATCCTGGTTATAGATCCTTGCTTTTCATCCCTTTGAATATTTCTCTCCAATCCTTACTAGCCTGAAAAGTTTCTTTTAGAAAATCAGCTGACAGTCTTATAGGGGCTCCCTTGTATAACTAAGTTATTTTCCTACTTTTAAATTCTCTCTTTTTCTTTAACCTCTGGTATTTTAATTATGATGTGTCTTGGTGTTCATTTTGTTTGGGACTCTCTCCTTCTAGGACTTGTATGTCTATTTCCTTCACCAAGTTGGGGATGTTTTCTGTCATTATTTTTTCAAATAGGTTTCCAATTTCTTGTTTTTCTCTTTTCATTTGGCACCCCTATGATGTGAATATTGATTTGCTTGAAGTTGTTCCTGAGGGTTCTTACACTAGCCTCATTTTTTTAATTCTTTTTCTTTCTTGCTGTAATGTTTGTTTGGTTTTTGCTTTCTTACTTTCCGAATTGCTGATTTGATTCTTGGCTCTATCCACTGTACTATTGATTCCATTTATATTGTTTTTTGTTTTAATTAGTGTACCCTTCTTTTCTGACGGGGCCTTTCTTATGCTGTTGAGGTGTTCACAGTGTCGCTTGAGTCCCATTATAACCCGTGCTTTGAACTCTGGACTGGATAGACTGCTTTTCTACGTTATATTTTCTTCTTTTTCGGGAGTATTTTTCTATTTTTTCATTTGGGCTATGTTTTTTTGTCTCCTCATTTTGGCAGCTTCCCTGTCTTTATTTCTATGTATTAGGTAAAGGTACTACATCATCCAGGCTTGACAGAGTGGCTTAATGTAAGAGGTATCCTGTCGGATCCAGTGGCACAGACTCTCCTATTACCTATGCTGGGTACTCTAGTAGCACCCTCTCTGTGGGCTGTGTATACCCTTCTCTTGTAGTTAATGGCTGTTGGCATGAGTCTTAATGGCTGAGTCTTAATGGCTGTTGGCATGTCCAAGGTCAGCCACCACCTGTGTTCTGTTCATGCTCACACAGCACTAGCTAAAAGTGATCTGCAGATGGGGGCTACTCGTGCTGGAGCTGGAGGTGCCCAGGAGAGACCAAGCTGTGACTCAAGGCTAGCTGCTGCCAGTGCCAGGCCTGGGGAAACTTCACAAGATGTACAGGGCTCCATGAAGCCAGATGGTGCTTTTTGAGAGAATTTAGGAAAATCTGAAGCATGGGGTCAAGTCAAGCCATTCACATGAAAAAGCCACTGGAAATAACTTGGGCGGACCTGAAATTTTGGGGGACAGGGCTTCAGAAAGTCACCAGGGTAGGGCAAACAATGTGAGCCATGATGGAGTTTCTGATATGGCACCTATCAGCTGTTCCTGTGGGAGAAGGGCTCAGAAAAGGAGCAATGGCCTGTGCCAGGTAGTCTGGGAGAAAGCTGCCCCTGGCCAGTTCTCACCCTGATGTCAGAAGAGTCAGTTCTTCCCTATATGTCTCTGATGCTTTTCAAAATGCTGCTCCAGTGCTGGAGCTCAGAAGGAGTGAGCCCAAGTCAGTCTGTGTGGGGGCCCCTTATGAAGAACTGCCTGGGATTCCTGCAGTTTTCCTTCCACAACCTTGATCCTTACTGGTTTTTACAGCCAGAAGTTGTAGAGACTTCTCTTCATGGTGCTTGAACTATAGACTCAGTGGCCTGGTGTGGGACTGTGTCTCCTCAGTCCTGAGATATCCCTCCCGATTTTTATCTACTACCTGTGAGTGTGGGACCAGCCCATTACATGCCTTCACCCCACCTATCAGTCTCATTGTGGTTTCTTCTTTAATTCTGTAGTTGTAGGACTTTCTTCATTCAGCGCAATTGCTGCTGGTTCTGAATGTTGGTCGTTCTATAGTTTAGTTGTAATTTTGATGTGGTTGTGCAAGGAGGTGAGCTGTGTTTACCGACACCACCATTTTGAGCAGAATTATAATTGGAAACTTCTGCCACATGGTGCCAGTTTGATTTCTGGAGGAAATGGAGCCTATATGCAGGCACACTGAGGGTTAACCATGTCTGTGTGATCCAGTACCAATAAAACTCTGGGCACCAAGGCTCAGGTGAGTCTTGGGAATGATGATACTCTGAATATTGTAACACATTTTTGTTGGGAAAAACAGGTGCTGTCTGCACAGTTGCTCTAGGAGAGGACAACTGAAAGCTCCAAGTGTTGGTGTCTTTGGGACACTGTCCTATGTGCAGCCCTCTCTGATGTTAACATTACCTTTGCTGCAATCAACCATTACGGAGAGTATAATGGCTTTTCTGAGTTCTGTCAGTACTTCTAGTGAATCACTGATCCTGACTATGGTCTCAGGGACTCCAAAAGTTAAATGTACAGGTGGTGTGAGATGGGGGAATGGTTTGGGTACCTCCAGGACTTCAGATAGGCATTCAAAGTAGGCAATTTAAAAATGCTTAGACAATTTGTTAGCCTCATTTTTTGAAATATGTTTGTTATCCTCAATCTATCTCTTTAAACATTTAAAATTTTGTTTAGATATATCCATGAAAGTTATATCCACTAACTGTGTAAGTTAGCAAAGACAGAAATCTTTCAAGGCACCGTAGTCAATTGGGAATCACCCGATCTTCCCTATGGAACAGTGATTGTACTGGGACAATTTTTGTGATCCAAGGTCACTGTATGTCTCAACTGTTATATTTTGCCCTTTGTGTCTAGATGCTTTTTAAAAATTTTACCTTAGATTATTTCCTACCAACTCTCGTCACTATTTTCCAGAGTACCAAAAAGTTGGTTCTGATACTTTCTGTTTGTTTTTCAATGTTTCTTGGGGGACAGGGGATGAGTGTTTTGGGTTGCTTGTCATTTTGGTGATGTCATTTCTGATTTCTTATGAAATTTAAATCACAACACCATGCTATAAATATCATTATCCCTAACTGGGATCCTGGCTCCTGGGGTCTGAGGCATTGTGGATGAGATATGAGACAAAGTTACACAGACTATCAAGTCCTGTGGAGGAAAAGGGACCAAGCTGCCACTCTCTCAAGAGGAGAGCACCCCAACCCCTGCCTTGACAAGCTTCTATTGGGTTCAATTTGCACAGGAATAAAGTTCATCAATCATTGTCGGGCAGAAATGATTAAACAATAGATAACATTCAAAGAACTCTGAGGGCTTGTTCTGAGTCAGGGTCAGATAGTTAAAGGACCATAAACCTGGGAAAGAAACTCAGTTCCTGCTTCGTCCCTTATTATTTAAATTGAGGGTATTAGCAAAGTAGGTTTCATAGGATTTTATGCATTGTTTCTTAGGCTTGATCACACTAGGGAACCCGCCCTTTCCAGCACAGGGCAGCACCCACCTCCAGCATTGTTTCAGGCTTAAGTCAGGCAGGGGAAGTAAGGCAGCCAAGAGATTAGGAGACTTCATGCAGACAGAATGAGGACTCATGCTGTGTCAAAGCCGAGGGGTGAGGGTCCACCGCCCCCATTTTCTATAGCCCCCAAGTCCTCCTCTGGGGGCCACTGTGATGGTGCCTGTCTTAGGTCATCTCTCCCTTGAGGAATTTTACTTGTTTTTGGCTAATTAATCAAGCATCGGGAGCCAGGCAAGGTGAAGTAAGAGGAACAGAGGTGGTGCCCCTGTCAGGGAGATAAGCTTTGTCTCCTTAGTGGCTGATGATCCAAAGGTCCCAAGGCTCACTCAGCCTTAGCCATGGAGGGGTTACAGCTCCTGAAACCAGGCAGGGGAGTTCCCAACAAACCCTATGTTGAAAATTAGAAAATTTTACCAACATGGGTAAAATTATTCAAGTTTTTCAAGTTAGGCAAGTGTTGCAACAAATCTAGTAATTCCCAAGAACTAGGAAAAGAAATAATCATATATTTCAACATAGTATTTCACATGTAAAGTCAAACTATGCTGAGGAGAAAAGTCTTAAAATTTGGGAAGTTATTAAAATTTGGGCTTTGGTTTCTGAAAGATAAGTGGGTTGAGTGAGATTTAGCAAATAGATCTCATGCATCCTAAACATCCTCTGAAGATGTTACTAATCAGACATTCCATCCAGGAAACTAACTTTTCTTGTATTTATGTTTATTACTATACAATGAGAAATATTTTGTTTTTGAATTTTTTATTATACTGTTCATTCATCCCTACTAATTACTTTTTTTTCTATTCTTTTTTTTTCTTGCTATTGGCAAGAGTAAAAATCCTCGTTTTCCCTGAGAACAAGTGGAAAGAGAGTAAACACAAAACATTTTCATGCTCATGGGTAAGGCAAATCTCACCAACACGGCATTCTTCCAGCACAACCACAATAAAGAAAGAAGAGCAAACATCCACTCACATGTGCAAATACCAAAAAAGTTTTGTTATTATAATAATATTAACAGTAAACAAAAATGGTGTTACATGTTACATAAATTATAATTATTTATTATATGTATAATATCACTAAAGGGAAGCATAGAAGATGTTTGGAAAATAAAACTCTGTGCTATGAAAAACGAATAATACAAATCATTGTAAAAGATATTATTTTTGTTACTGCACAAAGGATGCTAGAATAAACCACAGTTTATGTAAGTACATAATTTCTCTATGTGTTGGTTTTTATTCTAATCATAACTATTTTACAACTTATGTTTCAGAGGGATAAAAGAAGGAGAACAAATACCTCATAGTCTGCACTGTAATATGTTTTTTGGGTGTTTTTCAGTTTAAGTGAAAACTAAAAACTGAACCCATCCCAGGACTTGCAGTCCAGAGGCAATCTTAATTTTTAAAAGTTTTAGATGCTTTGATTTCTAATAAAACAGTAAAAATAATGTGGCTTTGCTTTGAATACTATTAAAAGTAATAATCAAATTGTCAAAAAAATTTATAAAGATGATTCTAACCTATTCCATGAAGTTAAATAATAAAATATTATACCTTTTAAAATTTGATATCAATCTAAATTCTAATTTATAGAAGTCAGCTCTGTTAATATGTGAATTAACTTTATTTACCATTATAATCTCAATATAGTGTTATATTTAGAAATAAACATCTTTCAATCCTTGCCGATTATTATAGAATGATTTTTCAAAATGAAGATATTTTAAGTACTATGTATCATTAAATTTTCTAATCATTAACCATTTCAAGAACTATTTTTATTATACAGTTTTACTGGTATATAAAGAACGTGGTGAATTTAATTTATTTTAACACTCACTCAATTTGCAGTTAGTTACTGGTACAAATTAGATACTATACTTGATATAGTTCTGTTGCTTGTGTTTTCACCTGTTCTTTTTTCCTCTCACTCAACTCTATCTGCAGTCCAGCAAAAAAAGTCAACCTGCCCTGGCTGGTGTAGCTCAGTGGATTGAGCACGGGCCTGTGAAGCAAAGGATCGCGGTTCGATTCCCAGTCAGGGCACATGCCTGGGTTTCAGGCCAGTTCCCAGTGGGGGACACATGGGAGGCAACCACACATTGATATTTCTCTCCCTCTCTCCTTCCCTTCCCCTCTTTCTGAAAATAAATAAGTAAAATATTTTTTAAAAAGTCAACCTATTTCATCTACTGCTTTTGTTTAAGTTTTCTTAGAGGTAGGATATAAATTCATTGTAGCTAAGTTCTCTCTATACTTTTAGCAAGACATTTGACAAATATTTATAAAAGATAAAGATAAAACTCACTTCCAAATGAAATGTTATCTATCTCAGAAAGCTTCCTTATTAATAAACACCTGGACTTTCTCTCAAGCTGCTGTTTTATTCCCAAGGTCTGCGTTAGTTAGTCATTAAAAGAGAACACAAACTGTTTTACTTGAATTGGTTTAAAAAGGTATTCGGGATCTAACTACCACCTCCACCTTCTTCCACCCCATCTGACTTACATAAGCATTTAGCAAAAAGCAGGGGGAACATATTTACTTTTTCCCGACATTATCCACTTGTAGATTACCTTGCTATACTCCAGAAGTCTATTCAACTCAGCTAATGAGAAACTAAGCACAATTATCATGACAGAAATAAACTGTTATTTCTGTGTATATACAGAAAATAGCTTCCTTGATTAAATGGTTCATTTTGATAAAGCCATGACTCTTTAGTAAGTGATAAAGCCCCATCCTACACCAAGCCCAAAAGAAACGCTTAGCTGGAGACAGCTGATTTGCATAGGAGGATTTCATCTCAGCATCGTTATTTGAATCCCTAAATAAGAGAAGTGGGCCCAGGAGAGGCACCCTGCATATTCAGCCAGTGGTCCTCTACCAGATCAACCACCTGACTAAAAGCATAACCAGATTTATGATGGCTCAACTTCATTGCTACTCTGTATTGATCAGACATTTACTTCAAAAAGTACTTTTTGACAGAAGAAAACAGGCTATAGTGGACGACTTGCAATTTATTTTTAGTCCATCCACTCTTATAGAGCATAATAAATTTAATATAATTATCTATTAACTATCTCAACGATCTTTCTGATTATAACTTTTAAAAGTTTCTCCTATGTTTAACAGGATGAGATTTTCTTCTAGTCCTTCTTCCATTTCTCTCTTTAGAAAGGATATCTTAACATTTCAGCTCCTGTAGTATTAGCTTATAGCAAATTTGGAAAAGCAAAGCAAAATGTCAGAGGTTATATGATCACAATGACAATGGGTATTGTGCTATGAAGGACGGATACTCTCACAACTATTGCAGTAAGAGAAAATGCATTATTAGTCCTGTAGACTTTAATTCTCTCATTCTGAAGTTGCATAAGAAAGCCTTTCTTTTATGATATATTGATTTTCTTCCTGCTAAAGATTATAGGGTCTATAAACAGGGAAGACTATGTTTCTATCTCACTCCCACACACCTATGACCAGGTCCACATGGTTGAGAATATGATGTAAACAAAAACTACTTAAATCTAGAACAAGAGACTAAAAGGAAGATGAATCATGATAATAAATGGAAGAAGGAAGGTAAATGGTGGTGATAAGGATGAATCTTAAGAGTTACATATGGAAGAAATTTAGAAAACACATTTTTTATGATCTCATTGCTCATAAAAATGTACATTTGTGATTTCTCAGCAAACAATTTAATTGGAGCTCATATGATAATTTAAAGCATCTTTTAGGAAATCCCTAGCACCTTAGTTGTGATATCATGAAAGCTTCTATAATGGTTCCTCTTTTTAAGTCATCTCATTAAATGAGTATCTTTATTTTTATTTTAAAGCATTTTTATTGTTGACATTATTACAGATGTCCCACATTTTCCCCCTGCCCAACTTCACCCAGCTCCTGCCCCCCCCTCCTCTACTCACCAATACATGCCCCCCAACCCTTACCCTCAGGCCACAGCAATATCTGCTGTTTGTGTCCATGGACTATGAGTATATGCACATGTCTCCTTAGACTAACTTTTCCCCGGATGCCCAACCCTTTCCCTCTGAGATCTGTTGTTTTTTTCCCATCTATCCATGACTCTGGTCCTATTAAATGAGTATTTTTAAGCTCTTAACTTTGTTCAGTGCTCACTCTAGCTAAGGTTTTACTGTAGGACCTATAATTCTGAATGTTTGACTTTATTTATTAATGGAAACATCAAGGGTAACTGCTGCCTGGAGGAAAAGTTCTGTCACCTGCTAGAGTCCTAGTACTTCAATTACACCTTCATTAATGACTTTGCTACCTTACCATTTTTGGAGACTCCTGCTCCTGTGACAACATCACCAAGTGCCCTTTTCCTTTGAATAGAAGATTATACCTTAGACCCAGGCCTAGAGCTGCCAGCCCTGCCCATTGTCACCCTATAACACCATTCTAATTCCTTGTCTTGTTTTGAGGGACTATACACCCTTTCCTTACCCTATTCATCCCTGATCCTCAGTATCCAGTTTCCTGTTCCTTAGTGTCTTGTCTTTTCTTCCTTTTTTTTCTTGTTTTCTTTTCTTTCCTTTCTTTTTCTTTTTTTCTTCTCTTTCTCATCCCTTCTCTCCATTCCTCCTCCTCCTCCCTCCCTCTCTCTCTCTCTTCCCCCTCTCTCTCCTTCTTCTTTCTCTCTCCCCACCTCTTTCTTTCTGCCTTCCTTTGAACACCATGGGGTAATTCCTGTGCCCAGTCAGGGATGTGGTCCAAGCATATGGAGTATGGGATTTCTGAACAAGTCAAATGGTGCAGCCAGAGCCCACAAAGTAGGCTAGGTGGCTTAGGGTAGTTGTGTGGGAAGGAGGAGTAAGTGTGGGTCCGGATAGAGGGTCAGGAGGATGCAATGAACATCTGTGGCCTCAGATGTGGTTGCCGAATCCACCTTTTCTGGAAGAGGCCTGATCTTCCAATCTCCAGGGATCTTGGCTGGCTGGATTTTGCCAGTTTTCCCAGTGGCCAGAAAAGGCTTGGACAAGAAGCACCTGGTACACTGCTTGCCAGAGGCTCCTCATCCCAGATTCGTCCCTAAGTTTTCTGACTCACCCACGTATCAAGCAAAACCCAGTCCTTGAAGAGACCTTGCTACCCTCCCCCTTACCCAGCTTCAAAATACAGTGGTGCCTCTTCGAGGGGCCCCATCTGGGAAAGTGTGAGCAGGGAAGTTTGACCCCAGAGACCACGCAGAGGCAGACAAGATACAAAAGCAATTTTCTCCAGAAATTGGCACATCAATAAATATTTGTGGATTGAATGAATAAATAAATGAATGTTACATTATTTACTCTGAGAATTTCTTGGATTAATTTAAACAACATATTTCAGCTTTATTATAGCTAAGAGTTCTTAGATGTAATTAATACAGAATTTGAGTACAACAGTTTTGGAGGACTAGTGAGAGAACTAATAACTGCTCCAATTTATTTAAAAGAAGAAATTTAAATATTTATATTAATAAGGCATCTTTATGTCTTTCATTTTGTTTCTGCAGCAACTGATTACTGTTATTCTAATGTCAACCTCAGGAAAAAAATACATCAATACATGAGACTGTGCTAGATGATATGAATTGAGTGGTAAAAGCTAATTACCTTTTGTTCATTATTTATCCCCTTTCAGATGCATGTTTATCATGTAGAAAAATAGTTACATGAAATAAAAATTCCTGAAATGGAAAATATTTAAATGGGTTTTTAACTCTAAAATGTCCTATCTCAAACAGATTTGCATCATGAGAACTCAGTGTGTGTCCTGTTTATTGGGTGTTTAGGGAGGGACTTCCACTTATGTGAGCAGCGATGTATTTGTTTAATGCATAGAACCTGAATCCAAACATTGATGTTGTATTTTTAAGAGTAAAATACCATATTATATTGATCTTAATTATCTATTTATACCTTATTATTAAAGCACCATGTGTTTATCTTCTTTCTCCAAATAAACCATTGTTAATTGCCACCTAATCAGTCAGAAGATAGAACAACAGTTGAAATGATCAAGTAAAGCTTATGGACAATTTGCTAATGAAGTTAGTCCTTGAAGGGAGGGGTTTAGGTAGGTAAAGAAGAAGTTATTTAGAATTTCAAGCAGAAAACAACAGTGTGTGACAATGTGTAGAGTCTGATATGAAATTCGGCTGAGATTTTTATATATTTTTATGTCATTCATTCATTTACACATCCACCTACTCAACAAACATTCATAGAGTACAGACTATGTTCCAGGCACCAGGCTAAGACTTTGTGATTCAGAATAAAATAATGCACAGTTATCTATAGTTGTCTCCAGACAATTCTACTGTGGTCATGACATATGTGTAGCAGATTTACTATACACCTGCATTATGTATTAAATCCTCACACTCTATAGGAGCTCATCCATAAAGTAGGCTATTGTTGAGCAGATGCTGTAAACAAATGATGTAAAGCTAAGTGAGGAAACCCTGACAACTCTTGTGACTTACTGAGCCATTTAAAATGAGCAATGAGCCAAAGCAGGAGTCCTACAGAGAAAGAGGCAGTAATGAATACATTATCGTGCATATTTCCCTAAGACAAAGGTAATAATCATGTGGCATTCACTCCTGTTCCTAAATAATTTTGAGGGGCTTTCCCCCCACCCCCCATGGACTCTGACATACCTATTTCTGGTACAAAAACAGAGAGATTTTGACTGTTGTTAACACCATAACTTTGTTAGACTTTAGCTGCCAGTACATTCTTCAGAATCCATCAGCTCATTTAAATATTGAGAGGGAAAATGGCAACTGAGCATGAGTTTTACATTAAAGCAATTCTGCACGGACTAGAAGCAATGTGGCATTTCACCGTTTCATCAACCCTGCCGTAGCCTGAAAGCTTACGAAGGATAAATAGGTAAATGTCCTGTGTCCTCTACCACCTTACTTCCCAATCCCAAATCAAATGCTAACCTTATTTTTGTTACATTATTAAACATATTATTTTCATATTTTTACAAACGATATTATTTTAAAAATAAAATATCTTAATCCTACTGTTTATCCATGATTTTTATTACACACTATTGTTCTCTAGTATTTCCTTAATGTATCATAATTTGGCGAGGAAGTTACATATACTCAATAAATGGTGGTGTCATAAAATTTAATTAGGTCTACCAGGGGAAAAAATTTAAAGGGGAAAGAAAAACAGTAGTGCAGGTTATTTCGGCCTGTACTTCTTACTCAAAGGTTTAATCTCCTGGGTTGAAATGAGAAACATAATTCTAGTATTCAAACTCAGCCAGTTTGAATTCCCTCATGCCTCCCTGAGACTGGGAATTAAATCCAAACGGAGGTGCATGCTATTGATTAAAGATATGCATTAATATATTTTTAAAGTTTATTTTATTAAATTTATTAGAGTGCCATTGGTTAGTAAAATGTACAGGCTTCAAGTGCACATGTATATGATGCATCACCCGTGTACTGCATCGTGTGCATACCACCTAGAAGTCCAATATTCACATGGATTTTAGCGTTTTTAAGCATTTCTTGTAATTACACAATTCCATAATTTCTACAGTTGCAAAAGTGAGGGAAATTTTTTAAATTATATAAAATTCTCATATTTTTGTTTCCAGATTCATATACCTAGATTGAATTTTAGGTGGAATTAGGCTGAAAAGAACAAATATGGGCCAATATAAAAAATTTTCAGATCATGCAACATGTGCATGGTTTCATATAGACAAACAACATTCATAATATTTGAGTATGATTAAATTTAATAATTGCGAACTAGAAAGGAAGAATTATTTTGAAAGCTTATCAACAGATCTCTGAATATTCAAGCTATCTGCCTTTAAGATAACATTTATTAAATTCCCAATAGTGACATGGGGCTGAGTAGAGAATTATAAACTTGACATACAGGGTTCAAGTTATTGTTTTTAATGTTGTCTTTATTACCTTGGTATATATTAATAGATTTAGATATTATAAAGGGAAAGCAGAGACACAGTTTTTAGGGGGCATGAAGAGGGATAATTTCTCATGTTACTACCAGAAGATTATAATACTTATGACTTAATCTCACAGTATCTCCCGATTTAGCTGATGGCAAGACGTTAAATGGGGACCTTATTTTACTTTGACACTTTAATTCCTGAAGATGGAATTAATTCCTGAAGATGGTGCTCTGCACTATGCATTCTTTGCCAACCCAACTTCAAAGACAAACTTCACACATTCATATAAATCTCTTTTCAGCATGGATAGACATTCAAATAAAAGTTAAAAGCATAAACTGTCTCCTTATCACATATGGCAACCAGCATTTCTGAGGACCTGTAAACCAACACATTCTCTTCTACTATTTTGGTACCTGGTTATTGTAACCTCAAGAAATAAATGTCATTTTTTCCTGTTGGCCATTGATTTTATCTGATCTAGGCAATTTTCCATTCTTCTCTCTTGGGACGTACTCCTTAACACATCTTCAAACCCTGGACACTATGAGGATAAGTCAAATTACATTTTACATCTCATTAGCTTTAACAAGTACGTAGTTGGCACTTAGACAAACATCATCTTACCTGCTGTTCTGTTCCTCACAATATTGCCTCCCTGCTGTTTTTACAGGTGGTATTTAGGCAGTCCTATTCTGAGATTCATCATTGTTACTACATCATTGTCACAAACTTGCAGCCACAAATCTGGGAACAAAGGTTAACTAGGAAAAATTACAATCCAAATATCAAAAGCTAACACAGCATCATTTGGAACATAAGTATACATTTAAAACAACAAACACCTGCAAGACCAATGGAAATAAATCACTATTGTCCTCTTTATACCCATAATTATTGTTTTACTCTTAAAGTTTCATGTCAAATTGGACATATTTGTTAATGTACTGAAGTTCTCTCCTTTCTTTTCTTATAAGGGCTGAACACACTAAGATCAATAATAAAATAGACAACGCCTTCACATATTGTTTTGAGGTAGCTGCACAGACTTCTGCCACCATTTGGTATTAACCTATAATAGTTATCAATAGTTTAAGACAAAATATACAGTTTCTCTTTTTAGAATTACAGTGAAATTTTGAAAAGAGCCATTTAATTTGAAAAAAGATGAAGCCTAATGCAAAGTCAAAATTAGGTTGGCCCTTGTTTTAATTTAAACAAAATAAACTCCTTTGTCTTTCCATTGATCACTTAACTAATTCATTTATTAAATAATTATCTGTATCATATGTATCAGGCAAGTAGAACCCACACTATATAAAACTCACTCTTGGAAACAATGGTAGTGGGATTTGTGAAATTTGGTCCAGGTTCTATCATTAAGAAAAAAGCAATAGTAAAAACAAGCTATGTCATAGGCACCTAGATTTTATTATCCCAGTCTTGCTAGGAAGACAGCCAACACACCATAGTTAACTTTGGAGTTGGGCTTTGGGCTCACTAAGACCAGTAGTCCAATACAGAAATAGACAAAGGTCTGAAAGGAGGCTGAGGCTCCAGTGAAGTGGCCTTGGCACTGTACTCCACATCTTACCCTTTATCTTTTCTGTCCTAAACCCTTTCCCCTGGGACTCTGTCATGAGCACATGGGGAAAATTTTCTGGGAAAACATTGCATGGACAACGACATCTCACCCCTGACAGATGGACTCTGTACAGAGAACATCAAGTCCAATGCAACGCAATCAACTGAGCTGCTCCAGTGTGTGAAACTCCTTACTACCATCTACCATTATCAGAGAGCAGAAATTTAGAACGCATCCCTTGTGTTCTGTGTGATCTCTCAGTGCTCCCTTCGTCACACGTACTAAATGTGATACTACTCACTTGCCCTTATAAGAGAAACATACTCATTTCTCCTTAATTTTAAATGAAAAACAAAAAGGACAAGAGTGAAAAATGCTACAAACTTGCCCTTGTTAAATTGGCCTAAGAAAATGTTAAAATGGTAGGCCATTAAAACAATTGGAGTTGAATGGCCAGATTAAAAAATCCAGATTCTTTATTTCCAGTGTTTCTGGGCAAGTCTGGATGAAGTTAAATTCTATTTTGAAAAGAAAAATCAAAGAAACAAACAAAAATAACCCAGTGATGTCACTGCTAGTTAATAGATGTCATTCCATTCCATTGAAGGTGGTCTTATATTAGCTAGAAATAAACTTTGATCTTCAAGTGGTAAAAAAAAAAAACCCACAAAAACCCAAATGTTTCTGTTGCTCTTCTGACACCTAGGATTAGGCAGTCACAAGAGTCAATGTCAAACTCTGCCCACCCTCTTCAAGCCCACCCTGTTATCTCAAAATAAATAAATTAACAAACAAATGTCTTCTTCCTTTCTGGAAAGAAGGAGTGTGGCATTTCAGTGTCTGTGAGTTGTTTCTTCCAGAGTGTAATCAATTATTGATCATGTGAGATATCATAAATAAAGCCAAATGTAAGCAAGTGATTAATCATTTATTTCTGGTTCACCTTGAGAGAACAATAGTGATAACAAAAGCAAAAACACCGACTGTCTCCTGCTCATTTTGTGCACGTTGGGAAGGTGCACGCTCTATAGAGTTCATAAGGACTCTTAGACTGTCAGCAAAGACACTGGTGAGGAAAATCACCCTGACAGGCAAAAATGACATTTGGAGAGTACCTACTGTGGAGCAGTAGTGTCTTTATATAGTTATGGATTACTGTGCCAAAAACCAATACCTTCTTCCTTTTTAAAAAAAGAAGGTTTGTCTGAATGGTTCTGTTCCTGATTGAATTACCTACTTACTTGCAATGTGACCTTGGACAAGTTTTTAACTTCCAGCTTTGTTTTCTCATTTCCTATCTGAGGAAAATACAGGACATTATTTCACAAGATCATTGTGAGAACCCATAATGCATACACTTTATCAGTCAGGTTCAACCAGAGAAGCAGAACCAGTAGGGGATACAAATACACATATGTGTTCATGCATTTGTTGTTAGGGAGAGAGTAAACTTACCATTAACTGTTCAATTAAGTTTACCTTCAGTCAAACAACTCAGTACTCTGACAGTGTGTTAAACCATTTAACCTTTTATGATCGTTACTCTTATTCTTCTGTGAATAGTAACAGCTTTGGTTCTTTAATAGTAATATAGTAATGACTTACTTAAATTCTTCTAACCTATTCTTAAAATAATAATCTTCTGCATTTTGGCCCGTTGTGCCTTGAGATCTTCATGGACTTGAGGAAGCTTTTCAGTCCAAAGCCCCTGAATGAGTAGAGCGGAGTCTTAACCTAGTCTATACAATAGCAACTTAGTTACCTTTTAAAAGTATTCGGTTCCTATAGAGTAGGGTTAAGATTTATTGTCAGGTAGTTATGGAGACCAGGATCTGCATTTTTAACAAACTAGCATCTAAAATTTACTTTGAAGTGTGTCAGAGCACTAAATATAAAATAAACGCCAAAGCTCTTAGAAGAAGGCATAAAGGGAAATTTTTATATATTTGGCTAGAAAAAGATTTCATAAAACAAAAGTATGAAACATAGAAGAAAAAATAACAAAATTCAAATCTGTCCACAATAAAAATGTTTGCTTTTTTACTAGTCACCATAAATAAATCAATAAGGTAAGTTTCAGATTGGTAGAAAATATTTACAATGCATATATCTGACAAGAGACATAAAAGATACTGATCAATAAGTCAAAAACAATTAAAATAGTAAAATATTTGATCAAAAAACATACAAGATGTCCAACAAACATACACAAATAACCTCTGCCTCATTTAATTTTATGGAATTTAAAATTAAAAGCACAATGAGAGACCACTACCCACCTATTGGAATGTGGACAATCAAAGAGAGTGTGCACGGCAAGTGTTGGTGGGATGTGGTGAAGCCAGACCGCACAATACATGCTAGTGAAAATGTGAAATGGTACAGCCTTGGAAAACCCTTTGTCAGCTTCCTAAACTGTTAAACACACATCTAACATAGGACACATCTATGTATTTCTCCAAGAGAAATAAAACCATATACCCACAATACCCTTGCACAGAAATGTGTACAGAAGCTTTATTAATAATAGGCAAAACTGAAAACAATGTAAACATCTATAAGTAATTAAATAGAAAAATAAAATATGCTATATTCATACAATTAAATACCCCTCAGCAATAAAAAGGAAATAGCTATGATGCAAACAACATGGATAAATCTCTGAATCATTATCCTGACTGAAGACCAGAAACACAACAGTATTGTTTAGTGTAGGATTTCACTTATGTAAAACAAGACTAATGTATGATGCTAGGAGCACATCATCATTTCTTGCAGAGAACTTAAGGACTTTTTTGAGGAAGATGAAAGAGGTTGTATCTTGTTGATATGCATCTGTAAGAACCTCTGAAATTGCACATTTTAGATAGATAGTTTATCATTTTCTCAATACAGTTGATATGGAGAAAATAATGGATTAAGGTGGAAAGAAGATAGTCCTGGGGAGCAGAATTTGCTGTAGTGGAAAAGCATGAACTCCAGAATGCAATAGGCCTGGTACAAAACTTGCCACCACAACTTACTAGCTTTGAAACTTAGAGAGAAGTTACTCAACTCTCTGATTTTCAGCTTAACCATCCTTAATAACATGGGAAAATAGTCTAATAGTGTTGTTTAAAACTTAAATATGAACTTGTTAAATGACTAACAAAGAATCATGTACACCACAGGTACTTTTTTCAATCTTAAACTTGCAATATTTTTACGGCTGGTTGATACAAAGTGTGAATGATTTCTAATATCAACTTGCTTAATAATTTCAAGTTTTATGTAATTTATATTATTTAAAAATGAAAGGAGCTAACTTTTATCATAAACCCCACTAGCATTTTCTCTATGTTTAAATGAACTAGCTCTTGTCTTCTGGCACTTATTCCTGATTTTCCCATATTCAGTTGCCAAAGACCTTATTTGTTTCTAATAGAATGAAATGTACCTAGTCTCCTGATCATTGCCATGACCTGAGTCAGCTGTATTATTTGTCTCGTGTATCAGAGTCTCTTAAGTGTCTGAATTACAAGATCCTTTAAATATAAGAATAGGTTGCATATTTTTTAGTAATGTGTTAAGCAGCTACTGCACTTCCATCTGGGCTGCTGTATTCAATAAGCATATCTCTGCTCTAAGAATACGATTGTCCTATGAACTCAATTTATTCTACCCTGTGTATGTGATTAGAGGACACCAGGAGATTTGTACGTTTATTCTATGATTCAGATCTCACAGGGACATTCACTAAATTAACTTTCAAGGCCCAATTTCAGTAACAACTTCTCTTGCAGCCTCCTCTGGTCTTCTCTATGAAAAGAAGAAGGGCACTGTAATTTAAGTAATAAGACCTTGAAGATACCTAATTCATTCCCTTTATTTCATAAATAGCTTTAGAAAACTAAAATTACTTGTCTAAAGAAAAAAATAGCCATATCACATAAAATCTAGGACTGGGACACAAGTTCATTATGCCCAGTACGATCCAGTAAAATATTCACTCACTATACTATGTTGACATTTTCTTATAGTATCTGAAGTAATATATTTGCTTTTCCATTTGTTTACCTAGAATACAGAATTTGCTCTTATAAACAAGAAACACTCCAAAGAGTGACTTACATAATACAGCTACGTATTTCATTCATGTTTCAAATCAGAGGTGAGCCATCCGGGGCTTGTTGGCTGATAGCCCTGTCTTCCCTCACACGTGACTTCCACTTTTGAAGCACAAGATACCTGGCCAGCTGCTGTCATCACCCAAAGAGTTTGAAAGTTGAATATGAATGGAGGGCAAGTCATCTCCTTTAGGGTGATTGTGCAAAAGTTGCATACACCAAGTTGTCTCATACGCTCTGTTTTATGGGCACAGCTAGATGCCTACGAAGTGGCAATGTAGGATCTTCAACACAGTGATTGGTCCTTGGTAAAATCAGGAATTATATCATGACAAGCAAGACCAGAGAATGCAAAGTAGCAAATAACTAGAAGTGTCTATCGTAGGATGCTTTATATCAATGACATAATTTTTTCCTGGAAAACCTTGAAAGAATTTGGAAAAAAGTTAACATTTCTAAGTTAACATACAAAATTATATTATAAATTTACATAATTGCAAAGGATACAAATGCCAGCATATTACAAATATTGATTAAGTTATTTTGATATCCAGTATCACACAGATAAAATATATCAGAAAGGTATCTTTTAACAATCATTTTATATATTTTTCTCCTGGAATTTATATTTTTATTTTATCTTTGCCATACAATTGGATTCTAATATTTATATTTCAATGATCTTATTAATCACTCTTTTTTCTTTTTTTATTTAACTCTTGTTCAAGTACAGTTTTCTGTCTTATATTCCCAGCCCTGCCCCCTCAGTACTCCCCATCTCCCTCTCATTTCTTGATAGCTTATTACAGAAAATCATATATAAAATTAGAATATTTTTCCTGTACTTATGTCATTTGAAGTTTTTTTTCCTAGAGTATCTTAATCATTATCATAATTATATATATATAATTGATAAAGTTATTATACATCTTTGTAATTAATTTTAAAAAGTTTTTTAAATGTCATATACATTGGATTATTTTCCTTTTTAAAAATATCTATAGGTGGGGAGCACTGAAGGGGCAGGGCAGGGAATATAAAACAGAAAACTGTACTTGGATAAGAATTAAATTTAAAAAATAAATAAATAAAATAAAAAAATCTATAGGTTTATATCACCTGTTGCTCAATTGAGACAAAATGAAGAATCAATTCCCATTTTTGCATTTTATATATATATATATATAATTATAAACCTTTATAATAAAATGTAGAAAAAAGTGGAAAGAATTTCAAAAAAAGCATTGCTACTCAATTCTTTGGATACCTTCTGAGTAACATGCCAAAAAATTGCATTTGTGACATATTATGAATAATCTATTAACTGAGAAGTTTAAGAGGTATTCTTTCAGTTTATTGAAAGCAAAAAATCTGGAAATCATCTGATATCTGAAATTATCTGTGTCTTTACTGTCATTCACTTTCTGGACACTAAATTCAAATGTTGAATCATCCTTTTCATTTCTGCCCTGAGTGAATACTATAGGGCAATTTGAAATTCTGATATTAAAAATGGAGTTTAACATTTCTTTAGAGAAACAGATGAGAGAGACTGCTCAAGGGAAGAAGGGCGAGAAGAAACACTGGCGTATCCTCATGAAGGTTAAGTTTATGACAGCATACACATGAGAATCTAGGGTTCGGCAATGATTGTTCTGCTTCCTTTGACATTCTTCATGTAATTCTCCAGGTCTCCTATACCCTAATTTGAAGATTATTACTTTTTAATATATAATTTACTTATCACTGTTTAAATATTCTGTTTCAGAAACTTTGCATAAACATACACTTCTACTCATAAAATGTTTGCCATTTGAAAAAATGAATATATATATATATATATATATATATATATATATATAACTTGATATAGCATATACAGCTAGGATTACCTACTAGCAAGTGAGTCATTACATCAAAGAAATAGTTATTTATCTCAGACTAAAGAAATTGAAGAGAGACTGATGAGTAAAAACTAATGGACAAAAACATTAAGATCTCAGGATCCCTTGGTTTACTCTGGAAGTCACACTGAATTCCCCATTATCTATCTTTTTGCTTATAACCCAAACAGTGTTAAAAAAAGAGGAACCAATCCACAATTGACCCCTTGCCTTCAATTCTAGCCAAAACATAGGTGATACTTTATATTTATCAATGCTATTATATTCTTTTTTTTCCTTTAACTGAAAAAACCAAACAGGGACAGGAGTCATTTTCAATGGCCATATTTTAAACTTCAAAAACTACAAAAATTATACCAGCCAAGAAAGAACTGGAGTTTTTAAGATCGAGATATCTAAGTGCACCATCCTGCTACCATATAACCAGTCTTTGAGGTTCCCTCTGGCCATACTTCAAGGCCAGATGCTGAGCCCTTGATAATGTGCAAGTGAGATAAGAAGAGGGGGCCGCTCAGTGAGACCTGGTAATATATCAAGTCCGCTGGTATCTTATCTTTGCTTTACATACTGGTTATTTTGTAACATGTGTTCTCTTAATTAAAAGTAATTCGTCTTCTTTTGCTTAACTGACAAGCATATCTAACCAGAGGACAAAGAGTAAAGGAATATGTAAACTATAAGAGAAAAATCCAATTTCTTAACAGAAAGTCTTCCATAGGCCATACAATGATTTAAAACTTTATTGGCTCCAAAATATTTTAAAATACTTGAGGAAAGAAACATTTCTGTGTATTTGGTTAGTTTAGTTTTCTTTTTATTTGTTTGTTTGTTTGTAATGCTTTTACATGTTCAACAAATATTGATCCAGGTCTTAATAGAAGCTAAGAGTCTAGCACTACACAAAGCAGAAAAAAAAATCCTGGTTCAATGTAGCTTTTACTCTCATAAACTCTCAATGTGATTTTATGGAGACAACAGGGAACTGAATGAGTCGATTCATAGAGTAATAAGTATATATTTGCGAGAAGCCACATTTCTTGTATGTGAAATGGCCTAACGGTGAGCCATGCTGATTTATAAGGATAAAAGAAGAGTGATGACACGTAGAGTCTTCCAGACGGTCCTAAACTCAAATATTTTACCATTTCTATAAACATGTTTAAGGTCATGTAATTTATTTGAAAAAACAATGAATGTATATAGTCTCTACACATGTGCACAATGTACAAATGACCCCAGTGATGTCAGTTCTACATTGAGATCTTCCAGTTTCCACCTCAGGTGAATCTGTATAAATCTCTGAGTTTGTTTCTCTCATTATGCCAAACTAAAATATTGTCAAGACTATGTACCACTAGATAGGTGTTTTGTATCAGCGTCTTTACAAGCATTGTGAAGAATATAGATCACTATATAACTGTAGGGTTGCCATAAGAAAATAATATTGACTGGGTGACTTAAACACAATTTCTTTTCCTCCCACTCTTACACTGTCCAGCACAAATAACCCCATTTTTATTGCAAAATTATAAGCATTTAATTCTGTAACAATATCATACTCAAGCACACCACATGGCATTTTTGGTGAAATGTTCAAAAACTATGATTAAACACCCATCATTTGTAACACCCATATTATTACCCTACCAACCACACTCAAGCAGGCTTTACTTCTGCTGGACCCTGAAGATGCTAGAAGTCTGAGATGAAGGCCCCAGGTGATTCAGTTTGGGGTATGGGATCTTATCCTGGCTTGCAGGCATCTGCATTGTCACTATGACCTCACAGGGGTTTGTGGGCATGTGTATATGTGTGTGTACAGAAAGGAAAACCAAAGAGCTCTCTGGCATCTCTCCTTATGTTGACACTAATCTCGTCAGATGAGAGACCCACCTCAGTTGCCTCTATAAAGGCTCTGCCTACAAATATTGTCACATTGGGGATTGAAGCTTCAACATATAAACTTTAAGGGAACACAAACATTCAGTCCATATAATAACTAGCACTAATTGGTACCACTGAAATACAAACTAGGGATCACTCAAGTGATGTATACTTAGTTACTACTCAGATTTCATAGCTCCTGGTGAATGGCTTCCAACGCAAAATGCCAAGCAAAGCTCAATTTAAAATATGGATATAAATGACTAATATCAGGGTTATATTAGCTTTTTGTTTTAATTTGGAAGAGGGAAATATTAAGAACAGTAGGAAGGAAAGCAATAGTAAGGCATTGTAGATCTCATACCAACATAACCATGTTCAATTTTTGGATTCTCCCTTACCACTGGTTGGTGCTTTTAGCTCCGTGGTTGGGTCTCTCCTAGGCCAGAAGAATTGTGAAGAAACAAGATAGCAGTTTATCACAAAATCACAGTAAATAACCTAGATATTTGCTAACATGAATGCTTAAAATAATTACAATAATTAGTACTAACACACACACACAACATACCAAGAATTATGTCAGCCTAATCTTTGACATTGTTTTGTAGACATCAAAAATAATTTTAATCCTACTTAAGAAACCAAAAGTTACTTATGAGAAAGTGTTAAGTGACATAGTAGGTTATTATTACATATACTTACGCTTTTCTCAATGTAATTAAGCATGTATACGAGGCCTGGCCTATCTCACTCAGGGTCACTCAGTGGATCTAGACATGTATTAATAGAAAAGATTAACAAAGAATGTATTTGATTATTGGGCTCACTGCTTTATGACTTTTCACTCAACCAAGTGATGGAATAAATTAAGGGAGAAGGGAGTGATGAGGATAGAGAGATTGTTTTGAAGAGGGAAAGAGGGATTGAAGCATGGTGATTAAAACTCCTAAGGATTCCTTAAGGTGTTTTGAAATACTTTATCCTCAGTTAGAGAACAAAAGGTCTTATTTGTTTATTTATTTATTTATTTATTTATTTATATTTTTTGACTGTGTCATAGAAAGCCAAAACTTCAAATGGAAACAAGACAGAAGCGGTTGGATTGAGAACAGCTCTGCAATATGTTCAAGACCAAGTTTATACGTATGTTTCTCAATGACCAAATATGAATTGTTTGAGAGGTAAAGCGAGCCTGAAACCATTTACCTCCTGTCCAGAAGATTGTAAATATGGGAGAAGATAATGATCACCTAAACCAATATAGCAAAATGGAAGCAAAGAGTGTATAATATCCAAGCCAAGCTGAGAAACCACGCAGAAATACCTATGATTTTTAAAAAACATCAATTGAGTTTGCATGTTGAGTGGAAAAATCAAGCAGTCAAGTAATTTTTTAAAAATTTCTCTACCACTCCTTTCTTTTATGTTTTGAAATTGTTAGGAACTTAATCAGTGAATATGAAAAAAAATAAAGTGAAAAGAAAGAGAAAATAGAATCTGACTATATCCAATTCTTCAAAATAGGGAAACTGATCATTAGAAGTTGTAGTCAGAAATAAAGAGATAAATACCTCCTTTGAATGAAGTTTATGGTTTTAAACAATGTTTTTACTGATTTTGTGCACATATTTTCTTTTTTCATTGAGGTAAAATATACATAAAATAAAATGGAAAGATCTTAAATAGTTGGTTTAATAAATAACTGATGAGATTTTAAAATTGTACAAATTCATATAACTACTAATCAAAGCAAAATGTAAACCATTTCTAATACCCCATGAAGTTTGCTCATGTCACTTTTTAATCTCTTCCCTATATTTTCATACTCTCTCCCAGAGGCAATCACACTCTGTTATTTAACTTACCTTTGTGTGTGACTGGTCTTGATCAACATAATACTTTTGGGAATTCATCCACATTTCTCTGTGTATCAGTTGTCCATTGCTGCTGATAGTTAAGCTAACAACATTATTCTTAGTTGTGCTTATGAACATTGGCAGTGTTTCAAACGTGCACCTACTATGAATAAGACATACATTCTTATATAAATCATTATGTGGGTATATGCTTCCATTTTTCTTTTAGTGAGCAGAGACACTATCAAGTCACATCTATCAAGCATTTATGTTAGCATTTTTTGTTTTGCTATTTTTATCTCCAAATCAAGAAAGTATCTTTTTCTATTTCCTTCTAGAAGCTTTATATTTCTGACTTTTTATTGATATATATATATATATATATATATATAGTCTCAACTTAATTTCTGGGCATATATTCAGAAGTGGATATTTATTTTAATCAATATAGTTGTCTGGTTTTTCAATGCCATTGTTAAAAGATTTTTATATTTTTTGAATGGATGGAGTTCCTTCATTATAAATCAATTGATTCTGTATGTGTAAGTCCATTTGTAAATTCCATGTCTTATTCTAATTTTACATATTGGTTAATGTGGCTTTATAATGATTAGAAATTACAATTCTTCCACGTGTTTCTTAAGATTATTTTGGCTTTGTAAATCCTTTCATTTTCATATACATTTGAATTCATTCTGAGAAAATGCTTGTAAAAATTCTGCTGACAGTGCTTTGCGCTGTTAAGTTTGTGGACTGATTTGGAGGGAACTGGTATATTGGAATATTGAAAAATGTCTTATCAACTACATTTTCAACTGTATCTTTAGTAAGATTCTCTCTCCCCTGTCTTTTTGAAAATCAAATAGTCCATCTGTGTGTGACCTTTTAATATGATCAAACACACCTGTCATGATTTTTTTTTTCATTTCCTCTCCACTTCTTGGTTTGTTCATTTCAGTACAGATAATTTTTACTGACTTATCTTCAAGTTCACTGAAACTATACTGTACTTTCTCTGGCCTCTGTTTTATCTATTAAACAGATTCCTTGGGATAGCATTACTTTTTTAATGTTTAGAACTTGCACATGGTTTTAAAAAACACTTTCTATATTATTTCTGTAATTCTCCATCATTATATACATAGTTTCTAACTTTTCTAATATTTTATTTTTTAAAGGCGATTGTATTTATTTATTTGTTTATGAGAGAGGGAAGGGAAGGAGAAATATAGAGGGAGACACCTCAATGTGTGAGAGAAACAGCAATCAATTTCTTCTCACGCGCTGCCAACCAAGGACCTGGTCCACAACCCAGACATGTGTCATGATTGGGAATCGGACCCATGATCTTTTGGTTTGCAGGCCAGCAATCAATCCACCGAGCCACACAAGTCTGGGCTAATATTTTCTTGAAGGTATTTATCATAGCTATTTTAGAGTTTCTGTTAGTTAGTTCTAACATAAGGACCAACTTTGGGTCTGCTTCTATACTACTTACCAGGTATCACCGCTCAGCTCCAAATCCATTCTTCATGCCCTGCTTGTGATATGGGAGCTGCAAACTATCAACATTTCTCTTTTACCAGCTGAGGGGTTTAGCAGCACACTGAACATCCAGTGGTGCTAACTGCACTGAATCTCACTGCACAACTGCAGTGGCTTCCCAGTGAACTATGCCAATGTTCCCACCATCTTCTCATTAGCTCAGCAGTAAGCCCATGGAAAATTCCTGGAAAGTTTCATTGACACCCCTGCAGGCAGTTTTCTGCCTCCTTACTTCTTCCTGCAGAACTACAGCAGACTTTGATGGCATCCAGTGGTTCCAGTCACACCGCTTCCAGTGAGATCTGAAGATAAGTCATGTATTAAAAATTATTTCAAAATTTTCTTTTCTTCATCCTTCATCCTCAGCCATATTTGTAATATTCTTCCTTATAGCTGACATATTTTTTATTCTTTAGAGTTCCATTTACATCTACTACTTAATCTCTTTTGGTATCAATAGTTGATAAACCTTTGTTAATAAACTCTCACTACTGAAATATACTGTGTGGTTTCTAGCTCTCCTCCGGACTGTGACTGATACAAAATTGATACCAATAGTTGTCCCAGGAGTTAGACCTAAAGAGATGGAATTTGGAAATTGTTTGTGTTTTATCCTTGGACTTTGACATATGATGAGTTCCTTGCTAAGTACAAATGGGATGCTAACAATCCAGGACATTATACGGCATTATAACTAACCAGTCCATCACCAATGTTTGATTGTGGTGAAGTGCCAGTTGAAATAAGTGCCTTGGAAGTATAATGACTGGTCACTTGACTTTTATGGCAGTAGTGATAACAAGAGCCTCTAAGAATTATGGTGTAGAATAGATTCTTTTGTGTGTACTGCAGGACTGATGGAAAACAAACAACAAGCTTAGATCTCTTAACTTATAGCTCAAGTCACAGTATGAAAATAGAGCACTTGCTTGAGAGGCTACAGGTCTGATATTGCTGAAAAGCCAAAGACAAAATGTAAAGACAGAAGTCAAAGACACAAAAAACGTAACTGTTTGACATGCAGAGTTGCGATATTAGTGAATTCAGCATCATCAATTTTCTATGTTGAAGTTGAAGCATAGATTGGTTAAGACCAAAACTTGAAATGGGAACCCCTCGTGGCCCTAGGTGAAGTGAACTTATGTTATCATAAGTTATCACTTATGTCACTGTGAGCCACATTTGTCGGTAGCAGTAGATTGCTCTCCTGTGTCTGAGGAGACTGTACTTTGTTTTCTTGAAAATCTTAGATCCTTAAGAGGGAATGGATACAAGTTCTACTTAAGCTATATCACAAATGCTCCCTTTTACCATTAGACCCATTACTGGTGTCAAATATAACAACATTCCAACAGGAAAAATAGACATTATCACCAAGGAGAAAATACTTTAAACACCAGAAGAATTTTAAGCCTTTGCCATTATATCTGCAGGAACCTAGAGAATAAGTTACATGAATACAGGAGGAAACAAATACTATTTATGTAGGTGAAATTACTAAGGATTCTGAATTTAATGTGTTACCTTATATCCCAGACTCAGTGTGGCCAATGATCTTGAGGTGCTGGAACTTACTCAGTATGCTATGAAGAATGAAATTCAAAGGCTTAGGCATATAAAAATGTAGGCGTTATGAAGTATAACCTGAATATTCACTATGTTCTATATGGAGAAACCGAGGACAATCCCTTCACTGAGACATTAAAAATTTATAAACAAGGGCAGCACCTTCATCCTTGAAAAAAATCCTAACTTCTCTTCTTTTTAAGAGAAATATGACCATTTGGGATGCTGACTAGACGTGGATTTCTTGATTTTAATGTAATCGTTATTTCCCAGGATAGCAGAGACCAAGCGGCAACACTCAATTCCCAAAATCAAGGTGGGCATATCCATGGCAGGCTACTTGTAATAAAAATGCCCCCTAGTGTCTCATAAATCACTGTGTCGATAGGGATGACATAGATGGATAGCCTACTAGCATGTGTGTAAGTGTATATGCATGCATATGTATTCTGATATTACCAATAAATATTTAAATCACAATCTTTCAAATATTCTACATTTTTCCAAACTATTATTTCTATCAAAATTACATTGATTGAAAAGATTTGCTTCAATCATATTCTTTAATATGTTTGTATTTTGTACATTGAATTTTAAGTTGATCCAGTCATTGGATTTGATTTTCTTCTGGAAGCAAGACAATAAAATTCTTTCAGTAAAGGGACAACTGTGAAAAGAGAAAACTAAAGCACACTTAAGACAGACATGATCTGTGTGTAAAACTATAGTTGATTTTGTTGCTTAGCATAACAAGAATCTTTAGTAGAACAGTCACTAGTTCAAGTAAAATAGGTATTTACTGAGTATCTATGATGCATTCAAGACTAGGATATGTGATATCCAGTATACACATATAAACAATAAAACCCACAGATTCTGTCTTTAAGGATTGTATGTTGTCTTTGGGAGAATAATTCTAGTGAATGAATTATAATCATTGCATGTATATAATATATAAGCATTATATACTCATATGGGATATATATGTAGTATAATTATTAAATACCTTCACATGCATGGGTATGTGTGTGTGTGTACTTTCATTTGTGCTATATCCTTGACATATATTAACACATTATAGAGCAAATAAAGGGGAAAGGGGAGAAATAAAATTGATAGCAAAACTCAACAAAGCTAAACAAAAATAAATGTATTTAAAAAGAAAAACAGTGTTTAACTCAATTTCTATCAGGAATAATAGTAGTATTATATCATTTACTATAGTCAAGTTTGTGTTGGAAGCCATGTTAATTAAAGAAAAATTCACTTATATTTATAATTTTAAATCTGTGAACTTTGAAAAACAAGACACCTACTAAGAAGGGCTTCTGATGGTTAATCTGGGTTAAAATTAAAAACAGAACAAAAGAAAACATTTTCTAGCAGCCATTGCTAAACCGAGGGGCTCTTGGAATGCTGTTTCAACCGATAAAACGGAGATTTTCCCAGTCCAATTGGAGATTTATAGCTATATTTCTACCAGCATTTTACTCACCTATTTGAGCAGCTCTATTCTGACCAACCAGGACAGTGCCTTTTGGACCAACCAAACTGCAAGGACTTAGAGTTCTTATTTGCATGAGGATGGACCAATCAGGGACTGGGACAGGTATGTCTGCTACCCTGGGGATCAGCAAACACACTTTCCCTATTTACTGAAGACTGTTTCCGGGGCTTGAAGTGAACCACTGAAGATGTCTTGCCAGAGCAGAGCGAAGCAACCAGGTAAGGACAAAGCAGATAGGCAAACAGAGGAACAGACTTGTCCAGAGAAGAACAGAGCTGCTTTGTCCCAGGGCCGCCTCACCGTGGCCTCCCCACAGCTGTGCTGTTTCCGCAGCCCTGCTGTGTGACTGCTGAGCTGTTCCACAGAGATAGTGTTATCACAGCTGCGCTGTATTACAAGCGAGCTGTTTCCTTGTTTACCGTACCCCCAATTGGGGATTCGTGGTGGCATTGAACTGACACCAGCTACTTTCAGTTGATAGACCATAACTCTAATGCCATGCCTTTTGTTTCACTTTGTTATGTAGTGTTTAGGATATTAATTTGTTCCCCCCCCTCCTCAGGCAGACATTGTATAAGAGTGAAGACAACATTTCATAATTGTTTTGTACTGTAGTAGCACTCTGCATAGTGACTTGCTTTAGACGTATTCAATACATTTTCTTCTTTGACTTTGTGTATTTATTTGACAATAAAATAACACTAGCTAGCTTTTAGAATTTAAAACTGTATAAGCTTTTAATTTGTGAACTTAAGGATGCAAATTTTTAAGTATAAAATATTAATTTAATGATAATAATTACTGGTGGACTTCATAATAAATATAATAGTTATAAGCAAACAAATTCTGAACTATGAGTTGTATAGCCTGACACTATACCTTCTTTTTATGGAAAGTTTCCCATCATAGGAGCCCTTTCTTTCTATTTGGGATTTTCAAATAAAAAAGAATGAATGGGTGAAAAATCAACAACTTCTTATATGCAATAAACATTATGTATTAGCTTTACAGAAAAATGATTGGTGTCATTCTTAAGTAGTACTTTGTGATCTTTGTAATTTTCTAGTTTTCAGAAACAACTCCTCAATACCTGAGATTGTCTCCGAAGTAATTCAGTGAAGTGACCAAATACCCCTCCTTTTAATGGACTGCATCAGCCTCCTAGGAATTTTCATTGGAACATTAACTTGTTCCTTTATAGCCCTATTTCCAAATAGCAGTTCTTGTACTCTTTCAAAAAGTCAGCACTTGTGAAAGTATTTTTTTTTATTAGGAGTTTTTTTTCCAGTTTTGTGGAGACATTATTTTTAAAGGCATATGCATGATTTTTTAATATTTCATTTGGATCAAACAAACATATATTCAATGTAATTGTTACTTATAACACTCTCATTAGTAGATGTTTATTTTTAATAATTTTATTGATTATGCTATTAAAGTTTTCCCATTTTTTCTCTCCTTTACTCCCCTCTGCCCTTTATCACCCTCCCACCGTCATTCCCTACCCTAGTTCATCTCCATGGGTCATACATATAAGTTCTTTGATTTCTCCATTTCCTATACTCTTCTTAACCTCCCCCTGTCTATTTTGAACCTTTCGTAAACAAAAATATATTCGGTGTAACTGTTACACATAACACTTTCATAGGTAGATATTAAATATTTTTAAAAATAGTTACTTTCCTTGTAAATGATAATTTTATAAATATTAATTGAATATCTGATATATCTTAGAGTGCTAGATGCTGACATTGTGGAAATAAAATAAATGTTCTAAAACTTTAGAAATAAAACAGAAAATATTGGCTGTGAATCAGTAAGTACAGAATATTTGTAGCTGAATCACAATGAAAGGAGTAAAATCTGCCTGAGAATTGGGGGAAGCATCACAGGAGTATGAGGAGATAAATCTGAAACACATCTTTAGAAAGAAGTGAAAATCACAAAGTGTGTGAAGAGAAAAGATCCTTATTCTGGGCCGAGGGAGATCCGTGAAATATCAAACAGCCATCCAACAAAGACCAGTGAGAAACCCTGGGCACGATTCAATAATCATACGGTGTGGGAGAGGCAAACCAGGACACACACAAGTGAGTACAGTTTGTTTATTAAGCAAAGATACTAGAATGCCTTTGGCCCTAAGTAACAGAGAATCCCAATTCGAGCTTTCTTTAACAAGAATAAATGTATTGTGTTACATAAAAGAAATCCATATATATATATACACACACATATATATATATATATTCTCCCTCTCTCTCTCTTTCTCTCTCTCTCTCTCTCTCTATATATATATATCCTAAGAACCCTGAAACACCAATTCAAAAGATCCTATGTACTCCAATGTCACAGCAGCACAATTTACAATAACCAAGTGTTGGAAGCAACCTAGGTGCCCATCAGTAAACGAATGGATCAAAAAACTATGGTACATTTACACAATGGAATTCTATGCAGCAGAAAGAAAGAAGGAGCTCCTACCCTTTGCAACATCATGGATGGACCTGGAAAGCATTATGCTGAGTGAAATAAGCCAGGCGGTGAAAGACAAATACCATATAATCTCACCTTTAACAGGAATACACACACACACACACACACACACACACACACACACATATATATATATATTAACAGGAATATATAAAAATATATATCTATATATTATATATAATATATCAATATATATATCTATATATAATATATAATATATAATATATATCTATCTATATATATATATATAGAGAGAGAGAGAGAGAGAATAGAAGGCCAAAATTGTATAACATGCTTTGCTAAGTCCATTATTCAGAAAAGAATGGCACCACCACAACTGACTGAGATTAATCTAGATAGCTAGAATCTTGGTGACAGTCACCTTCACTGCAGGGGCATGAATAAATAGCGAACAGGAATTGTGTGTTTTTGTTGTGCTTTTGTTTAAGGAAGCAAAGTTGGGAAAGAATTGGATAGGTAAGCACCTTGTTTTGTGCCAAGAACGAAAGGAAAATACCAACATGCTTAAAGAAGCTAATAGGGTTTATTAAATCACTGGTTTTAGACTCAGGTTATGCAGTATCAAATGAGCATAAGATGTGTGGGCTAGGTTTCAGAGTGATATCCTGAAGCAAGCTTCCATGGTTTACAAAGATAATTTAAATGCCTCTATTTTCTTCTTTTCTTTGGCATTATACTATGAATTTAAATCTAACAAATGAGAAGCCAGCAGAGGTTCCATGTATGAGGACATGATTATTCCTATTTGTTTTTGAGAAGCCAATTGTAGAAAGGATAACAGATGATCTAGGTTAGAAGCAAGAAAACCATATTTAAAACATAGATCAGGATTGCATCAGAAGAAGCATATGTAAGTCTTAATTTAAAAAGCAGTAGTGATTTTGGAGAACAATAAGCATTCTCTGTGTGTGTTTGGAGTTAATATTTATAGGATTTATGAACCATGAAATGTTGAAGAGAGAGAAGAAAGCTTTAAGAATGATTCCCAGAGTATAACAAGACAACCTTAAATAATGACTAAAACAGTGAATAAGGCGAGGCATTCGGGAAGGGGGTGTTTCTGATAGACTATTTTGAGAGCATTGATAAGATGATGTATTATAATATATCCTGAGGCTAATGTCAGGATGTAAATGGAAAATGCATCTGGAGCACAGGACACATGAAATCAAGAGCTATTAGTTACCAAAGCAGTCATATTAGAAGATAAGGGATCTCATTTGGAGAAAGTACACTGGAATGGAGTGATAAATGAGATCCATTGGTACCTGCACAGATTTCTAAAGCTTTGCCTTTTGACCCACTGGTACCTAGGCAGGCCTATGAAGCTATATTTTTTTATCTTCTTTTATTGCTACGCATAAGAATTACTTCAGCATGTTGTATCTTAGAAATCACATCTTTTCCAGGCTTCATGTTCATTCGGAAAAAAAAAAGTCTGTATATCAGCAGTAACAATATTCGTATTTCTGTAAAATAAGAGACAGTATTCTCCAAGGTAGATGAATGCATCTTTTTGTTGCAAGAACTATGTGACATGATTATTTTATCTTCTTAAATGTTACATATTTGTTCTTGCATTCTAAAAGATTTGCTCAATCAATGATTTTACTTTAAGTAATATATTTTTAAACTTTATTTGAGAATTATTGTCTGAAATGTTACCTACCTATTTTTTAATTAATTTATTTAATTGTTGTTCAAGTACAGAGTTCTGACTTTTACTCCCATCCCAGTCCACCCCCCAGTGCTCCCCACCTCCCTCCCATTTCTACCCCCCTTAGTTTTTGTCCATGTGTCCTTTATACTTGTTCCTGTGAATCCTTCCCCTTTCCCCTGAAATTCCCTCCCCTCTCCCCTCTGGTCACAGTGACCTACCTATTTTTTAAAACATACCTGTTCAAAGTTATTATTTTATTCCGCATGGAATACAGATACTGTAGATTTTTTTAAAGTCAAAATGACAAATGTTCAGCATATTGTGTTTAATGAATTCTTTGCCAAATACGTGTGCTTATGTTACAGAATGTTGTAATAGTCCTTTGTGACAGATATGTTGGAAACAAAATTTTATAGTAGTTACAGTATAAGATAAAGGTTGAACCCAGAAATTTATGAAAAGTAAATGCTAACAATATTGCTCTAACCCCATTGTGAATTAATGTGTAAAAGCCATATCAATCAAATCCCTTACGTATTGATTCATTTTATATAATATGTAAAGTAGATGGGTACAAGTATAGTCTATCTTCATAATATTCTATGCTGTTCCTAAATAAAAACTTTTGGATGCTGCTTTAACTTTACTAATATACATATATATTAATTAGGTTAAGTATATATAATGTGTGTATATATTATAGTATGTGTATATTATATAATTTAAATATATAATTTATTCAATATATATGTGTGTTATTCAAATTTATAACTTATAATATTAAAGTATATACATTATTCAAATATATAAAATTATTTTATTTATACACACAAAAAGTCTTTGTAGCTATTTACTGACAGTGGACTCATTATCATTTTATGTCCAAGTAGAGACCTAAAGGAAATACAACTGTTAGCTAAAGAAGAGGAGGTATTGTTACATTTCAGGGATAACTGTGAGAGAAGACCCTGTGAATGGGGTAGAATGGGGAGTTTGTGATGTTTAAATAAGGTAGGTATTGTTGAAATTCAAATAGAGGAAGCAGAGAATAAGAAGGTGCTATACATGGAAACAGGGACCAGACCATGGTAAAATAGGGTTTTATCAAATTAATTGATTTTGGTCTCTATTCAAAGAGCAATAGGAAGTCATTAAAGTGTTTTACACCATGAGATAGATAATATGGTAAGATATGTAATACTTAGAAGACATGACCTGTTGTATTCTGGAGAAATAATTGGAGAGTCCTCATAAGGGAATCAGACTAAATGCCTCTTCTGTCATCCACATAATGGATAGCAGTAGCTGTCATCAGACTGACAGCAATAGATGTGATGAAGGGCAAGGTGTGAGGGATATACCAGTCATACCAGTCATACAGCCTGGGTATTACTAAGGACTCATTTCTAGGGAGCTTTGGACAGCCAGTTAGAATGATGACACCTACATCTCTGGCTTCTGGAAGGGAATGAATAGTGTCATCCTCTAAGATAGAGCAATGAAAGTAATAAAAAGCTAAATTTGGAAGGAAAGATTATAAATTTGCTTTTAGGTTTTGAATCTGAACTTCCTAGGTTCCAAAATTAAGCAGCTAAATTGAGGACAAAGAGCCCACCAAAGAGAATTACAGGGTCATTTTCCTGTATTCTACCACTCAGTTTAAGAGGTTTTTTTAAAATTTTTTCTTCCACTTTGGGTCCTTAGGATTCTTCCCATCTCATTTTTTAATTTCTCTGCATTCTCACACAAATAGCTGCAATAACCACAAACATGCAAATGACTCACAAATTTGAGTTCAAGTTAATAGTCTTCTATGTCATTCTGTATTTTCTCTTCAGGCAATGTCACACATTCATAGTCTCAGTAATCACAAATTTGCAAATAACTCACATATTATAGTTAAAGTTGTGACTGCTCTGTCCCATTGTTTCTTAATGTTTTCTTTTAGTTTAAAAGTCTCCAAATATTTTTTTTAAACTGGGAGACAATGATTTCAGAAGGAAGGAACAATCAGCTAATAAGAGAATATGGAAAATTAAAAACGACCTTGGTACTGATATGAACTTTGTGAGTGAGATTCTAGAACAATTTTAGTGCTTGATGAGGAACGAAAACAGACATTTTTGGGTTGAATAATGACTAAGAGATGAAAAATAAAGACAGTAAGGATTAAATTTTGCAGGTAATAGGAGGGTTTTTTATTTGATTCAGGAAAAGAGAAAATGTGAAAAAGCCAGTAACAAATAAGCAGTTGTGAGGCAAGAGGCTTACAATTCAAGAGAAAAAAAAGATTCACAAGTGTAAACTTCCTGAGTGAGTACAGGGGATAAGTTGAAAGCGGACACGGAATTAAAACGAACTGCTGGGTTCGAGACACAGGGTTTGTGATGAGGTAGGGCTGGGTGAGGCCAATCGTTTGTGTTTTTAATAAGTTCGACATTGCTACAGACCTTGCTGGTCAATGGGCTGTACCTTGATGAGAATCACTGATGGGAAGAATGGGGGAGTAAACTGAGCAAAAATGTAGTGACTTCACCGGGCGCTGTGGAGTGCTGGTTTGACATGTTGGTCATGAATGTATAGTGTTCCCCATCTGCTCTAATACCTACGTATTTCTCGAGCCTATCTTGGCTGCTAGGGTGTGTGCGCATTGAAAGCTTATACATCTTGGCTAACGCCATGGTTAGGGTACAGTGAAAGGTGGAAGAAAAGATGTTCATGAACAGGTGAAAATATAAAATAATAAACTTCTGTATCTTAACTAAAGATTTGCGTAATTAGGCTGTGTTAATATAATGGATGAGTGCATAATGTACTTGTTTTAACACCTGCATGTTATCCAGCATACTCATGGGATTGTGACCTAAATCAAAGATATGAGAGCCTAAGGATCCAGTTTTAAAAGGCAAGTGGATGTTGTCAAGGGTAGATTTTACATTGTTTCATACTGGATTTACAATCCCTATTCACATTTTTCAGAAACTCCTTGATAAACTGAGTTCAAACCTATTAAGAAATTACAGTTTTTTATTTATTTTATTGATATATCTTCAAGGGTTTTAAAAATATTCTATAACCATTTTAATCTTATACTAATCAAAATACAAACTATAAAGTGATTACATTTAAATTAATTTTTGCAGCACTATTTAAAGAAGAAAATAAAGGTTTATCTTGGCCAGAGATCTGCTAAAGTTGTACTGATTTGACTGTCAGTAGGTTTAATGAATCCTTAAAGAAATAGCAGTATGGAAAACAGTATAGGATTTTCTCATAAAACTAAAAATGGATCTATTTATTAGATCCATTTTTATTATTTATCTTCTTAAATGTTATTTCCATGGGTGTTATTTCCATGGTTGCTTAAACTTACCTATTCATTATGATTTTTTTAATGCATAATTCTTGTAGGATTAGTTTTCTTTCAAGAGTTTGTGTCCTTCCCGTATACCTACCCTACCTAAAGCAAAGTTCACTTGTTTATTTTAATGCTATATTAAGTAAAAGTATTCAGTGCTATTTAAGGGACTATTCCAAATAATGTCTACCTGTGTAGTATTTAGGGGTTGTGTTCACAGGATTAGAAAACTGGAGTCACAGCTATGCTATAGCAAATATGTTTAAAGGAGTTAATCAGTATGTTGAATTGTGGCTGCTGGTTCTATCAAGTAAAATGGTTTTGCCTTAAGAATTATTTTATTCCATCATTTTGATTTAAATGTGTGCTTTTGCTAAGTATCAGTCACAGTGCTACTAAAAGTCACCAGATGTATAAAGTTAACATTTAACTTTTTTTTGCAATATAAGAAAACCAATTTTTAGAATTCACATTATTATCCAAAATAAGAAAAAGATGGATCAAACATATTTTGCCAAAAATATCAACATATTAAATCCTTTTACTGGACATGAGAGACAATTCACTGATGTAAATTTTATTGTTTAAAAACTTTCATATATAAAAATTTTTATAGATTATAACAATATAGATCATAGATCATAAGATGATATACTTCCAAAAATGTCATTTTATTCTCGCAGGACTTATTTTGTATCAATATCTTTATAGTTGTAAATACATAACTATGTGTAGTATTTATACACATAATTAAAATAAGAGCTTCTGGGAATGTATGCAGACATAAAATAAAATCTACTGATGTATAAATCTATATAGTACAATAAGTTCCCCTTTTCACTTACATTGATATATAAATGTGCAGTTATTAATAACAATGGAAAGTTGGTGTAAATACAGGCCATGTTTTCATGCCATCTTATTATGTCAGTTTAGGGGAAAGCAACGAGTGTGGCAACTTGTCAGAGTTCCATTAATTTTATCATAACGTGAATTTCGGAAGGCCACAGAACAAATAAGTTAACTGCTGTTACCTTTTACTCTGGGAGCTTCGGTTTCTCTGCTTCTCGGGAAGTGATGTGTGTCAAGGCATAACTTGTCTCACTAGGTTGCAAAATGCTCAATTAAATGAATTACCTGGGACAGCAGTCGTGCTTCAAAATTATAGTTACAGAATAAAAGTATAAAATATTATACATTTCAGTGAGAAAAAAGTACGTTCTTCATTGTGTTTGACATAAGGACTTTTTACACGCGAGGCTTCATGTAACTTTCAACATGTTGTTATATGATGGAAGTTCAATTACTTGCACTTTGAAAAACAACAGTTGAAATGTTATGTATCTTTTTAATTTAAATATTATTTTTCAATTCCAGTTGGCATGAAATATTATTTTGTATTAGTTTCAAGTGGGTGTCATAGTGGTTCGAAATCGTATACTTTACAAAGTGTCCCCCCAATATTTTCAGTACCCACCTGGCACCATACATTGCTACTGTACTCTGCTGTACTTTATATATTCCCTATGCTGCGCTTTATACCCAGGATTATTTTGTAATTACCAACTTGCACTTCTGAATTCCTTTGCCTTTTTCACCCTGTCCCCAATCTTGTTCCACTCTTGCAGCCATCATTGTACAGTATACTGATGGTATACAATAAAGACATGTACCAAACATCACAGTGTATACTTTAAATAGCTTACAGTTTTGTCATTTATAAACCCACAAAGTTGGAAAGAAAGATTATGTATTCTCAAGTTACCACAACAGTGACCAGCACATAGAGCTCAATAGTTTTACTTAGCTATTACTCCTTTTAACAAAATATTATAAGAAGAAACTTCAAAATTTACAGTTATTTTAGGACTCTACAATTGTATCAATATTAAAAATATATTTGAAATTGGTAAAAGTTAGTTAAAGCAAATGTTGTTAAAAATTCAAGTGGAAATTTCCCTCATTTCTAAGAACAGAATAATCCTGCAATGTTCATATAAATTATTTATTGGGGTTAAATTAAAAAAAATAAATATATAAATAAACATGAATAGGAAGTTTAAAACTTTAATCAATTGTGCAAGTATTAACCAAATAAAAATGATACTTTAAGGTTATGTTTCTATATTGCTTATTTTTATTTTACTTGATTTTCCTAAATTCAATAATAATCCAGTTCATTATCTCCACTTTCTGTAATTTCCTTTATGCGTGTCATTTTTTTATATTCATAAAACTATTCCTGTGGAGCAGTTACCGAGTGTAACTGACTATGTAGTAATCATGGGAAGGAATCATTTGACTTATCTGAGTAGCTTAGAATATCCATATTAGCAGGGAATATGTTTTTTATTTTGACCCAGAAGACAGTATTATTCAGGGAACATTAGAAAAATACTTACTGGGCTACAAATGGAAGAGGTAAAGAGAAGTGTACATGTCAAGATCAAACACACCAGACCAGTTCTAGGCACATGGACCAATTCAAAGTTGAGGGTTATACAAACAGCAAAAGGATCAAAATACTTTCTGTAAGACATGTGAAGAACACAGCTTAGGTTCATATATAAAAAGTGCTAGTTTTAGTGCCTCAAAATTTTTAAAAATTGAGACCAGTCTTGCTGTGATATTTTACATATAGTCCTGTGTTGGAGGGGGTCAGATGAAATGATTGCTGGTGGATCCTGCCATTTTTTTAGTTCAGTATGAGTGTTCACATAAACTAGGAGCAATCTGTTCAATCTCAATGGTCTGTGAAGAGGACATGTAAAGCAGGGGAAAAGGACTTGAACCAGATGGACTGGTTAACAATAGAACATTTTATAAACTGCCAAGAAAATAAAAACAAGAGGTAGGAAACCGCAGACTTGACAAAAATATTTCCTCTGATCTGATAGGAGCAGAGATAACTATGATGCCACATTTCTAGCAAACATAATCATTGTGTTCGTTATAAACGATTGTTCTTAGCCATGTGGAACCAAAAATAATTACTAAATTATGAACTGACAGATTGCAATGAGCTTCCCTGTCATTTAGGAGTGGAAAGGCCCAGATAATTGAGTTTATTGTCACAGAGTTTAGGGAAAATGTATAAGGAATGCAAATATTGCATATTATAATGTGATGGCTGTTTTCAAAGATGATGAGCTTTCAGGAGTGAAGAAAAAGCAAGTAAGGTGTTATCAGCATCATAGCAGCATAAGAAAACCTTAGTTTGTCTCCTCCTCAACAAAAATTGAGCATCCATGCGTGGACAGAAGTTCCGCTGAGGAAATTATACAATCGGCTCCATAAACCAAGGGAGCCAGGAAAAGTCTCCCATAGTTGTACTGCAATTAATGACAGACCTTGGTCCTGGCCAAGGAACGAGCCAGCAGTAGCCTGTGAAAGAACCCCAGCCCTTCTCATCTGTGGTCCAGGATCCCATGAAAATACTGTCTTAGATCATTAGCCATGGGAAAGGGGCCTTTGAGGATCCCCAGGGTTCCAAAGAAGTTCCAGCACCAGCACCCTGTAGGAGGAAACAAAAAGTGAGCTTCCGCACGTTGGGTAAGAGAAACAGCTTGATTTACTTGATTTTACCCACAATATCCCTTCCTCCTACATTAAGGGACCTGTGACACAGTGTGGGGAGCATATACAACTCCTTCCTCAAAGCAGCACAGCTTAGAGCTATCAGAGAGAGCCTTTTCATCATTTTCTCCTACAGGGGAAAGCATGTGAGCTTGCGAGTAAGGGCATGGCCAATGGGTGCATTTTTCTCTTGCTCTCTTAATAGTATTGAGTCATGAACTACATGCCTGGGAATCAGAAAGATGCTCAGGGAGCAACAGAGAGGACAGGACTCACAGAGGGTATTAAACAAATGTGAATACCATGAGTTGTGTTGGGTACTTTATTAAAAAGCGTACTCATGAGCCACTAGCAATGCTTCTCTTGCAGGTCCTCTCAGCTGTCCCACAGGCCCCACCCTGGTGCTCCATGTGTCCCCCCCACACACACACACCATTTGCATGCACCAAACTGCAGCAGTGAGAGCAAGCTAGTGAGCATAGGCAGTTAACTTGGACAAATCTGTGAGCCAGTAATATAGCACTAATGGGGGGAAAAGAGGTGCTGTATGCATTCAGCCTGGTATGTTGCAGGAGACAGAAAAGTCATTAACTTAAGAATTCTGCCATAGAAGGAGCAAGAAGCATGGCTTGGGTTCTAAGAAATGAGATTCATATGAAAGGACTGCAGTTTTTATAAAATTCAAAGGGCAATTGAATTAAACTAGGAAAGTCTTTAACATATCTAAACCAAATGAATTAGGAATATGATTCCAATTGTATAAAAACTAGGTTATTGCTGCAGATTTTTACTTGGCAAATGAAAAACTGGGTATGGGCTAACTTGAATACAAAACTTTTGGACTTCTCTGGGTTATGAAATCCATGATATAGAATGAAAGCACAGCATTCAGTTATCCAATCATGATAGCCTAAAGAATCCAGGCAGCAGCACAGATTTTTAGGTGAACTCAATCAATATGGATCAAGCCCAAATTGTTTGAAGTGGTATAACTATTACCTTAGTGTGCTAACATCTTTCCAGCACAGGAAGTGCTGGAAAGTTAAAAGTATGGGTATATTTAAGGAAGTCTTTTTAGTTAGTTTTAGTCATGGCAAGTTCTTTTTAATACTATTGTGTTAATAAACTTTGCATTTTCAACTCTTTCAAATTTATTCTAGAAAAAACAGTATTTATTCTTGTGACTTAAATAAAATGGAGTGCAAAGTGGGGGTCCCCTGAAAATATTCCCCACAGCCCATGGCTGGGGGGTGGGGGAAGGGGATGATACAGGGGTTAGGATACTTTTCATAACAATGGCAAGTTGATAGCTAGTTGACAGCTGTGCTGCCTCCCTGAGCAAAGGCATATGTGATGACTGTGGGAGCATTAAGGGACTTGTGACACAGTGTGGGGAGCATATACAACTCCTGTGCAAGAGTAAGGGCCCAGAAGCTCCTGCGACATGGGGTACTCTTGCCCAGACCAAAGATAGCAGCCAAAAGAAGGTAAAAGATATGAGGGAACTTGCAAAAGTGGTGCATTGTAGGAGGGGCTGGATATGAGGTCACCTAGGAAGCTCTGGGTCAGCATTTAAAATAAGGGAGTGCTGAGAGAGAAGAAGGTAGCGGCCATGCAGTTTGAAATGGTATAGAAGGGCCACCCTATTGGCTATAATGTCGGTACTAAGTGGCAGCCATGAGGAAAGGCATCTGTGAAGTAGAGGGATTTGTATAAAGTCTTGTGTGCAAGGAGCTTCCATGTGGTTTGGAATAAGAAGATGCCACCCAGTTTTGGATTAAGATCTTTAGTAATCCAGAGGAGACCCACTGGGAAATCTGCCTAGAAAACACAGCAGTGGAGCTGATGAAGCTGGGAATTGCGGGGACCTGCCTACCCAAGCACAGATTAGTGGGAGATGCCTGCAAAGCTGAACTATGACCAAGAATACGAAGCTGCAAACTCCTGTTGTTTTTTTTTTAAGATATTACCTTTGACTGGTATATTCTGACATTGGCCTAGGATGGCAAAGGGGGAAGGAGTATGTATTCTTGGGTGTTTTAAAGGGAGTAGGAATTAACAGGCAAATCTGCCATTATTCTGAAACTCTACAACCTGTAATTAAATATCCCCTCTCCTTTTTCACCCAACTCTTGCACTGGGAGTCACGCTTCCTGGCGGTGAGAGATTGAACCCCACAGCTGCTCCTAAACAGCATAGATGGGGTTCTGCAAGATAAATTAATGAACAAAAATATCCACAACTAATTAAACACTAATAAACAAAAGCTAGAATTATGTTAATGATAGTACAATTTTTTTTTAAAAATGTTAAATTATGTTAAATACATATGGGTTACTCAGAGAAATAAGAGAGAAAAATAATAGGCAAAATCGTTGAATAATATTAGAGATTTTCTCTTTTATGAAGATACTAATTCATCAAATTTATAAGTGTAGTCTGTATTATCAAGTTAAGTACTTGAACAGGATATTAATTGAAATATTTTTAAAAAGAATGAATATTTTAAATACATATTGGTGAAAATAGTTGAAAGTGTATGAATTTTGTAACGACCCCAAACATTTATCAAAGGCTACCCAAAAATGATTGCTAAATTTTAGGGTCCCAATAACCCAGGGTGAATGTGCACCTACACTTTCAATTTCTAACTTAAGTAAATGGGACTTAAGCTACAGTAAAACTCCCCGGTGTTCCTGCCCTGATCACAGCTACCTGCAGGGCATCAAAGCAAACAAAACCAAAAATTCCTTTGAAATGTAGCAGCAAGCAGTGAGCCCAAATTCAGGTTTAAGATGAAAAGAGACTACATTTGAATCGTTCCTTGGGTTGTGAAAAGACTTTCCGGCATGCACTGTGGCCTGCAATATTGCGTGATGGTTTGTGGATGCCTGTATGTCAGAGTTCTACCTCCCCTAACACACTTTCTGTGCCTTTGTAAATGTGCTAAGTGAACGGATGATGACGCTTTTCTTATTGGCATGGGTTCTGTGCAGTTTAACAATTTTTAAAGAACATACAGCTTGTAATTTTAATAGTTCAATGCTGAGATTTCTTTTGCAAGTTATTCCTTTTCCCCCTCCAGTTTATTTCTCTTTTTCTATTCTTGTAATATAGAAAATAAATACAAATCTCAATGGGGTAGTGTATTTCCCTTAATCATTACTTTTTTAACAAAAGCACATGCTGTACCATAATAAGGATAGTAATAAACTAACCTTAATTATTTATCTAGCAGCATCCTGAAAAGAAAGGGTACAGAAAGGAGATAGTCTGAGAGATACGTTAATGAGATCATTACCAGTGTGTTTTTACATACTTCCAACCTCTAAGATTTTATAATTTTGCAATACTTCATCACAAGTACCACTTTTTATATTCTCCTCACAGAAAGTTGTTTCTCTTAGCAATTATAATAAAATAAAGTTTAAAGAGGAAGGAGCTTTTAAGTGAAATTACTTTAACATTCCTAAGGCTCCCTGGACTCCAGTTAGCATAACTTATTCTTAGTATGTGTCATAAAAGCACATTTCTCCCTTTTTGTTAAACATTTCTAAATTTTCATTACTTCTTTAGAAACAATTAAATGACAATGTAAGCAAAACCAATTGAATGGTGTCTGAGCAGCTTCACTACTACACAGTATAAAAAATGGAAAAGGAGCGCAGCGTAGCTTTGCCAGTGAATTCAGTGAGGTCTCACCCTGAGGCATCAACACCATCTATCACTCTGACTGCCGCCTGGCACAAAGTTGCCATCAGCAACAGCTCTCACAAAGCAAATGAAGAACTTTTAAAGTTTTCTTGCTCAGGAAGGGAGAACAAACATCGAATATTCTTTCCGTATACTTTGTTGTCAAGTCCAGTGTCATGATTATCCTTGACATTTAGTGCTAATACAAGCATAAGTGTCCTGGGTGGTTATCTATGGTTCTCATTTTTTAAAATCATGAGAATTTTAGCATTAAATATAAAACACAGCATGTATTTATGTTGAAAAATTGTGTTCAAAGTAGAGAGAATAGAAAGTCTATTGCCATCCTTACTAATAATTAAAATGGAAATTATTCGTTATTTTTTAAAAATATTTAATTCTTAAAATTATGTTCTGAATACAGAATTTTAATTTTTTGGAGTAAACTTTATTTGTAGAGCTGTTTGGGGTTCATGTCATAATTGAGAGGAAGATGTGTACATTTCCCATATACCCTTGCCCCTACTCATTCACATATACCCTTTGCCTCCCATTAACAAATTCTCAAACCAGAGTGGTTCATTGATCACAATTAATCAATCTACACTGACACATCATACTTATCCAAAGTCCATAGTTTACCTTAGGATTCATTTTAGTGTTGTACATTGTATGGAGGTAGACAAAAATATAAAGATACCTGCTTACCACTGTAATTTCATACAGTATAATTTAACTACCCTACAAATAAATACTCAGTGCTCCAACAGTTCATCCTTTCCTTTCCCCAAATCTCCCGCAACTACTGATCTTTTTACCTAGCAATATTTTCTAGTATGCATAAAATAACCTGCTGGACTTTGACTTAAATCTATACATCAAATTGAATCTATATATCAAATTGGAAAGAACTTACATCTTAATTATATTGAGTTTTGCTGTTTATAAACAGAGACTCTCTAGTTCTTCTCTGATATCTTTCATTAAAATTTCATATTTTTATCATATAGATTTTTTACATATTTTGTGAGATATATAAGTGAATATTTCATTTTGGGGCTGCTAATGTAAATGGTAGTATGTTTTTAATTTCATACTGGAAAACAATGGCTTTGAGTATTATCCTGTATCCTTCAACTCTGCTATAATCACTTATTACTAATTCCAAGATATTTGTTTGTCTATTTTATCACTTATTAGAATAGAGTATCTGATGACAAAGACAGTTTTATTTCCTTTTTTCTTGATCTGTATACCTCTATTTCCTTTTTCTTGTCTTAGTGCATTAGCTAGAACTTCCAGTATGATGTGAAAAAGCCGTGACACAGGGGATATCTTTGCCTTGTTTCTGATCTTAGTGGGAAGACCTAGAGCTTCTCATTATCAAGTATAATGTTAACTGTAGGGTGTTTTTTGTTATTTATTTACTTGTTTATTTCATTAATTTATTAATTTGGGGGTAGGTATTATTTACTGCTGTGAGTGGGCATTAGATTTTGTCAAATGATTTTTTGCATTTGTTAATGTGTCCATGTGATTTATTTTTCATTAGCCTGCTGATGTGATATGTTATAATTTTCAATTTTTGAATATTGAACCATCCTTTAATTCTTGATATGAATCCCCTTGGTCATGGTGTGTAATAATATTTATACATTGCAAGATTTGATTTATCAATATTTTATGAAGATTTTTACATTCATGTTTATGAAAGATACTGGTTTGTGGGTTTTTGTTTGTTTGTTTGTTTGTTTTTAGTATAAGGGATATGTCTGGCTTGGGTGTTAGGGTAGGCCTGGTGTTGGCATAACAAATGCTTCAAAGATGGTTGAGAATCTGTTGAAAATGATCCACATTCTGGAAGGCCTGCAACAAGCCAGACACCTGAGAATGTTGAACGTGTATGGGCTGTAAGTAACAAAGATTGGTGACTGGCAGTGAAAGAACTGGAAGCTGATCTGAAAACTCCAAAACATCCTGTGCCTGAGATTTTGATGCAGGATTTTGGCATAAAACATGTCATGGCAAAATTCATTCTGTGGCCTCTGCTACCAAAGTAGAAGGACCGTTGTGCTGCAGTTGCTGATGATACTGGGAGAACTGTGCAAGGTCCCACGGTGCCTACTTCGAAAGGGACTGAGGCATCATTGTGCTATGTACAATGTTTCTTGTATCTCCCTCAATAAATGTCTCCATTTCTGTTATGACATAGTTGCATAACTTCTGAACAGACCTCGTACATATACACCAAATCTTGTATGTATGTCTCACGTCTCCTATATATCCTATTTACTTTGCTTTCACATTCAGTTTATGTCTGAAAGAGTTTTCTTTCTTTTTTTTCTCTTTTATTTTACTTTATTTTCTCTGTCATAAAATAAGGGCCTTTTTTCATGGAGTTGAATTCCTCTGCCGTAGACATTCATGAACTTATGAAGACACTATAATTGTTATTACTTGGTAAGAACTATCAGGATAATTCATAAACAATGATTACTGACAGTAGGAGAATAAGGGGAAGACTATCTAATCAATATATCAGGTACCTTGTCAGTATATATTCTATCTCAGTAACTAAACACCCAATGTCTGATGAGGAAATGAATCATATCACTCAGCTCTGTTGACATTGTCATTATCATCATCAAACACTTTGCAAGCTGTTTTGAGTTCTAAGCTAGTCCCTGAATACTGTATTAATTCATACAACCTATCAGAGTCCTATTCAGTAAGTAATTGCTTCACTACATAAATGTTTTTCCCAGAGGCCTGAATTCTGAGATGAATCTATACAATAAACACTAGTTAATGATTGTGAGTTTATGCTGCTCTTCTGTAAGATCTACTGGGCGCAGATGAAAAAAATTATTTAATGGATTGGCTCTTTGAGACTGATGTTATTTCAGTGTGATCCAGTTTCTTACTAACATTATTAAATAACTCATCAGTAAACAAGATATGTCCTGATAGATCCTGTAAATATACAATGCCTTGAAACATATTTTATTAATCACAAGAATAAATTCAATAACTAAAGTAGAAAAATTTCCTATTATTAGCTTCTAAAATTAAGTGATCTTGGCTCTATGGAACTTTCCTAACATTTCATGGCCCAAGTTGTGCTCCCCAGCATTTCTGTGATCACCGTGTGGGATAATAAGAAAGACTATAAAATGAAATATCTTGCATATAGTAGAATCCTTTCTCCTACTGAATAACTCCTTAGCTCATCATTATTTAGCACAGAGATTTCCAACATGTATGTTGCAAGACTTTTTAAAACATGCAACACCTGACTGTTTAGTCAGAAGCACCAACCTGCTTTCCCTTAGGTTATCAGATTAAAAAATGACAACAGCCAACACAATAGTCATCTAGTGTGAATGAATCAAAATTGTACCTTTTTTGTCAGATTGGCAAAGTATATTTTTTGGTGTGCCACAAAGTTTTAGGAATTAGTGTGTGGGTGCCATGAGATGAAGGTTGAAAACTGCTGCTCTAGCTGGTTGTTCCCCAAGGAAACATGCAGCCTTGTATAACAAGCACAGTCTGAGGGAACTTCTGACTACTGTGTTAAAATACACATATAATCTCTGCTGTAGATTCTCACTTATTTTTTGTATCCTATGACACTCTCTACCTAAGAGGTGCAGAAAAATTAGGCTGTGTCTACTAATCTAGAGACCTGCTAAAAACACCAATGAACTCATAAACTTTGATGACTGCCAGTTCTTCAGGTGAGGAGACATATATTAAACAAGTAATTGATGCAAGTGCTTATTTGAATATATTCAAATAAAGCAGGAATCCAATGTTTATACAGTCTCTGAGATTCCTAGAAAACTGGTCTAACACTCCATATTAAAAGTGCCATATTTTAGGAGAACTTTATTTAAAATTCTACAAAATATAAAAAAGCTATGATTTATATTTATTATATAACAAAATCTTCTATTTCAACTAAAAGTAATTTACATACATATGCTCAAATTTCATTTCCCAAGGAAGTTATACTCTATATAACAGGGGTGTCAAACTCATTTTCACAGAGAGCCACATCAGCCTCCTGGTTGCCTTCAAAGGGCCAAATGTAATTTTAGGACTTTATAAATATAACTACTCCTGAACAGTTAAGCAAGAGCTCAGCACAGCCACCGGGTAGAAGCAACGTGTCAGGCTGGATAAAATAAGGTAGAGAGCCAGATTCAGCCAACAAGCCTTGTGTTTGACACCTGTGCTCTATGAAGGTGTCACAAACACAGAATTAGTGAATAGAGAACCATTGTCCCCAGGGGAAATACAACGTTAGGTTCCCATGAGACTGCGGTTATCTTTTTATCAGCTGGTTGATGCATAGCTTTGTTTTATATGTGTTTCTGTTTATAGATACCATATTTAATATATATTTCTTACAATAATTATTTGCTAGGGCATCAAATGATATAAGACAGGGGCTTTGGAGGCCATGTGGATTATATAGGTATGTTTGCAATATCTTCACAAAACAAGACAGTCTTCTCATGGTTGAGAAAACTCCCTTTCTTATAAATCTTTTTGTATATAATATTATTAAATATTGAAAAAATTTGTCTGCAGCCTTTTATCTGCCTTACCTGCCTCACCTGCAATTAATTTTCAGATTGTCGTGCTGTAGGACCTTTTTAAATGTGCAAAGTCACCGTCGCTAGTTGAGAAGAGCTTAACATTTTACTGACACTGAGCAATGCAAATAAATTTCCTTGATTTTTAAGCTCACAACTATGCCACCCACCACACTTTTTAAAAATTGGTCACTCTCATGAATTCACAAATTTAGCTGCTTTTCCATAACTGCATCAGGCACTGTAGCTATTCCTTTTACCTTTAAAAGATGAGAAAGACTTATGCCTGTGTTATAACAGAAATGCCTTTCCCAAGGACCTGGGAATCAGGCCAGTGAAATGCAATCCTCCAGGGAGCAAGGATAGTCATCTCCAAAACTATCTCTTGCAATACAGATGTGAGAGGTATATTTTTTGTTTGGATAAAGCCAAGTAACAAACAAATGACCATCCAGTGAATTTAGGGTGAAATATGTATGGCAAATGGTGTTGTCCATTCCTCTTACTTGAGGACTCATTATTGTTGATCTGGAGAACATATATGTTGGGTTTATCTGGTGAACATATATGTTGAGTTAGTGATATAAAGGGTAAAATTTCTTCCTGTCTTTTCAGTCTCTTAGCAGATTGCCTGTGATATGCATCACAACATGATTTAATTCTAATTCAACAATAAAACAGTTTTCTTTCTCTTATGTTTTTGTGGAGAGGTTTCTGGTTTGATAGAAGATTTGTGTTTAACTATATTTCTCCAATAATACATATAGGTGATCTTAGTATCTATGGACATATGTATATGGATGTGGTGTATATATATATATATGTGTGTGTGTGTGTGTATATATTTGAAATAATATCTCCAAAAACAGTCTTTCAAACTTCAGTCTTTTTAGCAGCTTTTATAGAAATTAAATCCACATCCACTATAATGAATATCATTTTTTAATTTTCTTTATTAAATATTATATTAAAATGTTTATTTTTATGGCACTGTCTCATTTAAACAATGAACACAATTTTGAGTGCAAAAAACTTCTTAGAAGAAAAGTATCTATATGTGAATTTTTATTTAATTTTAATCACAGAGCATGTGGCTTCAGAACTATCTTGATGAGAGGTTCATGAATATCAGGAATAGAAAATTGTCACAAATCAAATAAAAGGAAAGAGAAAGAATATGTTATAATAAATTTTGAAAATAATACAATAAAGTTAATTCAAGAAAATTAGAGTTAACGTTAAAACTTGAGAGAAAAAGGGAAGCAAGTCTGTTTTAAGGGATGCTAATGGCATATCCTGAACTGTGGAATTTATTTGTGTTTTCATAGGAAGTGACATGGAGATGCAGACGTTCCTAGGTATTCTCACAACACATTTATTCTTGATTGTTGTAGAAATGGTGAATCAATGTGATGAATCAAAATCAGTTTATGTTTACGCCCAGTGTGATATATACTGCTAATGTGCTTTTTTGACCAAAGCACATTTTTTGGAAAGTAGAGAGAAAAATTATTTGGTGAAGAGCCCATGACCACAATAGTGTTAGTAAATTTCATCTTACTGAACAAGAGAATAGAGATGAGCCAGTGATTAATAGACCTCTAACTGCTGGGCCTTGAGAGTATGAAAGCCACTGAAAGAGCTTATGATGAGAGGAATCTTATAAAGCAGTCCTATTTTCACATACTGAAGAGCATGATCCAATTTAATGTTAAATTTTAACCTCTTATTAAATCAAAATGTTAGCCCCCTCTCTTTCTTTACAGTCCTCCCTCTGACTTGAGTCCTAGTCAGTGGTCTCATGCCGAATCAGTGGATCATTGAGAGCTATAGAGAAACAATGGCATGATCTATTCTCTCACTCACCAATACCACCTCCAAAACCTAGCCTTCATCTGTTGATCTTAGCTGTTCCAGAATTGAGCACAGTGGAAAGATTTCAGATCCAGGATAAGGGCCTATCAAATTAGCTTCAAAATTTGTAGTTCTCTTTTGACTGATTCAAATACATTTTTTGCAAAAGATACATTCTTTGAAGAATATATTTCTGGTTCTTTCTGAGACAAAGATTCCTCTGGACTTTCTAACTACTTCCTAACACAGGCAGTGAATTCTCTAACTGACTTTGGCCATACTTTTTTAGCTTTCACACAGTGGTGATCTTCTTCTCACTGCTGAATACCCTTATTCAGAGGATAGTTCTCTTGATAAATATCTTTTTATGAAAACTGAAACTCAGTTACTTTTCATGGCTTAGAATTGAAGCCTTGAAACTCACTCGTACTTTTCCGCCACCTCAGAAAGCAGCTGGTCCTCTTTCTAGTTTCTTTGCCACTTAGATATTCAAGTCAGCAACTGCCTTCAGATTTTCCTACATGTGAAAGTATCTATGACTCATCTGGAAACATTAAAGAGCTAGTTTTAATTCTTCTGAAAGTGTCTCTCACTTTCTATTTCAATAGCTACATGGCCTATGCATCTCTCCTATTAATTCAACATTCAAATAGACTACAAGATATTTATTTCTCCTCTTGAAAACCGTGTGTGTGTGTGTGTGTGTGTGTATATATATATATATATATATATATATACACACACACACACATATATATATATGGTTTGTGTGTGTGTGTGTGTGTGTGTGTGTGTGTGTGTATACCTACCCTGGCTGGCATGGGTCAGTGGTTGAGTGCCAGCCTGCAAATCAAAGGGGTGCAGGTTCAATTCCCAGTCAGGGCACATGCCTGGATTGAGAGCCAGGTCCCCAGTAGGCACCCACACATTGATATTTCTCCCCCTCTCTTTTTCCTTTCCTTCCCCTCTCTCTAAAAATGAATAAGATATATATATATATTTATTAATTTATATTTTATTACCTTATCAAGTGATTTAAATTATAGGAAATGCAGTTCTCTTTTATCCTCTGCAATTAAAAGAAAGAGAAGGGAGAAGCAGAGTTGTTGTGGGCTTGAATTTCCTTTAAAGAATAATTTTATTCACTTAATTGCTAATGTTTTATCTTATAGGCTTTTGAGGAGGATGATCATCACACCATTTGTCTGCCTCTTAGTACTCCTTTGAGTATGTAATTATATTTAATTTTAGATTGTAGGGACACATATCATTGATTATCTCTGACTTTGAGCCTTAACTGAAATTCTTAGAGTAGAGATAAATTCCCATTTTACTTTCTATTCCAACTGAAAGAAACATAGCACAGTCAAGAAGCATCAACTTCATCAGCTACATCTCTCTCCAGCAACAAGGTAAGGCCAGCAAATGCCCTGTCTTGCAACAAGAAGTAAGATGTAGGGAAGGACGGGACTTGGTACAACCATGTCACTTTCTTTTATAATTACTCTGTGTGTGGGTTTGTGTATGCCTATGTCTATGATTGTTAAATACTCTCCTAAGTGGTAACCAAATAGCTGAAAAACCCAATTTATTAACAATGTAAATGACCTTGATAGTGGACTCAAGAGTTGGAAATTTTTAGTTTAAGGTGAATAGTTATAAGTGATTTATATGTTAATTTTTTTATTTCAGATCTTACAGATAAGACCCATCCTGGATCCTGGGAAAACAGATGACCTCCTGGGGCACTGCTAAAGATTACTACTGCCTGGGGACAGGTGGAGACATCTAGGTCTTTGTGTTCCAGGGAAAGACAGATGACCACCAACCATCCGCCCCTGGGAATAGCTAACTGCCTAGGGCTAGAATGTTGCAGTTTCTTTTACCTAATTCTCCCTGAACTTCAAAACCCTTCACTGCACCTTGTTTATTTCCTGTTATAAAAACATTGGCCTGGAAAGAAAAGACAAGATGGTTCTTCGAGGGTGCAAATCCACCATCTTCTCAGATTGCTGGTCATCTGAATAAAGCGCCCATAAAGATTCAGTCACCGTCTCATCGCTTACTGGGTTTAGTAGTAGCAGGCAGCTCAAACACTGGTGTCTCTTCAGGTTTCAACCTGACCCTCCAACAATACTGACTCCATTGTCAAGAATGTATTGTATTCTAAACAATGGTAGAAATAAAATGGAAATATTTATAGCTTCTCCTTCACGTTAAGCTGTTGAGTTTAAGAAGTGACATAATTCTCATACAATGAATACTCATTTTATTTGTCACTTAAAATTGTAATGCTAGGGAGTGAAGTAATAGTGAGCTGTCATCATCAAATGATTGTCATTTTCAGGAGATAGATTTTATGTGTCTATTCTCATAGAATTGTCATGATCTTAAAAATGGGTATTAGAGGTATTGTCAATACATACGAAAACTATTTTCAGTTTTACATACAGAATGATCATCAGATTATAAATCTTTAACCACGTGACAATTCATCCCCTCTGAACCCAGTTTCTTGGTCTATATTTACTTCCTTTATATTTCAATTGACAATTTAGATTGCATATGTGGCCATGTTTTGAAAACCAGAAAATGCTATACCAATGGGAGATATAGGTAAGGTAAAATAGGTAAGGTAACATTTGAATAGGTAAGGTAAAAATCATTTTTATCATTCTATGTTTCCATAAGCATCTTTTATTTTTTATGGGGTTATCAAATACTTTGCATATCTTTGTTGTCAGAGTATAACCCTTATTCCTAACTCACAGAGTTTTATGCACAGCAGATAGAAAATGGGAATGAATGTAGCCCAAGTCTCTTTATAAAACATATTTTCTTGTCACCTTCAAAAGCAACATTAAAAAATGATTTCCATTTTGCTACTTTTATATAATTAATAAGTAATCAATTCATCTATTTACTGAGGAGTAAGGATCAGAGAATTTCTTGACTATAATTTCACATTAATGTATATTTTGTATATGTAATACTATTATATAAAATATATCAATGATAATAGAATCTCATACAACTAGCCAAATAGTTGATATGTATAAAATATTTTAGTGGTAAGTTAAATATAACAACTTTAACTATTTCTCAGGAATGCCGTATTTTCCCCTCCTTCGGTTGTTTTAATAGCATGTACTTAACAGTTTATTAGAACTTTCATTTCTCACACTGGCTTTAGTGAATTCATGTTAAATTTGCTTTGTTAAATTTAATTTCACACTAAGCTTAAGTTTTCCATACAGAAATTTATTTTTCAACTAGTATATTTCAGTCTGGCTAGAGTAAGCACTAAATGTTAATAAGAACAGCTGAATCTTTATTTTATGGTTCCACGCTCCCAGCTCATGCTCTTAGAACTCCTGTGCTGCTTAGATTTCACAGGTCATTAGTACAATTATGAGAGCCTCTTCCACTGGCTGTATGTCAGAGAGACATTTAATTAGAGATATTGAGGTTTTAAAACTGTCTAGTGCACATGTCTATGACTACATGAAATGACTTTATATAGGAGGTATTTCCTTTGTAGATGAAGAGAACAGATATGTCCATAAAATTCATTGTTCAGAATAGAGAAAATGCCATGGAAAAGAATTGATTGTTGTTTCCATAGAAATCCAGGATCATGATACATTGAGTTTTCTCTAATATTGTAAAGTTCATATTGCTTGGTTTGAAGATATATCAGTTTTAGCAATACATTCTCTCTATTTTTAAATATCATAATTTCTGTATGTACTTGACACATCTTAGAATGTTTACTCAGTCCACACCTTTCAAACTTTTAATAAAATTCTCTGCCTGTTAATAAACAGGTAGTTAGCCTGTGGTATGAGATTTGCCACTGTCACAGTTGACTTGTGTAGACATTTGGTTGAAGTTAGATCAATCCTAAATACCTTTCCATGAGTTTGGAATTGGGACATAGCATAGTCTCTGTTATGCACTTAAATTAGTGTGGCAAAGATTGGTGGGGAATGACTTCCTTGGCTGTGAATACACTGAGATCCAAAATGATTTACATTTCAAAGTAAAAGAATGAAAAATGCACATGTTGAAATGCAAAGTGAAGATACCCTTGTGACCCAGATTGAAAAGAGAGCAATCACATTGAAGAGTTCTAACAATTTCTGACTCTTGTTCCTTGTAAGATTTAACTCTGCTCTCTGCCATTGGGTTTCATTTGGAGAAGTTAATCTGCTGACAATAAATTCCTTCCCATCACCCACTTTTTTCTGTAACTAATTAGGGTGAGTTACTGATATTTCCATTCAGAAGAGCTTTGACTATAACCTCATGGCTCAGCATGAAATGGCCTGGTTAGTAATTAGGGTCAATAATAGAACTGAATACTTGAAATAACAATGTGAGGGTTTACTTTGAATTACAGAATATTCGAGCTGAAATGGATTTAGAGATCATCCAATGAACTACCTGTTTTTTTTTTTATCTCCTCACACTCAAGAAGGCAACTAAATCACACGTGTACTAAATTACTTTTTATACAGGTATATTTTAAATTTACCATTCTATAGATTAGTAGTTAACAATTTTCATAGACTAAGATAAAATATTTACCATCTTTGAGAACCAATGGAAATGATCTTTTTTTATCTTGGCTATGTATTATGAAATATAGTTTTTAAGGGGAAAATGGAGATGTGAGATAAGGTTATCTTCCAACAAAAATGCTATTCAGTGAACAAGAAACACTTTTGAGTGTAAACTGATATTTGCATCAAAAATATGATATAATTAGTAGTAGATCTTACCAAAGAGATAGAAGCTTACACACTGAAAATATATTACTGAGAGAAATTAAAGAGGACTTAGATGAAAATATAATACTATGTTTATGTTTCAGAAAACTCAATGTTGTCAGATATCAATTCTTTCAAAATTGATTTGTAGACTCAGCATATTACCAAACAAAATCATAGCAGATTATTTATTCTCCTCCGCCTCCTTCTCTTCTTCCTCTTTTATTTCTCTAATAAATTTGGAGGAGCTATAATTGAAATGACTTCTTGAAAAATATATATGTATTTGGAGAAATTATACTACTCAAGTTAAAGATTTTTTATAAAGCTACAATAATTAAGGCAGTTGTTGAATTGACATTGAAATGGGTTAACAAAATAAAGTCCAGAAATAGTTACACCCATAAGTAGACAATTGGGAGAGAAGTAGGTCAACTTAGGGTTTATTTTGATGAGAAGTTAGGCAAAACTGACGAGGATGAAAATGAACTTGAGAAAAAGAGAGAAATCAAAGTTGACACTGAAGTTTTTGGCCTAGATAAGTGGATTTTTTTCTTGTTTTCAGTGCTTTACTGATTTTTGTGGCCTCACTCTGTCTGCTCTGTACAAATCAGCACTCAGAGAGGGCTTTCAGCTCTGTAGCTGGATTAAAATTTGTGACTACATGGGGAGGTTCTAGTGCAAACAAATGTCTGACTTTTTCCCTTTTATTTATTTTATAAACTTATATTTATTTGTTCAATTTCAGTTGACATACAATATATTAGTTCTAAGTGTACACCCTAGTGATTAAACACTGTAACTTGGGGCCCTGGCTGGTGTAGCTCAGTGGATTGAGCGCAGGCCTGTGAACCACGCGATCCCGGTTCGATTCCCAGTCAGGGCACATGCCTGGGTTGCAGGCCAGTTCCCGGCAGGGGCCAGTTCCCAGCAAGGGATGCATGAGAAGCAACCATACATTGATGTTTCTCTTCCTCTCCCCTTCCCCTCTAAAGATAAATAAATAAATATTAAAAAAAAAAACAAAAAAAAACCACTGTAACTTGGTTGATGATGTGGCAATTTACTGGCATGGAAAACTGAGTGAAAGGTAACCATAACTAAATAAATTATTTATAAACCAATATAAATGAATAAATTACAATAATTTATAAATTACTATAAATAAATATTTCCGAAGATGATTTGGTATAAGGAACTAGAGTTCTCTTAGGAAGTAAGGACTGTTAAAAAACATTTAGAAGATATGTGATAATTAGATGTACAAATTTATAGAACTTGATGAGACCTCTTAGAAGAAGCTAAGGAGTGAGAGGAAATGATTCTCTACCCAGTTTTCACAGGAGACATTAGTCGTTAAAAAAAGACTAAAGAGAAGAAAACTCTAAAGCAAGAGACAGATAAGGATAAAGTCGTTCAGCAGAATTGAGATAATACATACTTCAAGGGATCATGAAATAATAGCTTCTAAAACTGCAAGTAAAATGAGGGGAAAGAGGTAGCTATTAGCTATGGTTACTGATTGGGAACCATAGAGATTGGTGAAGACCATTATATAGCAGTTCTGAAGAAGGAATTAAGGATGGAATTGAAATTAAAATTGGGTTATAGAACTAACAGCACTAAGAAAGTACAATCATTAATTTAAGAGCTTATTATAAGAAGTTTTACTATGGATATTGAAAAAATAAAACAAGGCAATAGCTTGAAGGAACACAGGATTATGGGAAGGTTTTGATCATGTTTTTAATTGTGTTCGTTCTGTAGTATGGCTATGTCAATGAATGTAATCTAAGATAAATAGGGAGAGAGAGATTAATGATGCAAAAGGGGAAAGGTTACATAACTGCATGAGATAAGTCTTAAAAAGTCAAGATAAAATAGGATCCCAATTGAGAGTTACAGGTTTGACCTTTGATTAACTCAGGATCATTTATTTCATTGTAAGCAGGGAAAAACAAAGAATATGGGTCATGATGCAAGTAGTTTTATAAATTGGTAAAGGGAAATAAAGGCAGTTTCTTATTTTTTCCCTTAAATAAATATGTGGTAAAGCTATCAAACTAGAGTAATAGTGGAAATGGTAGTTGTAAAGCAAGATATGAAGGAAAACAAACAACTGGCTCAGGGAAAGGAAAAAATAGTGGATTAATGAGATAGGTGAAAGCCATCTGATGTTTGCAGTCATTATCTTAAATTAAAATGGTCTTGAGTTCTCTTTCTCTTTGCTTTTTCGCTACTTTCTTCAATAGTATCGGTACTCAGTCAGGAGAAGAATGTAGTCTCATTTAATCAGTGTAAAAATGTTGCCAGACATGTAATAGAGTTTAGAATGTTCCCAAGAAGTCAGTATATAAATGGGCTATGGAATTACAGTTGTTAATGGAAAAATGAAGATGTGAGAGAAGGCGAGGGTTATTGGGGAAAGTGGTGCAGTCGGTGAATAGGATGTCTAACTTTGGGTAAATGAGTCTAGAAAAAGAAATTCGGAGTGCTGAACATAGGAAGATACAAGATATTTGTAAAATAATTCAATGTGAGATCCAATACTAATACAATAAAAACTTTTGGGATATGCCAATGTGGTCTATTCAAAGAAGGAGCGGGTGAGTAGGCCAAAAATGTAAGACTGTTAGGTGAACAATCCACATGAGTATTAGAATTCCACAGGATGATGAGAAACATGTATAAAGGAAAACATTAAGTCACTTGATGAAATCATAAATGTACTCTGTAGATAAACTGATGTGTAAATGATTAGCTAGGAGCAATGTCTAGCAATGGTGGATATTATCAGGGTGTGATCATTTTCCTGGTCAGTTTATATCCATATATATTATGTATGTATGTACATATGTATTTAGATTCCTTTTTATTTTTCTCCGGAGGCAATTCATTAGCTCACTTCGTTTCTATCGCCCAGTTCCTGCTTGTTCTCTATACCTGCCTCAATTTTGGTATAAAATCTATTTCCTAAGAAAGGTGTATGTACACTACTTATTCTTACAACACATAATTATTGACTTCTTACTATGTGTCAGCTATACAATGCTGTGTTTGGGTAACTGTCAACTATGATTGGGAAACTTAGAAAACAATCCTTTCCCTTTAGCATTTTTTAAAATTTTATTTGTCTTTAGAGAGGAAGGGAAGGAGAGAAGGAGAGAAATATCAATCTATGTTTGCCTCTCGTGAGTCCCCTGCTGGGAACTGGCCTGCAACCCAGGCATATGTCCTGACTGGGAATCGAAATTCGATCGTGTGGTTCGCAGGCCCACGCTCAGTCCACTGAGCTACACAGCCAGGGCTTCCCTTTAGCATTTAAAATGTGCTAGTCATATGTTTCAACTGATGTTTTCTGAAAATGAGTGGAAGGGGGTTGTTGGGACTCTTCCTGGGAACAGAGGAACTGGCAGGCACCATTTTTGTGATCTCCCTCTGTCTTGATAGCGCCAACAGGGAGTTATATGTAAGCTTCATCATAATCACAAGGCAAAAACCCACTGTAGATACCAAGAAGATAAGAAGAAAGGAATCTAAGCATAACTAAAGAAAGTCATCAAACCACAGAGAAAGAGTACAAGAGAAGATGAGTATAACTAAGGAACTATAAAATAAAGAAAACAATAAACAAAATGACAACAAGTACACACATCAATAATTACTTTAGCCATAAATGGATTTAGTACTTCAATAAAAAGTCAAAGTGAAAAATAGGGAAAAATTCTAAAATTTGGATAGAGCAAAAACAAAACAAAACAAAAGCCTTGAGTAGCCAAAACAACCATCTGAAAAAAACAAAACTTTAAACATCATTCTCCCTGGGTTTAGAAAGCTTTAGTAAAGAAAACAGTGGGATATTGGCATAAAAACAGACACAGAGATCAAAGGAACAGAATAGAGAGCCCAGCAATAAGCCCATGCATATATACATGTATAGTCAGTTCATTTATGTCAATGAGGCAAGAATGCATGCTTGAGAAAGCTTAGTCTCTTTTAAAAATGGTGTTGGGAACACTTAACAGCCACATGCACAATAGTGAAACAGACTACTATCTCATATCATACACAAAAATTAACTTAAAATGAATTAAAAACTTGAATGTAAAACCTGAATATTCTACTTCCTTCCTGCAGCACAGCAAAGGAAGAAGGAGCTCCTACCCTTTGCAGCATCATGGATGGAACTGGAAAGCATCATGCTGAGCGAAATAAGCCAGGCGGTGAAAGACAAATACCATATGATATCACCATTAACAGGAATCTAAACAACAAAACAAACAAGCAAGCAAAATGTAACCAAAGACACTGAAATGCGGAACAGGCTGACAGGGACCAGAGGGGAGAGGGGAGAGAATCACAGGGGAAAAGGGGAAGGACTCATATGAACAAGTATAAAGGACACATGGACAATAACTAAGGTGGGGGTTGGAAATGGGAGGGAGGTGGGGAGCACTGGGGGGCAGGGCTGGGAATCTAAGAGAGAAAACTGTACTTGAACAAGAATTAAATTTAAAACATAAAAAATAAATGAAACCTGAATATTCTAGAAGAAAACATAGGTGGTAAATTCCATGACATGGGTCTTAGTGATTTAGGAGTGGGTGTTCTGACTCCAAAAGCAAAGCCAGAAAAAGCAAAGATAAACCAGTGGTGCTATATCAAACTAAAAAGCTTCTGCACAGCAAAGGAAACCATCAATGAAAGGAAAAGGCAACCTCCTGAATGGGAAAAAATAAAGATCTTCAAGCAAAAATAAAATCAAGGATTAATATTCAAAATATGTAAAGAACTCATACAATTAAACAGCAAAGAACATAATCTGATTTTAAAAATGGGCAGAGTGTTCATTTTTTAAAATGGGCAGAATGTTTTTCCCCCAAATGGGCAGAATAGACACTTTTTAAAAGATTCTATTTATTTATATTTAGAAGGGAGGGGAAGGAGAAAGGGAGAGAAATATCAATGTATGGTTGCCTCTCATGCATCCCCCACTGGGAACTGGCCTGCAACCCAGGCATGTGCCCTGACTGGGAATTGAACTGGGGACCTTCTGGTTTGCAGGCCCACGCCCAATCCACTGAGCTACACCAGCCAGGGCCAAATAGACATTTTTGAAAGAAGACAAACAGGTGTCTGACAAGCACATAAAAAGATGCTCAACATCACTACTCACCAGGAAATGCAAATCAGAGGCACAATGAGATATCACATCATACCTATTTATGCTAGTTACAACAAGTGTTGGCCAGAATCTAGGAAAAAGAGAACACTGTACATACTTGGTGGAAAACTAAAATGGTGCAACCACTGTGGAAACTTGTGCAGCTAGTTTTGAGGTTTCTCAAAAAATTAAAAATAAGCCCTGGCTGGTGTAGCTCAGTGGATTGAGCATGGGCCTGCGAACCAGAGGATCGCGGTTCAATTCCCAGTCAGGGCACATGCCTGGGTTGCAGGCTGGTTCCCTGTAGGCCAACTCCCAGCAGGGGATGCACGAAAGGCAACCATACATTGATGTTTCTCTCCCTCTCCTTCCCCTCTAAAGATAAATAAATAAATAAAATCTTAAAAAAAAACTTTAAAAAAATTAAAAATAGAACTACCATATAATTCAGAAATTCCACTTTGAGTGTTTATTCCCCAAAATTGGGGAAAATTTTTGTGAAAAGATATGTTCCTATGTTCATTGCAGCATTGTTTATAATAGCTAAGATATAGAAACTACTTAAGTGTTTGTCACTGAATGAATGGATAAGGAAGATGTGGTTTGTGTCTAGACAATGGATCACTACTGAGCCATAAAATGAATGGAATCTTCCCATGGGCAACAGTGACTGACCTTGAGCGTACTATGTAAAGTGAAAGAGGTCACACAGAGAAAGACAGATACACTATGATCTTGCTTGTATGTGAATTCTAAAAACAAACAAACAAACAAAAAAACACAATGGATACTGAGAACACTGTTGTGTGTTCTAGGTGAAAGGGTTTGGGTGATGGGCAAAATGGGTGAAAGGGGATGGGGGTTACAAACTCCCAGCTGTGAAGTGAATAAGTTGTTGGGATATGGTGTGCAGCATGGCGTCCACAGTCAGTGGGATTGTGGTGTAGGTTTGGAGGTTTCCGGGCAAGCAGATTTTGAAAATTCTCATCACACGCATACACAGATGCAAAAAATTGTTATTTTTTATGATGACAGATGGTGTCTAGGCTTATTCTGGTAATTATTTTGAAATGTATACAAGTGTCAAATCATTAAGCTATAAACATGAAACTAATATAATGTATATTATACCTCAGTTTTTTTAATGTTAAAGTAAGTGCCACTCTTCCACAAACACATTACAAATTATAATGAAAGTATATCTCAGATAAATTTATCCCACACATATAGACATTCATTACATATTCAATAGCATGAAAGTATACAATAAAAGAGAAAGAAATAAACCAGGAAACCAGTCATTAAATAGTTTGTACGTATAAAAATGGGTGTGGTAAATCAAAGCTATTTTGTAGCAAATGTTCATGGTAGATTAGTTTGAGAAAGAGAAATTAAATTTCATAATAGTAAGATCATATTTGGGAATTGATAAATAAGTTGTATATTTATGCTAAGAATACTATACCTCAAAAAGACTAAAATAAACATTGCTACAAACAAAAATGTGATTTTTCACATAAAGATATTGGAAAACACATACATAACACACTAAAGAATACATATGCAGGCATACTTCATTTTTTAAAATTTTATTTTATTGTTGCATTTTTCACATGTTGAAGATAAGAGCTCCAACCAGCAAAAGGAGTATAAATAACCAAAGGCTCAGATGGTTAGCATTTTTAGCAATATTTTTAAATTAAGGTATGTACATTATTTTTAGAAATAAGGCTCTTGTGCAATTAATAGACTACACTAAATCGTAAACATAACTCTTATACTCACTGAAAAACCTAAAATATTTGTGTGACTCACTTTATTTCAAAACTCATTTTATTGTTGTAGTCTGGAATGAACCTGTTATCTATCGAGATAGGCCTGTATTATGTATGATTCCATATGTAAGTCAAGTTCAAAGAGAAATAAAACTTTTCAAACTTATATAACTGGTGATTGAAAAATGGAGATAATTTATTAACCCAATTCTGATTATATAACACACAGATAAGGTCTGTCTGGAAAAAGTCAAACCATTGTTCATATAATGAGAAGGGTTTATGCAACATCAGTGTAACCTGGAAGCCAAGGGGAGTGGACTGGAATGTGTGTGTGTGTGAGCAATGACAACTTCACTGTACCAGTCAGTGGGGGTGGTAGATGCTACTGAGTGAGCATTTGTACCGTGTGGCTGTCACAGTCTAAATGACTGAGCAAGCAGAGTAATGAATCTGTATCAAATTTTGCATTAAGCTTGAACATTCCTCTGCAGAAATTATTTGAATGACTCAGAAGGCTGCAGCTATGGGCAACCGGTGATTGGCAACTTTATCACGACAACAGGCCCACTCATGAATCAAGTTTCTTCGTAAATTTTGGAGAAACATCAAATCACCCACATGATTCAACTCCCCTTCTGCCTATATTTGGTGCCCTGAGACTTCTGGCTTTCCCCCAAATTAAAATCACCTTTGAAAGGGAAGATATTTCAGACCATGATGAGATTCAGGAAAATATGACCCAGCAGCAGCCTTCTGAGTCATTCAAATAATTTCTGCAGAGGAATGTTCAAGCTTAATGCAAAATTTGATACAGATTCATTACTCTGCTTGCTCAGTCATTTAGACTGTGACAGCCACACGGTACAAATGCTCACTCAGTGGCATCTACCACCCCCACTGACTGGTACAGTGAAGTTGTCATTGCTCACACACACACACATTCCAGTCCACTCCCCTTGGCTTCCAGGTTACACTGATGTTGCATAAACCCTTCTCATTATATTAACAATGGTTTGACTTTTTCCAGACAGACCTTATTGATGGTGACTGGGAGAAGTGTGTGAGGTCCCAAGGCACTTACTTTAAAGGGGACTGAGGCATTGGTGTTCTATGTACAGTGTTTCTTTTCCTTTACCTTCTTCAGTGAATATCTCTATGTTTTATATTACATGACTGGATGCCTTCTGGACAGACCTTACCTATCTCACACATGCTTACACACACTCCCATTCACATGAATAAATACCTGCATACATACAACATGTTACATTGATTTAAGAGATAACATTGGTACTTGGAAAATATTTGCTTGATTTAGAAATGTTTAATGACTATGATGATGAAAATATAAATTGGTGAGATTAATTTTACTCTCAAAGTTAATGTCTTCAGATATTGAAAGTGAAGATAATTACATTGCCCCTGATTTTTCAGTTTTTTCCACCTCAGAAATATACTCAAAATAATAAAACATTATCTGCTTTTTATGCTTTAATGATCACTATTTATAACATCAGAAGAATGTTATTAAGGATGTTATTTATACTCTTTTACTATAAAAGCTATAACAATTATATACTGAGTGATCAGAAGTGAATCTATAAGGAATCAAAAATTTAACAGCAAGTTTTTTGTCAATACATGTTTGTTTAGATTTGTTGCTATTGTTTGACATATAATTTATTTTCCAAATACTTTGTTTATTTTGATGTGTAGATGGTACATATGTGGGAGTATGTGGGGGGGTAGCTGCTATGAATTAGGTACAATATAATGATGAGTAGATAACTTTTTCATTTTTATAAAGTTTGATAGAAGCTTTTTATCAAAAACTGAAAGAATACAAAACATTTCTAAGTAGACACCATCCTATATTAACAATTGTTTGATGGTATAGTAAGTAGATACAGAGAAAGAAATACAAAATAATTTTGAAAAGATTTTGATAAATACAAACACAATTCTATATTTTTAAAGTAAATATTTTAACAACATATAACCTACCTATGCAGAATATGTGCATTTTTCCATAAATTTTCACAAAATGATACTTGTGTATAGCTAGTACTCAAATAAAGAAGGAAAACAGAATGTAACCTGTGAATCTTGCTTCTTTACTTCTTCCAGGTACCACCCACCCCAAAATAATTACAAAATAAATACCTTTCTGCTTTCTAATAAGATAGTATTACCTATTTTGGAAGTTGATATACAGTTATGTTCCGCATAATGATGTCTTGGTCAAGGACAAAGCACATACAATGGTGGTTCCGTAAGATAGTAATGAAGCTGAAACAGTCCTATTGTGTAGTGACATCATAGCCATCTTCTTGTTGTCAAACCAGGCATTACTTATGTGTTTGTGATGACGCTGGTGTAAACTTACTGGGCAACCATTTATATAAAAGTATAACATAAATTTATGTATAGTACATAGTACTTGACAATGTTAAACTACTGTTGCATGTTTACTACACTATACTTCTTCACTACTTTAGAGTATATTCTTTCTACTTAAAGACATTAGTTGTAAAACAATGTTATATTTTGCCAGCAGTAGCTTAATACATCTCCTGTTTGCTGTGTTTTTTGATTGCATCATTTTCTCATGCTTAATTTAATCTCATGTTGTTTTGATAAAGTAACATATTGTACATATTTGTAGTGACATTAGTGACACTAGTCAGTACTAGAGTTTTTGTGAGCTCATTTTTTTCTTTATGTCTTTCTTTATATACTTTTCCTTTTAAACATTTGGGAAATATTTTGGAAGCCAATTAGACCTGTTTTTTTTTTTCTCAAGGTTGGTAATTAAGAGGTATAAGCATGTTAGTATTGTTAGCCCTGGCTGGTGTGGCTCTCAGTGGATTGAATGCCAGCCTGTGAACCAAGCTACTGAGTAGCTTGGGCATGTAGTAGGCTATACCAACTAGATTTTAGTATGTACACTTTATGACGTTCTAACAACAACAAAATCGCCTAATTTCACATTTCTCAGAGCACATCCTGTTCTTGAGCAATGCATGGGTACACATAGAATCATGTCTTGTGTGAACAGATTTACTTTTTTCATATAAATTTTGTGAGAATCATCAGATTTTTTATGTGTAAGAAGAATTGCTTCAGTCTTGTTCCTGAATAATACTTCTTTGTATAAATATATCACAATTATTATGTGACAAATGGTCCATACCACAAATGATAAATATATCAGTTTTGTTGGGCATTTTGGTTGTTCTTATTTTTGTCTATTATAAACAAAAAATTGGGGGGTGTATATTTATATACATTTTTATTGGATATATAACTAGGATTATAATGGGTAGATCATGAGTTATATGTATATTTAGCATAAATATATACTGGCAAGATTATTCTTCAAAAGGGTTGTGACATTTTACATGTGAACCGTATATGAGTTTCAGATGATCCATATCCTTACCAAATGTGTTATTGTCTTTTTCACTATATTTTCATGGGTCAATAATAGTAAAACATGTTGGCTTTAGCTGAACTGCCCTGACAACTAATAAAGTTGATTGTCTTGTTGTACACCTTGTTAGATATTTAGATATCCACTTTGATAAAGTTCTATTCAAATTCTGCCTTTAAAAATATTCCCTGGAGAGTTTTTGTGAGCTCATTTTTTTCTTTATATCTTTCTTTATATACATGTCCTTTTAAACATTTGGGAAAATTTTGGAAGCCAATTGGACCTGTTTCTTTTTGCAGGGTTGGTAACTAAGAGGTATAAGCATGTTCAGATTGTTAGCCCTGGCTGGTGTGGCTCTCAGTGGATTGAATGCCAGCCTGTGAATCAAAGGGTTTCCAGTTTGATTCCCATTCAGGACACAGGCCTGGGTTGTCGGCCAGGTCCCCAGTAAGGGGCACCCACAGGCAGCTTTGTCCTTCTCTTTCTCTCTCCCCATCTTTCTAAAAATAAATACATAAAATATTTTTTAAAGGATGTTCAGATTTTTTAATTTGGTTTCGTGTCATGGTTTTCAATTTTATAATGCTAGAAAATAAGATAATTTAATTACCTTCAAGGCATGGTTTATTTTTCCCATGCATTTAAATTTTTAAAAAATCGTGATGAAAATTTATTTTTTTACATATTTCTTTATTTTCATCCAGATTTTCATGGTTTTATTCAGAGATATTTTTTTCTGTCCTTAGTCTATTAGCAACCAGGTCTCCAGTTCTGGTTTATCTGATTTTGGTTTTAACTTTCTCCAGATTTTTAAAAGCATTAGACTTATTATAGAATTGCAGCTAGGCATCTATTTCCTTTCAGTACTTTCAAGATGCTGGCATGTCAGTTACTTGAATTTTGTTTTACATCATTTGTGTTAAAAAGCCAGGTGTAAAGGAAGGGAAGGGACTAGTTAAAGAACATGTATGAATGACCCATGGAAATGATACATGGGCCGTGAGAGTGATGGGTGGGTTGGGCAGAGGAGAGCAAGGGGGGAAAATTGGCACAATGGTGAAAGAACAACAATGAAAAATCTTAAAATAAAAAAGAAATTAAATTAAACAAACAAACAAAATAAGTCATTAACCAGTCTTATAATTTTTCCATGTAAGATAATGTCTCTTTTTTTCCATTTGTTTTCAAAAACATGTTCTGTTTTTCTATGGCTTTGTGTCTATTATCATTTTTGGAAATTCCTCAGACATTTTCTCTCTTCTTTTGTAATTTTCTTTTTACACTGTGTTGTAATTTACATATACCGAATTCCACAAATCTTGAGTTTATATTTGGATAAATCTGGCTGGTTTTTTCAACTATCTAAAGATTTCCCAATCAATGTATAGGAGAAAACCTTTGAAAGCGTGAGTATGAAAAGCTATTTAGATAGGGTACCAAAAGCATAGTACATGAAATAAAAAAAAATTGCTTAATAAATTAATGTAAAAAATAAAAAGCAACAATTTTTTTTGCTTTTTAAAGGTACTCTTAAAGAATAAAAACACAACTAATGATCAGAAGATACTTTGCTAACTAGAGGCATGAAAGCAATTTTTATTGAAAACATACTAAATGCTCTCCAAATTCAATAATAATATAAAAATGGTTCAAGATTCAAACTCTTAACAAAGAAGATATATAAATGGGAAATTAGTACATGAAACTACACTCAGCATAACCAGTTATTTAATACAGATTAATACACGATGAGGTATTACTGCAGATATTTTGGAATGGCAAAAATGAACAAGGTTGTCTATACACAGTGTTACTGAGGGTGTAAAAGGACTGATATTCTCATGCACTACTGGTACATTTGCTCTGAAAAATATATTGGCAGTTTCTTAAAAACTAAACATACTCCTACTATATCACCCAGCCATTTCACTGCAATTTACCCAAGAGGAAAGATATGCTTATACATACCTTTACATGTAAATGTTACTAGCAGCTTCCTTTGTGATAGCTCAAATCTAGAAATAATCCAAATATCTATCAACATGTAAATGGACAAATAAATTCTGGAATATCAATACAGTAGAATGTAACTCAACACTAAAATGGAACAAACTATTGGTTTGTAACAACTTGGATAAATCTCAAAGATATCAGGTTGAGTGAACATAGGTTTTTATTCTAAAAAAAGACAAAACAATAATGAAACAGAACAGATCAGTGGTTGCCAGGGTTTGAGATGAAGGGGAAGATGTGGTTCCTCCCACAAAGTGAATACAGCATAAGGGGGTTTTAGGAGTGGAGGAACTATTCCGTATCCTGATTGTAGACGTGGTTATAGGAATCTAAATATGTATTAAAATTCATAGAACTGCATACCAAAAAGTAAAATTTACAGTATGTTAAATTAAACAATCAATTTAAAAGGAAAAAGTTAGGGATACCAATATGAATGTGTATATTTTCTTTAGTGAGCATAACTCTGGAAATCTAAAATGTAAATATTTAAGAATGTAAAAAAGAAAGAAGGGAAAGGGGGATGAAACTAAACATATCAGTGAATATCTCATTTTACAGATTTTATGTGGCAATCATGTGCATATTTTACATAAAACAAATTAAATTAAATCAAAATGGAAAAAAACCTCCAAAACTAAAGTAGAAAGAAACAAATTAAATTCAACTGTATTAGTTTTCTATTAATGCCATAACAAATTACCATTCATTTAGTGGCTTAAAACAGCATAAAGTTATTATCTTAAAGTTTTTAAGGTGAGAAATCCAGTAGGGATTTCACTGGATTAAAACCAAGTCCACTGGGAGAGAATCCTTTTTCCTTGTTTATCTAGTTTCCTGGCAGAATTTCGTTCCTATGAGGGTAAGACCAGGGTCCCTAGTCTCCTGTTGACTATAAACAGAGAGTTGCTCACATGCTAGAGGTTGTGGCAGGCTTTATGCGAACCCCTTTCTCTATCTTTAGACACAATAGTGGCTCCTGTGCTTGTCAGGTGCCATGTCTCTAACCCTGTTCTGCTTATATCCACACTCTGACCAAACACTTGGGAGTGGAGATACTGCTCCACTTATAAGAACTAATGTGATTAGCCTGTGTTCACTTGGGTAATCCAGAATAGTTTCTGTACTCTTTACACACCTGCAACATCCCTTGGAAGGGAAGAGAGTGGGGTCATGGGTTTTAGGAAATAGAGCATGGACGTCTTTGGAGTGCATTATTCTGTCTCCCTCATTAACTTTTAACATAATCTCACATGCACACACACACAGTGTTAACATCATGTTAGGTTAATGAAAGTAATTATGTTAAAGTCAATAATATCCAAAATTATCACATAATTAGAAAAATAGTTAAGTGAAACAGCTGAACTATAAATTTGTTTTGGAAATGTTGGTGTGAGTCCACAATGTATTTTTACTTAAAAAGGAAAAGCATTAATCATTGCTAGTTCTTTTCAGTGAAAAGGCCTACAAACGATGACTAAAAACCTTCATAACAAACACTCGTAGCATCGATGTAATCTGTAAATAAAAGAAAACCAGCACTTTGAGGGTGTGATTGATCCCAAATTTGAAAGAGTTTTACGAGCCTGGAATAAATTGTCATTTAGAAAGCAATTCAGATAACAAAGATACTAGAGGCATTTCAGAGTGACCTAAATTCTAGCCTAAAATGTCTTATTACCCAAAGGTAAGATTCTTGAACATCAGTGTAAATGTCAATAATCTGAAACATTATATATCAAATATATCAAAATTTATGCATTGTTCCTCTTTGTAATATAATAGAGAAGATGGGAAACTGTAATATTTTTAGTCTTACAGGCTCAAGAAAAATAAACTGTAACTCAGGACTTTCAAGGCAGCAAAAACTTGAGAATTTAACATCTGAATATTCTAAAGAGTAGTAAATAACAAGGTATTTTTTAAATCTGAATTTCCTACATGAATAGTAACTCATGAAAACCAAATAATTGATTAGAGAAAATTTAAATTTCTTTAAAGAAATGTTCCAACTAAAAGAGAAGTATAAATAATTATAAATATCACAATTTTTCCAACATCTAAGAGAGTAATGAATCTAGGTAATAATTATCAAAGTCCATCCATATCATTAAAAGGAGATACATAGAAGTTATGTGCCACCTTGTGGAAATACATGACTCTGCCAATTAAATATTCTGGCCAAAATGGAACCTGAACAATATTAAGATGTTATTTGACTGATTCCCAAATGGCCAATAATTTATCAATCTTCGTCATTTGAAGTAAACCTAAATTGAGATAGAGGTGCAGGTTCTCAGAATTTGATAAAAGTAAAAAGAATAATAATCTGATAAAACCATCTTTTGGCAAGAATAGGAATTAATTGAGTTTTCGAGATACTGTCGGAAGGAATAAAACTTGGTATAAATACTTTGGAAAATGTTTAAAGATGTCTACTAAACTTGAAAAAGCAAGTACTCTATGACTTACCACTTTTATTTCTTTGAATACAGCCAATACAATTATGGAAATAGTTTCATCAAAAGACATATTCATGTATTTTCTTAGTGAGAAAATGTATAATAGTTCCTGGAAACAACTAAAAGGAATAATACATAAATATATAAATTGTAATACATTTTAATGGATTAGTAGTTATAAGAGGGACCGATGAAATTACTACTATACAGAACAACATGCATAAATCTCATGAGGTAGATTTTGAGTAACAGAAACCAGAAACAAAACAATATATATTGTGTGAAGATAAATTTAAAATGAAAATACAGGGGTACACATCTATCACAATAAAAAATCAGAGAAACTATGTCATGAAGAGAGTTATAAAGGCACAACTAGGAATGAGCTAATCTTGTGTTTCTTGATCAGAATGATGGTTTCCTAGATGCGTTTAGTTTGCAAAATTATCATTCTATACTCATCTGATTTGTGCATTTCTCTGAATTAACTTTGTTACAATAGCAAAATTTCATATAAAAACTACTTTACAAAGCAGTTCTAGTCTTGTGGAACCCTTTGAGTTTTTAAGACAGTTTTTGTCATTGAAAAAACATGGGGATATAAGGCCAAAATATAAAATGTTTAAATTATATGTTTATTCCTTATTTTTCATTTTTATTGTATTTTCCCATTACCATTTATCATTCTTTTTTAAAAATATTTTATTTATTTTTTAGAGAGAGGGGAAGAGAAGGAGAAAGAGTGAAAGGAGAAACATCAATGTGTGGTTGCCTCTCATGTGTCCCCTACTGGGGACCTGGCCTGCAACCCAGGCATGTGCCCTGACTGGGAATCGAACCAGCGACCCTTTGCTTCATAGGCCCGTGCTCAATCCACTGAGCCACACCAGCCTGGCCCATTTATCATTCTTAAACTCCCTTTCCCCCTGCAATCCCCACACTGTTGTCCATGTCTGTGAGTCTTTTTCCTGACCCCTCCACCGCACTCTGAGAGCTGGTCATCTGCTTTATATCTATAAGCCTGTCTCTGTTTTTCTTGTTAGTTCAGTTTGTGCATTAGATCCCACATACAAGTGAAATCCTATGGTATTTGTCTTTATCTGACTGGCTTATTTCACGTAGCACAATGTTCTCCAGGTTCATGTGCCAAGGACATTTTTTTTCTTCTTCTTAATAGCTAAGTATCATTCCACTGTGTAAATGTCCCATAATTGTTTTATCCACTCATTTACTTGATGGGCACTTGGGCTGCCCCCATAACTTGGTGATTATAAGCAATACTGCAATGAACATAGGGGTGCTAATGTTATTTAGAATTAGTATTTTGAGTTTTTTCAGACGAATTCCTAAAAGTGAAATATCTGCGTCATTAAGGCAGTTCCATTTTTAATTTTTTTAGGTAAATTCACATGCTTTCCCCATGTGAAATTTATCATCAATCTGCATTCCTAGCAACAGTGGAAAAGTGTTTACCTTTCTCCATATTCTCGCCAGCATTTGTTGTTTGATGATTTATTAACGATAGCCATTCTGACAGATGTGAAGTGGTATCTCATTGTGGTTTAATTTGCATTTTTCTGATGATTGGTGACTTTGAACATTGTTTCATGTCTATTGCCATGTATATGTCCTCTTTGGAGAAGTGTCTGTTTGGGTCTTTTGCCTCTTTTCAAGTTGGATTGTTTTCTTTTTCTTTTTGATAGGTATTGAGTTTTACAAATCCTTCATGAATTTTGGATATTAATCTCTTCTCAGAAGTATAGGCAAATTTGTTCTTTCATTAAGTGGGCTGCTTTTTTATTTTGTAGATGTTTTATTTTGCTGTGCAAAAACTTTTTAGTCTGATATAGTCTAATTGTTTATTTTTTATTTTGTTTCCCTTGCCTAGGGGGACATATTAGAAAATATAGTGCTACAACCAATGTCTAAGATTTTTCTGCCTATGATTTCTTTTAGGAATGTTATGGATTTTGGTCTAACACTTAAATCTTTAATCCACTTTAATTTCACTCTGTATGTGGCCTGAGAAGGTCCAGTTTCATTTTTCTCTACATATCCGTCCAATTTTCCCAACACCATTTATTGAATAAACTATCTTTATCCAGTTGTGTGTGCTGGCTTTGCCTATCAAATATTCATTGGCTATAGAGGTGTGGGTTTATTTCTGGGTTCTCTATTCTGTTCCATAATAAAATATTTTTAGAATATAATTAAGTAGAAGTATAATTTTCAGTTAACAGCTTTAAAAAATCTATAAAATGTTGAAATAAAGAGAGAAGTATGATAAATAAAAATGAAATAGCCTTACAAATAGTAAGGACACAGTATGAAGCTTAAAAGTAGCCTTGTAAATTGTAAATTATAAATTTATTACTTATGACTTACAGAATTCATAAGTAATATAACATCTGTGTTTAAAAAAGAGACTACTTTAAGGTATGGATAAAATATATATTTTAATGTACCCATATTTTTCAGAAAAGAGTTTTAAACAACTTAATGTTTTAGTATCTGCAGTATTTCTAACTGCAGGTGTTCAAAATGATTAAAAACTTTGAGCCATAAGCATGTACTACAGCTTTAAGACACATTAGTTACTTGAAGTAGGATTTAAATTTATATTAACTCTTTTTACATACCTATCCTTCAGTGTACCCTTATACATTAACTGAGAAATGCTAGTATTCTGAATAGTAAATCTTTTATGAGGCTTTTAATATGATGTTCCTGAAAGCTCAGTAGTTTCACTGGTCACGCACTGAAGTTAAGTAGAAAGAAAGATACCAGTAACCTTTCAATGACAGCTTCATGGAAGGGTATGAAGACAGTTGTAGAATATTTTCCTACATAAAAAAGTTTCCTTATTTAATTTGAATTCATAAAGGATTTAGCAGCAAAATTTCAATAAAACATTTAATGTCAAACTATTTGGATTAACATTTTACAGATGTTTTATTACTTCTTATTGCATTTTGTCACCAAAGTTCTTGAGGCTTTCTTTAATTTTTGCGTTAAGATTAACCCATTTTTAATTATTCTATTATTAAATTGTGTTGCAAGTGAAGCAAGGTATAAAGCTTGCTTCAGAAGGCAGAAGATTGTCAGAAGACAGTAATGTGACATTTAACAACCATATTTTCTAGTCATCAACTTCTTATTTGATGGAGTCTCTGGCACAGTTTTATACTCCCATCAATTCAAATACCATGAAAAAGCTGAAAGGGAAAAAAGCCACGGTTGCAAATAAATGAATTCATTTTATATTTTGAATGATTCTCGGAAAGTCACCAGGCCCTGATAGAACCATTTCAACTTAAAATGGAATATGTGTAAATTATCCAAGCATTTGTTTTCTAGTCACTTGCCTCTAGTTCCAAGACACTTTTTTCTGCGTTTTTTTGAAAAGCACCTTTGATATCCATGTTCTCTGAAAGCAGGTAAAGTAAGCATACGTGTTTATCACCTGAATAGAACCTGTTGCTGGAGAGGTAAAATCGTCTGCTTTGTTATGAACATTTGAGTGGCAGTCAATGCTATTTTGCTGTTGTAATGAAACTTAAATATTTGATAAATTCAAATCACACAATTTTATTTATTTTATTTAACAGTTTGAAAGAGACCAGAAAATGCAACATCATGTCTCTGCTTATTGGTCATTTGTAACGCAGGTACCCTAAGGTTGTTCTTCCGATTCCTGCAGAAAAAAGGGGGTTCGTGATCAGGTATAGAAACCCCAAAATATTAAGTGCCTGAAATTAATAGATATTTATGCTCATATCTCATTCATAAAAGTATAGCCAAGTCCTTCTGAAAGAAACATGAGAAGTGTAATCCAGCCGGGTGTCCCTCTATATTGCCGTGTGATAAAGAGAACGAGTTTTGTTTTTTTCTTTTTAAGAGTTCCTCTAAAGTTAATAACAGACGTAGGTGTTGGTTACGGTAGATTAAGAGAAATGGGGTAGTAGGAGAACATTTCAAGCCAAAGACACAGGAAAATATCTTTATACACACAGGTTTTAATGTCAGTCCTTGACACAAACTAAAGGAATGACCTTAAGTTACTTTTTGGGGGATCTTACACTTTGTATCTTTAAAACAGGCAGTTTGGGTTACCCAATATTTCTTAAATTTTAGTGACCAAAAGAAAAAAGAAAACCATGTGGGTGAGCATGTGCACACTCGTGTGAATCTGAGAACCTGGAATTTCTAATAGACTTAGATGAGCAGGACAACCTTACAGTACTTAAATGCTTCTAGTGCATGTAAACTGTTAACTTAAAATTAAAAAAAAAATGTGAGAGGTAGCAATTGTTTTTTGTTTGTTTGTTTTTGGGAGAAAAAATAATTCCAATTTGGGGCATAGATCAGGAAACCCAAATTACATCTTGATTATGGGATGATGGCATGGAGTTTTCATGAGAATGGAAAGAGAGATAATTACATGAATAAAAGAAATACATTTCAATTGCTACCAATAAGCTAAGTTATCCTTCACCTTCACATGCCTGTTTACTGATTTTAAAGAACGTCCAAGATTATCAGTCCTTGTGGTTGGGGGGGTCTGCTTTCCTGTCAGATTGACAAACAGCTGTTTGTAAAACAATGTTGCTTTGGCCCAGTCCCAAGTTTATTTCTCTCAAATAAACTTTGAGAGAAAGTTTATTTCTCACATTCTTATGATTCAAAGAGTAAGACCTAAAATGACTTTGCTCTGGAATGGAATTCCAATTCCATTTGAAATGGCTTCACTTATATTATTTTTCTCAATATCATATGTGACACTTGGAAAACTCTAAATTTAGTATTCTCTAAAATCCCATTTAGCTCCAAATTTTGAATCTAAATAGCCATGAAACAGAAAAACATACTATATGAAACACATAGAGGAGAGTCTTTGGAAGTCATTTAAATTGTGAAGAGCAAACCTATTGGAGTTGGGCAAATATACCCATACCAAAAATGGAGAAAGGTAGTTTTGAGAATAAGTACTAGTTACAAAGGATCAGTTGATAAGTTTGTCCATAGTAAAATGATGAGTTTCCCTTTATGAAGACTTACACAAAGAGGTAGACAAGGAATATGTAACATATAAACAACACATACAACCAACAAAGGATTAATGTCCTAAATGTATAACTTGATAATAAACAGAAAGATGACCTAAATTTTGATGAGAAAAAGATATATAATCAAATCAAAAATGGACAAAAATTTAATACCAGCCATTTAAAAAAGGAAATTCTTATGATCAATAGTCAACTAATAATCTCTCATTCCTAGAAGCTACTTTTCTCTATTTTTGAACATTGATACACATTTCCCTCACACCAGTGGGCTCCATCTTTTCATTGTTTATGATTTCCAAATGGCAAATACATCTATGAAAAGAAACTCAACATTATCAAATATCAAGGAAATGCAAAATAGCAACCAATGTAAGTTATAATTCCATATCCACCAGAATGGCAAAAATTTCAAAGTTTGACAATACCAAATGCTGACGAAGACATACACTAATAAAATACATTACACGGTATCATTGATAGTAAAATATAATATTTGAAAAACAGTGGTATTATTCAGAAATGGTGAAACTTTGTATTATAGATAATCTAGAGAAATGCATATTTATACTGAAAGACAGGTACAACATGTTTATAACAATATTGCTCCAAAAACAGAAACTTTGTAAAAGTCTTTAGTACATTCTAATCCTAACAAATAGAATACTAAACATATAACAGCCAGCTTTATCAATATAACTTTGGTTGGCACAGTACTAAAAGGAAAATTGAGATTTGAGAAAATTAATTTTCCATATGAATTAGATTATATGAAATCATAAAAACATAATTAAAAATGAAGGAGAAAATTAAAATACCACTTTTAGATATGAAATCTGTTACATGGCGTCATCCTGAATTCTACATGGCCTAATAGATTTGGTCGACTACAAGAACATAAGCCAATCAGGTACTATGAAGTCAAATAAGACCCGAGTAATAAAATTTCAGACTATTAATACAAACAAAAATTCCAAGATCACGTAAGATGACAGTCCCATTTTTTTTTCTCTTGGTTATTCAACATTTGGAAAAGGGGCTTCACTTAAAAGTCACTGAAGTGGTGCCTTGATCTAAAGGCTGAGAACCCTCTGAAGCAAAAGAATATGTTTAGCTAAGCTTAGACACCCAAATGGTTCAGAGACTATTAAATAAATCAACTTTCTTGAGATAAGCTTGCTAAGTAAATATGGGGAGTAGCTCAATTTAAAACTTGTTTCATGCTGCCCTGGCTGGTGTGGCTCAGTGGATTGAGCCTCAGCCTGCAAACCAAAGGGAGCCACAGGTTTGATTCTCAGTCAGGGCACATGTCTGGGTTGCAGGCCAGGTCCCCAGTGGGGGCTGCATGAGATACCACCAAACATTGATGTTTCCCTCTCTCCCTTCATTTCCCTCTCATATAATAAATAAAATCTTTTTTAAAAAACTTGTATCATGCTCTATTTCAAGAAAGTATGGAAGTTTTTAAATTTTTTTGCTATTTTTGTTTGTTTTTGGTTAATGAAGGAGATTAAACAATTGAAATATAGCACCAAAAAACCCCCATATTTTTGGTTTTGTTCTTTTACCATTAATAATACTCCATGATTAGTTCTGATTCAGGTTTCAGCACTGGAGAAACAGTTTGATTAAATTTTGTCAAAATTATCTTTGCCTTATAGAATTCATTTTACTTTCTGAAACATAAAGTTTTATAAAACTCTTCTTTTTAGGTATATTATTAATTTTTTAAAAAGTATATGATTCTAACTATGTTACAAAAGAATGTTTTTTTGAAAGAAGAAAGAACTTTATCTGCTAGTATTAATTTGTATTATAGCTCTCATATCAGATAGATTTTTTAAAAAAGAATGTTGTTCAATTCTTAAACCAGTTACAAGCTTTCAAACATTTTTTCTACACACATGCCTATTCATTTCCTTTCTACATTATAGATCACAGGAATGCAATTTTTTCTGCTTGTGTTTAAGTGGGAAGTACAAAACTACTCATCAAATTTTGACATTTAGATTTCAGTTGTGACTTTGCCTGTGGTTAAGACAATTGTAAATCCCCCAGTGATTTATCCTCAGTGATTCAAATTGCATTCTAGCGAAAATTGTTCCTAACCGGGCTTAATTTAAGTAGAATCCTTAGATGAGTTTCCTCTAAACCAAATGTATTCGTGACTCAATGTTATTGAATTGAAATTTATGATCATGTCCTTAAGGGTGTTATGGTCATTTCACTTCTAAATTTTGAAGTACTTATTTTAATGTATGCATAAGGGTTGTTTTCCCAAGCAAGATGTAGACTTGATCATTTGTAAACGTAAACAATTGTATGAGAGAGAAATAGCATGATATATAATGACTGGACCCTTGTTTCCTATTTGTTCTTAAACTTTTAATAATTTTTAATGTGAAATATTACACCAAGGACCTACCAATTATCATATATATATATATATATATATACATACACATATATATCATGTACTGTTACACCTTCAAATAAATTATGAGAAAATTTGTTATAATGTTATGATGAAGCTTTTCAATTTATGGTGCATGAAGGGCAGATGTCCAAGGGTGAAATGAGTGCACTTACCATTGTCAAAGGTCTCCTGCTTTGCCCAGTGTGCACTCTGTGTCTACACTCCCTTGGATGGCCTTGTGACCAAGGAGGAAGCATTCTGGCACATCGTCACTTTCTTATAAAACAGGCGAGTCTCAGAGAGCTACTGCAGTGACTTGGATATTCTAGGCACACACATGTAAACAGAGTGCCCTTCATTATAAGGCAGTTTTATGCCCTAAAAAGAAGGTGAATAAATTCAGGACTGCAGAGGTTAGTAGAGGGCAAGAAAGCACAAAGATGTAGAGATTTAAGAGCCTGAATAATGCCCAAGGAAAAACTGCAAAAAAAAAAAGTACACATTTGTCAAAATAAGAGTAAAAGGTCAGCCTACAATCCCAATTTTTCTGTAAAATAGAAAGTTAGGTGATGTCTAAGAAAGCATTCTAATTTAGGTCAATTTCCTCTCAAGGTTGTTTTTAGTAAATTCTACCACCGATTAAGCAAAGATTTACAGGTAATCTGTGCAGAGGAATTTATACTGCCACACATTAACAAAAGTTGGAAAATAAAACATAGTCAAAGTCTTAACTTCTTGCCCTTATGGTACTGAAACTCTTTTAATGGCATTTTAAACTTGCTTAGTTTAATCCCTCTGTTAATTTAAAAGACATAAAATCCAATAGTTTTATTGTCATACTTTATTTTGCCCTCTGTGGACCTCTATTTTAGTTCATCTCATGGTAGTGTTAGGCAGGCAAATAGCCTCAGCAAACTGCCTCTCGACTGTCCTACCCATCACTGTGTCATGAACTAGAGTGGAGATACGTTATCTTCCCTGATTTTACTTCTGCTCTCTATTCTTCAAATGTATAATGAATATGAAATACTGTAAGGTTTTTTTCAAGCCAGGTAGGCATGCAGTATGTTGGTGTTGTTTTATTTAATTAATGTTTTTTTTGAATATTGTGAATGATCCATGTCTGTTACCTAGGTAAGGGCTCGATTTTGGGAGGGGACTGGCCGAGGAAGAGACAAGTCATACAGTTCTTTATTGCTTCTTCCTGTTCCAAATGAGATGGTAGCTCTATGTTATTTACAGCTACTCTGTCCAAGGAGATGTTCCTTGGAAATAAACTAGTGGACTCTGTGGCATTCTGTCTATATGTAAGCAGTATTCTGAATGAGTTTAGTCATGATTTGAGGACATAAAACTCTCTGGGACTCAGATAAATGTATGATGATTGTCAGAGGGAAGAGTGTTGGGGTGGTAAATAAAGGGGGGTAAGTGGTGGTGGACGGAAATTTGGCTTGGGCTGGCTACATAATGTAACTCAGAATTGTATAGTTGAAACCTATATAGTTTTATTAACTAATGCAAGCTCAATAAATTTAATTTAAAAAACTCTCTTGGGACAATTCCTTACTGTAGGATCCTCATTGCTGCAGGGTCGCATACACCTGAGAATTAATATAATTTGTTATTTCCATTTCTAACAATGTCTCTAGCCCAGAAATAACCCCATGTTTCTATAGTCAATTAGTATTTGACAAAGGAGGCATGAGCATACATAGGAGTAAAAATATTCTCTTCAATAAATGGTGTTGGAAGAACTGAACTGGTACGTGCAAAAAAATGAAACTAGACCACCAACTTACACCATATACTAGAATAAATGCAAAGTGGATGAAACACTTAAATAATTATGTTGTGATAGCATAAAATCCTAGCAGAAAACATAGGCAGCAAAATGTCAGAGAGCCCACGTAGCAATATTTTTGCTGATATATTTTCGAGAGCAAGGGGAATAAATAAAAAGTAAAAAAAGGGACTACATCAAATTAAAAAGCTTCTGAATGGCTAAAGAAACCATTATCAAAATGCAAGTGGAACTGACCATGTGGGAGAATATATTTGCCAATGATACATTGGACTAGGGTTTAATATCAAAAATATGTAAATGATTTATGATTCAATACCAGGAAGATAAACAATCCAATAAAAAATAGATAAAGGACCTGAATGGACACTTGTCCAAGGAGGACATACAGAGGGCCTGTAAATGGTGAAAGATGTTCAACATCACTAGCCATCAGAGAAATGCAAATTAAAATCACAGTAAGTTATAACTTTGCACCTGTCAGAATGGGCATCATTAATGAATCAGTAACAATCAAGCAATGCTAAGCATGTGGAGAAAAATCAACCTTATTGAACTGTTGGTGGGAATCAAACTGGTGCAACCCCGGTGGATAACAGTATAGAATTTAGCTAAAAAATTAAAAATGAAAATGACTTTTGACCCTGTGATTCCATTGCTGGGAATATACCCTAAGAATCCTGAAACACCAATTCAAAAGAACTCATGCACCCCAGTATTCATAACAGCACTATTTATAATAGCCAAGTGCTGGAAGCAGCCTAAGTGCCCATCAGTAGATGAATGGATAAAAAACAACAACATGGTACATCTACACAATGGAATACTGGACAACAGAAAGAAAGAAGGAACTCCTTCTTTTGTGACAGCATGAGTGAAACTGGAGAATATTATGCTAAGGGAAATAAGCCAGTCAGTGAAAGACAAATACCATATGATTTCACTTGTAAGAGGAATTGAATTAACAAAATAAATTAATGAACAAAATAGAATCAGAGACATGGAAACTTAAAACAGACTGAAAATGACCATAGGGGGGTGGGGAAGGGGATAATCATGGAAAGAAGGAGAAGGAATCAATCAAAGAATATTTACAATTGACCCATGGACAATAATGTCAGGATTGACTATGGGAGTTGGGTGTGAGCTGTATGGAGGAGAGCAATGGAGGAAAAACTGGGACAACTTACTAGAATAACAATTTAAAAATAAAATAGTAAAATGATGGGAAAAAACGTGTATTGCAAAAGTGGCCATACTTCTTTAACATTTAGGTGCTATCTAGTCCATCAATAAGTAATACATATCTGTTAGAATCATAATAATATACACAATCCTTGTAGACTGGGTACTATAGGGTAAATGGAGGCAGTTTGTCTCCCTCACCCATATGTCTGGGGGACTAAGGTAAGCTGTGTTCTCATAGCGTTCAGCCTAGGTCCAACAAACAGTTCCCATAAACTGAATGGGCTCACAAGTGCAGAATCACACTGTGTTATACAATATCCTGGCTTCCTGCCTGCTCTGTCTGTATTTAGTACATAAGAGGGTAGAGGCTCCCTGCTGGAGGCACACAGCTTACAGCAGGTGTGGGCTGTGCGCCCTTGAATAAAGTCATGTCACGCATGCCCACAGATCCATGCATTTTCTTCCATCTGCCCAAATCACTGAACCTGTCTGGTCTTAAAAGGTCTCAACACATGTACTAAGCCAAATTCAAGAAATGTTCATGCATTTTCTTATTAATTCCTTATAATACTAAAGGTGTTATTTTTCTACTTTACAGACTAGGGAAATAGCAGGCAGGATTTCGGGCTCTCAGAGATTTCCTTTTGTATCCCCTAGGGCAGAGGCAATCCTACCGGTAAATCCAAGGCTGCCCTTTTATCTACTTCAACAGTGATCTTACAAAGGGAGGTTGCTACGGAGTTAAACTATGTTTGTAACTACCTTATTTCTCATAAGATGCAATTTCTAATCTTCTGGAATGCTCTCTGAAATACTTTAAACAGGCTATATTTAAATCCGATGATAAAATACAATGAAATAAATTGATATAGGTGACAGATAAAATCCCTTAATTATACTGAGTTATTTCTGTATTTTGATCATCCTGCAATTTACCCACAGGTAAACGGATTCATTTGTTGTAGTAATCAGGTCATAAACTTATTCAAGAAAAATTACAATTATTTCCAAATGAATAAGTTAATACCTAGTAACCCTGCACATTTACTTTTACACAGTTTGTCTTTTGGAAAAACTAAACACTTTTACTCTTGTTAATATATTTTAAATTGTCCATTTCTTAGATAACATGCCACAGATTTTTGAAAAAATATTTTATTTATTTATTTTTAGAGAGAGGAGATGGGAGGGAGAAAGAGAGGGAGAGAAACATCAGTGTGTGGTCATCTCTCATGCACCCCTCACTGGGACCCTGGCCTGCAAACCAGGCATGTGCCCTGACTGTAAACCGAACCAGTGACACTTTGATTTGCAGACCTTTGCTCAATCCACTGAGCTACACCAGCCAGGGCAACATGCTACAGCTTTTAAAAAATAATATGCTCCTAGAAATTTAACCCTGGCTGGTGTAGCTCAGTGGATTGAGCGTGGGCCTGTGAACCACACGATCGCGGTTCGATTCCCAGTCAGGGCACATGCCTGGGTTGCAGGCCAGTTCCTGGCAAGGGACCCATGAGAGGCAACCATACATTGATATTTCTCTCCCTCTCTCCTTCCCTTCCCCTCTAAAAATAAATAAGTAAAATCTTTTAAAAAATTAAAAAAATATGCTCCTAGAAATTTAAATTCATTGTGTACATTCAACTAATACAATATAATCAGCATTGAAAATGCATCTATGATACAGCTAAATTTGAGCAATGAAATACTATGTGAAAAAAATCTAAAAGAATACATGCAGAGGGGAGGGAATTTCAGGGGAAAAGGGGAAGGATTCACAGGAACAAGTATAAAGGACACATGGACAAAAAGGAACAGGGGTGGAAATGGGAGGGAGGTGGGGATTGCTGGGGGGATGGGCTGGGATGGGAGTAAAAGACAGAAAACTGTACTTGAACAATAATTAAATAAAAAGAATACATGCATTTAATACATATTTTTATAAAATCAAACTCTTAATTATATATATATATATTTAGGAGATACATGTACATAAAGAGAGGGCAGGGTGATAATGGACTCGGTTTAAAATATTAGTTGTTTCAAAGAAATAAGCATGAGGGAACAAGATGGGAATAGATACAATAGAGAAATTTTTAAGATCTTAGATTCTGTTTTTGTGGGTGGGTTCCTGTGTTCTTACTGCTTTTTTAGTACTTGCAAAGTTAAGGACTTTCAGCTCTAGTGGTGCATAGCTATATAAGATATAAACTTTGAGCAAATTTTACAATGGTAGGTATATAATAAAGGTTTTTGAGGAAATGGGCATCACCTTTTCAAGACAGTGAAGGACATCAGATAGAATGGTCTGATTTCAATAGCTCAACAGCTACGTTCTTTAAACTGAAGGAGGTAAATTAAATGTCTTCTTGTATGTACTGCATCCATACTCCTTATTTCAAATGCAATATTAATATTTGATTTGTAATATACATACTTTTTATTAAAACTATAAAAATATCCCCCCTTAAGATAGATCAAATATATTAAATTGCCTGCTATTCAGGATATTTGGTAATAGCTTACATTCACTTATTAAACATATGCATAATGGTATATGATCTCCAATCAAGCCTTCTTACAACATACTTTATAATTTACTTTATAATTAAGATCAGTAGGTACATTCACTAAACTTTTTTATATCACAAAATTTTGTAGAATACCACAATGAGTCACCAAAGTAATTTACACTCTTTAATTTCACATAGGTTGTTATTTTCAATAACAGCCATTATCTATTTCATAAGTTTAATGAATACAGTAAATGACAAGTAGAATATTTTTTCCTTTAAAGAATTAGCCAGGCTCAATTCCCACACTGGAAAGGGAGAAGGCACACTTTTCTACTAAGAGAAAAAGATACAATATGTTGTCTTCCCTTTTCTCTACTTCAAAAAGGTATGAATATAATAGCCAGAGAGGCACAGAATTACAGGATGACAGGGCTTGTCCTGAGAAAGGTGACCCAGAGAGAGAAAAATGCCAAGAAATGTGATTTTCTAGCTGCTGGCAGCCACTACCCCTATTCCCATTTACCCTTCTTCTGTGTAAAATACCCTCAGATGACATCTCTAGAGAAATAAATACAGTACATTTGTTAGAAGGTATACTTAGAGCACCTTCCTAATGATGGAAGCTGCTGTCGGGCATTTCCCTATGTAGTCTTGGAGCAATGTAGCTCCTTTTCAAAAACACCATGCTTAGCGAAAACTTTTTCTGTCAAGTCTATAAATGAGGGTCTGCCATTTGTAATATTTTTTTCAAAAGCTTAAAATAAAAAGGAAATATTTTGTTAATTACAAAATAGATATGTCAGTAAATATTATCCCCATGCCATTTATTTTCTATTTTACATGTTGCCATATATAACAAATGGTAAGAACTTCACTGCTTTGTTCTCACTATGAAGTTGATATTTGAAGATTTCCCTCTAGTTCTTCAAGTTGAAACAGTGATGCAAATGATGAGAAATTTTCCATCCGTGTCTTCTGAAGCTGAACTGTTACACATAGTGATGGTAGTGGTGGTGTGTGTGTGGTGTGTGTGTGTGTGTGTGTGTGTGTGTGTGGTGGAGGTGGGGCTGCATGAATACAACAAAATCACTTTCTGTGTTGTTTTCAGGAAGTTAGACAAAGAAAGCACCTGATACTTCATCCAGTTCCTGTGCCAAAATAGAGACACAAGTCCTGCAGAAGACAGCAACCATGACATTCGTCACTCTGCTCATTCTCGCATTGCTGCGTGACAAGTCTTTAGTAAATCTAGTTTAGTAACAGGTACTTCCAAGTGCTGTTCAGAGAAGATTGCCAAAAGTTAGGATATAGTACAAAAGCAGGGGATTAAAAAAGTTGTTTTTTTAAATTTGAAAATACTTAGCTTTGCAAAGTAGGAAACTTTCTTCTTTCAATCATTATTTTTTCCTACAGCATTTAGAACATTAAAGATCTAAGAACTAGAGAATATTATTTGAAAAAATTTGATATATAACTTCAAATAGCTATTGAACCAGTACTTTTCATATTTAAAGAAAGGAAATAAATGATGCATGTGTTCAGAATACTATCACATAAATTAACTTTTAACATGGATTTTTTTCTTCTCTTTAAGCAAAATCAACCCTCTAATTTTATCAGGAGCTAATCATGCTTCACAGTTCTGGGAATGAATATATGCAGTGATGGCCAGGAGCTTCCTGGGTGATATAAAAAACCCTCATAAAAATATCGATTGCTTTTTATTCCAAAGACATGGAAATTTTTTTTCATTAATTCAAGTTAAATGTTTTTATTTAGTACCCAGGGCTCCCTCTCAACATGCATCACAAAGCGTGATTGCAAATGACAGCTAAACGTTGCAGAGGCCCAAGGGGAGTTTGAGATTTATTCCAGTGGTGTGTAGACAGTCATTTTAAGAGGCACATAATTAATATGCTCTCAGGTGTAAATCAAAAAATAAACATAAAATTATTGTAACCTCTTGTTAAATCAATGGAAATAGAATGTTATGTGGATGTACACTTATATTTAAGTTCTCTATTTTATTTATATATCCGAATTATTTTAAGATTATTTTTACAAAAGGAAAGTTTGAAATCTCTTTACTCACTAAGTTACATGTGATTTCAATTAAATTTAGATTCAGTGCTTTTTCACATTTTTCTTTGGCCCACTGACTTTGAGAAATTATATACCTTCCCTTCAGCTATAAGTATGGCTCACAAAAGTATATTTCTCAGAGTCCACCAGGAGATGCAAATGGGGGGGCATGCAATATAAAAAATAAAATAAAATAATTAATAAAAAAGAAAAGACCTAGAGGTAATTTTGCTATATCCATCTAGAGTCTTGCCAGTAAAACTAAACCTTCACTGAAAGTATTTAGATTTTCTATGATGATTTACATAAAGACAATATAGTAATGCATGTTTTTGAAGTAAACAAAGGAAACATAGTATAAGATTATTTACAAAAGTAGACAAGGGATTTTTAAATTTTACAGTATTCATTAATTTAAATTTCATAAGAGTGGTGTATTTGGTAAATTATTGTCTAGAATGTTATTTTCATTAGTTTAGATCTAGTTGCCTATCATATTAGTTTTCTTTGCTACCTAGCAAATGACTACAGCTGAAAGTGTTGGCTGCTTAAAACAACACATTTCTGGTGTTATAGTTTCTGTGGATCAGGAATGTGGATACCGGCTGCCTGGGTCTTGCACTTAGAGTTTCACTAGACTGATAGAAGGGTCTGTAGGTGGGCTGAGACACTCCTCTGTCACTCAGGGGACGTCCTCAGGGTTACTGGTTGGTGCCAGAATGTATCAATATCTTCTCTCCCCAGTTTTAGAGGTAAAGCTTTGTTCTTTTCTGATGATCAAGCCGACCCTTAGTCAACAATGAAAATCAGATCTGGGTTCCTCTTTAAAAGCGGAACATATTATCTAATATTTCTACTGGTTTGTTTTCCAACCACCTCTCTGCAAGCCTCTTTCTTTGATTATCTCCTCACTTACCCTGAAGGTGTGAAAATGATAACAGAAATGTCTAGGTCTTTATTTTTCTTAGTTTCCTAAATGTTACTTTCTTTGATTCATCTTATCAAAGACTCCGATTTTTCCCCAACTCTTTTTTCCTGTTATTTTGTCGTTTCAAATAATCTGCATACAAGAAAATATGTTATTTGCCACAACTAACTTGCAATGTACTAGTAACTTAAACAAGATAATTCTTTTCCCCACAGAAAAAAAGTTTAGGGATTACCTACTCACCACCGAGATGGTGGGTCTCCCACCTTAGAGACTCAGACTCTTTCTATCATTCTGTTTTGTTATTCTTAGTGCTGGCCTTATTATCTTTGAGTCAAAGGTATAAACACAGATTTCAAGGGAGTTCCTAGCACAATTGCATAGCAAGTCTTCAGCAATGTCTTTGTAAATGAATGATCCAAATTTTACTAGTTTTCTTGAAGTATCTCACCAAGTATTAGCTTCTGTTGGCTTTGGCAGTAGCCAGTATCTGATTTAAAGAAGAAAATAGCCTTAATATATTAATAAAGATTTAACATATAAGACTGTCATGATTTTAAGATTAAAAAAGAAAAGAAAAGAAGAGAAAAATTGTTTTTTTTGTTTAATCTGTAGTTATACGTCCAAGATAATGATTATTTCTTGAATTTGCATTTTCTTTTGAGATTCTGATGAATATACTATACCAAATAAAGGTATTCTCATTAAAGTTAGATGAGTGAATATAAATTATGCATGTCTTATTTTTAGCTATTGTCTTTCCTAGTCCTATTTTATTTTTACCATCATTATTCATGAATCAAATGGCATTATGTAAGGAAAATAGTTGTAGCTAGTAGATGCTGATTTTTAAATTGTTACTATTTTAAGTTTTAAATTCCTCTTTTTTGTGTTTGAATTTTCATCAGCACTTTACATTCTATAAATGAAAGAAAAAATAATGTTAATTGTTAAAAGTTTATAGGTTAATCCAATCATTTTTTAGGAAATTAAAAAAGAACACTTTCAATCAGCTCTCTTTTATGTCAACTTAAATTTATGTGTACTTGTACAATACATAATGACCTTTTGAATTTTTAAAAGATTTTATGTGTTCATTTTTAGAGAGAGAAGAAGGGAAAGAGAAAGGGAGAGAAACAGAAATGTGTGGTTGCCTCTCTCATGCCCCCTACTGGGGGTCTGGCCTGCAACTCAGGCATATGCCCTGACTAGGAATTGAACCAGTGACCCTTTGGTTCACAGACCAGCATTCAATCTACTGAGCCACACCAGCCCGGGTGATTTTTTTTTTAAATGTGTCAAAACTTCTACTATTTCATTTGTAATTTCATAAACTTAGCAAAATGAAAATATCAGGCCTGAATATCTTGCTTTCTAACTAAAACATCATTTAGAAAATGTTGGTAGGAAATGTCTTACAAATCCTACTTCTCTGGAAGCTTTATAAATTCTTTAGTGTACCAATAAAAATCACATGATACTAGTTTGCTACTATAAATGTTTTAGGCAGTTCATTTTTAAAAAGATTTTATTTATTTATCTTTAGAGGGGAAGGGAAGGAGAGGGGGAGAGAAATATCGATGTATGGTTGCCTCTCGTGAACCCCCTGATGGGAACTGGCCTGCAACCCAGGCATGTGCACTGACTGGGAATCGAACCGTGATCGTGTGGTTCGCAGGTCCGCACTCAATCCACTGAGCTACGCCAGCCAGGGCTTAGGCAGTTCATTTTTATTTTGCTGCACTATGTATAACTTGAAAGTCTGTGCTATAAATGCCTATATTTGAGTTTTATAAGCTTGTTTCTAATCTGAGAATCAGAAATAAAATAAACAGAAGAAGGTAAAGATAAGAGAGAGATATAGAAAGATATAGATAGATATAGAAGATATAGAAAGAGAAAATACAGTAAAATACATAATAAAATAATTCCTTTTTCTATAAGAAACTAAAATGCTTATTTTCTATATTCTTTCTATAAAACATCTCTTAGCTTTGTAAACAATGTGTATGATTTTAAGTATTTTTATTCCAAAGAACTCAATTAATTAAAAATGAGACATTCTTTTACTTTAGCAATAAAGTTTCTTTTATTGCTACCTTCTAATACACCTGACATAAACAAGGAATCATCAATTGTAACTATAATGCATGACTAAATGTATGGGTACAATTTGAGAGAAACTGTTGACCTTTGTTGGTAAAGTTTTTGTCATTACAAAAATTAAGTGTATTACATATGTTTAAAAATCTTCAAAACCATTTTCAATTTAAAATTATTAACACAAACTAAAAGACAGATTACTTATATTTTACAACACTCTTTCAGTCATAATCCATAAAATAAAACATTGTTCTCAATTTATAGAAAATTAGGGTAGTATATAACAAAGTTTTAAGAAAATATCTGATTTTAAATAGAAACTTCTTAGAAAAAGGCAAGCACTTTAGAATGCTGAAACGTAATAGAAATTACCATTGCTACATACTAAGAATGACATGAAAAACTTCTGTTTATGTCAAATAAAGCCCTATGGGTCTCACTTTATGCAATCTGCTTTGTATCTCTACCTGCCAAAATTTTATTTTAGTAGCCAATTTATTCTAATTGAAAGACATCATTAGCTTTACATTTTAGTCTATGGATTAATTTAGTTATATTTTATAAATCTATACAGAGCTGTCCTACTCATAATCCTGTATATTCAGAACTTTGATTTGTGATTTGAATTAGAATCTGAAATGAGAAAAGCTTCTGTACAAATTCAGTGCCTAAATGTTGTAGGAGCCGCTCAGTCAAGCAGTAGAGCTTGCACTTTCTAAATACTCATCAGAATGCCAATTAGTTGATCAAATAAGCAACAAAGAAAGGAAAATAACTCATGAGGAGCAAGTCTGATGAAAGTCTACTTACAGAATAGCGCAATTAAAAAATCTGCAATAAGCTTTTATGCAAAATCCTCAGTAGATTAATATAGTATGTAGTTCACTTTGACAACAAACCAACTAAGCTTTCAAACTATTTTACATTCTTCTTTAGTTTTATGACTCTACTTTATTCACCCAGGTTTTTTTATTTTCATAATGTTCTTTTATATGGTTACCTTTATAAGTATTTTCTGGAATACTTACTTTCTTTTATTTTTTTTATTAATTATTTTTCAAGTACAGTTTTCTGTCTATTACTCCCATCCCATCCCACCCCCCGATCTCCCTGCCTCCCTCCCATTTCCACCCTTCTCAGTTGCTGTCCATGTATCCTTATATATGTTCCTCTAAATCCCTCCCCTATTTCCCCTGAAATTCCCTCCCCTCTTCCCTCTGGTCACTGTCAGCCTGTTCTCTATTTCAGTGTCTTTGGTTATATTTTGCTTGCTTGTTTGTTTTGTTGTTTAGCTTCCTGTTAAAGGTGAGATCATATGGTATTTGTCNGTTGCCTCTTGTGCATCCCCTGCCAGGAACCGGGGACTGGCCTGCAACCCAGGCATGTTCCCTGACTGGGAATCGAACCTCGATCATGTGGTTTGCAGGCCTGTGCTCAATCCACTGAGCTACACCAGCCAGGGCTGTACCATAGTTTTTGATCCATTCATTTACTGATGGGCACCTAGGTTGCTTCCAACTCTTGGCTATTGAAACTCGAGCACCAACTTACACCATACACCAAAATAAATTCAAGGTGGATAAAAGACTTAATTTTAAGCCATGACACCATTAAAGTCCTAGAGGAGAACATTGGCAGGAAAATCTCAGATATTTCATGCAGCAACATTTTTACTGCTATGTCCCCTAGAGCAAGAAATATAAAGGAAAGAATAAACAAACGGGATCTCATCAAAATAAAAAGCTTCTGCGTGGCTAAAAGAAAACAGCATTAAAATTAAAAGACAACCAACTGTATGGAAAAACATATTTGCCAATGATACCTCAGACAAAGGTTTAATCTCCAAAATATACAAAGAACTCACAGGACTTCACTCTAAGAAGACAACTAACCCAATTATAAAATGGAGAAAGGATTTGAACAGACACTTCTCCAAGGAGGATGTACAGAGGATCCAGAGACACATGGAATACTTACTTTCTCTCTACTTACAGTGAACTCTTTCTCCATTGACACTAGTTGTTTTTTTTAAATTAAGACACTATATTTTTGTGTGTGTCTATGAGTTTTTTATTGTTCAATTACAGTCATCTACAATTTTCCCCTGTTTCTTTCCCTTGCCCCACTGCCCAAATTCCTCCCTACAACCAATCCACACCCTGTTGTCTGTATGCATGGATCCTGTTAAGTTCCTTGGCTAACACTTCCTCTTCTTTCCCCCATTATCTTCCTACACCTTGCCCTCAGGTTACTGTCCCTTTGTTATATCCATGTCCCAGGCTCTAATTTGCTTATCTGTTTGTTTTGTTGATTAGGTTCCACTTAGAGGTTGAGATTATATGGTATTTGTCTTTTTGCTGTCTGTCTTATTTCCCTTAGCATAATGCTCTCCCATTGCATCCATGCCACTGTGAAAGGTAGGAGCTCCTTCTTTCTTTCTGCTGCATAATATTCCATTGTGTAAATGTACCACAATTTTTTGATCTACTCATTTACTGATGGGCACATAGGTTGTTTCCAGCATTTAGCTATTGTAAATAGTGCTGCTCTGAATGTAGAGGTACATTGGTTCTTTCAAATTGATGATTTAGGATTCTTACAGTAGAATCTCAGCAGTGGGAACATTGGATCAAAAGGCAGTTCCATCTTTAGTTTTTTGAGGAAATTTCATACTATTCTGTAGTATATTGAAAAGTGTCTGCACCAGGCTGCATTCCAACCAATGGTGCGCTAATGTGCCTTTTTCTCCACAGCCTCGCCAGCACTTGTTTGTTGATTTGTTAATGATGACCATTCTCACCTGTGTGAAGTGGTATCTCACTGTGCTTTTAATGGGCATTCCTCTAATGGCTTCTGGTGTAGATCATTTTTTTTCATATGTCTATGGGCCTGCTGGAGGTTCTTTTTGAAGAAGAGTCTGTTAAGGTTGTTTGCCCATTTTTTAATTGTATTCTTTGTCTTCCTGTGTGGAGTCCTGTGACTTCTTTCTATATTTTGGAGACCAAACACTTGTCTGAGGTATCATTGGGAAATATGTTTTTCTAGATGGTTGGTTCCCTTTTCATTTTGCTGATGTTTTCTTTAGCTATGCAGAAGCTTTTTTAGTTTGAATGAGTCCCATTTGTTTATTCTGTCCTTTATACCCCTTGCCATAGGGAACATATTGGTGAAAATATTGCTTCATGGGATAACTGAAATTTTCCTGTCTATGGTGTCCTCTAGGACTCCTTTGGTGTCAAACTTATATATAAGTATTTTATCCATCTTGAGTTTGTTTTGATGTATGGTGTAAGTTCATGGTCTAGTTTCATTTTTTTGCATGTACTTGTCCGGATTTACTGATACCATTTATTGAAGAGGCTATTTTTACTCCATTTCATGCTTCTGCCCTTTTGTCAAATAATGACTATAGAAACATGGGATTCTTTCTGGGCTCTCTATTCTGTTCCATTGATCTAAGTGTCTGTTCCTATGCCAGACAACACTTTTGATCACAGTGGCCTTGTAATATAGTTTGATACCAGGTATTATGGTCCCTCCTACCTTGTTCTTCTTAGAATTGTTGAGGCTATTTGGGATCATTTATGGTTTCATATAAATTTATGAGATATTTGTTCTCTATATGTGATATTTCATTGTTGGTGTGCAAAAATGCTATCAATTTCTGAATATTGACTGTATCCCACTGTTTTGCCAAACTCATTTATTAAGTCAGGTAGTTTTTTGGTAGAGTCTATAGAGTCTTTTTCGGTTTTCTATGTACACTATCATGTCATCTGCAAACAATGACATTTTTTTCTTCTTTTTTTCCCCAATTTTGATGGCTTTATTTATTTTTCTTCTCTGATCAGTGTGGCTAGAACTTCCTGGGAGAAATATTTTTGTTTTTGCTGGCTGAGTATGATGTGGGCTGTAGATTTTTCACGTACAGCCTTTATTATTTTGAGGTATGTTCCCTTTACTCTCACTTTGCTGAGTGTTCTTATCATAAATGGGTGCTATACTTTATTAAATAATTTTTCATCATCTATTGATATGATCATGTGATTTTTGTCTTTCATTTTGTGTATGTGATATAGTATGTCTATTGAATTACAAATATTGGACCATTCATGCATCCCTGAGATGAATCTCACTTGATCATGATGTATGATCTTTTTAATGTATTGCAGAATCTGGTTTACCAATATTTTGTTGAGAATTTTAGCATCTCTGTTCATCAGCAATTTTGGTCTGTTCTTTATTGTGTCTTTACATGGTTTTGGAATTAGGATGATTTTGGCCTCATAAAAAAGAGTTTGGGGCTCTTCCTTCTTCTTGGGTTATTGGTATAGTTTGAGCACCATAGGGGTTAACTCTTCCCTAAATGGTTGGTAAAATTCTCCTGTGAAGCTGTCCAATGCAGGGCTTTTGTGTGCCAGGATTTTTTTGGTTACTGCTTCAATTCAACCAGCTGTTATTAGTGTATTCAGATATCCTGCTTCTTCTTGATTAAGTTTTGGAGGATTGTGTTTCTAGAAATGTGTCCATTTTATCTAGGTTTCCAAACTTCTTGGCATATAATTGTTCATAATGATGTCTTAAAATCCTTGGTATTTCTGTGATATTGGTAGTAATTTCTCTTTTGTTTCTGACTTTATTTATTTGTGTCCTCTCTGTTTTCTTTCAAACCTGCTTAAAGGCTTATCTATTTTGTTTATCTTTACAAAGTACCAGCTACTGNAATTGACTGTAGAGATTTGGGTTTATTTCTGGGCTCTCTATTCTGTTCCATTGGTCTATGTGCCTGTTTTTATGCCAGTACCAGGCTGTTTTGATTACAGTGGCCTTGGACTTATTGATCTTTTGAATTTTTTTTTTTTTTTTAGTTTCTGTATTATTTATTCCTTCCCTGATCTTGAATATTTCCTTCCTTCTACTCACTCTGGACTTTTGTTGCCATTGTTGTTGCTCCAGTTCTTGTAGATGTAGGGTTAGGTTGTTTAGTTGAATTTTTTAGATTTTTTTAGGTCAGCCTATATTGTTATCTTTTTCACTTAGTATTGCTGCATATACTATGCCTGAGTAATAGGGTGAGTGAACTTACCTGCGAGTGTGCCAATTTGAGGATTATATCATGGTTCAATTATTATTTGGCCATTTTCCATGACTAAAATATGCATTACATTGGTGGGAGAATAACTTATTGAAATAAATATTGTATATTATCTTCACTTATTTTACTACATCTTCTAGGAATGCAGTACAGGAGAAACAAAATGTGTATATGTGTAAAAATTGTTAGAAGAAATTTTATTATTAATTTATTCTAAATAAGTTTTGAGATGCAAGTACTTTCAACTGTCCCCACTCCTCAATCCTTCACCAGGGGTATTTTTGAATAAATTCAGATATTAAGAACAAATAAAAAAAGAGAGATTTGGGGAAATATGGTTATTAACACCAAACTTAACTTATCAGCTACATTCTATGAAATTTAAAAGTTGCTTTGGTAAAACAATTTGACATTTCAAAGTACGTATCTTTATATTGAAAATGAGGAAGCATAAGGTGAGAATGTGCAACCTGAGATAAGGAATAATGCATAATCATTACATTTAATTTTACCTGAGGACCTTTGCCTAAGTCAGACTAGGGATCTTTATTTAGCTCACTTGGTTTTAAGTAGTTCTTGTCTGTCTTAACCTTATGCATTTTTAGCCCACTGCCAGAACTGAAAAAATTTCATTCTACCATTTTCTTCTTCTGAAACTTTTACCTGTCTTAAATTTTAATCAAAGTTTTTTTTCCCCTCAAAGTGAGACCTATATTCAATAACTAAGTTCTCCTCATCATCTCAGGTTAGGAGTAGCAGTAGCAAGTACAGTTGTACAATACACTTAGAATATTTGGAAGGTCCAGAGACATGAAAAAGTGCTCAGCATCACTAGCTATCAGAGATGTAATTAAAGCCATTATGAAATACCACTTCACACCAGTGATAATGGCCATCAACTCCAAATCCTTTGGATCCAGCAATTCCACTGCTGGGATTCTATGTTTAGAACCCTGAAACAACAACCCAAAAGAACCTATGAACCCCAGTGTTTATAGTAGCACAATTTATAATAGCCAAGTGCTAGAAGCAACCTAAGCACCCATCAGTAAGTGAATGGATGAGAAAACTGTGGTACATTTGCACAATGGAATACTAAGCAGCAGAGAAAAAGAAGGCACCCCTATCCTTTGCCACAACATGGATGGAACTGGAAAGCATTATTCTAAGTGAAATAAGCCAGGCAGTGAGGGACAAATACCGTATGATCTCATCTTTAACTGGAACCTAATCGACAAAACAAACAAGTAAGAACAATAAAACCAGAAACATTGAAATTAAGAGCAATCTGACAGTAACCAGAGGGGAGGTGGGAAGGCATAATGGGAGGAAAGGGGGAAAGGTTTTCACGAACAACTATAAAGGACACATGGAGAAAACGAAAGGAAGTGGTAGCAAGGGAGAGAGGAAGGTTTGGCTGGGGTAGGAGGGAGTAAATGAAAACAACTGTTATTGAACAACAATAAAATAATTGCAAAAATATTTGGAAGGCTTAAATCTGAAATAGTCTCACCTACACATGAAAAGTTATGGATTAAAGAAGGAATTAGAATCTCAAAGTAATATTACAGAAAACAGAGGTACTAGAGAAATTTTTCAGACAGCATCGTTTAAAATACATGTTACCAGACATTCTGTACATTCTTCCACAAGAGTAAGTAGCTTACTACTCCTGAGGAGTGTATTTATATTTATTTATAAATATAGGCTGGCCTTCCAGCCTTTAGGAAGCCATTGCATCATGATGCGTGTCCTATGAGAGACACTGGCAAGAGGATTCTTGCCTCTATACACCTTCTTCAAGGAACATCCAAATGAGCCATATTTTTTTGTGCTGATGACTAGACTTCTTGGGAAACCTACAGGTTTGGATTTCATTACGCTCTTTATTTCAGGGCTTAATTCAGGAATACAGATATTTATTTTAATTTTTAAAAAAAATTTTAAAGATTTTATTTATTTATTTAGAGGGGATGGGAAGAAGAGAAAGAGAGAAACACAATGTATGGTTTCCTCTTGTGAGTCCCCTGCTGGGAACTGGCCTGCAACCCAGGCATGTGCCCTGACTGGGAATCGAACCGCGATCGTGTGATTCAAAGGCCCACGCTCAATCCACTGAGCTACACCAGCCAGGGCTTCAGATATAAGTTTTTAAACTGCAAGTCTAAGTATTTAAAAGCCATAAATCAATTTAATAAAAGGTTAATAAAATACTTTAAAATATAATTCCATAAATACCTAAAATTTCGAATACTAGCATGAAACTTTTAGGCTACTGGGGTACTACAACAGACATTAGAGATTGCCAGTAGCCCTTTTCTTCCTACTCCTGAATCCATCAGGGTCCTGCTAAAGGCATGCCTGTCCATCCTGGAAAATCCCTGTTTCAGCATGGAGTGTTGGCTTCCCAGATACCTGGAGCATGGTGCATAAGTGGAGGACTGCAGGTCTCTCATGAAATGTATAGAAACATGTCTGATGGAAGGCCAAAGTGTGGGGCCCAGGATATGGGCCCTTCTTCTGGGTATAAGAACAATATTATTGACTATAAAATGACTCATTGCTAGATGATGAGAATGGAATTTTTATGAAGACAGAACAAATAGAAAAGGAGATAAAATGAGATTACAATATGTCATAACATAATAAGGTAATTAACTGCTAAATTACAGGTTATAATGGAAACACTGAATACAGTAATTGATATCAGAAAAATTGAATTTGCTCAGTAGAGAACACTTGAGAAGTTATCTTAGAATTTTGAGGAAACATTACAAAAGATGAATGGAAAAAATGAGAGACACAGAGAACCAAGAGATAGTTGAGAATATTAAATATATATAGATAGGAAGAGACATTTGGAGTTATTCAAATAATTTACCTATTGTAGAGCAATGGGTAAATAAAATAATAAAGTATTCATTTCTTTGAAAAGGCTTTTATTTTATTTTATTTTTAAGATTTTATTTATTTATCCCTAGAGGAGAAGGGAAGGAGAGAGGGAGAGAAATAACAATGTATGGCTGCCTCTCGTGTGTCCCCTGCTGGGAACTGGCCTGCAACCCAGGCATGTGCCCTGACTGGGAATCGAACTGCAATCCTCTGGTTCGCAGGCCCATGCTCAGTTCACTGAGCTACACCAGCCAGGGAAAATTTTAACTAAACATATTTATATTTACTTCACAAGTCATCAGTCATAATGTCATGCAAGCCATGATGTTAAAAGTACAGTGAGAACACAAAATTCAGAAAGGCAAGGATGGTTACTTAGCAATATTTTTATAGTAAATATATAGCGCATAGTGTGGTAAACTTTTTAATAATGAATATGACCATAAATCAGCATTACTTCATGAGATAACCTGGCTATTAAACTTAGATTTTTTTAAAATATGACAATTGACTAAGATTATGGAAAATCACATAAAATCAACCATTTGGAACTTATTCACTTTTCCTTAGAATAACTGTTTATTTTTGCTTAATGGGAATCTCTACCCATGGCCATTTTAGTATGTTCTCAGGGAATAAAAATCTCAAGCATTTGCTAAAACAAATATAATTCACTTAGCATATTTACAACTGAAAATTTTGTTTTCTCAAAAAAACACTGTATTTTTGGCTTTTCTGTGATGTCTGTATTCATTATAACATTGTTATCACAAATTCTATACTCATTTTTTGAGAAGTAAAAGTTTTGTGGAAATATCTATAAACCAACAAGCAAAATTCTTCAGTTGAGTTACAACAGTTGTATGTAGTCACTGTGAATAGAAAATAACCCCAAAAGAGAATTACTGATGTCTAAATGCAGAAAAGCTGGTGTTTAATTTGAGAAATTAATATTAAAATAATATAAATAGAAAAAATAAAAGGCATAGCTAGATGCAGATTTAATCATTATAAAATTATATATATTAAATAATTTTATATAAATGGATGCATCTGATAAAATTTTATTTTAATGTAAAATAAACATAGAACATTTGTATTTTACCACTACTTTCTTTGAATCTAGATATTTTGAATTTAAGTATTTTTACAGTAACATAGTTTATTATATCTTTTCAACATGTTAGGAAAGCAAACATTCATATGTTTCTTGGCCTCTGGTGGTGCTTTCACATTTTCAAAATAGAATTTTAAATAACCTGAGAGCAATTTTATGTTTTAAAAAATGAAAATTGTTCCACCTTACAAAGAAGTGAATACATGAAGTGAGAGAATGAATCCTCTTTTCTAAATAGAAACCAAGTATAGTGTCACTAATGTCCCGATGGTGTTTGTGTACACAGAGCTTTTTTTGCTTGTGTGTGCTTGTGTCATTCTTAGACAGGAGGACTCTCCATGATCAAAAACAAATAATAAAAAATAAAACATTAATTTCTTTAAAAAATATGTTATATAAATACAATTCTCTCATCTGCTTAGAAAAAATTTTTTGATCTAGCAGATCCTAATACGAGGCTTTCTAAAATGTAATTCTTTCCTTTTCTAATTCTGCATGCATTGTACTTTACAATCATTTTCCCTTCACAAGATACTGCTTTGTTTAACATCACTCTGCCACACTTACAAATTCTAGAAGATTCATAAAGCTATTAGAATAGTAACCCCAGGTTTCCTGAGTTATGTATTTGACATGAGTGAATCTAACAGTATATGGCCTATATGATAGTTGGACTATATGAACTAAAGCTGTCTGATGTTGATCTCAAGAACCAATTCTCAGTAGAATAGTTTTGGGGAAGGGTCACCATTTTTCAGTACGTTTAAAGAATGTAACAGTAAACATTAAAATTTGTATTTGATTGTGTGTGTGTATTTCTTAAATTGTTTGAAAAAAATTCAAGCAATGTGGCAAATAGAAATACTCACCTTATTTACCTAATTTTAGGATCTTTAAAAATTTGATATTAGTCACATTTTGAGCTTTTCTCTTTAATATTTTATTCAGGATAAAATACAAATATCATTACCTGTGTAATATCAATAACTGTGAATATTAATTAGCTTCAGTCAACTGAATTATGGGAAATAAATGATAGCAACCAAGTCTAAAAGTTACTACAGTTACAAAATTAAGTATTAGAGGGGATATCACTATAAATACTACATACAATGAAAAAGACATAAGAAAGAACTAGATCCATCAATTGAAAAATGGAGATGAAAGAGACCAATATCTAAAAGACGCAATTTCCAAATGTTACTTAAGTTGAAATGCGTAACCAGGATGGTCCTGTATCAAATAAAGAAAATAAAATAATACTAATTCTACATAATCTCTTCCAGAAATTTGAGGAAGAGTAATCATTTCCCAACACGTTGTATAAACCTGGCATGACTCTAATGCTAAAACAAGGTGGAATCACAAGAAAAGATCAGAGCAATCTCTAATGGCCCTCACGAAAAAAGACAAAAATATCTTTAACAGAATTCTAGAAAATGGAATTTAACAGTATATAAAAATTAAAGCATTCAACCAAGTGGAATTTATTTCAGGATAATAAGGCTCATTCAACACAATAATCAATGTCATTCACCATATATAGAGACCTGAGGAAAAGAAAACATGTAATCATAAAAAATGTAGAATAACTTCTTGACAGAATTCTAAACTATTCATGATAAAGGTTTTCAGTTAACTAATTATTATAAAAGAGATTTTCTTAATATGATAAATATATCTACAAAAAATTACAGCTAATAACACACTTAATGATGGAAGACTTAATGCATTTCTCCTAACATGAGGAAAAATGAAAATTACCTCTTACCACTGTTACGTGATAAGCAAATACATTAAGACAAGAAAAGAAAATAATTCATACAGATCAAAAAAAGAAAAATTAAATTTATCCCTTATAAATAACATAAACTTTATGTAAAATATTACAAAAATTCACAAAGAAATTTCTCTAACCTAAAAAATTACTTGAACAAGTCGAAGTGTAAATATAGAAAAAATCAATTGCTTTTCTCTGCACTTGTAAAGAAAAATTTTAATTCATAATTAAATTTAAAACATTTCTGCCCTGGCTGGTGTAGCTCAGTGGATTGAGCGCAGGCCTGTGAACCACACAATCACGGTTCGATTCCTAGTCAGGGCACATGCCTGGGTTGCAGGCCAGTTCCCAGCAGGGGACTCACAAGAGGCAATCATACATTGATACTTCTCTCCTTCTCTCCTTCCCTTCCCCTCTAAAGATAAATAAATAAAATATTTTAAAAAATAAAATAAGACATTTCTAATGGCTTCAAAATGTTTGAAATACTTGTGTAAGAATATAACAAAATACATGCAGAATTGACATACTTAAGGCTATAAAATACATGCAGGATCTGTGTATTGGAAATTATAAATGACTGAAATAAATTTTAAAATTGGGAAGGTATACCATGTTCATATGCTGGAAGTAATAAAGAACCACAAATTACTAATTTATGCAACAATATGCATGGAACTTAAAGGTATTTTTCCAAGTTAAAGCAGCCCAAGACAAAAGGCTAAACATTGTACAATCCCATGCGCATGACATTCTGAAACTGGTGAAACTGTGGGAGTTTGTTCAATGTGACTGCATTTTGAGTATGGAAGTAATTAGGTTAAATGAGATCATAAAAGCAGGCACCTAACATGATAGCATTAGTGTGTTTTTGTGTGTGGTTTTTTGGGTTTTTTTTATTTTTCAATTGCAGTTGCCCCCATTCCCCCTTCGTTACTCTCCCCCGTCTTATTGTTCTTATAAGAGAGAGACATCGGAGAGCTCTCTCTCCACCATGTGAGGATAGAGCAAGAGAGCGCTATCTGCGATGCAGCAAGAAATCTCTCTTCAGAGACTAGATCCACCATCACCTTGGTCTCACCAGATCTGTGAGGAAATAAGCTGTTATTCAAGCCACCCAGTCCTTGGTATTTTGTTATGGCAGCCCAAGATGACTATCTAAAGCAACCTGACTTGAATGATACAAACTAGGTAAATGAATTTAATTGTTTTGCAAGTGAACTAAATAACCACATTAAATGAAAAGAAGAAAAGAGCTGTCTTAAGTAACACAGGAAAACTCTTTTGACTGGATACCAGATTGCTAAAGGCAAAAAGAACTCTATGCAAACAATTTACCAATTTACACTAATTAATCATTTTTCCCCACAGAGGTATGGCTTCAGACTTCTGAAAGTACTTTATTTGTATATCAGCATGGAACAATTAGTAAATATAGATAATCAGAATTTCCTATTTCAGTGTAATATAATGAAATTAGTAAATGAAATAAAGCATGCTAGAATGAACATACTGTTACTAGATTGGAGTAGGAGTTATTTGTGTGGACCCATTGAAAATACATATTTAGAAAAAATGGATGAAGATAGAAATACAGATGTGCATTTGGCCATGGTTAGTATACATATGTGCATTCTCTAGCTTTATTCACTCAGAAGTGTTAGAAGCAATGACCATCTCTAACACCAGAAAATAGTTTCTAAATAGTGTTTTTAAATAAAAGAAATAAGGAATCATTGAAGAAATGGTCATTCCTTAGCTAGTGTAGGGAAAATATAAGATACACCTGGAGTATCTTTTGGATCATGTAAGGTAAGTGCATGCTATATAAGAAAGAGGGAGGCAGGGAAGGAGAAAAGGAGGGGTGGAAAAGAAAAGAGGAGGGAGGAAGGAAGAAAAAGGTGGAATAAGAACTTCTTGACAGGGTGCCATAAACAACCAGACAGACCTTCCAATGGTCAGAAAATAAAAGTAAATTAATAATAGGAGTGGAATAGGGTTATAACCCCAAAAAGAATGTGTGCATTTACATATATATATAATATCCCAAGGAACAATAACTGTGTATGTGTGTGTGTGTGTATATATATATATATCCCAAAGAATAATAATTCTCTATTTCCATATCACTATAAACAAATAATAAATAAATGAGGGAGAACAGCAACAGTTCCTTAAAGAAGTATTCCAACTACTAATGTAGAAGAAATAATAAATTGGAAAATCATTATTAAAACACAAGAGTGATGACTGCTACAGGCAAGATTCACTGATGGATATTAAAATTAGCAGATCAAAATTTAAGCTGAACCAAGATGCTTACATGTTTTCAAAGTATGTCTCCCATAGTATTTAATAATTACTATAAAAACAATTTAAAGTTTTGTTATGGACAATCCTGATAGACACCACTTTAGTCAAATGATTTCAATTAATGTTACCATAAAAAATATATTGTAACAGGGTGCAGCCAGGAGGGAGGCCCCAAAAAAGGAATTTGGAATGAGGTCCAGAGCTCCGGGTGTCCAGGATATATTAAGATGTCCTCATCCCCCACCACCCCCCACCGCAGGGGGAAGGGACAAATGGAGAAGGACCATTGAGAGTTGTTTTGCATAGCAACAGTTTCGCAGCTAACCTCTAGAATGGTCATTTAACATATCTATAACCTTTAACTGGTTTCATAGCTATGTTGAATAGCTGTGGCCAAGTTTTGAGCCAGGGACAAGGGAGTGGCTTCTACCCAGGAGGTAACTGGCCCAGGATGTAACTGGGGGATGATCCTCTGAGTTACAGCACCTGAGTGGGAGCTTGGAGAAGATTGGCTCTAGGACATGGGGCCATACCTGCCCAGACTAATGATGGCAGCCCAGTAAACTGGTAATAATACAGAAATACTGACAGGTGTAACGGATCGTGGGAGGAGTTGGAAATAGGGGTACAGAGAAAGATGGGCATGGGGATTTAAACCGAGATGAGGCAGCTATTAGAAAGAGAGAGCCTTGTGGCTTTAGCAGAGTGAGGACCCCCTCTTGCCCAGGTGAGGGGAAAGAGCCACGTGGTTTCAGCAGAGTTAAGATCCCTGCAGTCACTTAAGGGGGAGCCACACGGTTTCAGCAGAGTAAGGGTCCCCTCTTGGCCAGGTGAAAGAGATAGCCATGAGGTTTTGGCAAGAGTGAGGATCCCCTCTTGCCTAGGTGAAAGGGAAAACCACACAGCCTTGCCAGAATGGAGATCCCTGTGGCCAGGTGAAGAAGAAAGACACTTTCTTCTCTTTCAAAGAAGAAAGCTTTGGGGAGAGTGCAGACCCCTGCAGCTTTGGGGCACTCCCTTTGACCGCTGTGGCCTGGGAAGCAGGAGAGACTTTGCCTGGGAAAATGGGTATGGAGAACTCTTGCCAGTGGACTGTGAGAAGGTGCCACATGACTTTGGATTAACTGGAGATCCTGCCTGGATGGCGACACAGCTCACGGTGCCAGCGACCCGAAACACAGACGTGTGCTTCTTTTACTGATTTACGGTACCCAGAGTTAGGACAGAGGGAAAAGGGAGTGCCGTGTGTGTGTGTGTGTGTGTGTGTGTGTGTGTGTGTGTGTAGGTGTATACCCTAAAGGACTTTGATATTTTAATGGAGGCATTAGGCCTGAATAGCATTAAATAAACATAAACATTTTGTTTCCTTTTCACAAATCTCTGGCATTGAGAGATGTCTTTCCAATTGTTGGCGGACAGAAGAGCCCAGTAGGTATTAGTATACCGTTCTGGGGAGGAGCCCCTGTTTTCTGTAGCAATCTTTGGCATCCCTTGGTGGGCCAAGTATTGCCCCCCCCTTGGACCTCTGTTCAGTAACAATATCAGAATATAACATACCTCCTGATATTATGAAATGAGGACATATCACATATCACCTCTGTGATATATTTCTCAAAAATGTATAATCTCATTCTAATACTGGAAAACAGCAAACAGACTTATATAAGATATTTTCTACAAAATAATTTTCAGTGCTCCTCTGAAGTATTAAGACAATAAAGGACAAAGAATGACCGAGGAACTGTCACAGTCCATGACAACTAAGTGCAATGTGAGCTGACAATGTCTTGAAAATATTCCCACTAGCAACTCAAACTTTGGCAGGAGAGGCCTAAGGGAAATTATTTTTTGTTTTCAGTTGAGGGGAGTCAAATGGATTTGAGGAAAAACATTTGAAAGATGAATAGTACACAAACAGTGACAACAAATAAAGGCTATAGTACTTCGATGCAATCAGAAAATTAGCTGTATCTCTAACAGGGTGCAGCCAAAAGGAGGAGCCCCAAACAGGGATTTGGAAGGGGGTCTAGGACTCAAGGCATCCAGGGAATATTAGAAAGATATATAGTATGTTCTCACTCCTTTCCCCCTCAACAAGTGTGAGTTGGGGGAAGGGACAAATGGGGCAGGGCAATTGAGAGCTCTTTGGTACAGTAAGAGCTTTGTAGCTAACCTCTGGCATGGTCATTTAACATATGTATAACCTTTAACTGGTTGCATAGATATGTTCAATAGCGGTGGCCATGCTCTGAGCCAGGGGGATGGAAAGGGACTCCCTGCAAGATGTAACTGGGGGTGGGGGCATGCCCCCAAGTTACAGAACCTGTATGAAAGCTCGGAGAAGATTGGCTCCATGACATAAGGCCACAACTGCCCAGACTCATGATGGCAGCCCAGTAAACTTGGAATAATACAGGAACGCTGGCAGGTGTAGCTGATTGTGGGAGCTGCAGAGGAAGGTCAGCTTGGGAATTTAAACCTAGGCGCAGCAGCCACTGAACAGAGAACCACACGCTTCTGGCAGAGTGGGGACCCCCACAGCTTGGGTAGAGAAAATCATCATGCAGCTTCAACAGAGAACCACCACTCAGCTTTGGCAGAGTGGTGACCCCCCTCCCCACGGCTTTGCCAACAAGAACCATGCAGTGTTGGCCAGAGTGGGAACCCCTGCAGCTTAGATAGAAGAGGACCACGTGGCTTTGGGGTGCTCCCTTTGGCCACGTGGCCTGGGAAGCAGGAGAGACTTTGCCTGGAAGAAGGTTGAAAGAACTCCTGCCAGTAGGCCATGAGAAGGTGCCACGTGGCTTTGGGTTAATTAGAGATCCTGCCTGGATGGCAACACAGCTGATGGTACCAGCAACCTGAGTCACAGACACCTACTTCTTTTCCTGAGTTACAGTACCCCAAACTAGGGAAGAGGGAGAAGGAAGCACTGTGGGCATCTATGGGTATCCAAAAGGACTCTGATATTTTAATGAAGACATTAGATCACTACTTTATGTCTTTATAGCTTTAAATAAACATTTCCTTTTCACAAATCTCTGGCATTGAGAGATGTCTTTCCTAAGGTGGCAGACAATCGAACCTAGTTGGGGGTTCCTTTTGGTAATAGTATATGGTAATAATATATTGTAACACCCTTGGCCCTGTGTGTGTGTGTGTGTGTGTGTGTGTGTGTTCTGTAACAGTTTTTGGCATCCCTGGGTGGGCCAATAATTGCCCCCCCATCTGTTCTATAACACATCTACAGCAAATCATGGAATATAATGCAGCCCCCAATCCAAAAAGCAAACATTCAGTAATCCTTATACAAGAAGCAAATTAAGTGCCTTCACAAAAATGGTTATAGATCAGCTATACTCTCTTAATCATATTAAAGGAAAAGGCTCAAATACACAATTTTCCTTCAAATCATTGCTTAGGTATGGAGATAATGTCATAAATTGATAGCCAGTGAAAAGAAGGCACAATTGGAGCCATCACAGTTAGGTAACTGCAGTCCGAAAGATGGAACATATTAATCCCATGCTTTATAACCCCTAATTGTCTATGTAGTGAGATGTGTCCTCCGAGGGAATTCTAAACATGTTTTAAATTCCTATTCTTACTTTAAAATTAAATTGTATTACCATGCAGTCATAGTTGATTTAGCTTAGTATAATAAATAATAACACTGTGTCTGTATAAGTTAATGCACTAACAGGAAGAGCAGTTGTTTTATGCTGCTTGGGTTATAACTATTCAATAGATCTTCAAGGCATCAGCCAGAATTTTAATTTGATAATTTTTTTGTTAATGATTATCTCTGAGATAACCATAAGATTTTATTACAGTGAGACAATCTTTATATCAATTTGCTTTACAGAAATAAAGTCAGGTGGTAGAATTATTTTAAGAAAAGGCAAAATGAAAAAAGTATTCTAATGTTTGTTTTCTAATGTTTGTTTCCAAATTGAGTGCTGATATAAATATGCTGAAACTGACCATTATTAGTTGCAAAAATTGCTCCATAGAAAAGAAAAGTCCCATATTTCATACAACAGATTTTTCATTAAGAATTAGGGTATGTTTGGAATGATTTGATGAAATCATTTTTATTAAGCTAATAGTAATTAAATTAATGTCCTTATTAATTTTCTCAACAAATTGTTTTATGGGTCTATATATATGAAAAACACCCAGATGTGAACAGGTTTCTCTGGAGTTGAAGAATTTTAAAAGTGCTTTAAATTGATAGAATAAGTCTGTGCTCTTGTATCTTGATGAAAATTATCACTGATATTCATCTGGTTGAGGCAGTAATAGAAAAATGTGCATCGTATAAAGTATGTAAAACCGTATCTTAGTTTTATGATGAGTATATAAACTGATGAATATTACCCAATATAAGACAGTCAACTTTGTATTAAATATTTTAAAATAATTCACAAACTAATAAACTTTTTAATATTTATCAAATGATATAGCATTACATATATTTTAAATCAAAACAAAAGTCCATGGAATTCAATATATTTCTACTGGTATTCATTAATTTGACAGATTCTTAAACTAATTTTGAAGATAAATACATGAATTAGTAATGAAATTTGCAAAACTACAGCAAAGACTGTGTTTAGATGAGAAAAATTCAGCTTAGCAGATATTTAGGCATAGTTCAAAACCATGGAAATGAAAAGCTTAGAAATGAACTAAAGTTTTATATGGAAATATAATAAAAGATAAATGTTACACCACATATAAGGATTAATTATTTGATTGTAATTGTCAGCTGACTCAGTATACTTTTGTAGGTAAAATTATACTTGGATAACTATTGTGTTTATATAGTATATATAAAAGTGAAGTCTATGTGGTTAAAAATCTAAAAGTTATAATGATAGAGATAAAATTAATAGAAGAAAAATAGGATATTTTGCGACCACACAATAAGAAGAAATTGTCAAATAAAATAAAAAGAGAACTAAAATATAAGACAAAATGATATATTTTCCTTCATTAAAATTAAGATTTCTGTTCAATAAAGTAATTTTCAGTACACAACCACACAAAGAGATTGTTCTCTAGACATAACTAGTCTTTGGACAAACCAAAATAAAAAACAAAATGACAACAGAAATCTTAATCCCTTCTCCTTTTACATTTGATTGTGGGCAGGAAAATACAAAATTTAGTTATTTTTCATAATTTGAAGCCATTGCTCCTTTGCCATTATGACCAGTGTTCTCACGAGTGCGTTGTTAATCTAACAGTGATTTCTTTGTTGATAAAAGTTTTCTCCTAGTCTTTGAAAATTTTTAGAATTTCTATTTTTTTCTTGGTACTTTAAAATTTCACAATGAAGTAATGAACACCGTTTTTTTTCTCTAGAAACCAGACATGCTCTACTAAATTCTGATAATTTTTCTTCTTTAACTCTATGAATTTATATTAGTGTTTAAAATAATCATTCTTTTGTTTTATCACACTCACATAATGCAACAGTTTTTAAACAGATTTTACTGTATAAGTCCAAGATTGATCCACTATGTCTCTTATATTTTCTTTATATTTCCTGCCATTTTGCTGGATATTTAGGAAGATATTCTTTCACTTTATTTTTTTAATTTATCACTTGTATTCAGTTTCTCTTTGGCAATAATACTTTAAATTTTCAATGACTATTTTAAAATTCTTTATTTTTCAGCTTTTAAATTGTTTTCATTTGCATACGGAAAAATTGTGCATTCTGATAATTAAAATCATTTTAACAAAAAAAAGTTGCACTCCCATTGAACTGCATTTTATAGCCCACAGTTGGACTAGCTTGGTGTTTACTCTGTATTTCACTGTTGTCCCACCCAGCTTCTTCCAACACCAACAAGCATGTGTTTTTCCTTCCCTTCCAGATAGACAGGCAGATGGTAGAAGCAGGTGCAACTTTCATTGTCAGAAGTTCTGATGTGAAGAGGGGCAGCACAGTCACTTAAATGATCCAACCTCTTTGCATCTTATGAAGTAAACAGCTAAAAGGAGTAAAATTACAAGGCAGTGCTTGTGCAATGTACAGCATATTCCTCATTAGGATTTGCCTGCTTGCTTCTCCTGTTCAGTTGTTTCTTTTGAAGCAGTGGATTTTTCTCTTGTGTCTGTCTTCTTCAATTTTGTCTTATCAGATTTCTCAATCTCAGACACGCATCTTTTTTCTAAATGCCCTATTCTTTTAACTGACAGACTTTATATTGTGTAGTAGGGTCCCCCAAAGCCGAAGTGGAAGAAACATGTTAATGTTTGTGGTCAGAGATAAACATGTTAATGTTTGTGGCCATGTTTATCTCTGTGGCCAGAGATAAACTATTTGCTTCTATAAATAAATTTCTAGTTTGGATAAGGCAAAAAATAAAAAAAAATAGCACCAACAGAAACTCCTACATGTAGTTTATTCACGTTTTTAAGGAAGGTCATCTGACTTTGTATCTTGGAGTGCACACTACGCTGTCAGTTACTCTGCAGCAAGAGTGGGGAAGGGAAGTGTGGAGAAGGACAACCTTCAATTAACTTCCGTTTGAAGTGCTTAATTTCTAATTGATATATTTAGTGCTTGCCAATTTTGATTCTAGAACATTTCTAGGTTTTCACTTAGGATCCCAACTTGCAGTGGAATAGCAGATCCTTCCTGCAGTCACCCCAGGCTACAGCTTCCTTGGAGGGAGGGAACAAAGGGAAGGAGAACGGGGCGTGGGGAGAGACAGAGACAAAGACAGAGAGGCATCTATTGGTTGCTTCCCATACACCCCTGACCAGGGATAGGACCTGCAACTTAAGTATGTGCCTTGACCAGGGATCAAACCCACAATCTTTTGCTGTACAGGATGATGTTCTGGCCAATAGAGCCACCTGGCCAGGTCTCCTCTGTTTTTGTTTTTGTTTTGTTTTGTTTTGTTTTTAACCATTTGCACTACCCAGTTGTTTTCTTAACTTCCAGCAAATTTGAAAGTCTTGTTTCCAAGGACCCGCTTCTACTGTGTTCTTAGTTATTTGGGTCTCTGTTTGATTTTCCCATATAATTTCAAAAATATTTTTCTCACTTGAGCATTGAACACAACCTATTAAAAAGTAAAAAAAAAAAAAAACCACCAACAAAAATGTATGAATATAAATACACACACACACACATATATACTGATATATTTATATCAGTTAGATTTTTTCCTAGATATATTTTTCTTTTAATCCTCATGTTTCTAAATATAGTACCACATTATCCCTATGCCAAATTTACCACTTATGTCATTTCAGTCACATTTTTAGCCATCCATTCTTGTGAACATATTTTTTATCGTTTTCAACTTGTGTATTCTTTCCATCATCAATTTTAATGAAATTTTTTTGCATTAGTTTACATGCTACTGACTCTCCAATATTACCTTTGCCACACTACTTAAGATCCTGTTTACTTCATACTTACACTACAAAACTAACCACATAATAGATGTTGTACACCAATAAATACATCATATCCCTGATCCTGATTTTTTTCAGAATGGATACCAAACTTCCTGTTTGACATTCAAACATGGCACCAAACTGGTTTTCCCATGCTATTCTTTGCTACTACCCTTTATTAATTGGTGGTCTTATGTCTTACCTTTATGTGTTCTAGAGCCTTTTCATTGTGCATAACTCATTTTTTCTCTTTTACTTAAACTATCAATCCTCCAAAGTTTAATTCACAATATATTTCTGCTGAATTTTCCTTATTCCACTCCATTTTCCATTTTTTTCTCTAAAAACATAATACCTTACATCTGATAGTATCTTATCAATGTTGGTAATAGAACAACATACTTTTATTTATTGATTAGTAGTATCCTCACTCTAAATCTTTACTCTTGCCTTCTAGAAAAAAATGCATGCAGAGAAATTTACTTCAAATACTGGTGTTTAAAACTTAATACTTTGATTATCCCAAAATTGCTCAGGAGATAAGACCTAACTTTTGTTTTGAAACACAAAAGTCTCCAAGATTTGACAATGAAATTTTTATCTTTCAGTACACAAGGGAAATGGAAACAGACACATAGAGAGCAGGATGAGAGATACGGCTGGCAGGAAGAGGGGGCTAAGGATGGAGACATCAAACAAAGAAGGAAAAAAGACTCATGAACATGGACAAAAGTATGGTGATTGCAGGGGTGAGGGGGCTATAAAGAAGCTAAGTGGTAAAGAAAAATACAAATTTTTAAATAAATAAATAGACACAGTTTTCTGACATGGTACAAATATAGTGTTAGAACAATCATACCAAGATCTTTTTATTGGTTGGTAAGGAAAAAGTAGCAAAGCAGAGATTATAAGACTCAAGAGTAGACTCATCAAGAAGTGAGAATGGGTCTATATACTATAAATATCTTAGTTCCATGCTATTTAAACAATAACCATATAAAAGGGTAGAAAGAATGGAAAGTTTGTGAGATTAATCTTTTCTCCTGAATGCTTATCTGGGAGGAACAAATAGCCAAGTTTTATCTGGGTAAGGCCATCACTGTCAAATTCTGGTCTGACTTTTCCAACACCAGGTGTTATTAGTTTATCTCTAAAGCATTCTGGAGTAATGAATAGAGTTCATGCAAACAGTCCAAAAAAATTAACAGCAAAGAGACACAATGTTAAACTAAAAGTAAATACACAAGATACAATTAATTTGGGGGGAAGAGAATCTTTGGATGATAGTTGTTTTTAATGTGAGATATAGAAGTTTGGGTTATAATTATCAATTTAAAATTAATTTATTTCTTGGGGCAGTATTATAATCAAAATTATGAGGTTCATAACAGAAGTTCACATGTAATGCAATGCTGGCATGAGATAGCAACCTACAATCAATGACTTTATCACAAAGATAGGTAATCAAAATCGTATATTTTTCAAAAAGTTACTACTATATATTCTTTTAAAGTTTAGTATTCTGGCAATGGAAAAGTTCTGAAAGAAGATGACTAAATTTTTAAAGTATATGATGGCTCCTATAGTATTATTTACACTTTCTTTAGTAAAGATTATACAAAAATGATAGTTAAAGCCCACAAGATACCAAATAATAAAATATATAGCATTAGTAAAACAGATGAAGGGTGTTTAAACTTTCTTTTATGCACACACACATCCACACACAGATACTTTAACATTTTCCAAATAGGTTGATGTGACTGTCAAAATTAATATCTAAGTATCTTTTTTTGTTTTTGAAAAGAGTTTGTTTTTAAAATTTGAAATGTGTGACTCAGAAAACTGTAGCTCTGGGAATTGTCTAGTGAAGTGCCGAGCGATTGTCCTTTGCTCCTTTCCCTGCAGCCACGCTTCTCCTCATCCTTGTACAACAACTACAACAACTGCTTAGGATCTTAGTATCTGATACATTCCTAGTAGAGATAACTTTCCACTGTTTTGACCTTTTCAATATTCTGCACTTTAATTGGCTGTCTACTATATGTCTTCCCTACAGATCAGTGGAATAGCAAACAAGGGAAAAGTGCTGTGAGTAGCCAATCAAACCACAGAACATTGAAAAGGTCAGAGCTGTATAGTAGAATCCTGTAAGTGACAGAATGTATGAGACATTAAAATTCTACTACATACTTCTTATAACAAAAACTATAATGAAACAGAAAATGGGACCAGATAAATCTTTTCATATGACAATCATTGTTCTGTGAATTGAGAACATAATTTAACACTTTCTAATTATGAACTTAAAATTTGCCTTATTTTAGTATCAGGATTTTGTAGTATATTTAAATTCCACATAGTCAGCAGAACTTTTTGTCCAATACAAAATGACATATAGATTTTAAGTAGTTCTGTATTTATAAAAATCCAGAGAGACATTATTAGCATAAAGAACACTTTTGTCTTATGCAAGATTCACCAAACTTATTTGAAGAACTTAGAGAAACTTTTTTTAAGGGAGACACCAGACTAATGTAAGAGAGTGTTCCCCATTTTCACAGAAGCTATCTTCACTGATGGTTAATACCAAACTCAGAGTCCCCTAAAAGAAGCTATAGAGCCTGAAGCTAGAAATATAGTCTCTATCTGGTTCTTAGATAATAATCAAGGAAGACAGTTTTATTGAGAGCAATGACCTAGAAGCCACATTTTAAGTGTCTCTTCTTAGAATTCTGACTTCCTTGAGAACATATATTTAGAGGAGATCAACTGGAAGAGAGAGAGAGGGAGAGAGAGAGAGAGAGAATGAACAACCTTCCAGAATTTCAACAAATTATATTGTAATGAATTTTGATAAAATTCAGAGAAATAAATATAAAGCTTACAATTGTTATAGAACATAAGATGTGGCACACATATTCATAGTCACATTTTTGAGAATTGTAATTTCTTTTAATAATAGCATATAAATGCATACAGTAAAGATCAGTATATTTTATAACTTATTTTCCGCTTCCCTTTTATTTATTTGTTAATAAGGTTGATTGGAACAAAGTTTAGTAAAATACAGAAAAATACATACAACCATTTTATATTTCTGAGAATATCTCTTTATTTCAACCAAAAAGACTTACAAAGAAGGTCACAAATCATTTCCCTTTATCTGGAAAATAGTACAGTTGCTTCCAATATATTAATACACGAGCAGAATAATATCAGATATTTGATTTATTTGTATTAAAGAACTTTCAACTCCTTGTGGAAAATGTGTGTGTGTGTGTGTGTGTGTGTGTGTGTGTTTGTATAGAGAGAGAGAGAGAGAGAGAGAGAGTGTCAATTTCTGAAAGCTTAGGCACAGACATCCTCCTCCATGGGCAAAACAAATATGATTTAATATTAAATTGACCAGACATTAAATATGCTTAATTCTAAGCATATTAAACCATACTTATTTACTAATACTATTAATCACATGTGATTGTTTTTTATTATTTTGACAACCATGAAGTTGGGCCTGCCATCAGGGTAACTCATTTTATTTCTCCATAACTGGAATTCACTTAGCTTTTGAGATACTGTTTGCAGTGATTTGGGAGCTCTGGGAAACCAAGAGAACCTCTCTGTCTTTTAGCATTGCCAATCATTGATTTATGATTACACCCATTCCCCATTGCATACACTTACTTCAAAGTACCAGTATGGCAGTGGCAGTCACATTTTGTCTTGACTTTGGAGAAGTAGCATCTTATGTAAGTATCAACTTCTGTCCTCCTGATCACCCCTTCAACACATCATGTTGGTATAGTATTTTAGATTGAGTTTTTAAGCCTTTGTCATAGTCATCAGTGGACATCTGTCATAGCCTCTCTTCATGAAGTCTAAATACATATTAAATCATGGTAATTTGAGACTTAAATAGGAAGATTAAACTCTGGAAATATAATTTACAACAATTAAATGGATGTTTCTCACTCCACTGGGTACTGTCTATGATTTAAAAGTCATACCCAGAGGGAAAAAAACCTTCTTTTATATTAGTAGAGATGACCCATCTGGTATCTGTTTAAGTACCTAAAAAGTTATCTTGGCTTTAGATGAATAAGTTATAGAGCTCTGGTATACAACATTGTACCTATAATTAAAATATAATACTGTGTCCTTAAATATTCATTAAGATTCATTTCAAATGCTATTACCACATTTTTAAATGAACATTTTGGCATGAAACAACTGAGTATTGAAGTATCAAAAATAGTTTTGTTTGGGAAAGTGTTTGCTGGAATGCCTGGTAGGAGGAGAATCAAACATTTTAATCATGGCATTAGATTCCCAGCTAGGAAATGGTATTACATTTGCAAGGATTACAATAGAACTCATTTCTGGTAGTTGTTTACTAAGTAGTTTGGAAATACTCCTCCATGAGAATAACTAGATCTATGTAATATTTTTAAAATACTCACTTGAAGATATTAGAATACTAACAAGGTAGTGAAAAAAATTACAACCAATCTTTAGAAGAAGAGGAAAATCCAGAAAAAAATAAAAATAAGATTTGGAACTCTTTTCCTGGGGATATTTGATCCCAATAAAAACATAGATATTGACTGCATAAAATTAATTATTCATTAGGTATCTTTTTAGATATGTATTCCTTTCCAAACAATGGGTAAAGAGAAAGACACAGAATAAGGCACAACTTTAAAGATGTGTACAGATTTCCTTAATAAAAACCTACTTACATCATTTGAAACTAAAAAGGAAGGGGAGAAAATTACAACATAATCACAAAAATAAAGCTAATGAAGTTATGATATTATCAGATTAAAGAATACTAAAAGTCAGAAAATTGTTAGAAATAAAGAGCAACATTTCATGTTGATAGGGGGTTAATGGCATTAGGAATATATGCTACTAATGTACACATCCAATATCATCTTAAAAATACAGAAAACAAAGATTTCAAAGCAGCAAAAAAGAAATAGAGAAATCACTAAGATCATGCATAACTTTAACTTACCTTTCTCATTAGCTACTAGCAAAATAGACAAGCAAGAAGGGCATTGAAGATAAGGACAAAATTGACTGATAAGGTTGAATAGAATAGTATACGGGACATCAAAATCACAACTAAAATATAGAACAACCATGACTCAGGAACATCAGAAATCAAATTGACTAGAAGTCTGACCACTACTTAATTGAGTTGAATGGAAGTCTAACAACTATAGAATTAAAGAAACCACATCTATCCAGACTGGTAGGAGGGGCACAGACACCAAATGGACTAGCCCCATCCCCACGTGGATAAAATTTCCAGAGGGATATTTCAGGAGCAAGGAGTCTCAGACCCACACCAGGCCTCACAGCCCAGGATTCCAGCGCCAGGAAGGTAAGTCCTCATAGCTTCTGCCTGCAAAAACCATCAAGGATTGAGTTGGTGGAGGAGGATGCTAGAGTCCTAAGCGGTTCCTTTTAGGGAAACCACTCAGGGGCTCACCTACTCAGACACTTTTGCTCTCAGCTCCGGCACCAGGGTGGCAGCTTGGAGGGGGCCAGTGGTATACAGGAAGAGACTGAAGTGTCAGGCACCAGGGTAAGCAGAAGCCATCATCCCTCCACTGAGCTCTCTCCCCACAATCTAAGAGTTCATCAACATGGCTAACACTGTCTCATCCAAAGAGGCTCTACACCATACAACTTATAGACCTAATCAAGATGCTTTTCCATAAGAATGGCTGGTCTTGGCTCCCAAATCCTATCAAACAAACAACAGCTATGTTCAGAGAGCCCTAGCAGCAGTCAGAGTAGAGCTTGGCTTCACCTGGGAATATTGCCCAGCACAAGTAGAAGCCATCTCAGATTGTTTTATACCTCAGGCAGGGTGTCCCAGGTAAAACACAGGTAGAGGCTGACCTTAGCCTGCACCACCTGGGAAACACCAGGACCAACACACCAGTGGACAGCTAAAGAGAGCATCACCTTTCTGCCCCTACACAGCTGATCCTCCACAGGCAGTGGAGACTGATGGCCAGTGGTCACAGCCAGTCCTTGTAGCTGACTGGCCTGGATAAATCCCTCTCATTGACTTGCCAATAACAACCAAGGCTCAACTACACAAGGAGAGTGTACTCAGCACACACAAAAGGTACATTTTGTGTACCCAGCTTGGGTGACAGGTGTGGCTGTGCCACTGGGCCCTATAGGACATCTACTATATTAGGCTACACTACCAAGACATGGAGTCAAAGCAGCTCTACCTAACACATAGAAACAAAAACAGGGAGACTGGGAAAATGAGGAGACAAAGAAACATAGCCCAAATACAAGAACAGATCAAAACTCCAGAAAAAGATCTAAAGGAAATGGAGATAAAAAATCTATCAGGTACAGAGTTCAAAATGTTGGTTATAAGGGTGCTCAAGGAAATTAGTGAGGACCTCAACAGCATGAAAAAGACCGAATAAGAAATGAAAGATACACTAATTGGAATAAAGGACAATTTACATAGAAATAACCATAGAATGGATGAAGCCAAGAATAAAATCTATAATTTGGAACATAAAGAAGCATAAAACAACTACACAGAACAGGATACAAAAATTATCCCCCCCCCCCGCCAAAATGAGGGTAGTGCAAATTGTCCCAGCCTCTGGTACAGCTTTAAGAGGTCCTACGTTTGCCTCATACGGGTGCCAGAGGAAAAGATTAAAAAATTGGAAATCTATCCGAAGAAATAGTGAAAAAAACTTTCCTAATTTGATGAAGGAAATAGACATACATGTCCAGGAAGAACAGAGAGTTCCAATTATTATGGATGCAAAGAAGCCCACTCCAAGACACTTCATTATTAAAAAGCCAGAAGTTAAAGAGAGACTCTTAAAAGCAAGAGAAAAGAAATTAGTTACCAGAAGGTTGACAGGTGGGAGTGGGGAGGGGGGAAATGGGTAAAGAGATGAGGGGACTGAAAAATACAAATGGGTAGTTACAGAATAGCCATGAGAATGTATAGTGTAGGACATAGAATAGCCAAAAAACATAAATTCATGACCCATGGACATGAATAATGGTGGGGGTATTGCCTGAGAGAGTGAGGGGTGGTAGGTAAAAGAGAGCAAAGTGGGGGAATCAGGACAACTGTAATAGCATAATCAATAAAATATATATATTTTAAAAATGTTATATCCAAATTGGGAAAACTCACAGTTTAACAAGCATACTCAGAACATTTACAAAAATTATAAAAAATAAACTATATACTGGGCATTAGATAAAGCCTCTAACATCCTTAAATATTTAAAATAGCTCAATATATGTTTTTTGACCACAATATAATTCAGCTAGAAATCAATGAGAACAATGACTAGGAAATCCAAGAAAATGCAATTTAAATAATGTAATACTAATAATCATCAAAATGAAACGTAAAGATACTGTGTGTTTAATGATAATGAAGTTAAGGAATAAAAAGCAAGGAGTTTAATCAATGTTTACAGTAAAATGTAAATTTTAATGCATGTGTTAGAAAAAGAAGAAAGGCTTAAAATAAGTCAATTAAACTTCAAGAAGCTATTAAAATAACAGTGAATCAACTATAAAGAAAGTAAGGACAAATAATATAAAGCCCAGATCAATAAATATAGAACATATATAAAAAAGAACATAAAAATGGATCTTTGATGTGACCAATAAAACTAAAATCTTAGAATTATTAAGAAGAAAAAAGGAAAAAATCACCAACATCGGGAATTGTAAAGAATTTACTGTTACACTTTCATTGAAAGTGAAAAAGAAAAATAAGATTAAAATGATGCATTAGTCTCATAATGTATATTAAATGGGCTTCATTTTTAAAATTTTGCATAAACAGGCCAATATACATAACCTACAAACTGAATCTTTTATTTAAAATATTTCCACAAGCAGGATCCCATCTCATATATCTTCACTGGTGAAGATATGTCTAAGAAAAAAATTATGAACAGTTCCAGGAAATAGAAAAGAGAGAACATTTTCTAGCTCCTTTTATAAATCCAGCATAACCTCATTTTCGATATCTAGCAGGCACCGTGTAAGAATCGAAAATTATAGAGCAATCTCCATAAAAACTATTAAGGTAGATGCAGAGTCTGTTACACTGATGGCCTCTAATGAACCTTATTTCTCAGTATTCATGCTCTTGTGGAATCCGAATTTCATCAGTAAAGCCTAAACCAATGAAATGTTTTTTTGCCAATAAATTGTAAAAATAATGCAGTGCTAGTTCTGGCCCTAAATTTAAAAAGGTCTGGCATCTTCAGCACTTTGTGTTATTTAGAACTTTGGGCAACATTCACTTACACAACTTGAGAAACCAAATGAAGTGTTTACATGGAAAAAGAAGTTCTGTAAATACAATATGTGAAAAGATAGGCATGTTGTCCCATTATCCAGCTAACTCTAAGCCCTACCAACCCGTTAGATGCAGCTACATAAGTAAAACAACAACAACAACAACAACAACAACAACAAAATCTACCCAGACTTCAGAACTGTGAGCAAATTACATGTTTTTTTGTTTAAAACCGTTTTTTAAAGATTTTATTTATTCACTTTTAGAGAGAGGGGAAGAGCAGGAGAAAGAGAGGGAGAAAAATATCAATGTGTATTTGCTTTTTGTACATCACCCACGGGGGACCTGGCCCACAACCTAGGCATATGCTCTGATTGGGTATCGAACCGGGGACCCTTTGGGTCACAGCCTGCACTCAATTCACTGAGCTATACCAGCACGGGCTGTTTAAAACTCTTAAGTTTTGTAGTGGATGCATTTGTCATGCAACAGGCGATAAGTAAAGCAATAGTATATAGTACACTTGAATAGTTTTGTTCTTAGAAATACAACAGAAATGGATCTATAGGTCCTGAAAATGCATGCACCAGAATATTTCTAGCACCATTATTTATATTGGACAAATCTAGGATACACTCACATATCCATCAGCAGTAGGATGTATAAAACATTTTGATATATTTGGGACAGTATGCTACAAACAATTATATCCAATGATTTGAATTAATTCCACAAATATAATACTCTGTTATCAAAGCCAGAAACAAGAGTTTTAAATGATTTCATTTATATGAAGGAACAATATAGGCATATCTAAACTATACTGTTAAGTCAAAATAATGGTTATTCTGATCAAGGGGTAATGAATATACAGGAGCCAAGTAAGAAGTTCTGAGATGCTGGACTATTTTTGTTCCTCTTTTTCTGGATGTTGATAAGAGGTGTGTTTCATTTGAGAAAAGTTATGGAGCTGGATACTTACTGTATTTTACTTCAAAGAAGTTGAAAACCTTATACGATGCAAAATGACAAAAATAACAAAAACATTCCTGAAGGTAGAAATACTGATTATCAAATATGAAGGCTTATTACAGAGTTCCACTAATTAAGAAACTGTGCCATTAGTGAAACAATGGACAAATAAACAGGGAAACAGCAGAGACTCAATAAATAGAACCATATTGACATGAACATTGATTGATGACCAAAATCACCTTGTATTATAGGGGCACAAAGCATGGTTATTTAAATAAAGGATACTGTTTCAGTTGGCTATCAGTTGGAAAAACCACAGCCTGATTCTTTATATTTTACAGTAAATATTTTTAAATAGATTACAGGTCAAAATATGAAAGTAAGATAATAAATATATTAATGAGAATAATATTTGTAATATTGGGATTATAACAGGACATGAATTCAAATAAGGAGAAATAAAGTCAAGTCATTTGATGACTTGAACTGCATTTGAATTAAGAACTTCTGTTTATCAAATGAGACCATTAAGAGAAAGAGAAGCCACAAAATGTGAAAAGATATTTGCAGTATATGCAATTGAAAAATGGCTTATATCTGGGATACTATAAAAACAAACTTCTATGAATCAATCAAAAATATAAAGACAACCGAATATGATTTAAAAGAGATATGCTTTTCAAGTGGAACAGTGGTATATAAAAGAGTTCTCTATGACTGGATCAAAAAGCTATGGTACATTTACACAATGGAATTCTATGCTGCAGAAAGGAAGAAGGAGCTCCTACCTTTTGCAATATCATGGATGGAACTGGAGAGCATTATGCTGAGCGAAATAAGCCAGGTGGTGAAAGACAGATACCATATGATATCACCTTTAACAGGAATCTAAACAACAAAACAAACAAGCAAGCAAAATATGACCAATGACACTCAAATATGGAACAGGCTGACAGGGTCCAGAGGGGAGAGGGGAGAGAATCATAGGGGAAAAGGGGAGGGACTCACATGAATAAGTATAAAGGACACATGGACAATAATTAAGGTGAGGGGTGGAAATGGGAGGGAGGTGGGGAGAACTCGGGGGGACAGGGCAGGGAATATAAAACAGAAAACTGTACTTGAATAAGAATTAAATATAAATAAATAAATAAAGGAATGCAAATTAAACTAAATAGATACCACTATGTACCTGCTAGGATGACTAAAATTAAAGAGACCCACAAAACTAAAAATTAGCAAGAATAGCAGTCAATGGAAACTCTCAGATTATGTTATTACCTATAAATGGATATAACCACTTTGGAAAATTGTTTGGTAACAGCTACTGAATTTAAATATGCATACCATAAAACTCAGTTATATCATATCCAGAAATGCATCCATATGTTCACTGGAAGACCTGTAAATGAATGTTCACAGCAATATAATTACCTCAAGTTGGAAACAATTGAAATGTCCAACATCAGAACAGACAGATAAATTTATTTCATTTATCCGTTTTATATTAAGATATGTGTGTATGTTCTCTGGCTTGTACAGCTCAGTGGATTGAGTGCAGGCCTGTGAACCAAATAACCGCAGTTTAATTCCCAGACAGAGTGCATGCCTGGGTTGCAGGCCAGGTCCCAGCAGGGGATGCATGAGAGGCAACCATAAATTGATATTTCTTTCCCTCTCTCCCTCCTTCCCCTCTAAAGATAAATAAATAAAATGTTTAAAAAAAGATATGTGTGTGTGTGTGTATAATAGTATACTGCAATTAAAATGAACAACTATATGTTATCACACAAATGACTATATCAAAACCAGGCACGACCCATGTATAGCGTTAGAAGTCAAAGTTGGTTTCCCTCTGAAGACAAGCTTCTAGAGAATTTTGAATATTCAGAATATTGATCTTTGCTCATTGCTAATCTAATAAACTAAATTTATACTTAGTGTTTGTTTTCTATCATGTATCTATCTATCTATCCATCTAATCTATCATCCATCCATCTATATATCTGTATGTTATTTCATTCTGAAAGTTAAGAAAAAATTGTATTACAATTAATATTATGAATTCTGCTATAAGACGAGTCTTTTCTCGGGGTACAATTTAATAATATAATACATGAAGGACATCCCTCTAGATATAAATAAAATATCTTCTATTCACAAAAAGAAAACAAAGAGAAACTTAGATACTTGCATTAAGCAGAAATAAGTTTTAAAAGAATTATGTTTTTTTAAACAACTGAGCTAATATAAGACCAGAAAAAGCAAGATACGCAATACTGAATGCCAAATAATACCACTAGTGTTTCCATTTTATACATTGTTTACTTTTAAATAACTTTACATGACTAATGTAATAACTCTATCAGTTACTCATTATATATCCTAGGCAAAAGAATTACCATTTTCTTTGTATAAGTTTTCCAAGGCACTGCACTGAAAATTCTAAGATCATTGTTCTTTTTTGTTGCAATTTACTAATTATGTATTTAACACAGATAGGTCTGTGATGCTTTGAATAAATAAAATTCAATAACTTACACACTGGAGAATTAAGAATATAGAACAATTAAAGTGAAAACAAACATGTACCACATCTGAATAAAAAGTTTATGGAGATTTCCACAGAGTCGGTACTGGCATTGGCATATAAAAATTTGAGTTAAATCTGTCACGTGTGAACCTCATTCTCATCGTCAGGGAAAGAAGGAATAAAAACTAAAATGTCATATTAATGGTGATTTGCTTGCGAACAGAAATATTTGAAAGAACAAATGTGATTTTTATGATACTTTACCAACGCTGATCATTTTTTTTTATATTCCTCTAATCTTCTAGAATCAATCTTTCTTCTCCATTGGTAAAGTTAAGTCTTCAGTATGTACAGTGAATATATCACATTAGAATGAAGTATCATGTTATTTAAAAAATGTTTTTGATGAGAGAGAGACAGAGAGAGAATGCCAGAATGAGTAAATGGCTGTGGTGTTTTCCTTTCTCTTCACTGAGCCACGGCACTACACAATGTCATCTCCTACTGGCCACAAAGTGAACAAGCAAATGTAAGAAAGGGAAATGAGTCAGGGCCAAAATACCAGCATTTTGCACCGTGTGCTGTGTCTTTTACGCATGTGGTCTCTCTCTCCCTCCCTCTTATCTTTCAGTTTTAATAATAGATCTTTATGAAAATTTATATTAAGCACACATACATGTGTAAACACACACATGCCTATGGCATAATGAACACTGGTTTATAGTTTCCCTTTTCTATGTTAATAGATTTTTTCTGAATAGTCATAAATGTGAAAAAAGCAATTAAAATATAAAATAGATAAAAAGCTTATCTGAATTGGAGTGGAAAATTATTTTTTTAAAAAGCCACCAATAATGTAGGTCATTTAGAAAGCTCATTTTTAAATAAAGAAAAGAAGGAAAGATGTGTTTTAATTAAATTTGTGAAAACAAAAATTCTTAACGAATTTGCTGATTCAAGTTTTAAGGATCTTAAGATCATCTGTTAACGAATTGTAGAGGCAAGGTTCACTTTGCTGTCAGTCAGAGTCGTTTGGTTTTATGGTTTTCTCCCTCGAGGTGTTAAAGCTCAGAGGGCACCTTATAATTCAATTATAAATACCACCAAGAATTTTAATTATATAAGGCAGATTAATTTAATTCTTTTTTAAAAGATTTTATTTATGTATCTTTAGAGGGGAAAGGAAGGAGAGAAGGAGAGAAATATCAGTGTATGGTTGCCTCTCATGGGTCCCCTGCTGGGAACTGGCCTGCAACCCAGGCATGTGCCCTGACTGGGAATCGAACTGCGATCGTGTGGTTCGCAGGCCCACGCTCAATCCACTGAGCTACACCAGCCAGGGCAGATTAATTTAGTTTAATTTAATTAAATTCTTAAATTTCTATGAGATATACTTGAATAAACATTCCTTTATGTTTTGAGTCCTACTTTCCTCTTAAACAAAAGAAAACATTTATTTTCCTCATTACATCCACATAACAGTGAGATCTTACAGTAATTGTCTTTCTCTGACTAGCTTATTTCACTTACGATAATGTTCTCCAGGTTATCCATACTGTCAGAGACTTTTTTTTAGTAGTGATGGGACAGCCTGTAGAGGAAAAATGAAATTAAGGGTGGAAATACCTGAGCTTGTGATTTTCTCCAGAGAGGTGGCATGGGGGACCGAGTGTCAGCACAAGTTGAGAGAGGGATCTGTGGTGTCCCTGGGGAGGGAAGGTGTGGGAATCTGCAATCCATTAAGCCACTATTTCCTTTACTTGTTCAAAATGCCCAGACTGTGTGGCCACTTGTCATTAACCTCACATCACAGTAAGTGACAGGGAAGAAATATACACATTAAAAAATAATGCAGGCCATATATGAGAAACCTGCAGCTGATATCTTACACAATTGGCAAAAACTACAAGTCTTCCCTCCAAGATCAAAGAAAGATCTTTTTCTTCCCTCCAAGAAAAAGAGAAGGGTGTCCATTTTCACCGTTTCTATTCAACATGCCATTGGAAGTTATAGCCACAGTGGTCAGACAGAAGAAAAGAAATAGAGGGCATCCAAACTGGAAAGGAGGAAGTAAAACTGTCATTGTTTGCAGCTGATATGATAGTTAGTGTACATAGAAAATCCTGTAGACTCTACCAAAAAACTACTCCATGTAACCAGTGTATTTGGAAAAACATCAGTATACAAAATGAATATTCAGATAGTTAAGGCATTTTTATATACCAACAAAGAAATATCAGACAAAAAGTAGGAAAAAATCCCACTTACTATAGCAAAAAGAAAAATTAAGAATAAACTTAACCAAGGAGGTGAGAGACTTATATTCAGAAAACCATACAACACTGAAGAAAAAAATTAAGGGAGGCACAAATAAATGAAAGCATATGCCATGTTCATGGATTGGAAGAACTAATATCATTAAAATGTCCATACTACCTAAAGCAATCTATAAATTCAATGCAATCCCTATAAAAATACCAATGACATATTTCACAGATAGAAAAGAAATATTTCAAAAATTTATATAGAATCATAAATGACCCTGAATGCTCTCAGCATTTTGAGAAAGATAAACAAAGTGAGATGGATCACAATACCTGGTATCAAATTGTATTGAAAGGCTGCTGTAATCAAAAGAGTGATACTGTTGTAAGAACAGACACGTGGATTAATGGAACAGAATAGAGAGCCCAGAAATAAATCTACCTCTCTATGGTTAATTAATATTCAACAAAGGGACCAGGAGCATAACATGGAGTAAAAATAGCCTCTTCAATAAATGGTGGTGAGAGATCTTAACAGGTACAAGCAAAAAAAAAAAATTAAATGAGACCACCAGCTTACACCATACACAAAAATAAACTCAAGATGAATAAAAGATTTAAATATAAGTCATGATGCCATTTAAGTCCTAGAGGAAAAAACAGGCAATAAAATGTCAGATATCCTATGTACCGGTATCTTTACCAATAGATTTCCAAAGGCAAGGGATATAAAGGAAAAAATAAACAAATGGGACTACGTCAAATTAAAAAGAGTCTGCATTGCTAAAGAAAACCAGCAAAATAAAAAGGAACCAACTGTATGGGAAAACATATTTGCCAATGTTATCTCAGACAGGGGGTTGATCTTTAAAATATATGAAGTACTCATATAATTCTACAGCAGGAAGACAAACAGTTCAATGAAAAAAATGGGCAAAGTACTTGAATGGACACTTCTCCAAGGAGGACATAAAGAGGGCCCAGTGACACATCAAAGACATGTTCAATGTCACTAACCATCAGAGAGATGCAAATTAAAACCACAGTGAAATACTACTCCATACTGGTCAGAATGATTATCATTAACAAATGAACAAACAAGTGCTGGAGAGGCTGTGGGGAAAAGGGAGCCCTAGTGCACTGTTGGTGGGAATGCAGACTGGTGCAGCCACCGTGGGAAACAGTATGGAATTTCCTCAGAAAACTAAAGATGGAACTGCCTTTTGATCCAGGGATTCCACTGCTGGGATTATACTCTAAGAATTCTTAAACACAAAATTGAAAGAACCTGTGTACCTCAATGTTCATAGCAGTGTTATTTACAGTTACCAAATGCTGGAAACAGCCTAAGTGCCTGTCTGTATATGAGTGGGTCAAAAAACTGTGGTACATTTACACAATGGAACACTACACAGCAGAAAGAGAGAAGTTCCTACCCTTCAGGACAGCATGGATGGAACTGGAGAGCATTCTGCTAAGTGAAATGAGCCAAGCAGTAAAAAACAAATACCACATTATCTTCCCTATAAGTGGAACATAATGAACAAAAGACACACATGAGAAAAATAGCACCAGAGACCTGGAAATAAAGAACAAACTGACACTGACCAGAAGGGAAAGAGAAAAGGGATAAGAGGAGAAAGATGGGTAAAGGTCTAGACGAAGAACATGTATAAAGGACCCATGGTAATGGACAACATAGTGGAGACTGACTGAGGGGGTGGGTGGGGGAGTCCGGAGCAATGAGCAGTGGGGGAAAAATTGGGACACGTGTAATTGAATAAGAGTAAAATATAAAATCAAATTCCATTTTTACCTAAAAATTTAAATGGCATTGCCTTGTTTATTAAGAAAAACAAAATTGTTATAGAATTTTCACATCAACTCCTCCAGGAATCCTCTTCTCAACTGACTTCACAAAGATCTGGGGACAATTCTATCAGACACAGTCTCATCTAAAATATGTTTAGAAAGGAGATACTTTGAGAAGTGTTCAGGATATTTGTTACTTGCCTAACTTAAAGTTTCTAATCCCTTCCTAACCAAGATTATACCACTGACTACCTAAAAAAAAAGTCCGAGAAAGCTGTTAGCAGAATAAACAAGTGTCAGAAAGTATAATGTCATTAGGAGAATTGTGTTCCTATCTGTTCTATTTATCCTATAATTGAATGTTTTCCTTCATTTCTATTCCAGATGAAGTAGTAAAGGTTGTCATTTCAATCACCTCTACATATACACTTGATATATTTTGGGTTTGATCAAACCCAATAGTTTCTTATAGTAGAAAATATTTACATTAACAATTGATAATTTAATAGTTTTACATATGAAGTAACACAAAGTAATACAAAGGCTAAGCAATCTGTCCAGTAACACATCACTAATAAAATATGTAACTGACTTTTGAACCTTGGCAATCTGGTTCCTGATTCTGAGGTCTTTTTCTTTTTTATTTTTTTAAATTTTATTTATTTATTTTTAGAGAAGGGAGAGAGAGGGAGTGAGAGAGGGAGGGAAACATCAATGTGTGGTTGCCTCTCTCACACCTGGTACTGGGGACCTGCCCTGACTGGGTATTGAACCAGAGATGCTTTGGTTCATAAGCCAGCACTCAGTCAATTGAGCTATATCAGCCAGGAATGAGATCTTATCTTATTATGTAATAAATGAATAATACAGAGATAAACAAGACAGGCTTCCCTTTCCATGTTAAGTTCTACTGAGAAAGCTACGTCTACGAATAGATATAGAAAACAAGTGGATGATGACAGTGAAAATGAAATAAGAAACACAAAGAAGTGAATATATATGAGCTGATGGAAAAGTGAGAAGTTTAGTATTGGATAAATAATTGATAATATAAGAGCTAGAGACAAAAGTTAGCATAAAATTATAATAGAGATTTTGACAAGACATAAGTTGAAATCAAGGTAATCCAGTAAAGCAAGAAGATAATGTTAACCAGGATAAATCCTGGTTAATGTCAGCAATTAACATGTGATATTAAAGAGTAGCAGGTATTCTCTTTTGCTAATAGTCACAATAAAAAGAAATGAACCAATCCATGTACACAACTCATTTTAAAATATGGCTAAATTATATGAGGGGGCAATAAAAATAATAAAATCTATTTTAATAATTTTATAATGGATCTGCCATGCATTTTTATTCAGTTAAATCCATTTCGTCAAGTGTACCTGATGAAAGAAAGAAGTAGAATTTCTTCTTTATAGTGTAAACTATTTATAGTTGATCTTTTTTGTTAAGAATCAGATCAGGTACAATGAGCCCATCATCTGCGAGTGGTCAGGGAGTAACTGCAGAATGAAGACAGTTGCATTCACAGGGCTCAAAGCAGTAACACAGGTTCTGCATAAAATATTTGAAGTGACGTTTAAAGTAGTATAAAGAGGATTGTTAATGGGAGTTATATTTTATCTTAAGAGGGAATATAAATTGAATTTTTGTAACATTTTATATTAACTTTATAAAAATAAAGTTTTAAAAACTAGCAAGCATTGGAAGCTCCAAATACACTTTGAAAGTTAATTTTATTATAAATTAAGTTGTTTTGGTATCCTAATATTAACTCCATCTGCAAACTGGCATTTGTACATTTGAGTGTCTTTGTGTGTAGGGGGGTGATGTGTATGTGTAACACTAATCTGGCATGGGAATTTTCTGACTACACTGACTGCTAGCTCTAGCCATCAATACAGTTTTATTTTATGTCTTTGAGTAAGTTGCCCTTCTATTTCCAAAGTATAGTATTATCCATTCAATTCTATTGCTTCAGACAGTTTTCTCTGCAATGTATACTTTCTGTACAGAAAAGTTCTAGTGTGTACATTTATTGAAAGCTATTATCTATTATTAATGGGCAAACCACTGTGTTTCTTTTTCACTGTTTCAGGAAAAACTCTACCCTCTTCCACAAACTAATTTAGCTTCTTTATAATTATTGCATGCTAAATTACCATGGCTTTCACGGGTATTGTTTTATATCCTTTATTTATAGTGTTTCACTCAATGTTGAATTTTAAAGTAGCATTCCAGTCTTCCTTATTTCTATGTTGTTGATTCTAAGCATCTGCTTTGCATTATCTCCATCTGGTTGCTCATTGTGTTACTACCTACCGTTTCTAATTATAGAATGCTATAATTATGCTTTATTCAGATTTGAACTTTTTTAACTTGGCCAAATTAAAATTAATCCTGTAAAGTTTATTAAATAGTAATGTTGGTGAGAAGAATAATGCTCTAAAGCATGACTGTATCAACACTAGAAGTTATTTGGACAGCTATGTGAACAGATAAGTGTGAGAGGTGTGCAACTAAACAAATGTTATGCATAAAGATATGGTATTGTTTTTAGGTAGGTAGGGTCAGCAACAGCTGCAGTTGATGTGAGCTAGGAAAAAAAGGATAACTTTATGGGAACAAAAAGGAAAAAAACTATCACATCAGTACAGGATCAACCTATTCACCATTTCCTCTAATATACTGAAAATTAGTATTTAGAAAACAAAACAAAAACAGATAGATGACAAAAAAGAGTAAGTTGTCATGAGAGCTATTTTGATCAATGAATAGATCTTCCTAAACAATTCTTCTAGAGTGGCAAAAATAAAAATAAAATTATTTATATAAAAATAGAACATTAGTAGAAAACATGTTGCTTGTGATTTGTAAATTGCTATGATGTATAAATAACCTGTTTCAAAGTAAGTTGGCATATATATATCAACTCTTTGTAGGAAAGCAGAGAGAAAATAGTGAATGATCAAGACTAAAAATTGTTCTGTGTTAAAATCAATAATTTGTTAGTGAAATAGCAAGCTATCATGTTTATGTAATTGTTTAAGTGAAAAAAAGAAAGAAAATAGAACTGAGGCCCAGAGAGATAAGTGGATATAGATCAGAACCTTATGACAATGGCAGGTTTCATATCTCCTAGATCAGAGAAGGTTTTAGTGTGCCCTGCTAATTTCTGTTTGTTTTTTTCCATAGCCCTGGGCCTAGGTAACACAATAGATATGTTTTCAAACAATTAAAGCAAGGAGTAATGTCCACTGCATTGGGGAATTTATCATTCTGTTGTAGTGATGGATAAGAAAAATGTCTCTATCCCCAGTGCATAGCACATGACTTAGAGAGGATGATGGTGGGGTGCTTTTTTCACAGGGGACTGGATGCATTCTTTACCGAACACTTGGAATTCACAGCAAATTTGCTGCTTTGAATTTAGCACAAAATTTTGTCACAGAAGAGCCCTGTTGGACCCCAAATTTTTTAAGCTTTCAGAAATCAGCATGACTTCTATTTCTTAGGAGCCGTAGATATTGAGTGGCTTTTCCAAAAGGTTTTAAAAAAATCATGGTGTTGGAAGCCTGTGCAGGACTGTATTTCACAAAAGGTGTGTGTCATGCTGTTCAAGGAAAGACGTCTTGCTGTGTGAGCCTCCTTATAGTAGCAATCCAATTTTAAAGCAATCCATGTGCTTTGTTATTGTAGGAGTTTCTTATTTCTCACAAATTACCTAATTTAAACTACTCACTGACAGAATAACTCACTTGGCATATAGGAATAATTTAAACATGTGTATTTTATGTATGTTTAAAAGCAGTCATGTTTATTTTCAATGAGATTAAAAAAAATCTTATGAGGACAATTGCTAGAGTCAGAGAAACCCACAGTGACAGACCTTTATTTATTTTTGGAATACAACTTGTCAAGCTTTAACAGTCTTCTATGAACTGAATTAATTTTTTTATGCTGTAGTACCATTTTTTGCAAAGCAAATGCTTCACATTACAGAAGATTTGCTTATTTCCAGTAATGTTCCCTGCATGAAAAAGAAGAGACAATTTTATTTTTCTGAGAATATGTGAGGTTTCTGTATTATTTAAACATCTGCCACAGACTGGGAATTTAACATTTTTAATAATCAACAAATGTTCTTTAGCAATATAAGTAGTCAGTTATTTCATTGCATAATTATGAAATCAGAACATAATATGCAACTTGGAATTTGAAGATTAAAGTAATAGTATTTGCTTTAGTACTATTGAATTCTAATAGAAATTATGGCCAAATTAGCATAGAGGAATGAAATTACATGTAACCCTTGATTGATGCTATAAAAACAAAATTAGTTTTTTTAATTTTAATAATTAATTAAACCTGAGATAAAACATATAAATTATACAATTCATCTACTTATAAGTGTGTGATGATTATCAACTATAATTAACCTCCATTTTGTGATATTGGTTAAAATAAAGGTTCTATGGTAACATCCAGTATCATGTCAAAATGAAAACTTTGGAATAGAACAAAATGTTTAATACATTAAAAAATAAAATTTAAAAATAATATTCAATGTTTTTAACTTAAAATATAAATAGGCATCAAAATAAAAAGTGTGGGAACTATGTTATTAGCTCCTTTTTGCATTTCTTCTATTCCTCACACCAAATGTTCACAAAGCAAAGTTTCCTTCAAATGAGCTTTCTATTTTTATAAAAATCTCCCATACTCTCATTTACTTTACTTATTTATTAAAGAAAGGGGGAAATATAGTAATTGAGAAAGATTATACTATATAATCATAGATAAAACAATATTAAATAAAACTGATCAGTTATTCCTAATCCAAAGAATCTTATAAACTTGTTAGATTACGTTTAAAAATACAGGACTCATGGGCACAGAATGGAGGGTATTGACTGGGAGTTGGCAGGGGTGTGGGGCAGGGGAGACCCATGGGGAAAAAGGTAGAACAACTCTAAGTGAACAGCAATAAAATAATTGTAAAAGGAAATGGCATCCAAATAATTAATATATTCTGATTAGGTTATAATATACTAAACGATGTGTTTATTTAATATTGTAAAAAATTGATTCTTAGATTTTTACATGTAACAAAAATGTTGCTATCATTTTAAAAAGTCTCAATCATATTGTGAAAATCTATGGAGTTTCCATCATTGGTATTCAACTAAGTTACTTGCTTAATAAACGTCATGTCCTTCTATGGTCCTAAATGGCTGGAAGGTAGAAAATTATGCAATAACTAAGTTCTATTTCATCTAATGTGCTGCATTAGATTCTGCTTATGTGATATTCCTATGCACAATCTGATACAACTACTCTAGCATAATCATATATATCTGTTTCTATATCTCAAAGTGGCATCCATTTCATCATTGGCTATAATGCATTACCATAACAAAAAGTATATTTGATTAATTAATAAAATCTAAACTGCACTTTGTATTGAAGTAATTATTTTTATTTGTAAGTTGTATTTATTATAGATTGTTCAAAGTGAGCACCTCTATGAAAATGTAGTTGATGGACATTCTAGTTCAAAGTTTCATTGTGTAAAATGTGTTATTTGGAAAATTCAAAGACCAATTCAAGTCTGTGTCTTTTGCCATGAGTCTGTTTCTTTTCTAGTCTCTCCCTCAAGATTCTCAAAGGTACCTAGCATCTTAAGAGGCAGATGGGTAAGAAGCAGATAGCCACATGTTCTAGAAGGTTTCTTCACTGGATAATTGTCAGTGACTATAATTAAGCCTGTCTGCAAAGGAGTGGATTCCATATGGTAGACTGCGCTCTAAAAACATTCAAATGTGAACTCAACAGCTTCACCTGACCTAGGTCTCCTGATTTGGGTCTGGAGATAAGGCCCCATACAGTGAATTTCCACTCTTAGGAACAGATGTTGATGGTTGTCCACAGAAGGGGGCTGCTCTTCTCAGGCACCTACACGTTGACAGTTTATAGTTCACCCTATGGGGAAATAGAGAAAAATTATACAATGTGGAGAAAACCTGCATTGGCTAAACAAGTGCATCATGCTGAGACCCAAGACAATTTCTTTATTAAAAAAATTAAGTTTAAAACTCATGCCAAAAAGTGATGCAAAATGTGAACAATTCTTTGCCCACTGCAGAAACAGTTCCACTCTGACAACTATTAAGACTTGGATAAAAAATACATAGACCATGAGTATAAAAAACATTGATAATTATGGAAAAATTAAGTTAATTAATGGTGCTCCTCCTTTAATAGTTTTAACAAAAATTTATGTTCTACTTGAATAGATTCTAATTTCATACAAACTGTATTTGCTTAGTTAATTACTTTTGCTTCTGAAGTTATTACTCTAAAGAAATTACTAGCAGTTTGGAAAACACACTGTTCTGAACTGTCTTGACATATGTGGGTAGAAGAAAATGATGCCGAAAATATCAAACAAATGCCTTTGGTTTGGAACATTCATTCTTAAACATCTGTTAATAGAATTGGTATTGCAAGAGAATGCAAACAAATTTCTCACTTTTGAACCCTCCTAGATTAGAAACATAAAATTTATAACAACGAGACTTAGTTTCAATTGCTAAGAATACTTCACCTAGGCTCACAGATAGTCCATTCCAAACAAATAAACCTTACCCCTCAAAACTATACCCCAGATTTATTTCAGAAGCTTGCTGTTTGTCTTATGCTTTAATTCAGCATTATAGTCTTGCTTTCTGATCACCTCAACTGACAGCTTCTAAAGATTTTAACTACTAATATTTTTTACACATTACTAAAGAACCATTCATTATTTCAGTCGAGTTCTTTAGATATGAACTATAGTATATTTACTAATTTTAACTCACATGTTGTGTTTTTGTCCTACTTTAGCTGAGAAATACGTGTTCTCTTTTACCTTTTTATTTTTGTCACTTCTTAACACAGGCTTTTAGGAGACATGCTCCCTTTTTGCGGAAGATATATACAGGGCAAATATCTATCCCAGTTCTTTTATCTCCTCTGAAGCTATACCAAACCCAGAAGCATGACCTTGGGATTTCTCCATGACCAAAGCATTCTCAGAAGGTATTTCAGGGCAGGAGGTGCCATGAAGTAGGTAGGCAGGACTGGAATGACAATGACTCCTCTGCTGTTCTCACAGGGCAGCTGCCAGGAACACACTATTCAAGTGTGCTGGGTAAGTCACTGACATATACTGTAAAGGGCTACTGCTTTCTAAAGCTTCTTGAGGCATTTCATTGCTCTATCCTTGTGTGGCCAGAAGCAGAAAACCCATACTACTAGATAAGTAGAAATAATAGACCACTTTTAGTTAAATCAAAAGAGTATCGCAACATGTTCATAGAGCAATACACCTATAAGTTTACTTCTACCAAATTCCCAATTAACATACATGGTAGATCATTTAAAGAGACTTTGCTTTATTAGAAATGTCACAAGGCCAGGATAAATAAAATGTTCAATACTTGACCATAACATTTGCAGTTTCAACCCTTATATGTATTCCACATTTTCCATTTAATTGTATATTCAAAGAATTCTTTAAAGCAATCTAATAAACATTAGAGTCATTCAAATCACATAAACTTCAATATTATTAATATAATATCATATTCAATATTATATCAATGTAATCTCTGACATATTCTAGATTGTTTTGTTTTTTAACTTTATATTATGTTAGTTCCTAAAAACATTGCTTCACTGACTTATGTATTAACAATGTGGAATTTATCCTTAGAATTTATAGCAGTACTTTCCACTATCTGATATTTTTGCATTCATTTATTTACATGTTTGCTTGCTTTTTAAAAAATAAAGTTCATAAAAGCAGATATTTGCTTATTTAGTATTTTTTTCATGGTAAGAGCTTGGTAAGAGAAGTGTGTTTTTATTTACCCGCATTGGGGTAGTAGTTCACAATGAGGCCATAAATGAAATCAATCTGATTGTGTGCTATGCTTACTTATTGCAACAATAAATACATAGAACACATAGAATAATCAGTAAGGAGGTAGATGATTTAAAGGACACTAAAAACAAATGTCCTTCTTTTTAAAAAAATATTTTATTTATTTATGTTTAGAGGGGAAGGGAAGGAGAGAGGGAGAGAAATATCAATGTATGGTTGCCTCTTGTGCATCCTCTGCCAGGAACTGGCCTGCAACCCAGGCATGTGCCCTGACTGGGAATCAAACCACGATCCTTTGGTTCTTAGGGTATAATCCCAACAGTGGGATCACTGGTTCAAAAGGCAGTTTCATCTTTAGACTTTTGAGGAAATTCCATATGGTTTTCCACAGTGGCTGCATGAGTCTCCCCAATCCCACCAACAGTGCACTAGGGTTCCCTTTTCTCTACAACTTCACCAGCACTTGTTGACTTGTTAACAGTGGCTATTCTGACCCATGTGAAGGGGTATTTCATTGTGGTTTTAATCTGCGTCTATCTGATGGCTAGTGACGCTGAGCATCCTTTCATGTGTCTCTGGTTCCTCTGTATGTCCTCTTTGGAGAAGTGTCTGTTCAGATCCTTTGCCCTGTTTTCAATTGGATTGTTTGTCTTTTTGGTGTGGAGTCAGGTGAGTTCTTTATATATTTTGGAGATCAAACCCTGTATGTGGTCTCATTGGCAAATATGTTCTCTCATAAAGTTGGTTCCCTTTCCATTTTGTTCTTGATTTCTTTAGCCGTGCAGAAGGTCTTTAATTTGATCTAGTCACATTTGTTTATTATTTTCTTCTTATTCCTTGCCTCAGGGACTGTATCAGTGAAAATATTGCTGTGTGGGATATCTGAGATTTTCCTGCCTATGTTTTCCACTAGTACTTTTATGGTGTCAAACTTATATTTAAGTCTTTTATTCATCTTGAGTTTATTTTTGTGTATGGTGTAAGTTGGTGGTCTCGTCTATTTTTTTCACATCTACTTGTCCAGATCTCCCAACACCATTTATTGAAGAGACTATTTTTACTCCATTTTATTTTCCTGCCTTCTTTGTCAAATATTAACTGACTATATTGACATAACTTTATTTCTGGGCTCTTTACTTTATTCCATTGGTCTATATGTCTGTTCTTATGTCAGTACCAGACTCTTTTGATATAGTTTGATATCAAGTATGTGATCCATTCTACTTTGTTCTTTCTCAGAATTGTTAAGGTTATTCAGAGTTGTTTATGGTTTCACATAAATGTTGCTCTAGATCTGTGAAATATATCACTGGTATTTTGATAGAAATTGTGTTAAATCTATAGATTGCTTTACAAGCCTCAACAAATTCAAGAAAATTTAAATCATATCAAGCATTTTCTTGGACTACAATGATTTGAAACTAGAAACCAACCTCAAAGAAAAAACTCAAAAACAGTAAAAAATAGAGACTGAATAACATGTTATTAAATAATGAATGGGAAAACAATGAGATCAAGGAAGAAAATCAAAATGTTTCTGGAAATAAATGATAATGCACACGCAGCAACCCAAACCTATAGGACAAAGGTAAAACCTATTGGTTGAGGTTGCCAAGGAAAAAAGTCGAAACTATACAAGATCATTTCTTTGGCTGTAGCCCTGTATTTCAGAGCATCAAGATTAAGGGGAATGACAATATTGGATGAAGGTTTAGTTGGCTTTTCTATTCAAAGACCCCTATTCATGTTGTTAGGATATATTAGCAAAACTTTAGAAAGTGGGTACAGAGATAGATCTTCTTAAAATTGAGAAGAAATAACAGTTATCTGCATATCATAATAAATGAGCATGTTAATTATGACAATTAAAATCACCATGAGATACCCTTTCACATACATAAGAATTTCAATAATCAAAAAGATAATAGTAGCATTGGTGAGGAGGAGGAGGAACCTGAATTGTCATGAATTGTTGAGGGGGAATATAAAATGTGGTAACCATTTGAAACAGAGTTCAGCATATATTATATAAGATAACCAAGTAGGCTTATAGTTTCCCATATGGAAAATAATACAATATGAATGGATAAAAAACTATGGTACATTTACATGATGGGACACTACACAGCAGAAAGAAAGAAGGAGCTCCTAGTCTTCACAACAGCATGGATGGAACTGGAGAATATTATGTTAAGTGAAATAAGCCAGGTGGTAAAAGACAAATACCCTATGATCTCACCTATAAGTGGAACCTAATCAGTAAAATAAACAAAAGAGCAAAATAGAATCAGAGACATCGAAATAAAGAACAACCAGTGGACAGAGGTGAGGGGTAGAGGAATAATGGTGTAAAATAGAGGAAGGGGTAAGCAAAGGAACACAAATAAAGGACTCATGGGCATGGGCAATGGGGGACAATTGATTGCGGGAGGGAGGCGGCAGGGGAGAGCAATGGGAAAAAGGTGAGATAACTATAACTGAACAATACAAAAATTGAAATCTAGTTTTTAATGCTAATATATAAAAGTATAATTGACTTTTTAAATAAAGTGTATCATTAAACTAATATGATTTCCAGAAGCTGTTTGTTTTCACTTACACTATTCTATGCACATAGTAGTGCCATTTACTAAGAAAGACAGTTATTGTATTTTTTAAATGCATGCTTTTTATCTCAATTTCTTGTTTTATTGCACATTTTAGTCTCCAGAACAATGCTAAATAGAATTAGAGTTAGCAGAGGAAAAGCACAAAGCCTTTACCATTAAGGATGTTAGCTGTAGGGTTTCTTGGTTATGTGTGCTTTTATTTCTTTTCACTGGGTCCTCTATCACCCTGAAGATGTTTCTCTCTCTTTCTAGTGTTCTTACTGTTTTTTTCTTTTAAATTATAAACATGTGATAAAATTATTGAATTATTCTTTTGAGTACATTGAGATGGCCATGTAGGTTTCGTTCTTTATGGGTTTTCACATTTTGATGTCACTACTTATCCTAAGAAAAATAAAATTCCATTATCAAGTAAGATGTAACACAATTTAGTGTACCAAAAAATAGATCTTAAAAAATCTGAAATACAAAGGAGAGTTTAAATATGGAGAAAGAAGAGACTATATATGGGGAATTCACACACAATACATATTTTAATAGTAAATGTGTAAAGAGAATGGAATGTAATGATAGCTTCAAAAGCTCAGAGAAAATAACTGGCAATTTACCCTTTACAGATAGAGTGTTATTTATGCTCAAGAGTAAAATTTGAGCTAAAACCTAACAAAAACAAAATTCTAAAGCATTTTCTCAGGAAAGAGAAAAATGGAAAGTGAAGCCTAAAATAGTTCTGAGATGTGAGAAAAATGGCAAGAAGGAACAACAGTAAATATGGGATGGAGAGTAAAAGCAGTAGAACACTTGCATAATTTGACAAACCATGTAGGTAAAAATCCAAACAAGATAAACTTAACACAGGGTAAGAATAAGCATAGTTCAGAGAAGCATGCAGAATTATATTTTAAGGAGGAGGGATAGGAGAGTAATTCTCTTTGAACCTGGTAGAATAAGCATTTTAAAATCTTAATAATACAATTGATAGAAATAGGGTATTTAGCTGTCAAGATTGTAGAAGGAGAAGTGAAATAAGAAACCCATCAATTCAAAGTGTACAGAAAAAGAGAAAAATAGAAACATAACAAGATTTCAGAAAAAGAGTAGAAAAACAAAGCAGGTAAAATACAGAGTACAAATAAAGAGTATAAGATGTCAACAATAAATCTGTTTAACAGTAATTAATGTGCATGATTGAAACATGAAAAATTATTAAAATTGCCTGCATTTTGTTTTAAAACAGGCACTACAAAGTGAAGACAAACAAAAGACAGTAAAACAGTTATGAAGAAATATGCCAGTCAAGTGTAACACTAAACAATGTAGTGTTTAAAGGTGACTAGGAGAAAAGGGTAAAACAAAACAAATAAACAAAAATGGCATTTCTACTAAAATGATAAAGATACAATAACACATGTTTAAAATATGCGATGGATACTATGTTGTGCTTTCAGTTCTTAAAGAGTTGAATAGACCCACAAAATATTACTGATCATTTTCCCCAGAGGTGGATATATAGATTTTTCTGTGTTAGTCTACAACCATGAAAATAAGCATAGCCATGTTCTCTTATACACTAAGGACAAAGATTCTCTGGCAAAAATTTACCACGCTCTGCAACATTTTTTTAAAAAAATTATAATGTAGCCAATTTATAGTTTAGCTATAAGCCAATTAAGTTTACTATTTCTCCAACATTGGTATTTCCTTTTAATTTTTGCCAACAAGATCATCTAAAAATGTTATTGCATGATTGCCTTAATCTGAATTTCTATTACTGTCAGTTTATTAGTTTAAATTTAATTAAATTGAAATTTCTAATGTAGTTTAACTTATTCATATTCTTTGCTCAATTTTCTATTATTTATCTTGTCTCATTAGATGGTTCTGCAGGAGTTTCTTCTAAATTCCTGATGCCAACCCCTTGTCGGTTGTAGATATTGAAAATATCAAAGTCCAGGTTGCCACACCATCTGTTCTTTTTTTATATGCTCCATTGAATAGAAATTCATGAGTCTTAATATTTATACTTTGTGTATTTTGGCTTTGAAAAACTTAGAATATTTTCTTCATTCCCGAATTACAGAGGAATTTTTCTAGTCACAGTGAAGAGAAAGAGTAGATTTTTCTTCACTTAACCCCTCAGTCACCATCCATAGCTTTATAAATGAAGCATTTTCATATCTTGAATTATTCCTGCTATATTTTAAATAAAAACCACTTCCTAAATGCAATAATCAAGTATGACCCCTGAATCAAAATTCCCTGCCTTATGCTATGATTTTAATGGTTAAACCCAGAGAAAATATATATTTTTTTTAATTTTCAGTCATTACTAATGGAATATCCCATTGACATGCTATCTTCTGCCACTGAAGTGAAGTTTATCTGTGAGGTTCGTATATGCACAAATCGATAACATAGACAAGAAAAAAACATAAAAATACTTGCTGTCTTTGTCACCAAAAAGGAATTTATTTATTTATAATTGTGCATTTTTTATCTGTTTAAACTTCAGTCACCTTCAAACTACTCTTCATCTAATGGAGAGTACCTATCAAGATGTTTTTTCCACTGCTCAATATTGTTTTTGACATTGTTGATTTTGATACTTTTTTGTGCTTCTGTGTGTTTGTTTGTTTCCCCCTTCCACAACAGCAAAATATTTCCTTTTGAGGACTTTTTTTCTATCTGGGGCAACAAAAAATGTCATTGAGGACAAGATCAGGTGCATGGGGTATGTGGGCACAGGGGTCATGCCGTTTTTAGTCAAAAACTGCTGAACACTCACAGTGGTGTGGGCAAGTGGGCTTATAAATCAATGAACATGAAATAGACAAACGCACTGAAAGAGTCTTCAAAAAAATTTGCTGAAGCTGAACCACAGCCTTTCACAACGATGCTGGCTGGTACACTGATATGGATGAGTTCCTAGAACATTCACCTAGGGGAAGAAGCTGGTACTACAAAGAGACTTCCTCCAGAAGATAAANGGGGGGGGGGGGGGGGGGGCGGCGCGCCACCAGGTATATGTAAATGGCATAGATGTTTATAGTTTCAGTATTAACCTGCTTAGGACACTTAGTTTCATATCATCAAATAAATATTTTCATTTAGATTTTAAGAGCAAACTGCTTAATGAAAGTATGGATTTGAGAGTTAGATTTGTTTCTGAATATTGACTCTGCCATTTACTGACTAACCTTAGGTATAGAGATGAGGTAATCTAATTGATTTTGATTCTCAGCTTCCCTGTATATAAAGGAGAGATAATAATATTGATAATAATTTGTGTGAAAAATAAATAACTCACATTCAGGTGTTTTCTTAAGCTTTTAACATGCAACAGTATAATCAGACACTATATTAATGCAATGAGGTGAGTAATGAGTCATTTTCAGATGTGAAGGAAGTTTTACAAAAGCTAAATCATTGCTTGCTACATAATACTTGTAATAGGAATAGCAAACAATGGAGGAAAGATTCAACCATGCTTTTTTCTAACTATAAAATTTGTGGTTTTAAATACTATGCTACACTGTTACTTATTTTTGATAGCAGATGCTTCACTAATGCCTAACAAAAATATATTCTTAAAAACCCTTGCTCTCACTCTCCACCAAGTCTTAGCTCCTCACTTTTATAAATTGCAGTTAAAATAGTATTACGTTTACACAACCATAAGCTTGCAAAGTGAAGTCATATGAGCCTTTTTACACTTCTTTAGACCTATAATCTAATTAGTAATTATCTCCTAATATTTTATATTTAAACATACTTTTGTAATTTAGTATTTTTATACAAATATATAACACCACATATTTTTGAAGAGTCTCCGCATACTTATCCACAAGTGTGATTTCTACCACACCCAATATGTTCAGCATTCTTGAATTTCAGAATTCTTAGTACCTCACTTATCATGTTACTCCATCTGAAAAACATTTACTTTACCATGAAACAAGATCATTTTAACATCTGAGATAGCCAATCAAAGTTCCCAGCAATTATCATAATATAAACACACAATTTTTATAAGTTCATTAAGTTATAATTGACAAACAGAAAATTTACCCTTTTAAAGTGTAATTTGTATAGTATGTAGTATACTCAGAGTTGTGCACCGATCACAAACTAGTTTCAGGTTATCTCCATCATCCCAGAAGTAACTCCACACCCATTGGCAGCCACTCTGCATTCCCCTTCCTGTTGCTGGGAGAAATAGGACTCTTTCACAGGGTCCCAAGTAAAGCATCCTGGGGACCCATGCATGGAAGAATGAGGTGTAGTTATAAAATTTATTGGAGCCAGAGCAAACACAAAGGGCTGTCCTCAGGTGTCTGGTGTCTCATCCACAACGAGGTGGCTTAGCTTTGTCGCACTGTGGAAAAAGTCAAGCCTTGTCTTCACCAAGCCCAGAAGTGTCAGGGCCCAGAGATGTCGTGTCATATCCCAAATCAGCAGGGCCTCTGAAGCTTCTGTTGCTCAGTTCACTTCATGCCAAAGCTTGGTCCAGTTCAGTCTTTGTCTCCGTCCAGTTAGCTTGGTCTCTGCTCCCTGCCAGCCTCTAGTCGGGGCTACACTGCTGCACCCAGGCTGGGGCTTGGAGCATGCTATGAAGACAAGACTTCTTTGATATTAAGCTTTGATTATATTACCTTAGGCTTGGGGAAGGGTAAGCTTTTTTCCAAACCGATCTCTTTCTTCTGAGCTTGTGCTGGGACTTCCCCCCTGCCCAATCACTTTTATAGGTCATCTGGGATTCTGCGCCCCTTATCCAATCTGGCCTTTTTCCCAGTCTATGCACATATCCTTTATGGTTGCCATTTTGGCTCCAAGTGAGCATGCCTCAAAGTAGAAGGACCTTCCCATGTGCCAACTTGATTTCTACTGATAGTGACCCAGCAAAGGAATTTGTATTTTATTGTTTATTCCTTCCCATCCTTAGTCCAAGTATGTGTATCTGTTGGATAAGTTGTTCCCCAGGGAAACTGAAAAACCATCTTTCTTCCTGGGCTGCCTGAACCTGTAACTGCCAGACTTAAGCCTGATTAACTGCAATTTCTAAACTCAACCAGGCCCAGGCTGTCTAATTCAAAGTGTATTACTTTGAATACTCCCTACTCCAATGCTCCTTCTAGCTTTTGGCAACTACTAACTACTTCCTATTTCTATTTTATATAAATAGAATATGTGGCATTTTATGCTGGCTTCTTTTATTTAACATTATTTAATGTTATTAAGATTTGTTTTCTTTGGAGAAGTGTCTGTTTAGGTCATTTGCCCATTTTTTAATTTTATTGTTTGTTTTTATTGTTGTTGAGTTTTTTAAGTATTTTATAAATTTTGGATAATAACCTCTTATCAGATGTATTGGCAAATATGTTCTCCCATCCTGTGGGACGTACAGGTGGCCAATGGACATGTGAAAACATGCTCAACATCGCTAATCATCAGACTACTGCAAAAAAGAAACAAACCCACAGTGGGATACCATTTCACATCAGCAAGAATAGCTATCAACAATAAACCAACAAACAACAAGTGTTGGTGAGGATGTGGAGAAAGTGTAATCCTTTTACACTGTTGGTGGGAATGCAGATTGGTGCAGCCACTGTGGAAAGCAGTATGGAGATACCTGAAAAAATTAAAAATGGATCTGCCATTTGACCCAGTGGTCCCACTTCTGGGAACATATCTGAAGGCTAATTTGAAAGAACGTAAGCACCCCATGTTCACTACAGTGTTATTTGCAATTGCCAAGATATGGAACCATTCCAAATGTACAGCCATAGATAAGTGGATACTCTGCCATAAAAAAGGAGGAAAGTTTACCCTTCACAACATTGTGGATGGACCCAGACAACATTATGTTAAGTGAAATATGCTAGTCAGAGAAAGACAATACCATATGATTTCATGCATATGTGGAATCTAAAACACTGAAGTAACAAGAAAAACAGAGACAGACTTATAGATGGAGAACAGATGACAGCTAGTAGGTTGGAGATGTTAGGGGTTGGAGGGATTGAGCAAAAAAAAAAAAGGACCCATGGACAACAATGAGGTCATTGCCGGGGGGAAGGGTATATAAGGAGGCTAAATGGTAATGGAAAAATATAATTGAGTATATTAAATATAAGAAGTAAATAAAAATAAAAAATAACATATTTACAGATGGTAGATAAAAAAGATTTGTTCATATTGTAGCATATATACTTACTATTTTTATGACTAAGCAATATTCCATTGCATGTATATAACATATTTTGTTTATCCATTCATAATTTGCATTTGTCTATTTATTAATTATAGTCATTTGGGTTCTTTCTGTATTTTTGCTAATTGTGAATGATACTGCTTTTAGCATTGTGTATAAGTTTTTGTGCTGATGTATATTTTCAATTCAGTATTTTTACCTAACAGTGGAATTGTTAAGTTGTATAGCATCTCTATGTTTAACTTTTGGAGAAACCAATGAACTATTTTGTTAAGTAACTAGGATGTCCTACATTCTTACCAACAACGTCTGAGGAATTTGATTTCTTCAGGTCCTCAACAATACTTATTCGTGTCATTTTTATGATTACTATTATTGTCGCCATTCTAGTAAGTGTGGTTTTGGACTTATTGGTCATTTAATTATATTCTTTGGAAAATCTCTATTCAAATTTTTCATCCATTTTTACTTCAGTTGTTGGTCCTTCCATTGTTCAGTTGTTTATACCTTTTGGTTACAAGTCTCTTACTAGATATGATTTACAAATATTTGTTCCCATTTGGTGCATTGTCTTTTCAGTTCCTTGATGGTATTTTCAAGCACAAATGTTTTGATTGTAATAAAGTTTTGTCTCACTTGTTTGAAACTTTGTAATTATGTTTATGATACCATTGCCTAATCCAAGGTAAAAAAGATTTATGCCTAAATTTTCCTTTAAGAATTTCAGTTTTATCTCTTAGAGTTAGGTCTTTGATTTATTTCAATAATTTTATATATGTCATGAGGTAGAGGTTCAACTTCATTCTTTGCATGTGGTATCCTGTTGTCCCACTATCATTTGTGAACAATGTTATTTTTCCATTTAAGTACTATAACACAATTGTCAAAAATGTCTGTAAATATAAGGATTATTTTAAGACTCAATGCACAGTTATCCTTATGTCAATAATACACAATTTTCATTATTGTAGTGTTACAATAAGTTTTGAAACTGAGAAATATGAGTCTTCCATTTGTTTTGAAAATTATTCTGTCAGTTCCATATTAATTTGAGGAAGAGTTTGTCAATTTCTACAAAAAGTAAGCTGGTGTTCTGGTAGAAATTGTATTCAATCTCTGAATCATCTGGAGGAGTGTTGTCACTTTAATAATACTAAATATTTCAATCCATGATGAACACATGATATCTTTTCATTTATTCAGGTATTCTTTAAAGTTTTTCAAGAATATCTTGCAACTTCCAGCCAAGATGGAGGAATAGGTAGACACAGTGTGCCTTTTCACACAACCAAAATTAAGGACAACCAAAATTTAGAAATAAAAATAAAAAACAACCAGAACTCACAGAAAATTTAATTGTATGAAAATCTGACAACCATTCAACCAGATCAGTAAAAGGGGTGGAGTTGGTGGCAGGTGGGAAGGGTTGCAGCAGGAAAAACCAGTGTCTGGCAGACCCTGAGCATGGGGAGGCAAAGAGCAAATCCAGTGAGGCATGCAAGGTGGCTGGCTGACCACAGTCCACATTCGCACATGGATAAATGAGGCAAAAAGAGGGAGCAAGACAGACCACACAAACCAGGGCCCCAGCAATGGGAAGTAAAGCCTAAAAGCACCCATTGAAAATACTTGTGGGGGTTTAGGTGCTGGGAGAGACTCTCAGCCTCAAAGGAGTATTTGTTGGAGAGATCTACAGGGTGCTAGAATGTACACAAGCCCACCCACCTGGGAACCAGCACCAGAAGGGCCCAATTTGCTATGGAAAGTAGCAGAGGGACTTAAATCCGAGAGAGTGGAACAAGCACCACTGTTCTCTCTCTGACCCCGCCCTAACATACAGGCTCACAACCCAGCCACTAAGTTGCCCCACCCTGGTGAACACCGAAGGCTCCGCCCCTCATACCTAACAGGGGTGACCAGACCAAAAAGAAAAAAAAGGGCTCAAACAGATGAATAGATCAAAGCCCCAGAGCCAATACTTTTAAGCAACCAAGAGACAGCCAACCTATCAGATACATAGTTTAAAGCACTGGTAATCAGGATGATCACAGAATTGGTTGATTGTGGTAGCAGATTAGATTACAAAATGAAGGCTACACTAAGTGAAATGAAGGAAAATGCGCATGGACCGAATAGTGATTGGAGGAAAACTGGGACTCAAATCAATGGAGTGGACCAGAAGGAAGAAAGAAATGACCAAACAGAAAAAAAAAATGAAGAAACAAGAATTCAAAAAATTGAGAGGCTTAGAATCTCCAGGACATCTTTAAATGTTCCAACATCTGAATTATAGGGGTGCCAGAAAAGGAAGAGTAAGAGCAACAAGTGGAAAACTTATTTGAACAAATAATAAAGGAGAATTTCCCCAATCTGGCAAAGGAAATAGACCTCTAGGAAGTCCAGGAAGCTCAGAGAGTCCCAAAGAAGTTGGACCCAAGGAAGAACACTCCAAGACACATCTTAATTACATTACTCAAAGTTAAAATGAGGGAGAGAATTCTAGAAGCAGCAAGACATAAGGGGACAATCACCTACAAAGGAGTTCCCATCAGACTGTCAGCTGATTTCTCAAAAGAGACCTTACAGGCAAGAAGGGGCTGGAAAGAAGTATTCCAACTCATGAAAGGCAAGGTCCTACATCCAAGATTGCTCTATGCAGCAAAGCTTTCATCTAGAATGGAAGGGCAGTTAAAGTGCTTCTCAGATAAGGTCAAGTTCAAGGAGTTCATCATCACCAAGCCCTTATTATATGAAATGTTAAAGTGACTTATCTAAGAAAAGAAGATAAAAATATGAACAATATGAACAGTATAAACACAGCAAACTCACAGTTATTAACAATCACACTTAAAACAAAAGCAAACTAATCAAACAACTAGAACAGGAACAGAGCCACAGAAATGGAGATCACATGGAGGGTAAGCAACAGGGGAGTGGGAGGAGGAGTAGGGGAAAAGGTACAGAGAATAAGTAGCATAGAGGGTAGGTAGAAAATAGACAGGGGGAGGTCAAGAATAGTATGGGAAGTGCAGAAGCTAAAGAACTTATGACACACGGACATGTACTAAAGGGAAGAATGGGGGTGGGAAGGAATGTGCAGGGTAGAGGGGAATGAAGGGGGGAAATGGGACAATTATAACAGCATAATCAATAAAATGTATTTTAAAAAAGAATATTTTGCAGTTTTCAGTGTAAAAGTCTTGTACCTCATTGATAGGTTCATTTCTGAATAATTTGTTTTTTGATGCAATGATAAATGAAATTTTCTTCTAAATTTTTATTTTAGATTTTTCATTAATAATGTGTATACATACAACTGACTTTTGTGTCTTGATATTATATTATGTAAAACTTCAGAACTTTTTATTATTTTTTCATAATTTTAGTGGATTTTATATGGTTTTCTATATAGTAGATCATACTTCTCAACTATAAGGATTTAACCATCTTACCAGCCTTGGAGAGTGCAGTAAAATAAACTTATTTCATCAGGCATTGATTTACTTTCAGCATTTCTCAAGATACAAGACAAATACAGAAAAACCATCTGCATTCAATAAAGATTCAACATATGCAACATGTTCAAAATGCACAAACATTAGGTAACTCTCTGCGATTCATTACAATTTAGTCTACACACATTCATGCTCACACAGTCTCTATGTTTAAACTGTAGGATTATTATTATTTAAGTATGGGAAATGCTTTTAAATTTCTCTGAGTCTAAGTTTCTCAACAGTAAAATGAAGAATAAAAATCCTGCTTCATTGAGTTTTAATGTATTTTAAAGAAAATGGTTATAATCTAGAGAAAGTATCTAGTACATTTTCTACCTGCTATGAAGTAGTTGATAAACATCATATCCTTTCCCTGAGAAAATACAGTTAAATCCTTGTAGCAGAAAAGTATTGACGGCACAGGATGTATCATAGTCTTTTTCATTTCTCTCATGCTCAATATGACCTGCATATGCAGGAGAATGAATGCTGCTAAAGTTTTAAAAATTCTTATGATCACTTTTAGGGATAGAATTTACTCACCCACATACCTCTATATTTTCCTTCATTTATTAGGCCAATGATGCCATTGACTATGGTATATACCAAGGATAAAGAGGTGGAAGTAAATGACAGCATTGTAGGTTTATAACAAAAATGCTAAGAAAACCTTCTTCTGGTAAATGCCTAAGTATGACAAATAATTCTAGTTTTCTAGATAGAGATGGAGGAAAGTTCTACACATAAATAAGTTTATCATTGTTTGAGATGTTATTTAAGTAAACAACAAATTGTACAAAAAAACTATAGAGCCTTTGGAACGCAGTGTTTCCCAGTACCCCTAGAAAATTAGGCAATCACCATTAAATAGGGGAACCAATGTGTACTTTAAAGTGTGTGTATGTAAATGAATGCTACTCCACTTAAATTTATAAATTTGGGAAATAACATGGGATGAAATGGTTAATATAAAAAGTTATATGCATAAAATAAATAACATAAATAAAATATATTTCCATCAACCATGAGGTTCTACTAATCAACTGTTAGTCAGTATGCCCTACTAATTCAATATTGCATTATCACCCTTCAGGAGGACAATCCCCTTATTATTAGACTCAGTAGCATAGTCTTTTAGTACAAAATTTTTTTTCAGCAAAGATCTGGCTTTAGCTTTAAGGTCATGCCAGCAACCTTGAATCACAACGTTACAAAATCCTTTACCTTCTCACAAGCCATGCATAACTATAACTATATAACTACATAACAACTATATAACTATATATAACTATACATATATATATATATATATATATATATATATTTNCTATATATATATATATATATATATATATATATATATATATGTATAGTTTGGTATACATGTATAGTAAAACTTGGGCTGCATTGTGCCATCACAGGATTAGCTATTTTATTTTTTTAATGAAGAAATACAATAAAAAACTATCCTATTTTACTCATTTGCTTCTTTTTGAGGATTTCATTAGAATGATCTTTTGCCAACTGCATCTAGACTCATAATTACCTCTCCAAATATACATATATTCCTTCACATCTTTGTGGGAATCCACAGCACATTTGGAGATGAGAAACTTGTCCCTACGCAGGCACACACATTGTTAGACAAAATAATAATAATGATGATGATGATAATAACAATAATAATAAATCAGTCAAAAGAAATAAGTAATATAGAAGTTATAATGTGAAGCTGAAGGCAAGGAGAAATGTATTTTGGATCATGATAAACTCATAAAGATTTTTTCTATCATGATTTACATAAATATTGCAAGAAATTTAGAGAAATTAACTAAAACACAGCTCTCAAATTTGATATTGTTAGTATCTCTATTTGTCAACAAATACCAGTTTGAGCAAAAAATAAAAATTCCCTAAAGATATAATCCTAATCTTGTACAAGATCCAGGAATAAGAGGTGGGGAGACATTTGAAGCCTAATGTGACCTTCATTTCTTTTCTTTCAATTCAATCCTTGTTATCAGTAAATTGCTAGGCTTAGTTATAATACATGCATATGGAAAATTACTAATTTATTTTCATGAAGACTATTAATAGGTTGCAAGAGAGAGAAAGCAATTAACTATAACTTCCAGCCTTATAATAATCATAAATTTATTAAATGTCTTGGTAATATTTACAGAATACTAATGTATGTTTTGAGAATCAAGTTGTACTGGAATTATATGTAAATATTTAAGAATTTAATTAAAATATGAATTATTTTTTAATTCTGATTCTGGTTGTATTGTAAGAATATATTCTAATTTTTACTTAAGTGACAATTTTTTCTTTCTTCTTTTGTTTAGTTAGCATTTCTGTTTATGTCTATTTTGGGCCATTAAAATTCAGTGCTACCACTAGAGAAGTTGCTAAGGATTGCAAATTGAAAGAATAAAATTTACTTCAGTAATTTTCTGTGTTTCTTTTGCCAAAAATAAAAGTTAAAACATTATTTTCTGTCTAATTTTTACTTTAAAAAGTAAAATCTAATATTTTTAAAAATTAAGAGAAAATCTTTTCATATTTTACCCCTTTTTTGGATATTAAGACTAGATGGACCTTGAGCCTACAATCACAAGAGAAGAATTAGTGATTCTATTTCATTGAACGATCCTGCAGCTCAGTATATTAAATCTCTCTGTTTCAGTATCTGTGTCAAGGTTAAAATAAAATTAGGCATTTTTCAAATTATTCTGAAATATCAATAGAAATGAATGGATATTTAAGTGTAAAAGTTTATTTTCTTGATATATGGTATATGTCTATACCACTTGAAAGTTATTATAGGGCTCAGGATACCTGGAATTGTGCATGCATCTGAGCCTAGGTTTTAAAAACAATCTGAACTAAAAGACTTGGATATAGGTCAATAATTAGTATTTTGAAGATTGACATTTTTACTTAGTTACTAATTAAACTGTTTACTTTTATTGTAATTAAGATTTTGCAAATTAATTAGCATGAAAACTACATGCATTTGTGTCTAAATAGGCAAAACTGCATGCATTTATGTCTAAATAGGCAAAATACATAACTTAGAGGTTTCATATCCTTTAGAAATATTTCCATTACAGGCATTTGTTGTAAATTTATAAAATAAAATCTTCTTAAAGGACCGAAAATTGATGAAATGTGTTGTGCGTGAATAGTATTAAGCCAGAACAATATCTCTGCTTACATCTTAGGTGGTTATAAACTACTAAGTAAACATGCAGAAGTGAATTAACACTTGAAAAAAGTTAGCATTAAGAGATGACGCCAGACATTTAGTAAGTAAGAAGTACATAAATTCTCCAACATCTGTGATTGTCTGGTACAAATTTAAACAACTGGTCATGATTGAGAATCTGCCATGATTCTCAATCTGCCGATCTGAACAATAATTTTGCTTGGTTCTAAAAATTTAATATAAATGAATTGTTTACATGCATTGAGAGTTTTTTCTTAGACATGGGAAGAAGTAATGAAGGAATAAAAGAACTTCACTATTTCTAATGTGGTCCGAGTTAGCAGTATTTTTCTTTTTGTAAAGGACAAGATTTATATTACTGCCAAATTAGTCAACCAAAGCCTATATTTTACTTATAATAAAGTTTATGCTCAGAGACAAATACTATTTTTAAGTAAATATAGCTTGCTATTTCAGAGTAAAAATCTTACGTTTCCTATAGACTTCTAAGAGTCTCAAACAAATGTATAATTACAAACACTAGGAAAAGATACCTACATATAAAAAATCTTGTTTCTTTCTCAACTACCCTAACTTTTGATGCTGCAAATAGTATCTAAATGTGCTTTGTATGGGACCTGTAATCATTTTGCTTGATGTTGATTAAATATTTAAAGGCTAGATTCAACTCTGTTGTAAACAATCCTTTCCCCCTTTTTTGTTAGATTTTTGTTCAATCTATATAAAGCAGTGTTTCTCAAACTTTATTGGGCATATAAATTATCTAGAGCATTAGTAAACTACAGAGACTAATTCAGTAGGTCTGAGAAGGAGCCTGAAATTTTGTGATCTTAATAAATTGTTAGGTAAAGCCAATGCTACTCAATCTGAATTTTTTTCTCAGTAACAAAGCTTAGAAAGAGCAAAATAATAGAAATGTCTTACTCTTCTACCTAAGGTACTGACTAGTTTTCCATCGCTTGCAGAAATTTGGGATTTGAAATAGTCCACCTTGAGGAAAGCGACTTCAAAGCCATCAGGAGGATAATTAAAGTTTATAAGTAGTTCTAAAATGACCCTTATTTGCACAAACTGAGATCAAAATCAGCCATTGGAATTCAATGATGCTCTTTTCTCCTGACTGTCAGACTTATGGCATACATATAAAATCACATAGCCAAGAAAAAAAAGAACATTTTCGAAGAATTATTTCTGATGTTAATTGACTTTACATTAATAAACCTTAGGATTATGTCTTCAATAATATTGTAGCAACACCTAGAATTTTTTCTATCCAGAAGCATTTAGTTAGCCCAACCACATGGAACACTCTACCCCTAGTGCTGTGTAAGTACAAAGAAACAACCAGTGTTGTCAGTATCTCTAGCAAGAGATAAAAATAGTCTCTATAAAAATAGTCTGCCTACTGGACAATGACTACTGGACAATCATGTATTATCATCATATATGGTAGTAAAATAATTCCATTTATATTTGTTCTATATTATGAGTAATATATGATTGATTATATTTATTGATTTGTGAATATTGTGCTATGCTTGCATTCCTTGGATGAATCCCACTTGATCATGCTGTATGATGTTTTTAACGTAATGCTGAATCAGGTTTTCCAATACTTTGTTGAGGATTTTAGCATCTATGTTCATCAGCAGTATTGACCTATAGTTTTCCTTCTTTGTTGTGTCTATACCTGGATTTAGAATTAGGATAATACTGACCTAACAAAACAATTTTGGGAGTCTTCCCTCTTCTTGGATTTTTTGGAGTAGTCTGAGAAGGATGGGAGTTAGATTTTCCTTAAATGTTTGGCAAAATTCTCCTGTGAAGCCGTCCAGTCCAGGGCTTTTGTATGCTGAAAGTCTTTCGATTACTGTTTCAATTTCATTAGCTGTTATCAGTCTATTTAGGCTTTCTGCTGCTTCTTGATTCCATTTTGGAAGATTATATGTTTCTAGAAATTTGTTCTTGTTACTGCAGTAAATGGGATTCTCCCTCCACCCCAGTTACAGTTACTGATATTTCATTGTTGTGTACAAAAATACCTTTGATTTCTGAGTATCAGCATTGTATCCACTGTTTTGCCAAATTCACTTTTTAGGTTGAGTGGTTTTTTTGATGGAGCCTATAAGGTTTACATGTACACTATCATGTCATCTTCTTCCTTTCCAATTTGGACGTCTGTTGTTTCTTCTTGTCTGATCACTGTGGCTAGAGCTTCCACTACTATGCTGAATAGAAGGGGTAAAGGCACGAACTCTTGTCTTGTGCCTGATCTCAGTGGGGAAGGTCTTAGTCTTGGACAATTGAGTGTGATATTGGCGGAGGTTCCTGTATATCACCCGCATCATGTTTAGGTGTGCTCCCTCTGCAGTCACTTTGCTGAGTGTTTTTAGCATCAACGGGTGCTGTGCTTCATCAAATGCCTTTTCAGCTTAGATTGATAAGATTGTGTGACTGCTGTCTTTCATTTTGATCTGATATATGGTATTTCCTCAAAGAACTAGAAATGGAACTGCCTTATTTTCCCAGTGATTCCACTGTTGGATAAGCAAGGAGCAGAAAACCTGAGTAAATCAATAACAACTAGTGAAACTGAGGCAGTAATCAAAAAACTACTGACACATACAAGCCTTGGACTAGATGACTTCACAGGAAAAGTTTATCAAACATTCAAAGAAAGCCTAACACCAATCCTTCATAAGCTATTCCAAAAAAATTCAAGAAGAGGGAGGACTCCCAAACTCTTTTTCACAGGGTCAGTATTATCTTAATTACAAAACCAGGTAAAGACACAACAAAGAAAGAAAACTACAGGCTAATATCTCTGATGAGCATAGATAAACCTCAACAAAATATTGGCAATCTGTATCCAGCAATACTTGAAAAAGATCATACACCATGATCAAGTGGGTTTACCCTAGGGATGCCAGGATGGTACAATATTCACAAACCAATAAGAATAATATATCACATAAAAAAAATTAAGACAAAAACCATATGATCATATCAATAGATACTGAAAAGCATTTGATAAAACCCAGAACCCATTTATGATAAAAACACTTAGCAAAGTGAGAATAGAGGGAGCATTCCTCAACATAGTAAAGGTCATATGTGAGAAACCTACTGCCAACATCATACTCAATGGGTAGACTAAAGGTTTTTTTCCATTAAGATCAGAAACAAGACGAGAATGTTGGCTTTCACCATTCTTAATGAACATAATATTGGAAGTTCATGCTACAGTGATCACACAAGAAAAATAAAAGGCATCCAAATTAGTAAGGAAAAAGTAAAATTGTCATCATTTGCAGATGACATGATAGTATACATAGAAAACACTAGAGTCTTCACCAAAAAACTATTCAACCTAATAAATAAATATTGTGGGAAAGTAATGGGTTACAAAGTCAGTATTCCAAAATCGATGGCATTTTTGTACACCAAAAATGAATTACCAGAAAGAAAAACTAGGAAAAATCTTATTTACTATAACAATAAGGAAATAAAGTATTTAAGAATAAATGTAACCAAGGAGTTAAAAAACCAGTACTCGGGGAATTATAGAACACTGGAAAAAATGAGGAAAATACAAATAAATGGAAGCATATATGTGTTCATAAATTGGAAGAAATAACATCATTAAAATGTCCATATTACCCAATTCAATCTATATGTTAAATGCAATTCTTGTTAAAATACCAATGGCATATTTTGCTGATCTAGAACAAATATTTCAGAAATTTATGTGGAACCAAAAAAGAACTGAATAGCTGCAGCAACGCTGAGAAAGAGGAAAGTTGGAAGGATCACAATGCCTGAAATAATACTATACTACAAGGTCGCGGTAATCAAAACAGCCTGTTACTGTCATAACAACAGAAACATAGCTCAATAGAACAGAATAGAGAGAACACAGAAATAAACAAATGTCTCTATGGTCAATTAATATTTGACAAGGGGCACAAGCATACAATGGCGTAAAAATAGTCTCTCCAATAAATGCTTTTGGGAGAAATGGACTGGTACATGCAAAAAAATGAAACTGACCTCTATCTTATACCATACACTAAAAAACTCAAAATGGACAAAAGACTTAAATATAAGTCATGATACCATAAAAGTCCTAGCAGAAAACCTAGACAGTAAAATTTCAGCTTTCCCACAGAGCAATATTTTTGCCCATATCTCTTCTAGGGCAAGGGAAAAAAGGAAAAAATAAACAAATGGGGCTATATCAAATTAAAAGGCGTCTGCATCAATGAAGAAACCATCATCAGAATAAAAAGGGAACCAACTGTATAGGATAGCATATTTGCCAGTGATAAATCATACAGGAGTTTAATCTCTAAAATACATTAAAAATTATATGACTCAACACCACAAAGACAATCTAATTTAAAAAATAAAATAAAGACAGGCAAAGAATCTGAACAGACACTTCTCTAAGGAGAACATACAGATAGCCCACAGACATATGAAATGATGCTCAACATCACTAGCCATGAGAGAGATGCAAACTAAAACCACGATGAGATACCACCTCACACTGTTTAGAATGGCCATCAACAATAAACCAACAAACAACAAGTGCTGGCGAGGTTGTGGGGGGAAAGGGTACCCTGATGCACTGTTGGTGGGAATGCAGACTTGTGCAGCCACAATGGTAAACAATATAGAATTTCCTTAAAATACTAAAAATGGAACTGCCTTTTGAGCCAGATATTCCCCAGCTGGGCATATACCTTAAGAATCCTGAAATAACAATTCAAAAGACTTTATGTGCCCTTATGTTCATAGCAGCACTATATACAATACCCAAGTGCTGGAAACAGCCTAGTGCCAACCACCAGTAGTTGAGTGGATCCAAAAACTGTGGTACATTTACACAATGAAATACTACACAGCAGGAAGAAAGAAGGAATTCCTACCTAGATGGAACATCCATCCTAGCATGGATGGAACTGGCGATTATTATGCTAAGTGATATAAGCTAGTGAGTGAAAAACAATAACATATGATCTCACTGATAAAAGGAATCTAATGAAAAAAGTCAACTAATGAGCAAAATAAAACCTGAGACATGGAAACACAAAACAGACTCACAGCAGCCAGAGGGTGCGGGGAGAGGCAGGATGGTGGAAAGAAGAGGAAGGGACTAGTCAAATAATATGTCTGAATGACTTATGGACCTCGACAATGTTGTCTAAATGACTGTCAGAGCAGAGTTTGGGCAGGGCTCTGGAGGACACAAAGGGGGAAAATTGGGACAACTGAATTAGAATAATAATAAGAAAACTATCCCAAGAATAAAAAAAACCCTAATCAAAGACTTGAGATGCTTAAATAAATGGAACCTACAGAAAGCAATTAAGCATTTAAAACATCTTCAACATTCTTAGCTATTAAGGAAACACAAATTAAAACCATAATGAGAATTTATTACAAACATACTTGAATGGTTAAAATGAAAAACAGTGATAATACCATGTGTGGGTGAGGAAGCCGAGCAGCTGGAACTGCATAACATGGTGGGGGCTATGCAAAATGGTCCAGTTGCTTCCTACAATAATGTAATGATTTGTTTCACAGTTAAATTTACACTAACTATATTTTCCAGAAGTTTCATCTGGGTATTTGCCCTAGAAAAATGAGAAACTATGTTTATACAGGCATCTGTACATGAATGTTTAAAGCAACTCAACTTATAATTACCTAAACCTGGACATAACACAGAGGTTCTTCAGTGGGAATAAATAAACCTTGATATGCCCCTATAACAAAATACTAATCAGTAATAAAAATGAATGAGCTTCATGCACATTACTTGAACAAATCTTGAATGTATTACATTGAATGAGAGAAGCCAGTTTCAAGTTGTTACAAAGTATGTGGCTTATTTTGTATGACAGTCTAACCAAGACAAAACTGCAGTGAGGAAAGGAGATCAGAAGTTGCCAGGGTTAGAGACGGAAGCGGTTGTGACTACAAAGGCAGAACTCGAGGGGAATTTGGGGCGACAGAAGTGTCGTGTGTTGTGGCAGTGGTTACACAAATCACCACATAATTAATATTTAGAGAATTGTACACCAAAACTTTCTATTTCATTGCATGTTATTATAAAAAATAAATTATATTTGAAAAAACTGTGGGAACATACATGAAAGATGTGCCACATACCTAAAGAATTCTTAATATTCTTAAATTATTCACTAAATTATTTTTAAAAGAACAAAATGCAGAAAAATATGTGAAAGAAATGAAGAGACCTACCATGACATAGATATAAAAATGACCTTTAAATACACAAAAACAATGCTCAATCTCCCAAGAGCAGACATGTAAATCACAGCTAAGTCGGATAACATTTCTCACCTGTCAGATTGGCAATTTTGACACATATTCAAAATAACAATACGCTCTCTGATCAAACATCTGGAGATAATTACTCTAATACACTCCTATTAGAAATGTATATCAGTATAAACTTTATGAGGGGAATTGACAATATCTTATTGATCTGCATTTTTTTCTCCAACAATCCTTAAAGGAATTTCTCCTGATAAACCCAAACAACATAAAAAAGCAAATGTGTACATGTTTATTCATTACAGTATTGTCATTGTTTGTGGTTACAAAATCTTGAAAACAACTTATATTTTCTTATTTAAAAGGTACTTGAAGAAACTATAGTGATCTCCACAAAAATATAATATGTGGTTATAAAAAAATCAATGACTATGTTGATGAAATAAAGCTATTTCCAGACTATACTGGAGAGGGCTAATGGGGGAAAGAAAGGAAAGGGTCTACTCAAGGAACCTGTGAAAAGGATCCTTGGTAATAGACAATGAAGAAAGGGACTGACTGAGGGACGGGGAGTGATAGACAAGAGGGCTGGGTGAAGCAGTGGACCACAATGGGGGAAAATTGGGAACACTATAATTGGAAAAAACACCTTTGGTATTTTGTAGATAACACTGCTAACAATATTAATTAGTTATTTATGCCATTTTTCTACTTGAAGGCTAGTTTACTTTTTTCTATAATCAATTTTATATATACACCTTATTCTCTAGTTCTTGCTAATTTTACTCCTAATAGAGATATTAGTTAATAAAGCATAATCAGTTATTCCTTGTATCATCCAATGAAAATAAATCAAGTTATGTAGATATTTTATTCTAACTTTCTTTTTTATTACTTAATTCTTGTTCAAGTACAGTTTTCTGTCTTGTATTTCTAGCCCTGCCCCGCCCCCAGTGCTCCCCACCTCCCTCCCATTTCTGCCCCCCACCTTAGTTATTGTCCATGTGTCCTTTATACTTGTTCATGTGAATCCTTCCCCTTTTCCCCTGTGATTCTCTTCCCTCTCCCCTCTGGACCCCGTCAGCACATTCTGTATTTCAGTGTCTTTGGTCACATTTTGCTTGCTTGCTTGTTTGTTTTGTTGTTTAGATTCCTGTTAACGGTGATATTTATTCTAACTTTCCAAGATTAGAAAAACAGTTATTTATTTTGAATACAAAATACTTTCAACAAACAACAAGTGTTGGTGAGGAGGTGGAGAAAAGGGAACCCTGGTGCACTGTTGGTGGGAATGCAGACTGATGCAACTGCTGTGGAAAACAGTATGGTATTTCCTTAGAAAACTAAAAATGGAACTATCTTTTGACCTGGCAATTCCACTGCTAGAATTATATCCTAAGAACCCTGAAATGCCAATTTAAAACAACCTATGCACTCAATGTTCATAACAGCACAATTTACAATAGACAGGTGCTGGAAGCAACCTAAGTGCCCATCAGTAAACAAATGGATCAAAAAACTATGGCACATTTACACAATGGAATACTACACAGCAGAAAGAAAGAAGGTGCTCCTACCCTTTGCAATAGCATGGATGGATCTGAACAGCATTATGCTAAGTGAAATAAGCTAGGAGGCAAAAGACAAGTACCATATGATCTCACAGATAAGTGGAACCTAATAAAAAACAAACAAACAAGCAAATATAACCAGAGACAATGAAATGAAGAAGAAACTGGCAGTGACCCAAAGGGAGGGGGGAAAGAGATAATAGGGGAAAATAGGGGAAGGGCCATTAAGGAACATCTATAAAGAACACAATCCTACAGTGGGTAGGGTCCAGGATGGGAGGCAGGGAGAGATGAGGAGAAGGGAGTGGTGGAGGAAAAATGAAGACAGCTATACTTGAACAACAATAAAAAACAAAGTTAAAGTAATTTTTTTAAAAAATACTATATTCCCTCTTATGTGCCTTTCTAAATATGTGCATTTCATTAAATTCTGAGAGACTTTCTCTGTCCTTACATTAAAGACCTTGAAGATAGGCAAAAAAAATCCCCTCCATGACTAATGCCCTGTTAAGTTCCATGGAAAAAAAAAGTCCAAGGTCTTGAGTTTTGAGAGTGCCTTAGAGAGAGAAAACAACAATTACTGAGTTAAGGCAAATATAATTTTGTCCTTTAATGGCAAGAACAATGCCAAAAGATAATCAACATTAAAGTTGTCTGACCTTCAGTATATGTGTGAGGACATCTAGTCATTAATTCAAAAATATTAGATGCTAGCAATGAAAAAAAGAAACAACAGCAATCGTTACTCAGCATGAAATAGTTAGGGAAACCTTCAAACAAAGAAATTTTAAATTGGATTTTTAAGACATCAGAGATGTGTGTGAATATTTTATTCATCTTTTAGATCTGATTTGTAAACATACATCTAACATAAATTACATTTTTCAGAAGGCATTTTCATGTGAATGCTAGTGGGCATTATCAAGTCATTAGCTTCTCAGAAATGCTGGACACAATGGGATCTGTACATAGCCTTGCTTCTAGATTCAAATAATTTAGGCTGGTCGAGACTTCTCAAGCAGATGGTCATGCAATATTTCTAACACATTTAACCTACATCCCATGTATGTTTGCAACTAATCTAATAAAGAGTACTCTTTATTTCTAGTATTAACCCTGTGTTTTTTTTCTGGTTTGTTGATTTTCCTTCCATTCATTAACAGTGCTGTACCATATTCCCATTTTAAAATTTACTTGTCAGATTTCTGAAGTGAGATTTTTTTTTTCAGATCCCTTCTGAAAAATTGTTCACATCTAGTTTTACTACTGGCACTTCTTTGTCGTACATTTAGTTGAAGTTCCTCTGTACTATATCTTTTCATTGATCTAAAAAATATTCTGTAGTTTATTTTTAAAATGCTTTGAATACTTTGTTTGATGTTTTCTGAACTCTCTAACTTTCAACAGAGAAGGAACTATTTCAAGTAGAAGACACTCATCACCTTGCTTATCTAACATGCTGATTCAATTTGTATGAACAAATATATGAATCAATTAATTACTGTAATTTTAATTGAGTCCTATTTAGTCTATGTTATTATTATAGGTTCTTATTATACTTATATGATAGCTTATTATTGTCCTATATTACTCAAAGTTCTCACTTTCTATTCCACATGGTTTTTTAAGGGATTCTAATACTTTCCTGAATTCAAATTGTATTTTATACTAAAAATTTCCAGAAGCTTATTAAAGGAGATTTTAAGAATGGTATTCATTATCAGATAAAATAAACAAATGACTTAAATTATTTAAATTACAAGAATTTTTAAAACATAAAATCAATTGTTTATTTAGGGGAACACAATATGTGAAGTATGTGTTTATTGCATGGGATTCATAATCTCCAAAACCTACACTTACATCTAAATTGGGAATGATAATCACAGATTCTCAGATTCATGTTATTGAGTACAGAAAGTTTCCACAAACATCTAGGAAACTCCATCTCATTATATTAATCCTTGATTTTTAAATGGGAATTGACCAATAACCATATAGTTTAGAAATTGATTAATATTTAATTTCATGAAGTAGCAATAAGAAAGTCATTTTTGATTCAATTTAAAAATAAGTAGGACTTGAATTAAATTACTGGTTATCGAAATCTTGTATCTGTTTATTTATTCATTCAACAAACCTGTAAATGATCTTAGGCATGACGTATTTTGTTAAATCCACCTTGATATATTTCATAACACTATGAAATAGAGGTCCATGATTTTTGCATGCAAAGTATCAAATTTACATGTGATTAACACAAAACATCATTGTACATTGAGCTTTAAGGTTTGTGAGTGGCAAGATACTTTAGAATGATGAGGTTTTATTTGCCATCAATTCCATTGAATATCATAGGTTTGCAAGACTGAGTACACCTGTCAGACTGAGGTTAGTATTCTGTAGCAGACAGAAAATTCCCATGGATTCTGAACATTCTAAGGGTGCTGAGAAGATGCTTACCAACATTGTCCTTTGCTGGAATTCCTATTATACAGAGCATGAGAAAGTCATTTTAGTGTGACATGTGTTTTCATTTGATATATTTGTCATTAAAAAGATTCATTTTGTCAAAATACCCATTTAACAATTAATTCAATGGATACTGTCTATAAGAGGTTAATAGGTGAAGCATTTACTCCAGACCAATACTACACACAGAAGAAACATCTTCTATTTTCATCTGCTACTTATTCTTTCCTTTTTCTGTGTGATTAAAAAATTCCATGTGATTGAGTGGCCTGTAACTTTTCTTGTCTTGTCCACACATGAGATGCACTCACAGTTCATCCCTGCCCAACCAGGAGCATTACCTCTGCCTTGTCACAGAGATTGTTAGCTCAGCAACGGAAACTTAAGTCAAATCTGGAGAATCAGATTCTTCTCTAGAGTCATGGACAAGCGTGCACTTTATGCTCTTTTCAGGATTCACTGTATAGAAAGAAAATGCGAACCGAGAGCAGTCATTATGAGGCAGGAGATAGAAAGGAAAAAGAAAACTCCAGAGGTGCCCAAGGGATAAGACAAAGGACTTCGATACTGGACAGAGACCCTGTTCTAAGACTGGTTGCCCTGCTTTCTAGAAAAGCAATGAATCATAGTGAACCATGACTGCACCTCGCAGAAGATGTTGCATGACCTCTGCTTCATTATAACAGTATTATAATAAATTAGCATTGTGGGACCCCCTGACCTAGTTGTCAATCAAGGAAAATCATGGGAGACCACATGCACAGTGGCTTTAAAGTAATATAACTACTTGTATATACACAATAAAATCCCACCAAAACTAGCCAGGAAATATCTGCCCTATAAGAACAAAATCCCTGTAGCCACTTAGGGTCAGTTTCTGCTTGGAGTTGGCCCACTCACGTTCCATGGAGTGTACTATTGCATAATAAAAGTGCACTTTCTCTTTCTGCTATAAAATCTCTGCAATCAGTTCAATTCATTGTTCTCAATCACTAAGAACCTGGTTGCCTGTGCCCACCTGCAACAATTAGGCCACATTTGACATGTGGGAAGAAACTGCTTGAAAATCAAATGATCTGAGAGACAAAATAACTAAGAAACAAAAACAGGGCTCTGAGCCATCATCTGTGCCCATAACACTAGGTATTTCTGAAGCTACACTGTCTATGTGGACTTTACTATTGTGTCAACCCATAAATTTTCATACAGGATGAAACTAGTTTAAATTAGACTTCCATTATTTGCAACAAAAATGGTTTGCACATTTACCTAATGTAATATTTATTCTCATTAAAAAGTAAACCATACTTATAAAAGGAATTAAGACAAGGAAGTCCTTTTTTAATGTTCACTCAAGGGCAGGTTTATTTATTTCAGAAAGCAGGGAAGGGAAAAAAGAGAGGGGGAGAATCATCTATGTGAGAGAGGAATATGGATTAGTTACCTAGTAAACATCCAAACCAGGGATTGATTCCCCAGCCTGGGCATGTGACCTGACTGGGTTTCAAACCTGCAACCTTTTGTTTGACAGGACAGTGCTCCAACCAACTCAGCCACTCTGCCCAGGGTGAAACAATGAGGTCTGTATAACAAAAAAACTGACTCACCAAAATGATTAAATGAAGTGTGTGTATGTTTGTGCACGTAAATGAGAGGAGGACAGGGAGATAGAGAGAGAAGAGAGAGTGTTCTCTTTAGTAAGGAATTCCATCAGAATAGTTCTGAATTTCAATAAAATAACAGTTACAGAAAGTCATTTATCTATCTATCTATCTATCTATCTATCTATCTATCTATCTATCTATATATATATATATGAAATCAACATATAATTGGAATATACAACCATGATTGAAGTCAACAATACAATACTCAGGAGTTAATGAAAGAAAGAACTGAACCTTTTATTCTGAGTCTGGTGTTTTTTATTAATATAGACTCTTAATGTTAGTCCTGCGAGCTGAATAAATACCTCCAAAATAACTGCTTTATTTCTTGGACACTCACAGGGAAAATATGCATTTCCTCAGGAGAGGTGTTTATTCATATTTAAGACAATGAAGGGATCTTAAAAAATATTTGCTTAGAGGTCAATATTTTAAACTTACAACATGACAGAAGGAAATGTGTTTACTTATCATAACACTAGAAAAATATTAATCAACTCTGAGGAAATTGAAAAACCTTTTGACAACTGTATGGGACGTTGAGAACAAGTGTTCCAACTGTGGGGAAGAGGGCAAAACTGACTCCTAAGACAGAACATAATTAAAAGTGAGAAGAATGCCTGCCTTTCTCTGACAAAAACTATTTCTAAGAACAAAGAACATTCAGTATAATTCCAGGAAGCAATATTAAAACAACTACAGAGAAATGTACTCTGTACAGTGGATGAGGATAATATAGCATTTTATTAAAATCTCACTTAGAAAACAGAGAGGGAAACCCATTGAACAGAATTAGTAAATGTTACAAATGAGAAATAACTGGAACTCCCAGGTAGTTATTTTTCAGGTCTTTGAAAAGTAAATAAAAGAAATCTTCCAATTTGTATTTAATAGGTAATTTTAAATTCAGAAAAATAAATCACTGGAATCATTTCAAATTTGTACATGAAGCAAACAGCTGTCTAGTTTCATTCTTTCATGTGCAGCTTTCCAATTTTCCTAGCACCATTTATTGAAGAGAATTTCTTTTCATCATTGAATAATTTGGCTTGTTTGTTGAAAGTTATTTTCCTATAAATATGTGGGTTTATTTCTGGGGTCTCAGCTCTTTTCCATTGATATGACAGTTTTTCTGCAAATACCATGCTATTTTGATAACTGTCACTGTAGTATAATTTAAGGTCAGGGAGTACACCTACAGCTTTATTTTTTTATTTTTTTTTCTGGATTGCTTTGGCTATTTAGTGTGTTTTGTGGTTCATAAAAATCTGATTTTTTGTTCTATTAATTTTAAGTTCCATTGGAAATTTGGTGGGCATTGCATTATATCTGTGTATTGCTTTGGATAATATGGTCATTTTAACTATGTTGCTTCTTTCAGTCCATGAACACAGAATATCTTTCCATTTTTTCTTCAGTCTCTTTTAATAATGTTTTATAGTTTTCAATGTATAGTTCCTTTGCATACTACCAGGGAAGTATCTCAACATAATATAGGCCATGCATCGCAAATCTTTATTTAATATAATACTCAATGGTGAAAAATTAAAAGCTTTTTGTCTAAGATCAGGGGCAAGATAAAGATGTTCACTCTCACCACTGATATTCAACATAGAACTGGAAGTCCTAGCCAGAGCAATTAGGCAACAGAAAAAATAAAAAGCATGCATTTGGGAATGAAGAAGTAAAATTGACACATTTTGTAGATGACCTGATTCTTTCTTTTGAAAATTCTAGACTCTACCAATTCCTCTTTAGTCCTTTCTTTCTTTCTGCTGCATAGAATTCCATTGTGTAAATGTACCATAGTTTTTTGATCCATTCATTTACAGATGGGCACTTAGGTTGCTTCCAGGATTTGGCTATTGTAAATTGTGCTGCTATGAACATTGGGATGCATAGGTTCCTTTGGATTGGTGTTTCAGGGTTCTTAGGATATAATCCTAACAGTGAAATTGCCAAGTCAAAAGGCAATTCGATTTTTAGTTTTTTGAGGAAATTCTGTATTGTTTTCCACAATTGGTTCCCAAAAGGGAACCCTAGTGCACCAGTATGCAATCCCACCAACCGTGCACTAGGGTTCCCTTTTCTCCATAACCTCTCCAACACGTTGTTTATTGCTTTGTTTATGATGCACATTCTTACAGGTATGAGACTGTGGTTTTACATCTCTCTGATAGCTAGCGATACTGAGCATCTTTTCATATGTCTCTGGACCCTCTGTATGTCCTCCTTGGAGAAGTGTCTGTTCAGGTCTTTTGCCCATTTTTCAGTTGGGTTGCTTGTCTTCTTAGAGTGGAGTCATGTGTGTTCCTTATATATTTTGTAGATTGAATCCTTGTCTGATACATGAAACAGACTGATAGCTACCAGAAAGGAGTGGGTGGGGGAAGAGTTGATAGATTATGAAGATATTAACCAAAGAACATTTATTTACAACCCATGGTCATGGACAGTGATAGGGGATTGACTTGGGTAGGGGAGGAGGTAAGGCTGAGTGGAGGCAGGGAAAGGAAGAAAAAGTGGAAACCATAAGATCATAAACAATAAAAATGAATACATTAAAAAAGACTCTACCAAAATCTTTTAGAAATAATAAACAAATGCAATAATGTTGTAATAAACAAATAAATGAGCACAAATCCATTGCACCCCTATAAACTAACAATAAAATTTCAGAAAAAGAAATGAAAAACATAACAATTTCTTTTACAGTTGCAGCAAAAAGAATAAAATACCTAGGAATAAACTTAAAAAATAATTATTTTTCTGATTTTGTTGTAGATTTTATGTAAATCCATTATCTCACATCTATTAACATATCAAATAGGTTTCTTTTTTAAAAAATGAGTGCACTATAGTTTGTAATATATATTTATGATTAAGTTCTCCTCCAAATAACATTATATTGTTTCATGCATACCTTAAAAAAAATACTACCGTTATTTCTTCTTATCTCGAATAATATTGTTGTCATCCATTTCATTTATCAATACAATGTTCCTATAATTACTCTAAAAATTATTATTTTGGATTGATTAAGAACAAAATAAAGAATATATTTATTTTGGTTTTATTTATTTTTCTCTAATGTTTTTATTTTCAATATGGAGATTCAGGTTTCTGACTTATACAATTTTCTATCTCCCTAAAAAAACGTTTTTAACATTTTTGTTTAGCTGTTTTTCTGTTAATGAATTTCTTTAGTTTTTGTATAAGAAAGCCTTTATTTCTACTTCTTTTTTAAAGAATAGTTTTTTTGGATATAATATTTTAGACTGGTATATTTTTTCTTTTTAAACACTTCAGATATTTCACTCCACTCTCTTTTGCCTGCAGCACTGCTGGCAAAATGTCTAATGTACTTGTTATATACAGATGTAATTTTTATGCTCTGTATGTAAATCTCCACTCCTGCCCCCCCGAATTCTTTCAAGGTTTTTGCTTTTTAATATTTTTTGTACAGTCTGAATATGACACACATTGCTGTCTACTTTTGTTATCTATCTTTCTGGTATTTTCTTAACTTAAAGACCAGTGCTTTGGAGCCTATCATTAATTGTGGAAAATTCCCAACCATTATTACTTCAAGTATTTGTTCTATTCCATTCTTTCTTCTGATATCCCAACTGCATGTGTGTTGGTATAACTTCCCACGATTCTTGAATATTGAATCATGCCTTTTATTTTTGCTCCTTTTTGTTGCATTTCAGTTTTTAAGTTTTTATTAACATATCTCTGAAATAGGCAATTTTTTCCCTGACCATGTCCAGTCTACTGATGAACTCATCAAAAGTATTCTTCATTTATTGTGATAGCTTTCTTTATCTGTACCATTTCCCTTTGATTCTTAGCATTTCCATTACTGTACTTATATTACCCATCCATTTTAGTGTTTCTTCTCTTTTTTTTTAAATTAGAGCCCTTAACATACTAATGTGAATTATTTAAACTTTTCTGTGGGCTCAGGAGAAAGACATTGACCAGAAAGCTGTACTGATGACACTATTCCGGCCAAGATGGAGGCATAGATGGAAATACTGTGCCTCCTAGCACAACCAAAATTAAGGACAACAAAGATTTAGAAACAAGAACACAACCAGAATAGACAGAAAAATGAACTGTATGGAAGTCCGACAACCATTCAACCAGACTGGTAAGAGGGACAGAGTTGGTGGCCAGTGGAGAGGGGTCTTGGCAGGAAAATGTGGTGGCTTCCAGACCCCAGAATGCAGGTAGTGCAGGGCTAGCAGACCCTGGGCATGGGGAGGAAATGAAGAGAGCGAGCAAGGCAGTTGGCTGACCATGGTCACACATTAATATGCAGGTAAACTAGGCAAAAATGGGCAGTGACACAGACCACACAACCCAGGGCCTCAGCAAGAGAAAATAAAGCCTAAAAGCACCAATTGAAAACACTTGTGGGGGTTGAGGCGCCTGGAGGGACTCCCAGCCTCACAGGAGAATTTGTTAGAGAGACCCACGGGGTCCTAGAATGGACACAAGCCCACCCACCCTGGAACCAGCATCAGAAAGGTCCAATTTGCTTGTGGAAAGAGGCAGAGGGGACTGAAATCCTAAAGAGAGTAGAATAAGTGCTGTTGTTTCCTCTTTGACCCCAGCCCCACAAAGAGCCTCACAACCCAGCCACTGGATTGCCTTGCCCTGGTGAACACCTAAGGCTCTGCCCCTCATACCTGACAGGCATGAAATGACCAAAAATTGCTCAATCAGAAGAACAAATTAAAGCTCCAGAGCCAATACTTTTAAGCAACCAAGAGATAGTCAACCTATCAGATGCACAGTTCAAAATACTGGTGATCAGGATACTCACAGAACTGATTGATTTTGGTCACAAATTAGGCTACAGTATGTGAAATGAAGGAAAATGCATTAGGGAACCAATAGTGATGGAAAGAAAACTGGGACTCAAATCAATGGAATGGACTAGAAGGAAGAAAGAAACAACCAAACAGAGAAGAATAAAGAGACAAGAATTCAAAAAAATGAGGAGAGGCTCAGGAACCTCCAGGATATCTTTAAATGTTCCAACATCTGAATTATAAGGGTACCAAAAAAGGAAGAGGAAGAGCAACAAGTGGAAAACTTATTTGAACAAATAATAGAGGAGAACTCTCCCAATCTGGCAAAGGAAATCCAGGAAGTCCAGGAAGCTCAGAGAGTCCCAAAGAAGTTCGACCCAAGGAAGAACACACTAGGGCACATCATAATTGCATTACCCAAGATTAAAATGAAGGAAAGAATTCTAGAAGCAACAAGAGATAAAGGGACAGTAACCTACAAAGGAGTTCCCATCAGATTGTCAGCTGATTTCTCAAGAGATCTTAAAGGCAAGAAGGTGCCAGAAAGAAGTATTCCAAGTCATGAAAGGCAAGGACCTACACTCAAGATTGCTCTATGCAGCAAAGCTTTCATTTAGAATGGAAGGGCAGATAAAGTGCTTCTCAGATAAGGTCAAATTCAAGGAGTTCATCATCACCAAGCCCTTATTATATGAAATATTAAAGAGACTTATCTAAGAAAAAGAAAATAAAAAATATGAACAGTGAATGGACAGCACACTCACAGTTATTAATAACCACACCTAAAACAAAAGCAAACTAAGCACATGCCTAAAACAGGAGCGGAGCCACAGAAATGGAAATCATATGGAAGGTTAGCAACACAGGAGTGGAAGGAGGAGAGGGTGGGGGAAGGCACAGAGAATAAGTAGCATAGATAGTGGGGAGAAAATAGACAGGGAAGGGCAAGAGTAGTGTGGGAAATGTAGAAGCTAAAGAACTTATGACACATGGACATGAACTAAAGGGGGGGAATGTGGGTGGGAGGGGGTATGCAGGATGGAGGGGAGTGAAGGGGGGAAATGGGACAATTGTAATGGCATAATCAATAAAATGTATTTAAAAAATTTAAACACGTGAAATAGCAAAAATAAATAAAGTTTTCTGTGTAATCATTTCATACCTGTATGATTCTAATGCTTGCTCTGTCTCTTCAGACTGCAAAGATGCAGTCTATTTCCCTTGCTTGATGGCACGCCTTATAATTTTTTATTGTTGTCATTAAAAGCCAGGCATAATATGGCAGGTAACTGGAACTGAGGTAAATAAAACCTTGGTGTAAGGGTTTATGTTAATGTACTAAGAGTTGGATTGTTTGTAATGTATTTTATAGTTATAGACACCAGGAGCTTCAAGAAGTGTCCTTCTCCCTAGTTGTGCTTGGCCTTACCTAGGAACAGACTTTTAGTCTATGTTCCTTGCTGCTCTTCCAGCTATGATCTTCTGTTATTAGACTAAAGACAGGTTGATGTGGTGATAAAGTGTGGAAAAAGGTAAAAATTCCATAATCTTTTACAAATTGCAATTTCTCAGTTTCCTTTGCCTCTGGGATATGACTTCTACAAGTACTTAGCTTTTTTCTCCCCTGTGAAACAGGAAGGCAGGAGTAGCTGAAGTTGTATACATGATCTTTCTCTTTGGTGGAATAAATCTGTACTCTTTTTACCTGGAGAGCAGGTTTTTGCTATAGAGAATGCCTTGGGTATGTTTTAAAATAGTTACTTTTCCTACCCTTTCCCAGAGCCATGAGGGAACTTTTCTCTGATCTTCAACTTGAGGACATGATAATGTTTCTAGTTGTGGGATCCACCAAAGTATGGGGCTTCCCTAAAATTGGGCCCCTGGAGTTTTTAACTTTGATACTTGTTCACACTTAGTCAGTTGCAGTATGTCAAAATTAACACTGAAGTGTTCTTGTCAGTGTGTGGCTCCAATGGCTTCTATTCCAGGACAGCTGATCTCATTTGTAATTATCTGAATTCATCCATGTCTTCAAATTCAAGGAGGGTTGTTTGCTGTGTGCCTTCATTTCTCTGATCTATCCAAGAAAAGTGTTAATATTTGCTTTGTTCATTTTTTTGCTTGTAAGGGTTCCAAGCTTTTCACATACCAAAGTTGAAAAACACCTTTTCCCAATTGCCTTTTATATATTTTGTTTTGTTTTGTTTTGTTTTGCTTTGTGTTGTATGCTCTGGCCAGGTTTTTCTTTCAGAGAAATCTAGGGTTTTTTTTTTAATTAAAATAGGAAGGTTTTCTTTCTATATATATAATCTTAAGTTTATTTTAATTTGGATTTTACAAAAGGCTGAATCTGAGAAAGAATTGTGCAAATAGTTTATTTTAGAGATGATTCCAGAAACCCTGGTAGTAGAATAAGAAAATGTGGTAGAGATGGGAGGAAAAATACACAAATCATGCATTTGTGAACAGGCTAATAATCACAATAGTCAACTGGGACTCTACCTCACTGGGAGCCCTGGGAGCAAATGTACAGTATACACTACTAAATGTTCCCACCAAGAGGCAAGAAAGCTGGAGCATTTGTCCCCTAATTCAGGTCCTTCAATCACTGAGAATTGCTCCTCCGGCCTCAGCACCCTTGCCTTTTGACCTGCTGCATTCACTAGTGAGATGATTTTGATAGCCGAAGAACATCTTCAGCAGAAAAATAATGTTATAAAGTTTGTTTGAAATCACTAGGCAGGTGCATAATCAGTACTAGAATTCAGTTACAAAATTTCCCTAGCATTTCAGAAATGTTCCTTTATAACATAGAGTTCACTTCAAGTGGAATAAAGTGAATCCGAGTAGATGAGTAAGTGTGACTGTAAGTGATACTCCTGTTGCTTCACTCACTTTCCCCACTGTGGCCCACCATAGTGTTGTTCAAGTGAAACATGGCATTTTGTATGCTTACTAAAGCAATACGGATAATTTCCAGGTGTGCTCAGTGTACAGATTTTTTTTGTTTGTTTTCGGTAGAAGCTTCCATTATGCCACCCCATGCTCCAACATCATATCTTGGGTACAATCAATAATTGAAGTGTGTCAAAATCAAATATCAAAATGGAACAAATGTGTGAGATTGGCACTCATCTTGTTATGTATTCACTCATCAAACATTATGAATAGGCACTTACGTATAAAGTAGGTAATCTTCTTTAAGCTGCGGAAATAGAATCACACATTAAAGGGAAAATATCCACCATTGTGAAGCTTTTGTTCTGAGGCCCCTATCTTTGCCGTCTTAGAGTCCTGAAATTCCACTATAATTTTTCTAGATGTCGGTCCTTATTCATCTTGCTCATTCTACCATACGCCTTTTGGTTGATAGATTTGGTTCTTTCACACCAGAGGGTTTTTCTATATATTTTTCTCATAGAGGTAAGCATTTTTATAGCTATTGCTGTGTTTCTAATCTTTTACGTGTTTTCTCTTCTATTCTGTGCTCTAGGAGATTAAGCTATATCTTTCTGCTTACTATTTAACTCCACAAGTTCAACAAAGCATCTACAATGTTTTCTCCTCAACTTTTCTTTAATAATGTGGTGATGGTTACACAATATTATGAATATATTTAATGCCAGTGAATTGTACTTATCAATGGTTAAATGGTAACTTTTACTTCATGTTTATTTCACCTCTATAAAAAGTAAAGTCATAATACACACACGACTCTACCATTTGCATAATCCTCCAAAGCTATATTTTGTATTTGTTATGAATAGTTTGATAGATGAAATTCATAGAGTCATTATTCTATTATTCCGTAATGTGGAATGTAATTCAATTGACCATTATCTGTTGATAGATTCTAATTGCTTCAACATGTGCAACTACTTAAAATATGTTGCAACTTTATTTCTGTAGTATACACTCCCCAAAGTGAGCAAATGCACTGTCCACTGCGTGATTCTCATTAAAGTAATATAAACTGTTAGGTCATATTTGCATATTTTGGACAAACTTGGGGCAGCTATATTAGGTCAAAATACTAAGGTTATAAGTTAATAGTTGTCTAAATTAGGTCCTGGCTGGCGTTGCTCAGTGGATTGAGTGTGCGCTATGAACCAAAGGGTGGCTGGTTTGATTCCCAGTCAGGGCACATGCCTGGGTTACAAGCCAGGTCCCCAGTGGGGGCCACATGAGAAGCAACCACACATTGATGTTTTTCTCCCTCTCAGTCTCCCTCCCTTCCCCTCTCTAAAAATAAATAAAAATCTTTTTAAAAAGAGTTGTCTAAATTAGCCCTGGCTGGCATAGCTCAGTGGATTGAGCACATGCCTGGGTTGCAGGCCAGTTCCCAGCAGGGGACTCACAAGAGGCAACCATACATTGATATTTCTCTCCTTCTCTCCTTCCCTTCCCCTCTAAAGATAAATAAATAAAATATTTTTAAAAAAGAGTTATCTAAATTAAAATATAACCAATAAGGGTAGGGTTAAATCAGTAGATTAGGCTAATTACATTTGAAATTACAGGAGTAATTTATAGTAATTATAATTATGGCTATAAAACCTAGGATGAATAAGGCTTTATGAAAAAGTAAGGACAGTAGCTAAGGTCTTCTCAAGTAGAACTGGATACTTTACAGTGAAATTCCTCTCACTAGAAATATTCAATTAAAGTTTAACTGGACTTCTGTTCAGAGTATTTTAGAAAGATTTGTTATATTATACTCGAGGATAAAATATCTGTCCTCTAATATCTCATTCATCTCTAAAAATCTAAAGTCTAACAAGTAACATAAAATTGGGAACACCTGTTGGTCATGACTTACTGAATTAGATTTATACTCTTGTAATTAGAAAGTGACTTTTCCTAATCTTTGGTCATTTTAATTTTATTGTATGACAGTTATAGAAATTTAGCCAGGCATCATTTCCCTAAACTGTTAAGTAATACACATTAAATTATAAACTTATTGCATTGAACCTCAGGATCTTCTGGTAGAAAAAATACAGACATCACATAGAACCCACTCACATATCTGCAGAGTGCAGCATCAGAGTGAAAGCCCGGCTGTGACGTGAGACCATCTCCCATACCACATCTTTGGCAGAAGAATCAGTAATGGAAGTATTCCAGATATCAAAGTGAAGTTGATATATGAGATCAACACTTACCGCTACATTCCTCCATTTATTAAGCAAACACTAATAAGCCGCTATATATAAAACAGGGACCCTGCTAATTAACTTCTGCAATTAAAGTTTATTCCTAATACTTCTAGGATATTAGAGATGTAACCTGCAAAAGCCTCAGATTCCTTGTTGAGTAAAATATATTTACTTTATTGAGTTCTTCATTGGAACAAAATTAGGTGCATTTGTAACTCACTTAAGAGTGTATTGAATGCATATTATAAGTAGGAGCTAATCTTTGTTTTGATAAATGTACATCATTCCAGGTAATGACTTCTGAACAATACACAAAATTTGTATTTCAGAGAATCAATCAATGAACAAATTGATTTGATTAAAGTGTGTAAGATATACTCTAGAAAGAGAAATAAGATATTTAAAAAAAGTCAATGGAGATGGCTAAATAGAATATGTAACTAAGTAGCCTGTATTTTAAAGCAAATAAAGTTTACTTGAGAATTCCCTTAGGATTGCACAGTTTATTTGGCTATTATTTTAAAAGTATGTCTCTCTTTCTTATATTAAATTGTGTACAAAGTGGCCAGTTAAAAATAGGAACTTGTATAAAGGACCCATAGACAAAGCCAAAGTGCGGGGATTGAGGGTGGAAGGTGGGGTAAGTCAGGTAGGGGAGGCTGGTGGTGGGGAAATGGAGACAACTGTACTTGAACAATAAAAAAGAGAGAAAAATACAGTTTGAGAGGACTGATGACAAAACTGGCCCGATATCTCATCAAGTGGTAGCCAGGAAAATACTCTTTTAAAATAATAACATATCAAACTTTTCTATAGTCTTTGGCAACCATCATCATTTTTAGTGGTTCCAAAGCTGTGCCCTTCTTTCTTTATTCCTTTTTTTTAAATTTCTTTAAATTTTATTTTTATTTTTTAAATTTTATTTTAATTGTTGTTCAAGTGCAGTTTTCTCTTTATTATTCTCTGAAATTATCCTTCCGTAAGTCTTTGATTATTTGTGCTGCTACACACTTCACTACTTACTCCTAATTAAGGCTGTTTTCATAGGCAGAATTAGAATATCTGAGGGTTTTGTTTCAAGTTTGTATGATGAAGTATGTGTAATAGTAATCTGTTGACAACCTCCAACACTTAATATTTTTTCCTGACAAAAAAGTATCAACTGTACTTTAAAATTCAAATATTGGCTAATTCTGATAAATACAGGGAGAAGGAATAGTATAAAGGAACAGAGGGAATCTATAAATAGATCATTCCAATGCAGATGTAAATATAGTATCTAAGGTATAAACGCTGTATCCAAGTTGTTTTTATTTGCAAGTTCTATGTGCTCCAATGCTGTTGCCTTTAGCAAAGAAAAACACAAAGGTTACACAATGAAGAAACTTTCAACAATTTTTTTAAAGTCAATTCAGGCAATTTTAACAAAAGGAGATATTATACTTGGCTGAAATTGATGGCATTGTGACTTTATTAGAGAGGTATAATAAAACGATTCACTATCTAGATTCGAAAAATAAATAAGTGAATGCACTTTCTTTGGAAGATTCTGGTCTCAGAAATGATACATATCATGAGGAAAAGAGCAGGTTGATTTAACTTATAGGGGTGCACAAGGTGGCCAGAGAAATTCTCATGAAGAAATTGATTATTTAAATTTATTTTTAAAAATAGATGTAAATTGATACAAAGATTCAAAAAAGAATACTAAAAGTTTTAATTTATATTGTAAAGTTAGAAAAAATATAAATCTGGCTATTGTTTTTATGAAGTGTAAGACAACTCAAACTCTGACATTAAAAACCATTTAATATGGATGATCATTGCCAAGCATCCTCTGCCCAACGAAACCAAAGTTATGTTTCTTCTGCCACCTAACTGTCAAATGGATGCAAAATAAACCTAGAAAATGGCAAAGCCCATAGTAAAGCTTTAAAAATATTGACTGAATCAACAATTGAAAAGTTTAAAGGGATCTATGACTTTACAGTTTGGAATGGAAATACGAGGATTCTGTTATTAGACATTTTGTATTTATAAATAATTTGCCTGTATGTAGTCTAGAATTTGTATTTCAACACTTTTATTTTAATGAGAGGTGGGATCAAGTACAGATTATGACCAAAACACATCTATTTCATTAAAACATTTTTGTAACTACTCTTTTACAGGAAATGTATTGAGAGCAAAAAAAAAGTAGAATAGTTCATGAGCATTTATGTGAAAAAATCTGTTAAAATGTTCCATCTTATGAAGAGGTCAGGGAAAAAATGAAGAAACATATGCAAATTAATTTTCTAGTAGCCCTTTCAAGTATATTGGAGGAGAAAGGGATTTATACTTTTATTTTTTTAATTATATATTTGTGATGAAAAAATCAGGATGATTAGGAATCATTATTTCCAAAATGTGAGTAGTATAACATTTACTAATATTGGAACTTGTTTTCAAATAATTCCCATGACTTTAAATACTTCCTTTAGTTTTTAAGAAATTTGTAAGGATAACAGCCCTGGCTGGTGTAGCTCAGTGGATTGAGTGAAGGCCTGCGAACCACAGAATCGCGGTTGGATTCCCAGTCAGGGCACATGCCTGGGTTGCAGGCCAGTTCCCAGCAGGGGACTCACGAAAGGCAACCATACGTTGATATTTCGCTCCTTCTCTCCTTCCCTTCTCCTCTAAAGATAAATAAATAAAAATTATAAAAAAAGAAATTTGCAAGGATAACAGATTTATATGCTTCTGTCTTAAATTTTTCATTGGAAAAAAGTAAATTGATAGTAATATCAAAAATAAAAATCATAGAAACAGCCCTGAGCAGTGTGGCTCAGTTGGTGGGAGCACCATCCTCTAAACTGAAACGTTCTAGGTTCGATTCCTGCTCAGGGCACATACCTAGGTTGTGGGTTCAGTTTCTGGTTAGGTTTATGTGAGAGGCAAACTGCTCAGTGTTTCTCTCTCACATGAATGTTTCTCTCCCTCCCTTCCTCTTTCTAAGCATGTCCTTGGATGAGTATAAAAAATTATAGAAATAATTTTAATAATAGGTATCTCTTCTCAACACATTTTTAACTACCAGAAGTTATATTAAGAACCTTATATATATAATTCAAATAGAAACCTCTAAGTTAAGTTCTTTGTACTCTGTACTTTATAAATAAGAGAAAACTAAGGTGTGACAACAATAAATTGTTTGGCCTTGTTTGCTGAACCGGTAAGAACTGCAGTTATGATAAAAGCCTGGGTTTGTCAGACTAAATAATTCATGATTTTATAAAAGAGTTTCAAGAGGAACTAAACTATGATGAAGTGATAACCTCAGTGTTATGTGATAAGGAGGACATAAAAGTATAAAAACTCTATTGCATATCCAAAACTTTCTATTAAACCAAATTTATACATTTTCTATCAAAATTACACTCATATTATTCCATAAAATTTACTTTAAATTTTAGACACAGATTTACCATTCAGATTTATAATTACTTAGTTTTGGGATTAAAAAAATTGTAGTCTGAGTTTGAATTCAGTGACAAATGTTTTTACATTTACAATATTTACATGCTAGTGTTTAATTATATTAAAGAATACACTAAATAACTTGGATGAGCAATACCTCATATTGATATTAGTATATATTGTCTTTATATTTTCACAAATTGTGAATTATTTTACCCATGGTTATTCACTTATCATAGCCCTTTATTTTTTATGTTTTGGTCTAAATACCTTTATACTTATTTAAGAATAAGAAATGTATTTACAACTAAAAAAAGCACTTAAATGTGCACATAGCATCAAATAAGTAGAAGTTGATCATGACTTGAAGAAAGTGATGTAAGAAAAATTATGACTATGCTCCAATTTTTAAATTATATAATATTTCATATTTGTGTTCTAACCACAACCTAATCTATTATTGGAGTTCTTGCTCTAATTGCACTAGTAGCTATTGGTTTACCAATTCATTCAGTGTTTCTCAACTTTTTAGCCATATTTACATAATAAGAATTGATCAAACATTGTCATTTACTTTCATGTAAAAGTTATCCTCGCACTATATTATATGCGGCTCTATAAACTAACGCCTCCAATTCTTACAAATAACAATGTATATTTTCCATACAGTGGTGAAATTCATATTACATTACAAATTTAAAAGCATCACCTTATTGACAGTTTTGATATCTTTGTCAAAATATGCACTATAGTATTGACTCTTTCAGATTTATTCATTAGTGCCTGCAGAGTGCCTAGTTGAGAATACGAAATAGAGTAAGTACTCAAAAGATATTTATTGAATAAATAATTTTTATTTCCTTCTTTTATTTATTGATAGGTACTACTGGGTGTCCATTGGTTAACCACACACTTTGTTAATCAGTATGAATACAAACAGAACTTAAAAATATAACAATTTTCCATCATGTCCATTTTCATTCTGATATATTTACCCTACTCATTAGGCACACTGATAGCACACTTTGTAGCCTAAGTTCAAAATGTTTAGTCCATATGACTCTAGTGACCTGCTTTACATAAAAGTTGTTTTTATCTATGATATCACATTTGAGAATTATGGAGAAAGTTATTTAAAATTACATTTGACAAAAAAGTTACACATTCTAAAACAGAGTGCTCTAATATTGCCATGTCATAAAATCGAAGTTAAAAGTATTCAATCTCCAATTATTTAGATTGGTAAAGCTTGTTAGATTTTTGATACATTTCATTCATTCTCAAGGTAAAAGTAGAAGTAATCCACTTGCCTGTAATGTACCGAAGGCCTCATCATTGATTGTTTCCTAGTTTCTTACGGAAAGAAGAGTTTTAATAAGAAGCTGTGTTAAAGTCAAGCCATTAATACCATACAATTTTTAGCTCCAACTATTTTAATAGTATCCATAAACTTTCTTTGCTCGTTGTTGTTCTGGTTGTTTTAACATAGCAAGCAGCTTGCCCTCTTATCCGGTCAGATCCCCCGAGCTGCATACTGTTGGTCTGAGTGAGTGCCCTACAGAGAGCCTTCAAGAGCTCCTGAGACCTTATGCTGATTCAGTGGGGGGCAAGCTTTTCTTCTGGTTCAAGTTCTACTGGAAGGACTTCTCAAGAATAACAAGATCATACCTGATTTCTGAGCAAAAAGAAAGACAATTCAAGTTGTAACACCTTCTGGGCTCAAAGTGCTAATGATGTGCCATTCAGATGGGGACATTTCATATTGGGCTATGCTAACTCCAGACAGCTAGGTTTAAAAGAGATAAAAATAAATAGAACAGTCATCGCCATGCCTCTTTTCCCAGGGAGGTGAACACTATCATAGTTCAGGTGAAATAAAAATAGAAGGCGTGTTCTTCCAAAGGATGACAATTAATCTGCCCAAGAGTAGAGAGAGAAACAGGCATGCAAGGGAATAACGTTCTAAATTTGCCAAGTTGAACTGACTATATGATCACAGACTAATTAATGCAGGCTCTCTGAGCCTTTGCTTTATCATCAGCATGGATCTGAAAGAGATAAATGAGATGTATGAACTTTATAAAGCAAGGCAGAAAAAATGCCGTGCAACCAAGATGGTGTTAGCATTTCCCTCAGATTGACCAAACTCTAGGCAGGCTTCCTCCATGCTCAAGGCCTTGGCCTCCCTTCACTAGAGCATTTACTTAGAAAACACATAACTGTGAATACTACTTCTGTCCTTTTGTTATTTAACTTAAAAAAAGCCTCCTAGCAGTTTTACACCCCAGAATTATTTCAAGGGCATGGAGTTTTCCCCTTGAAATGCAATCATCAAGGAATTTCTCAGTCTCAGCTGAACATCAGTGGTTGCCTTGCTGGAAGCTGTATAATGATCTCTTTTTATGAAGATACGAGGAAGTTCACTTTCTTTTTGGGTTGGAGAATTAGTAAACACAACAACCAGTTCTCCTTCCCCCACTCAAATTCCAGCTCTCAAAAAATTTTCTGGCCGTACTTCAAACGGTGGTGGTCTGGTCTCTCTCCCCGGCAGTGGTATCTTTTACTTGTTTAAGTTTGATCCAATGCAATTCTTGCTTTAACACATGCTAACAAAATCTTGCCACGCATAGCACAGCATGCACCTTAGGTGGTTATTTTTATTTGCTGAGAAATAACCCAAAGACTGAGTAAAACATTAATATTGCTTGGTAAGTCCTTCCTCAGCAGGTCTCAATGAACACAGTGTGATTCAGACAGCTCTCACTGTGCACAGTGAAGCTGAAAAAATGGCTTATTTTATTGGCACATTTCATTCTAGTAATACTCACCCATTTTTCTTATTAGATCCTTTCCTTGTCTAGAAAGCCTCTAAAAGCAACAATAAACTATCCTTATTTAAAAGTGAAAAAAGTGGTAAATTCGCCAGATAAAACTAAACAGTAATAAGAAATCAGTGCTACAAGAGGAATGAAATTGTAATGCCTATTACCAAGGGAAGATAGTTCAAATAGGGTGATTTGCATAATGATAGTTTAATATCCAATTGTAAGTATAACTTATTCAAAATAAATTAGGAATTTTGGATTATGTTAATATTTTTTCTGATTTTTAGAATGAGTTGGTTTGTATAATGAGCATAATGAAAATGTTCCAAAATGTAAACACATATATGCATTTTAAATATACACACATACACACACTTGATTTCCATTTTTGTAAACTGTAATATCTAAACTGAATCTTTGGGTAATGTATGTAGATTAATGTATCTATAAGGAAGTAAAAATTAGGTTTCCAAATTTCATAACTTCTTAAAGAAGATTTTTCAATTATAAAGTATGTTCTTTATTTATAGTAGGGGAAATCAACTTTTCTGGCTTTCTAAGATCTGTAATGCACACTGGAGGGTTAGCCACTCCTGCGTACTGGTCTTGGGGAGAGAGCGATCTAGCTCTATCAAAGTTAAATAGCTACACAGTACCCAGAAAATATAAGCAGTCACGCATACCCTTGAGTGAATTCAATCTCTGTGCCCAATTCTTTTCAGCACAAACCTGACAGTCATATTCTACTCATTAATTGTGCTGGTTATCCTGTTGCTGAGGAGCTGGCTGTTGGCTTCATCAATTCAAATTTAGTCGTATCAGCGATGGATACATTGCACGACTTTGTGTAATTTTACACTCTATGGAATAATAAAATGAACATAAATTTCTAGGTTATTACAAACATAAATATTGAAGTGAAAGTCTTATTTAAGAATTTGACAACACTAATGAACATATCATTTTATATTTTTTTATTTCCAATTTGCCCCAAAATACACACACACAAACTTCATGGACTCACATGCACTTCTCTGAGTGCTGTAGTGTATTCAAACATGACTAGAGCCAAGAAGACCCCAATACAGAAAAATTAAGTCTTTTTTTCTTAAATGTAATTTGAGTATAGAAAGAGCTTTTAGTTTTAGTTTGTAAATAGTAAATTAGACAATTAGGCAACAATATAGTCTTTAAATATTTTGAAAGATGTTTATATCTTTGAAGTAAACAAAAAAAATATCTACACTTATACCTCGTTGTTTTAACTTCTGAAGTTCTCAAAAATAAAAATAGTATATCCTCACTATTTATTTTCATATATAATGACCATATATTGAATTAAAACTTTGTCTAGACATAATTGTGATATGATTATGACTGTGAGAGTCCCAGGGAGCATATATCTTATTTGTTCAATAATAGGACTTTATTTGGAGACATAAGGCAAAAATAAACATTGAGGACAGGAGAAACATATCACTAACTCATTATTATTATATTGTTATTTAGACTATATTATGTAATATCTGGAAAACCATGGGTGTCAAATCACCCATAATATGAGTGCATTAATTATGAAACTCAGAATGGCAATCTAATTAAAAACATGATCCCAGAAATCAGATGAACATGAGTTTGATTCCAGATACACTCAGAGCTATATAATTTAAGTTCAGTCATTTGACAATTTTATATCTTTCTTCAATAATATAATAGTATAATATTTAATGTATAAGCTCAGTATAAGGAATAAATGAGTAAATGTATTTTTGTATACCACCTGGATTGTACTAACACTCAATAAGTATAAACTACTACTATTAAAATCACTCTTTCTTTCTTGTAATATATTAAAAATTAATGTATTTTAACACCGTGAATCTGCTAGTTATAATTTTGTATTCTATATTTTTACTTACTCATTTTGCACATACATTGCACATGATTTTCCCAGTGTTTACTTCTCATTTATTCATTTCTTTTTCATTCTGTGTCTGAGGAATGACTCTTGGTAACTACTATATTCTGGTGTACTACTAGGAGTTGGGGATAAAATAGTGAGCAAAATAATGATTGTTTAAGTTGCTAAAAGAGCTGCCAGGGGCTGTCACAACTGAACTAATGTATGGGCTACACTGATGATAAACATGGAGAAAAGTGGATGGGTTGGAAAAACACTTAGTAGATAGTACTGACCAGTGCAATCATGAATTGAGTATGGGGATGGCTTGGGGAAAGAGATGAAAGAATGACACCAGATTTGTGCAAATGTATGAATAATAGTGCCATTTGCTGAAGTAGGAAACTCTAGATATGGGTCAAATCCGTTCTCTTGCATCTGGTAGAGTTAGAAGATGCATTTCAACATGTAAGGACTGCCAAGCAGCATGGGCTTGATACTGAAAGTTACTGATTACCACATTTTGTTCTATTGAGTATACACATTTCATTTTGCTTAGAATTCTCTCATTACTAAACAATTAAACTATTCCGTTTTTCATTGAGATAAATAATGATATTTTTAGCATCTTTATGCCTTTAGCTTATTTCTCATTTTACATTATTTGTTAGGGGAATATATTGATCCTAGGAATTAAAGTGCTGGGTCAACTTGTACTAAAACGCTTTTGCACTTAATGAATATTGCCAACTAATGTTCTGAAATATGGTGATTTTATCTGTCACTAGCAAACATAGGTGTGCAAGTTTAATCACACCCTAGTGCAGATGTCAAGCTCAATAAATTACTCTTTCTACACCATCACAAAGTCTCTATTAAGGAAGAATATAAACCTCTCCAGATCCCGTCTAAAGCTAGCCTTCTGAGATTTCTAAGGGCTTCACATTTCTTTTCTCAGATTGATTGAGAGTAATGGTGTTTCTGCTTTCAGAGTAAACACTTCTGGCAGGGTGGCCTCACACTCTATCCCCTCCCGAGCCACCACACTAAGGCAAAACAGCACACGAGCATGACACCTACTCAAAGTCTAAGCTGTCATTCTAGTTAAGTCTCAGTCTTAACTAAAACAATACTGTTCTTTAAAAATCATGCTTGATGAAATTAAAAATTTAAAACAGTATGCAGAGAATAAATGTTTATATTTACAGTTATAATTTTATATTTATAATTTTATTACAGAGACATGCATATAACATGTACATATCTAATACTCTATATGCACATAAACATACATATATATACACATGTGTGTATATACAATTCTCTATAAGAAATGAGTTGTGTGTGACTAATATTCCCACTCCCCAAATGCAAATAATGTTAACAGATTTTTTGTACTCTTTCAGGTACATATTTTTGTGACAAAATTTTATTAACACAAAGAAATTGCACAAGGTCTACTGCTTGGCAACTTATTTCTCTTTTAAATACTAGTTGGTAGATATTTTCATATCATTATGTGTATAACTTTCTTAATCTATTTAAGTAAATGAAAATTACAATTTTTTGTCTAGATGTTCATATTTTTTTCATTAGTTTCTATCATCGGGCATTTAGACTGTTTTTATTTGTGTTTGGTTTTTATAAAAATGACACCATGGCAATCTTTCTTCATAGATATTTACACGCCAATCTAAATATATTATAAGGATAAATTCATTAAAGTGAAATGGCTGAGTCAATACGCACACATTAGAAATTTGGTTATAGGTTTACATAACTTTCTTATGAAAAAAGTTTAGCAATTAAATTCTCTTTTTAAAGTGTGAATATAAATAGTGGTGTGCTGGTAAATGTTTAATAAACAGACCTCTGACTTAAAAGAAATGTTATTGATAGCTATTAACAATTTCTATGACAAAAATCTAGCATCATCAATTTTAAGCTACCGACATGATGTTTCTGAGCTCTCGTGAGCTGGCAAAGCTGTTGACAACACGCCGCTAATCACGTTTCCTGACAACCCTTTAACTAGGGGCGCTAGCCAACCTAAAAACACACTTTTTATTTGCTAGATAACTGAGGTATTTCTCTTTATTTTAATTTACATTAATTTAATAATAATTGAATAACTTTTCATAGGGTTAGCTTTGTGTTCATGTCCTAAACTTCAGGATTATTCATTTCAATCTTAATTTCTTAAGAAAGAACCTCTTTCTGAGGAAATGAAATATTTAGATTTCTTTCTGAAGAAAGACATTATTTTTCTTATAAGTTGTCAATATTTGGTTCATTTGTTATTTAATTTTCCACTTTTATTATAATTTTGTATTTGGGTGTGGCAAAGTTTTTTTTAATTTTTAGGGAATCAAATGCATTGTTTTTTCTGTTAGGCATTCAGATCTGTAATAATTAGAAATGAATATACGGCTAAATTAATTAATGTCATTGAATGTCAGTTTTCTTGCCTGTTAAGCAGGAGATGACTAAAAGATATTTCTTCCCAACTCAGATAGTATATAATCAGTTAAAAACATTTCAGCTTCTGCCCCTTTAAGCTGGTTTTCTTCTCTGAGAATCAACTCTCAGAAAAAATTAACTTCATGAAATAATCCACCATTCACTAGCAATACACTTGAGAACAAACCTACCGTTGTATCCCATTTCTATGTCTTGCCAAATGTAGTAGTATGTGGAAATTTCCCAACCAAATGACTAGGTTCTTTCTTAAAGTGGAAGCCATGCCTATGCTGTGGTCATAAGGGGTACAGTGGAGGAGTTTTTTAGTGGGGAATGGGTTCTTGCTCATACATATGTTCCCTCATGTCCAACAAGTTTTTCAATTTATGAAACTCACAAAATAATTCCTCTATAGTATATTCTGTAACTTTCCCCCATAACTCTCCTATACCTTTTGTAGAACAAAAGACAGACTGATGTAAAAATGAGTAACTTTCAAATCATGATTTCTTGTCAGATTTAGATGAACTGTTTTAGCAATATAGATATAAAACCAGAAATCTTTCTGTTTTTTAATCTTTAATTTTATGTTCCATTCTTCTCCCAGGATGTTAGGATCAAAGGGCCTTAGATGCTACATTTCCATTTAGCAGATTAAGTATCAGGATATATTAAAATAAATGGTAAAGAACAAATATGAATCCTGGGAAATTACAGAGCAGTGGTTAGTTGAGGTTTTCCTTTCTATCTCGTTGTTCCCATTGTTTCTGCTTAAGTGTATCCATGGCTGCAAGTGGAGAAAATGAATGAAGTTTATTAACAGTAAGGAGAAATGAAAAAAATGAAAGTCAAGCCCACGTAGTGTCTCAAAATAGTACATTCATTTTCTTCTTTTTTCCTCATGTCTCCCTCTTCTACCTTAGCACATCAGATTCAACTTCTAAATAACTGGCATACAGCAAGGTAAGAAGGAAGAACCAGGTTAGTGTCACTGTGATGGGTAGGATGAGAAGCTGCATCCAAGAGGGATAGGAACGGTGGTAATTAGGAGAAAACTGAAGAATAAGTGGAGATTCAGCAAATCAGAGAAGAAGCAACAGAGGTAGCTATTCCTCTGTAGCACCTGAAAGCAAGCATTTCCCAAGTTTCTTCTAACTTTAACTTTTACAGAAGTTTTAGGTTTACAATGAAACTGAGAGAAAGGTACAGACATTTCTTATATATCTATTGCCCTTACACATGCACATCTTCCTAGTCATCAACATTCCTCACCAGAGTGGTGCATTTGTTACACATCATAACCACAGAAAGTCCAGAGCTTACGATAGGGTCCTCTTTGTGTCGTATATTCTATAGGTTTGGACAAATTTCTATTGACAGGTATCCATCACTGTGGTAACAGGCAGAGTTTTTTCACTGCCCTAAAAATCCTCTGCGCTCTGCCTAGTCATGCTTCCTCTCAATCCTCAATCCCTAGCAACCACTAACCTTTTTATCATCTTCATAGTTATGTCTTTTCCAAAATGTCATATAGTTTGAATCATATAATCTATAGCTTTTCAGATTGGCTTCCTGCACTAAAAATATACATTTAAGGTTTTTCACATCTCTTCATGGCTTGATAGCTCATTTTTATTGCTGAATAATGCTCCATTTTCTAACTTATCATGATTTCTTTATCAGTTCAGCTACTGAATGACAATTTGGTAGCTTCCAAGTTTTTCCAATTATGAGTAAGTGTTCTATAAATATCTGCGTGCAGGTTTCTGTGCCGTCATAGGCTTCCAAGTCCTTTTGGCAACTAGCAAGGAGCATAATTGTTGTAGAGTAAGAGTATGTTTAATTTCGTAGGAAACCACCTGTCTTTCAGGGTGGCTGTACCATTTTTACATTCTCACTGGTAAAGATTAAGAATTTCTGTTGTTCCACATTTTTATGAGCATTAGGTATTTTTAGAGTTCTGGGTTTGGCCATTCTAACAGGCGTGTAGCCAGGGGATTTTAAAAATTATAAAAATATGACTAATGATGCTTAATAGCATTGATGAAACAATAATTGCCTTAATAAAGTAAGTTTGTATTTTTACTCTGAAACAGATTTTTTCCAGTTTGGTTTTTGTCCTCAGTAACAGCATGTTACTGAGTGGAGTATATTCCTAAAACTTAGAACCTTCAAAACTTTTAAGTCCATGTTGTATAATCTCTTACCAAATTCAGGAATCTCCTCTAAACACTCTTAAAAGTCAGTGTTGTAGATGCTGATGTCTTATTTTATTCATGAGGTACATTCTCTGTGGAGGTCATTCTGTCAGAGCAACAAAGGGTGCTGTGTTTGAGAATATAGGCCCTGGACAGACGTTTTGCTCCTGCTCACAGGACCTTGCATTGGACAGAAGGCATTGGACACCTTTTATATTTGTCTTCCTACCTTCTAAAGTGGGCAAAATAAGAGAGGCGCTTAATTATTGAACCAGGAGATGCAGGGAATGTGACTAAGGCTTGCAACCAACTCGAATTTTGATAAATCTCAGTTATTATCATTAACTGTAATTAGATAGAAAAATGACATTTTTGAACTTTCATGTTTCTGTTTGAAATCTAACTAATTCATTCCCCTTAAGATTGACCAAGTTTGTTTACAAGGATAGAAAGGAAATCTATGTGGTAACTCATGATTATATTGCTACCTTTCTCTTTTAATTCTTTCCCAGATTTAAATGATGAAGCCTCATCTTCAAGATTCATTACTAATCAGTTACATCCTGGATTTATATAGATGTATTTTCAAAGTATAAGTGCCCCCAACCTGCTCCCCAGTATGAAACATCTCTGAGGCATTTGGTAAAATGTAAATGCAGAGAATGGACATTGTGCCCGAAATTAAACTCACAGTGCAAACTCATCAAATGCCTCCACTTTCCTGCCTAGTTAATGGTCTTCCCACCATTATAACAACTTCCACGTAAAAAAGGGGGGATGGGGCGGCAGCGAAGGAGAACTGTTACTAAGAAAAATCATGAGTAACGGTATCCATGCTTTTCATGGTAGAACAGTTTCATTTTGTTAATTTTTAGTTTTTCATAAAGATGCATGATTGCAATAATAGTTCATACCAGCTGACCAATCAGCATTTAAAATGTCACCGGTGGCTCAGACCATGACACACAACTGGTGTCCGTGGCAGTGTTGGGATGTAGATGCAGTCTTCCAAACAGCTCAGTCAAATGTGTGATGACTAACATTCTAGTCGATCATAAATACCTAATATGCAGAAGACAAATAACTCTATTGCTAATTGTATCATGTACATATGGGTATCTGCACTGTAATACGAAGAACCCAGAATATAGTAAGATAGTCCTAGGTGCCTTCCACCTCTTCTAGTAGGAACTACAGCTTTCTTGGTCGCTGAGAGAATTTGTGACCACCTTTGGTAAGAACATAGTTATATTACATCTAAATATCATTGTGACCATTTTCTCACTAACCAAGTGTTACTAATTATATTTCTTTTAGATTCCTTTAGAAATTTTACATATAAACTATTCAAACATGTAACAGAAAATGTAGAAAAATCCTTTCATTTTATTCACTTGCCATTAAAAGAAAGATTAATTAAAAGAAAATCACAGCTTTTAGTTTTTAAAGGAGAACAAAATNGTAAGAACATAGTTATATTACATCTAAATATCATTGTGACCATTTTCTCACTAACCAAGTGTTACTAATTATATTTCTTTTAGATTCCTTTAGAAATTTTACATATAAACTATTCAAACATGTAACAGAAAATGTAGAAAAATCCTTTCATTTTATTCACTTGCCATTAGTTCACTAAATTCTGAAATAAAATTCCAAGTAAGAATTTTTAAAAGAAAATCACAGCTTTTAGTTTTTAAAGGAGAACAAAATAAACTTTCTTTAGTAAAACTTCAAGACCTCCAAAAGTGAACAGTTCAATTCTTTAAAAAATGTGATCTTTAGGTGACAGTTTCAAAGAATCTGACATGGTATGTAAAGAATGACTGTTCTTGCAAGACTTGACTATTTTTCAGGAATTATCCCAGATATATTTACTGGAACTATTTTGTTATTTTTTTAGGCTACACTATGTTCATATTCCTCTTTTCTTTCTTCATAGTATAATACAATAAAAGATCTTAACTTGACATTATTACTTCTAATCCATCCTTTGAATTTCTTCTATAAGCAGTTCTTGTGATATTTGACAATGATCGCCCAAACCTTTTCTCAGTCGCCTTCATATATAGGCATAAGGGATTCATTCATTTTAAGCACTTTAATGTGTTTTCTATTTAAAAAAACAGCTAAGGGGGCATTCCAATAAACACAACAATAAAGGTGCAAACATCATAAATAATAAGACAATCTTTCCTTATAACCCTTTCACTTAAGAGCAAGTTTATATATCAATTCTATTTTTTCTTTATCATAAGATCTTAAATTTGAGTTTTGTGGCTGCCATAAAAATGTTCATTGATATCTTTGACATCAAAAAACATAACTGATGGAAACTCAAGCTGCTATATTTTGAGATTTATCTACACATTTAAGCAAAGATATTTTTCCACACTGATGACTAAACATGGTAGGCATACTAAGTCTTCTTCCTGGGAGACAGAAGACTCCTCTGATGGGCCAATTTGCGTTGAAGACTCTTCAACAACCTTGGCAAACACCACAGAACCAAGTGCAGTCTGAGACTCTACCCCTTAAACTTCCGTCCTTCCCTTTCTCTCTCACAAGGGTCAGAGCTGCATTGCCGTCTGTCCAAGCACCGCCTGCCCTCTCACCCTTTTAATTTGTCCTCACTGTCATTTCCCTAATAAATCATTTGAGTGTGTTTTCTATATTGAAATTTGTTTCTCAGAAGACCTGAACTTACACAAGCCCTGATGAGAATTTACCTCATTCCATCATTCACATGCAAATGGTTATTTAGATCAAATAAATGAGCAGAAGGAGTAAAAACTTAATATACATATGTATAGATGTATAGATATGTACATATAAATAGATATAGCTATTTTAGAGGATACAAATCATATTTAACCTTAAAGATTCTAAGTGGAGATTCCAGTTATTAGTTTATGTTAAATATTCTAGTAAATATTTGTATTTATTTTTAGAGATCATGCATACAGAAAAGTTTTCTTAATACCTACTTGATAAATTCATAGCAAACTTAAGAGAACCTGACAACACATAGCAAGAGATACAAAACTACTTGTCTTGGGGAAATGTGCACAAAATACCTAAAGTTAAGAGGAGGAGATAAAAGGTGATCCTAAAAATTTCAGGTTCCAGTATCTCAGATTGTATCTTTGTTCTGTCACTTTTGCTACCTTAACTAATCCACACTATTTTTTCCAACTAAACTTTGGTTTCTTATCTGAGTCAGGCACTGTTTGCAAACAGGAAGAGAAGCAAAAATTGACAAACCACTGGAAAGAGATATGCTATCAGTAAAGTTTAAAACCACTCTACCTTCTGTTTCAATTACCAGTGACAAGCTAAGCATAAAACATGTCATAGGAATTGTCACTTGCTGGATTAATTTGTCTCACCTCTGTTGAAAAACAGCACTCAATATCAGGATTCTAATATTTGTTGCCTAGAGAAAATGCAAATCGAGTTGTTCTAATTTCAAGCATATTTATAATCCCAAATAAAAATGTTAGTTAGCAGGAAAAGGTGATGACACTTTCCATGAAGTTAAAATTGAAAATAAGCAATTTGTGAAATTGTCTAATCACTTATGATTATGATAAAGCACAATAATATTCTTTTTTAAAGATTTATTTATTTATCTTTAGAGGGGAGGGAAGGAGAGAAGGAGAGAAGTATCAATGTATGGTTGCCTCTTGTGAGTCCCCTGCTGGGAACTGGCCTGCAACCCAGGCATGTGCCCTGACTGGGAATCGAACTGCGATCATGTGGTTCACAGGCCCGCGTTCAATCCACTGAGCTACACCAGCCAGGGCACAATAATATTCTATAATACAATTGAATTATTTGTTCATGTATAGAAATTTCTCTCTGATTATAAAAAATATAACAACAATGGCATTAAGTGTAATTCCAAGGAGAGAGACTAGAATAAAGAGGTGAAAAACTCTTGGAGGGTTTGAAATGTATATCTGAAAGATCAAATAAGTTTAATGGAACAGGAGTGAAATCTCATAAAGATTATTTTTAGGAAACAATATGGGAAAAGGATAGCTAAGTACGGTTCATGGGAGATGATGCATGTCACAATTAGGAGTGTACTTCTTACGGTTTATACTAGTATCTCCCAGACAGAAAGAGGTATAGGATCTCAAGGAACGCACTGTTATTAGATGCTTCTGAGAGGTCTGGAGGAAAAAGACTTGGAAAAAAAGAAGGAGATTGGATTCAGTGAATACCAGTGCCATTATTTTTTACCAGTAATAATGATTGTGATAAATAACCTACCTTCATTCATCTCATCTAATTACCATAATAACCACAAGAGTTAAACATGATGTTATTCATTTTTCCAGCAAGGAATGGCAGGTTGGCAGGATTAATTATTGTATTTTTTGGAGCATAAGATGCACCTCCCTCCCAAATTGGAGAAAAAGCTCCCAAATGTAGCTTACCTGGCTCACTGTGGGGTGGGGGGCAGCGGTGAAGCAGGGTCACAGGTTATTAAATATTTTAGCACATTTTTGCTTCAAAATTTTTTTCCTGCTTTCCTCCTTTAAAACCTAGGTTCCTCTTATAGTCCTAAAAATACGGTAATCTTTTCAGTCCTTTGTCCAGTAGCTGGGTCTGGATTCAAGCACATGTCCTTAGGACATCAAAGCCTATTTCTTATCCATTTCTGTTTCACAGAGTTTGTAACTTTTCACAAAACCTGTATATGCGATTAAGTAGTTAAGAAGTAAATAGGTGGTTAGAAAATAAAGCAACTAGAGCAGAACTCCTTTTGAAAGGATCTGGGGTTAATAAGGAAAAGGAAGAAAGCTTAAGAGAGTAAAAGGATCAAAGGTGTTTCGTTGTTGTCAGAGTGGCATGTACTTCTTCTTCCCAGGTTTGCTTTACACTTTGCCCATTGAGCTGTGACTTCTATCCTCTTGCCAGTATTTGCTCTTCTCTGTTTTTCTTCTTTTTTCTGTCTGTGCTCAGACTCTGCCAATTTCAAATAACACTAAATTTTATATGAGCCAGAGCCTTCCCCTTGACTATTCAACATTATTTAACACTTAACATTGTTGTACCTTAAGCAGGTATTCACATCTCTTAGCAGGAATTGAGGGTTGTGGGTCTATATTTCACACACACACACACACACACACACAAACAATTTGGAGCAAGATGCATTGTCTTTATTCCTGAACAGAGTAAAGAATAGATGAGGTTTTAAGTGCATGTAGCTTTTAAAGAAAACCTCAACATCTAATGTCAGTGAATATTTTCACCAAATAAGAATCAAACTGGAAGGAAAAAAATCTTCTGCAGCAGACTCATGAGAAGGAGGCAGAATTTGAGCAAGTCACTGGAGATTACAGAAGAGAATGTCTTACAGGGATGTGAAGGCTGAGTCCAAATAAATGGAAGCTAAGATCCACAACTTTTTCCGCCTACCCTTCGCCAGTCAGTACCGACCCCAAGCCAGGCAGCACTGGTGCAGTGTGGAGAGGCCTGCCTCATCCAGCTTTCCCCAAACCCGGCAGAGATGACAACAACCTCAGGAAGGGGGATCCTCGTTCAGGAAGGACTGGGGCCTTTATGACTTCCATCTTCCCACCTGCTCTCTGCCAAAGAGTTTGGAACATAAAGCAATGTAAAGAGATATTTTGATGAAAGACCTAGTGTTTTTGAAATTTAATGGGGTAGGACTTTAACGCAATTGTTAAGAAAATATAACATGTACTTAAGAAAAAAAGCCTTCTATCATTTCATACAAGAAAACTTTATTTTCACAAAACAGTCCAGCACCTTTGCTGTGGACAGGAGGTTGCTCTCATGGTGCTCGACAGACCTGGCTGTTTGCAGCTGTGCCAGCTGGGCCACCAAGGTTGCACGCGTCTCCACATGAAGACACAGAAGGGAAAAGCATGGATGGTGATGCACAAATTAGTTTTATGGGTGTGGCCTATAGTGGCATTTTTACTTTTACTCTCAGTCCTCTGGCTCACGTGATACTCCTAAGTGTAAAGGATGCTGTAACTGTGTGGCCAAAACAGAGGGAATGCCTTCGGTGATCAGCTGCCCGTCTCGCCCCAGAGGGGAAGAAAACCGTATTATAAAGCTGACAGCTGTGGTCTGTAAGATTTTTTAGGCAAAACACTTTTTAAAATTAATGGAAAAGGTTAACAGGCATTTCGTTTTTGCAGAAGAAAAGCAAAATTGCACGCTTTCATGGAGTAATTCGAGCTAAACTACTTCACACAATATATTCAAAGTTTTTCTTAATTGTGGATTATTTGCATTTCTGCAGTTTATTAAGATTTTAAATGAAGGTGGGCAAGAGCCTGGGAACAGAAAACAATATTTTCTTCATCACTATAGTAATCAAGAGAAGATGAAGATAGTAGTCAGTTTCCAAACATCACCACTGAAGGAGATAAACTGGTCCTCGCCATCTGACAGCCAGAGAATGGGCAATAAGACAAGAGAGAACTAGAGACTCCCCATAAAGACTCATCATTTGTGGTACATGGGAGAATTTATGACCCTGTTTGGTGCTAACATTTTCTTTTCTGAGCTGTAATTTCTTCCTGCTATCACCAAACTTTCATTAAAGTTAGGTTCAGAGTTACAGCTTGGACTAAGAGGAGTTTCGTGGAATTAAGGGAGAAATCTGCTCTGTGTTTGTAAGAATTATGGACAGACTGAGGGCAGACTGAGAAGACAAATAATTAGGTAATCTGCTGCGGCTGGAACATGAACCAAAGTGCTTTTGCTAGGGGCTAGAAGTTTATGACCCAGAAATATTTAGAGATTGGAACTCAATTAAAACTTTAAGCTTTCTGTAGTAATGCATTCTTAAAAATAATTTTATAGTGTGTTAAAATATTTTTCTTGTTTATGAAAAAGGGCTTGTTCTTTAATGGTGTAATATCCAGGAAACATTAGGATTAATATATCAGAGGACGTAAAAACCCTATTCCAGTCCTGTTACTGGAGTTAATTTTCCCTGTGAAATTTAGCGACAGACCTCATGGCTCTAGCTATGTTTACTTAAAATAATGAAATAATGCGCAATTCATACTTTGCTTTCAGGTAAAATAAGACATACAAATGTTCTTTGCGAGTTCTAAAGTACTATACAAATATAAGGGATAAGCACTTATTCAGAAAAATCTCAAATATTCATAGAAATACTTTATTATCTGATAAAAGTCAGTTTTCTTTTTTTACGTTTTATGTATTAGACAGTTTCTCCATCCCTGCATCGTGGAAATTATTAACAACGTTTTTATGTTGAATGAAAGAAATTTTAGCCTGGAAATACTTTTTCTCTTAATTGTCTCAGATTTTTTTAAAAAGTTAATCTTTGCTATAGGGGAAAAAGCCTTCTCTGCTGAGTTACCAGGTTAAATAGTAGAGGCATGAATCAGAATCCATTCAGCCTGTTTGGAAATCTAACATCTACTCAAAGCCATAATAATAATTTACATTAAAACATGAAACTTGCTCTTGCCATGTTGCTCTGTACACTTTCAAGTTACAAGCACAAAATGTTCATTTACAAGTATTATTGAGTTATCAAAATACAATAAGTTAAAAATACAATAAATAAATTGTAAATACAAAATACAATAAGTCAGATTTTTAAAAAAGCAGGAGTCTCAAAAACTTAAAGTGTCAAGATTACAGAGAAAACTACAAAATAATTTTAAGCATACTGTTTGACTGACTGAATCCATTTCTTATGAAGTAGAAAGGAAATGCAGTATAGCAGACTTTGACACAGCTCTTAGTGAAAAGTGTGATAAGTTCTTTCTAGAGATTATTTTCGCAACGCAGGGTATTAAAGGATGTATTTAGAAGTTTGAATTTAAGTAGTAAATGATACTTTTTGATAACCTTGGAATATTTTTGAGTAATTTGGCATCTATGAAATTTTCATTACAATGATAACTCAATAAATATGTAAATACACATGTAACTTTATATGTCTCTTCTTTTAAACATAAAACTAATTGCAGTAAAAAAATACTAGTTTGATTACATAAAGGCTTGCTTTGAGGGGAAGCTGAATAAGCAAATTAAAAGTCCAAATTAATAAATTTACAAAAATCAAATATTCTTCTCAATTACAGATAATTTTATTAGCAAATTAGGCCATTAATTGCAGTGGTGCTAAAGGATAAACTTGATTTCCACCACTTTATAATTTCAGAAATTGCGAGGTTTTCTGTTCTACTTTTGAATGATGCCCCTCTGGCCCTGCTGGAGTTCACCATCTGTTCTGTGTGGATTATAGGCATTCGGAATTCAGTACTTTGACTTTAGGATATTTACTGATTCTGGATCGCATCAAAGATCACTGAAAAAGGAGAAAGCAAATTTGAACAAAATGTGAGAAGGATTATTTTGGATCATTTATGGAAGAGAATTTCAGGTAAGGGGTAAAGTATTGGAGGAAAAAGGAACATAGTTTGTCCCATAAAAGGGCATTATCCATTTTCACTTATGAAGTATAATGCATATTACATCAGATCAACAAAATAAATGAGGCCTGAAACTTTTTTAGGACGCCAAACTCCTTTCTTTGTGGTAAGACAAACAAGGTTTTAATATGTAACAATTTAATTTAATATGTAATGATTGATATCTCTGGTTTAATGCATAACCCGTATCATTTCCCAAGCAGAGAGTTGCATATCGTGAAGGAGCTGAAGAAACACTTGGTATCCTAAAGGAAAATTGAAGTGAGAGTAGCATAAAGTACAAACAAAATTCTACCGAAAGGAAATAATATTCTTTCTGATTCACAATTTCTTCTGGAAATATCAAGAAACAAATTGGATTAAATTAACAGCTAGTTTCTCTAAGCTTAATAAGATTACTTCCTCTTTCCCTTTTATTTTAAGTGATAATAATCAAACAGAAATCTAAAATATTTATTAACTAGAAGGATATTTTCCTGATTGATAATATTTCATGCAAAATTCAAATTCTTGAGTATCACCTTTTTTGAGAGCATCGATGTGTTTTAAATGGTATGTCTTTAGAGGTGTAGACTAAGAAATCTCACACCAGGCAAACTTTTGTTTAGAAATATGGATTCATTTTTCAAGAATGGTAGAATATAAGTGGACATGGAAGGAAGGAAGGAAGGAAGGAAGGAAGGAAGGAAGGAAGGAAGTTAGGCGAGATGCTTTCCTTTGAAGAGATATTTTTCTCACGACTGGAAACAGTATCCCCATCCTTGTCCACTAGCTTCACCTCGCTCACTCTTCTGATAATCACTTTGCTTAATTTTCTAAAAGCCTCCTATTCAATCACCTCTTATAGGAAATTTACTTAGCTTCCCTTTCCTCAGCCTAGACAGTGGGTCTTTCATGAATCTTCTGCTTCCCCAGTAGATTATAAACTCTGTAAGATCAAGCACTACATTGCAGAGTTACATATGCTCAGTACCAGAAATTGTGATTAGCATGAAAAATGTACGATCAAGATTGAATATATAAATAAAAGAGGTGATGACTATTCTTTTGACTTCCTCCTCATACAAATTCCTTTTATTTTTTAAAACCTTGTTATAATTTCCTTCACAGGCAATTTCCTTTTTTGGTACTTTGTATATATCTCAACCATCATACTGTTTCTATTTCATAATGTTGTCAGTTGTCTGTATTCTTACTGAATTGGAGATATTAATGGGTTTATACTTGTCTTTCTCCCACAGGTACCTAGTAATAGCACATAATAGGCATTCCAGATGTGTTTAAAATAGGATGAGCAGCACAAATGAAAATTATGCATGCAAAAGAATTTTATAATTGATTATTTTATACAATTTGTTTATAAATAGGAATTCACAGCTAGTAAGCTTGGGAGAATGCTGCATTTGAGAAGAATTGTTGGTGTTTATTAAGATATCTTGGTATCATGGTGGACGTACCTACTTTTACATGTAATTCTACCTTTTATATATCTTTTGAAATTATGGTATTAGGTATATATCAATTAGTATCATTATACATTTCTGGCAAAAAGTATTTCATCATCATATGGTAATCCCTAACATGAAGTCAAAGTCCAATCAGGAGGCCACAAACCACAGCAAGTGACTCGGAGAAAACTTAAAACCAAGAATTAAGTTACATGGGAATGATGAGAGGCCAGCAGGGGATGTTGAGGCAGCCTATGAATTAGCAATAGCAGGAAGCCATGGCCATGCTAGACTAGAGCGTAAGAGGCACGAGATTACGTGAGCCCAGGGATCAGGCTGGATCCGTCCAGCCAGAATAGGTACTAAGGGAAGAAGGGACAACTGAGGAACATGTAGCTCAAGACACAGAGAGAGAGAGTGGTTCAAACACCCTAATTCTTTCCTTCCTGTTCCCCTCAGTCTGTTGTCCATGCCACCCTTCAATCAGATGACAGAGCGGGCAAGGGCCAGGTCCCTGTATCAGTCAAAGAGCACAGTGAGAGAGAGTGGGGAATGCATACAAGAGAAAATGGACAGATTTTAGCACCTCCTTTTATTTCTAGTGTAAAATATGAAGCATTTTTATTGACATTAAAAGTATTCTTTTGGCAAATTTTTATTTGGCATACCCTTTTCATCACTTTATGTTCAGCTGGTTTTTATTCTTATTTTAAATGTAGATTTTGGCAAATAATACATTATCGCGTTTTTTTAATTCTCTCTCTGAAGTTTTATTCTGTAACTAAAGCATTTTTACTTTTCACAATATTTGAATTTATACCATCATCTGTATCTACTTTTCATGTACTCTACCTTCTATGTACTCATTTTCTCTAGTCTCACCTTCTTTTACAATCAATGATTTTAAAATTCTATAGTTTTCTTCAACTGCATTGGGAGTTTTATATGCTATGCACTTATGGGTTACAATGGGCCATTTTAAAGTTCAAAGTATAAAAGTAAATTTACCATTCACTTTTTGCCTCTCTTGTAATGTCAAAATCTAAAGTAATTTATCTTTTAATCATCACCTCCTAAAAATGAAAGAACCATAATTCCAGTTGCAATCTTGTCTGACTTATATATTAGTTATTATATGTTAGTTTTATATTATTATCTTAACCCTACATAAAATTAATATTTTTGCTTCATTTAGTCAGTATTTGTACAGATGTACTCAAATATGTACCAACAATTTTCTGCTCTTCATTTCTTTATAAATCTCGAGCTTAATTTCCTATTTCTGAAAAATATTTTATACAATTTTGTTTTGCTGGCAAGCTTGGAGATTAAAATGTCTACATGTAATCTGAATTTCTACACTTAGTTATAGATGTTCTTTTCCTCAGTCACCCTAATTTCCTGTAATCATTTATATCAGCATAACCTAAAGTAATGATTAATGTTGTATTTTGCAAAATGAAGCTTATAAATCATCCTTCATTTAAGTAACAGACTTTCCATTAATGACTGTTTTGTATTAGACTTTATTTTCCTTCCACAGGGAAAGCTAAATAGGACAATTAAGAAAAAAATAATTTAGTAGCCTCTAGTATTTCAAATCACCAGAGAGGAAAAAGTGGGCCATTTCTATCATTATAGTGCAAATTTGTGTTTTAACTGGCGCGAAATAACGGAACAGAGCATTTCTCTTAAACCAGAATCTGCTGCGATTTTCGTATGACAACCCTCTGGGCAGAGTTAAGGTCCACTCGAGTGAGTTATTAAGTACAGTTACTCTTTCTAGGTAATTGCAATTGTTGCTCTGACTGTCTCAGAGTAGGTAATAATAGATAATTTGGGGATTATGAGTATTGTCATTTTCTACACTGGTAGTATAGATAGTCTACTACTAGATAAATTATCCTTCTCTACTGTGCCTTTTATCTATCAATAGGGCACACAATAAATAAGTCTAGAGAGGAAAGGCTACAAGATAATTTAGTGTGTTAAATCACCTCTAATCTAGACATAATTTACTTTGGAGACAGTGTCTACCTAATAAAAACAGTGTGTGAAGATGCACCATTATTCCTTGTTATTCTTATCATTTTAGTGTTTACAAATGGGAGGGATGCTTTAGTGAAAAGTTTATCTCTTCATTTTCAGGCAGTTTGGCCCGAGGTACACAAAAACCTTACAAAAAAAGATTTACAAGCGATCAATTGTACTTTGACACTGGGAGTTTAAAAATAAAGCATTTACAAGGCAATATATCTGGTTCTTTAAAAAGAGTGGTAAAGGTAATTTCATCAAGTACTTTTATTCACATATATATTAAATGACATGTAATTATTGTAGATTCATGTACTATAAATACTATAACTCATTTCATTTACCTGTCAAGATGTATTAAGATACAAAAAGAAATGTATAGTAGTTACACTTTTAAATTTTATGCTATCTTTATATGACAAATACATAGCTTAATAGACATTTTGTGGTTTATCCAACATTCCAGTAAGTTACATGGTCAATAAGGAACATGTGGAAGAAAAAGATAAATTAGAGACAACACAGGTAGCAGTTACAATCTTTGTGTATCGTATTCTGACATGCAACAGAGAGAGTGAGATATCCAACATGTTTACTGAAGAAATGCACGGGTTTTCATACAATAATAGGAACTTCTGTCATGATAGACCTTCATTTTCCTTCCATGTCAAAGGTACTCGAAGGCTATCTAGGAATAAGCTGTCTTATAATTTACTGTCCCTTCAATTTTTTGTTTATACTTTCCTTTTTTCAGGATCTAACTAGGGTCAGTCTGTCAAAGTCCACATCCCAAGCAGTGATCTGGAATGGACTTTAAAGGTGCGATAGATAGTGAGGTCCCTTTAGAGAGTAATAAGACTCTCACTATCTGTTGGGTCATATTTTTAGTCAGACTGAAAATGGAGATTTGCCAGTTGGGGAAGACTGTTTTGTCAAGACCCGATTTTGCTACGTTTTTTACTTTAGTTAAGAGGCCAAGTTCGAGCTGGATCCGTAGCAAGAGCATAGAGCGGGCTCCAGAGAACACTAATCAGCCACAAGGCCTCAGGCCTGGTTACCATCACACCCCGGGTGGAGCCGCAGCTGCCGCAGCCCAGCCGGGCCCTAGTCTCCATCACCACACTCGGGAGCAGGGAGGCCGAGACACAGCATTTGCCTGCAGCTCCCACCCTCGGGGCTACCAAGACACGCCCAGCGCTATGGGCAAAGGGCTGCAGGGAGCCAGGCCTAAGCAGCCAGATGTCTGAGGTGCCTGCCAGGTGGAACAAGGACATCAAAACAAAGACTTTAGGAACAGTAAAATGGTTTGATGTAAAAAACAGATATGCCTTCATCAATAGGGATGACACCAAGGAAGATGTATTCGTATATCAGACTGCCATAAAGAATAGCCCCAGGAAGAATCTTCACACTAGAAACTGTAGGAGATGGAGAAACTGTAGAGTTTGACGCCGTTGAAGGAGAAAAGGCTGCGGCGGCAGCTAATGTTACAAGTCCTGGTGGAGTTTCAGTGCAAGGCAGTAAATAGGCAGCAGACTGTAACCATTATAGACGTGTTATCCTCGTCCTAGGGGGCCTCACTGCAATTACCAGCTAAATTTACCAGAACAGTGAGAGTGAGGGAAAGGGATATGGGGGTTTTGGGGAAGGCAAGGCCCGAGAGCACCTGCCTCAGACGCTGGCTTCCACCTTACTGCAGGCGGAGACTCTGCGGGCTCCCGCTGCAGTATTCCAGCCCTCCTGTGCAGGGAGAAATGTTGGAGGGTGCCGACAGCCTGGGTGCTGGAGAACAGAGTAGGCCAGTGAGACAGAATATATATCAGGGGCCACAATTTTGCAGGGGCCCTCCCCACAAAAGACAACCTAGAAGGGATGGCAATGAAGAAGACAAGGAAAATCACGGAGGTGAGACCCAAGGTCAGCAACTATCTGCCTACCTCCGCAAATTCAATAGTTGACACTGACTACCGGAAACCACTGGATCGCAAAGACACAAAAGCAGCTGACCCGCCAGCTTAGAATTCCTCTACTCCCCAAACTGAGCAGGGCAGGGCTGAGTAGATGCCGGCTCATCATCCCTACAATTGTCCAGTTTAGTCATCCAACAAGAAACAAATATGAAATTTCAGCAATAGAAGTAAAAAAAAGATTGGACCTGAAGACCTTATGTGCTTGCTTTTTGCCTGTTGACCAGAAGACTAGGACTATCTGCATTATCTATGCAGCATGGGGTCTTTATTATTTTTATCTAAATATGTCTCTTTTTTGGTAATTTTGGCATTTTTAAAATAACCTTGGTTTTTCTCAGCACACTTTTAAAGGTTTTAAAATTGTTTCATATCTGGTCAAGTGGAGATTTTTAAGAACTCACTTTTAACCCATAATAAAAATTTACAAAATGATTTTTTAAGGCAACAAACTTCAAGCCCTGTTAATAAAGGTCTGAAGTCATAATACTAATAAAGAGGTCACTTACCACTGAATAGCACTGAGGCGTAGCTTCACGTATGTTAGTACAATATTAAACTTTGAAATAATGTAAGTGATATATTGCTATCTGATCTATGATTCACTCCAACATTTTCTGCATATGCATACGTAGCTTTACAAATTTCAAAATTATGTTATAGATTTAAAAATAGGAATTCAGCACCTGTATTGAATTAGGAATATAATAAAATGTCAAATAAATATAATTGAGCTTCCTTTCTCAATTTATATATTATAAGAATATGTTTTCCCTGCCTTTCTTGTTAATTAGTTTCAAAGTCAGCAATCAGAAAACAGAAACCATATATCAAGCAAAACTAAATTCAACACCCATGATTTATGCAAAGTGCTTGTTTTTCATATAGCGGGTATGCACTTATGATGAAATGTGCAAAAATTCTTGTAGGAATTTAGAAGTTGTTACCTTACACTTAAAACTATTCCTGTTTCCTTCTCCAGATTGAATTTATTAGTAATTCTGATACAGGGTGCAGCCAAGGGGGGGACCCAGAAAAGATTTGGAATGGTGTCCAGAACTCAAAGTGTACAGGAATATTGGAGGAAATATTAGGATGTCCTCACCCCCACCCCAGGTGTCAGTTGGGGGGAGGGATGAATGGAGCAGGGCCATTGAGAGCTGTTTTGCATAGCAACAGTTTTGCAGCTAACCTCTGGAATGGTCATTTAACATATCTATAACCTTTAACTGGTTTCATAGATATGTTAAATAGCTGTGGCCAAGTTTTGGGCCAGGGAGAAGTGAGTGCCTGCGACCCAGGACGTAATTGGGGGCTGCTTCTCTGAGAGAGTGCCTGCAGGAGAGGCATGTGGCTTTAGCAGAGTGAGGACCCCCTCTTGGCCAGGTGAGGGGGAGAGCTATGCTGTTTTGGAAAGATGTAGACCCCTGTAGCCATTAGGAGGGAGAGACACGTGGTTTCAGCAGAGTTAGGACCCCCTCTTCTAGCCATGAAAGAGAGAGCCATGTGGTTTCAGCAGAGTGCAGACCCCCTCTTGGCCAGATGAAAGGGAAGACCACGCAGCTTTGCCAGAATGGAGACCCCTGCAGCCAGGCAAAGAAGAAAGACGCACGCTTTTGGTGGAGTGCAGCTTTGGNACTCAAAGTGTACAGGAATATTGGAGGAAATATTAAGATGTCCTCACCCCACCCCCAAGGTGTCAGTTGGGGGAAGGGACGAATGGAGCAGGGCCATTGAGAGCTGTTTTGCATAGCAACAGTTTTGCAGCTAACCTCTGGAATGGTCATTTAACATATCTATAACCTTTAACTGGTTTCATAGATATGTTAAATAGCTGTGGCCAAGTTTTGGGCCAGGGAGAAGTGAGTGGCTGCGACCCAGGATGTAATTGGGGGCTGCTTCTCTGAGAGAGTGCCTGCAAGAGAGGCATGTGGCTTTAGCAGAGTGAGGACCCCCTCTTGGCCAGGTGAGGGGGAGAGCTATGCTGTTTTGGAAAGATGTAGACCCCTGTAGCCATTAGGAGGGAGAAACACGTGGTTTCAGCAGAGTTAGGACCCCCTCTTCTAGCCATGAAAGAGAGAGCCATGCGGTTTCAGCAGAGTGCAGACCCTCTCTTGGCCAGATGAAAGGGAAGACCACGCAGCTTTGCCAGAATGGAGATCCCTGCGGCCAGGCAAAGAAGAAAGACGCACGCTTTTGGTGGAGTGCAGCTTTGGTAGAAGAAACCCACGCGGCTTTGGGGTGCTCCTTTTGGCCGAGTGGCCTGGAAAGCAGGAGAGACTTTGACTGGAACTTGGTACAAAGAACTCTTGCCAGTGGAAGGTGCCTCATGACTTTGGATTACTTGGAGATCTTGCCTGGACAGGCGACACAGCTCACAGTGCCAGCGACCTGAAAAACGGACGTGTGCTCTTTTCCTGATTTATGGCACCCGGAGTTGGGACAGTGGGAGAAGGGAGCGCTGTGTGTGTGTGTGTATACCCTTAAAGACTTTAATATTTTAAGGAAGGCATTAGGCCTGAATAGCATTAAATAAACATTTTGTTTCCTTTTCACAACTCTCTGGCATTGAGAGATGTCTTTCCAATTGGCGGCGGACAGAAGAGCCCAGTAGGTATTAGTATACCATCCTTGGGAGGGGCCTCTGTTTTCTGAAGCAGTTTTTGGCATCCCTGGGTGGGCCAAGTATTGCCCCCCCCTCAGACCCTTGTTTGGTAACAATTCTATTTCATTTATATATGAATACCTTCTGTTTGATATTTATTATTTTATACTTGCAATAACTATAATAGCTTCAGATACAGTTCTGTCAAAATTATCTGAGTTTAGCAGAACACAATTTATCAAAATACTGGGGTTCTACATAATTTATACCCACTATAATGTTTCTATCATCAATCATAAGTTACTATGGATCTCAAAGTAACTCCAACCTTTCTGAAAAATTTACTGCTTTTAGCACTTTCAGAATAATTCCAATTTATTTAAATGTCTTTTCCTTGAAATATAATGTGATCTATTTGTCTTTCAGGCAAAATCTTACTCATGTCTACGTAATGAATGTTCAGAAATATGGTAGCCCTGTTAAGCAACTAGTATGTTAAATCTCAGCTTTTTCTCCATCATTTACATATGTATTTGTTGGGTTTTGCAACCTTATTGCAAGTTTGTCAGAAAATTGAATGCAAACAAAATTTAAATGAGATTCTAAGGCAAGGGACGTGATGTGTAAAATACTTATCTGTTTTTGTTGCAGTGAGCCATCATCAACATGTGAGTAGTATTATTTGATTTCTTTTTATTTGTGCTTTTTATATTTTATTGTTCCACTTTATTTCCCCCCTTTGGTGATCTTTCCCTTGCATTTAACCTCCTGTCTGTTTAAATTTCCTTATCAAGATGAATAGAACACCTTGTAATATTTGTAGTGGGTCACTCATTTGCACTATTTAAGATGGCCAAAGATCTCAAGACAACTTCGTAGACAATAATGTCTGGGTGTTTCTTTTACAGACAGTCATAGAATGACTTTATGGTCAGTGTCATGAAAGCTTCTCAGAGAATTTGTCATCGCTTGATAATATTAATTAGTATCTGGGAATATTCTTATGTTATGCTCTAAAAAGAAGTTTAAGTTTTTAACATATTAAGGAATAAATATGTTAATGTTGGCTGAGTTAAGCTGCTATACAGACAAATGTCTACATCTCAGTGATTTACAAAGTCCATTTCTCCTTAAGTAATACACCTACTATGATTCCTCTAAGGCCCTGCTCCATGACTTTATGTCTTCACTTTGGTGCCGAGACTGGAGAAGCAGCCCTCCTCTGGGACATCACCAGTCAGAGGTAGAGAGGAAACACAAGCTTTTCTTGGGTCTTTAAACCTCCCTCCAAAGGTGGCACCCATCATTCTCTCACAAATACTCTCAACAAAGCAAACCATAGCAATATCAACCACCACAAAGAGTGTTTTCTTCCATGTTTTTTTTAACAATTGTATAATAAGTTTCCTTTGTTTCTCTATATAAATGGGTTGGAATTTTTTAATGAATCCTGATTAGTTTCAGCAGAAAATAATAATGTGGGTTTGAACCAAAATAGTCTAGGCAGGCCACATTTAAGTCACTTAAAGCTCAATCAATAAATATCTGAGGAATGAATACATGCACAAATAACAAGCCAATTACATTTTTTTCTGGAAATCATGTAAAAACAGAGAAGTTCCATTTATCTTCAGTTAATGTTTTTGTTCTTTGTTCTCTCCCTCTTTTTTCTTCTCCACTCACTCTCTCACACACATGAGGGAGTGTGTGTGAGAGTGAATGTGTGTGAGTGTGTGGATAGATACATTCTAAATAGAACTGGATTCATAGAAATATAAAAATGTTAATAAATATATATAAAACTATGCATTTCCAGTATTCCTAAGGCTATCAATTATGTACCTGTTATAATAAAGTTAAAGTATTTGAGATTTGTAACTAATTTCTGTTATATTAAATTTCAGATATTTAATATTTTGGTAATTTCTCCAAGTGAAATGAAATTTCTAATTATTTAAAAAGGTTTTACTGTCCTCTCATGTACAGTGTGCACATTGTTCCTGAATTTACATTTTTTAATCATAAATAACTAATGCTGTCCTTAAATGACTATCAAATGAATTCCATAGCAATTATGTTTTATAAAGATAAGTGTTATGCTATCTAAATAAATGCATATAACTAATGATGATTCACTGAAGTTAAATATTTAGAAACAATTACATCACTTTTCTTCTTATTTATTCCAAGGTCTTTTCTGGGTGTCTTCTTCTAAGGTTTGGGACCTCGAAGTCCATCTGCTTAAGTTTCCAGATCTTCCCTCTATGGTACCTCACCAAGACAAGGTGGCTCTCCATCAGCCAATTATTTGGTCTCTTTCCACAACTTGTTCCAATTTCATTTTGTTTTCTCCTTTCAAATTGCTTTCATGGAATATTAGGAAATAATTCATCTTCATATGTTAAAGACTGGTTGATAAGCTAGTATAAGGCATGATATGTGGATATGGAGAAGGCCACTTCAGCAAGATCTGGACTTGAAAATTTCATGATCCTGGACAAAACCCTATGAGCTTAAGGCTCAGCAACAATGTCAGGTTTGCTCAACAGGCTTTTGTGCCTCAACTTTTTCAACCGTAAAGTGAACATACATATTGTGCTCATCGTATAGCATTGTTGTGAGGAATAAAGAAGTAAATATCTGTAAAGCTCTTGGGAGAAACCGACATACTATGTGTACTCTTCGAGTATTTTAGTTACTGTTATTGCTTCATTATTATTTGAAGAAATAAGTATACCATACAAATTAGTGTTTTCCACATAATCTTGTGAAAAGTTACTTAGCCCACTTTTGAAGAACAAAACATTTTAAATATTCACAATGCCTTAGCAACATTAGATACAATTTAAAAGCTATTCTCATTTAATCCAGTGTCAGTAGATCCAGTGATTAACATTGTTTGAAATATACAGAATGGTAATGAAACTACATTCCTTTTAAAATATTTTATAGCTTAATTTCTATTAATACAGTCTGGCATTTACCCTAATTATCTCAAGTTACAAGGCTGCATTATTTAAAAGTTACACAGTATATACATCATGTATATATATTAAAAATCCACATAATTTTAACTAACAGGAACAAAATATATAATTGAAAAAGTTAAGATTGTTTAGTAGTTCAGATAAGTCTGGGCACAAATATATAACCATCTCCATTGTTAAATCACTGGCTTAGCAGTTGAGGTAAGCATGCATATATCAAGAACACTTTTCTGTTGTTGTTTAATTTTTATTTTTTAATGTTTTATTGTTTATGCTATTGCAATAATCACAAAATTGTCCCAATTCCCTCGCTATTGAAAACATTTCTTGTCAGGTACTTATGAGTGGACAGGTTACCTCACAAAGGATAAATTCTTGGTATTACTAACTAATTTTATTATAGTAATCAAAATGCGTTAATACTAGCCTTTGACATGTGAAACCACTGTCTAAACGCTGACTTGGATTTGTCCTGTTTTAAGTCTATTAACTAAAATTATGTGACATTGAACTTAATTAATCACACCTACGCAACAGCAGAAAATCAGGCATATAAAAGGAATATTGATCTTCAAGAAGGCTGTTGATTAAAGCTGAAATAGAGTTAGCCACAGGTATATGTTGCCAGCAATGGTGGAATAATTATCAGTAATAAACCCAGTGCTTATAGTTTATTAAATCCATTATAAAAAGATATTTTGCCAAAATGTTGCCAACTACTTAAAGCATGTTTTAAAAGAGCAAATCATAATCTCTTTTATTTACCTGTGTGTTAAAAATAAATAAGTAGATAAAGCTATTGGAAATGAATAAGAATTTTCTTTTAATGGCTGCTTTCTTAGATTATTTATTCCATTTTACTATAGCCATGAGGACATCAGTAACCTATTATAAAGCATTAGCAATCTCTGCTGAACACACTTTTGTTATTTCACACAATTTGTTCTCTATGCAAAACATAAATGTCATGTTCCTTCCTTTTTTTTCTGAAATACTTAATTTATTTATATTTAAAGAGAGGGGAAGGGATGGAAAAAAGAGGGAAGGAAACATTACTTGGTTGCCTATTGCACACCCCAAGACAGCGGTGGCCACAATCCAGGCATGTGCCCTGACTAGGAATCAATCACTAATCACATGTTCAACATGAACGTGTCCACTAATTAAATATAATTAATTTTATTCAAATTTTAATTTTCTTCTAATAAAAGTGACTTGGAATTGACAAAGATCTTAGAAAACCACATTTAACAGCTTAATTAATTTAATCTGTAGAATATATACATATGTCACTAATCTTTAGTTTCTCATACTAAATCACAGTTACCCCACTGTATTAATATCTACTCTGCCGGTAGCAATTCCTTTTTAACAACTTCTAAAAAAATAAACTCTGAAAAGGGGTTATTTAGTAATGCAATAGCTCCCTTTTAAAGGGAATTCTCCTACTAGCACTGAATCACATAAATAGGCTAGGGTTCCTTTTGATTTCTTTCTTGAGAGTTAGTTTTGTGTTTATTGACTAAATAACAAAACAATATATCTGTGAATTGTTTAAAATAATAAGCAATGACTTGTAGTTTTGCTCTTGTAGCTCAACAATTCTGACAGTAGGGTGTCTGTCTCTAGTGCTCTCAATGTGAGAGTCACAGATGTGGTGGGACAATGTGGAACGCACCCCCTGGAGAACTTAATGTCCATGGTTGCTGTGGATAATTGTGTCGATTACATATGAAACATCTCCAGAAGAGGCCATTCACAATTTTGAGCATCGAGTGGCACTGAGATGTTCACTCACAGCAACATCTAAGCACTTATTTTTTAATTTTCTATATTTTTTGCTCTAATTTGAAATACAGTCATCATTATTTGTAGATTATGAATTTAGGAATTCACTTCATATTATTTTATTGTGTATGTTTTGTTCAACCTGATGACTTGGTATATGTACAAGTGAAATAATTGCTATAATCAAGGTAATGAACATTTCTCCACCTAACAGAGTCACTGTGTGTGCATAATAAAATCAGTTGAGATTTACTTTCTCACAACTTTCAAGTATGCAGTACAATATTGCTACCTATCATCTCTATAGTATGTATTGGATCTCCAGAGCTTGTTCTTATGTAACTGAAACTTTGTAAGACTTTACTAACATCTTCCTATTTTCCTCTCACCCTAAATCTGGTAGCCAATATTTCACTCTCATAAACATTATTTGTAACCCACAAGTCCATACTCATAATGACCTTTTCACCTTACGTTTATGCCATGTTTTCTTCCAGGTTCCTTGTGGTTCTGCAACGTACACTTAAGTTTTTATCTATTTTGAGTGTTTTGTATATGGTGCAAGTTGGTGGCCTAATCTTACAGTTTTTCTTGTACCTGCCTAATTTTCTCAACATGATTTATCAAAGAGACTGTCTTTACTCCATTGTATGTTCTTGCTGCCTTTCTCAAATATTAATTGACTGTAAGGGCATGGGTTTATTTCTGGACTTTGTTCTGTTTCATTGATCTACATGCCTGTTCTTAAGCCAGTACCAGGCTGTTTTGATTACAGTGGCATTTGAGGACAGTTTTACAGCAGGTAGTGTAATACCTCCAAGTTTGCTCTTCTTTCTCTATGTTGCTGAGGCTATTCCAGGCATTTTGGTTCCACATAAATTTTTGGAATATATCTTCTAGATTTGTGAACTATGTCATGGCTATTTTAATAGGAACTGTTCTGAATCTAGAGATTGCTTTGGATTGTATGGACATCTTAATGTTGTCCATCTTAAAATTATACAGTGTGTAAAGAAAAATAAAACTTTCTCTTTGCAGATATGATTTCCAAATTGAAAAATTTAAGAATTCTATCCAATATCTCTCAAAACTAAGTGGAAAAAGCAAGAGTAAGCTACTAAATCCAGTCATGTTTCTATTTATTAGTAATCAACAGCTGGAAGTAATTTTTAAATATGTTCTGTTTTTCCTCCTCAAAATACAGTTTGTAGATATAAATCAAACAAAACATATGCATCGTTTGCTTGCTGACATGCTGAAAACGACAAAATTCTGAATAAGAGAAAAAAGAAAACCTAAATAATTATGAAGATATACCATGAATTTGAAGACTCAACATGACAAAGGTGTCAAATTTTTCCAAATTGATATATATTTTAATGCAATTTTTCAAAAAAATTCCAGCAAAGTTTTTTGCTGATATTCTAAAATTTATACAGAAAAGCAAAAGCCATAGTATAACCAAAATAATTTTGGGAAAAAAAGAAGTTATAGAACTCATAGTACTTGATTCTGAGTTTTACAATAATCTGTAGTAGTAAATAAAATGTGGTATTTGAAGAAGGCTAAACATGTACACTAGATCTAGAACAGATTCTAGAAATAGACCAAAATAAATATGGCCAACTGACTGTTTGACAAGAGTTTTTAAAGGCAAATATTGGACAGGTAAGATAGGTTTTTAAAAAAAATAAATACATATACTTGGAAATATATTAAATAAAAAACTTGAGTCCTGGCTGGTGTGGCTGAGTGAACTGAGTGCTGACCTGTGGTTCTGTTCCCAGACTGGTTTGTGGACCATGTCCCCAGTAGGGGTCACATGAGAGACAACTACACATTGATATTTCTCTCTCTCTCTTTCCTTCCCTTCCTCTCTCTCTAAAAATAAATAAAATCTGTAAAAAAGAGAAAAAAGCTTGAACTATCTTCACAATCTATATAAAAATCACACACTATGTATCATAGATTAAATTATAAAATATAAAATTATAAAATTTTGTGAGGAAAACATGAAACATTTTCAGGACCTTGTGTTAAGCAAAGAGTTTTAAGATATGATAAACACATGATCTATAAGAGAATAAAATGGTGTGGAGGACTTCATCAAAATTAGAAATTGTCGGTATGCTGAGGAAACCATTAAGAGGATCTCAGGACCAAAAATCTCAAGACCAAGTCAGAAATCAAAAGTGGTCATTTTATTTAGACATACAAAGAATTCTCAAAACTCATCAAAAATTAAATAATTAATTAAAAGATGGCAAAATATGTGCAAAAATAATTGAACAGAGTGCATAAACAAAATGGCAAATAAACACACAACCAGATGCTCAATGATACTACATTAAAAACTGTAACATCAGTGAGAGAAAGAATTAGCATCAGGATGCTAATTCTAACTAACTGACAGGATGTGGAGCATGGGCAGCATACATTGTTGCTGGTAATACAAAATGGTCCAAACTAAACACTTTGAAATTTTCTCATAAAATGGAGAATAAACTTGCCATAAAATTTAGCAATTGTACTCCCAGTTATTTTACCTTTATTAAAAAGTGAAAATTTATGCTCACATAAAATCTTGTCTGCAAATGTTTAAGCAGCATTATTCATAATTGCTGAAAATTGGAATCAATCACTCTTTTCTTTAACAAGACATTCATATGGTGAAATGCTACATGTTGATAAAACAAAACACACTGTAAATAAACATGCATGGATGAATCTCAAAAGCATAATACTCAATGAAAGAATCACGTCTCACACAGCCAATGTACTCTGTTAAACCACTGATACTGTATCTTGACAAAGACAAAAGCAGGAGGAAAAAGAACAAATCTTAGATACCACTTGTGGGAAAAGAGTGTCTGTAATAAAGCCACGTGAATGTTTATTCAGAGCTTATGGAGCCATTCTCTATCCTGACAGTAGTTGCTGTAACACAAATTCTTAGACAAGCTAAAACTCATAGATTGTATTGGACTTGTCATAAAGTTCACTTACTTTGTTGTTGTTGTTGTTGGCTCTAGAAGTGTTTATTTGTCTTTAACTTCATTCAAACAATTCTGTTAGATTGTATTGTAACAACTGTCATGTCAGCATGCATTTTTAAAAAACCATCAAACATTGGCAAATTTTTGAGTAGTCAATTTAATATTGAAGATGGAAGAAAATACACACTATTTTCAGTATATTATGCCTTATTATTTCAGGAAAGGTAAAACACAACCAAAATAGACCACAAAAGATTTGTGCAGTATATGGAGAAGGTGCTATAACAGGTTAAAAGTGGTTTGCAAAGTTTCATTCTGGAGATTTCTCTCTTGATGATGCTCCAGGGTCGGGTAGAGCAGTTGAAGATGATAGCAATCAAATCGAGACATTAATTACAGGAACAACTATAAAGGACATATGGATAAAAACAAGGTGGGGTGGAAACAGGGGACAGAGGTGGGAATGGATCGGATGGTAAGGAGGGGTGGGGGAAAAGGCAGAAAACTATACTTGAACAACAATACAATTCAAAAGTATTTAATTTAAAAAGCATAAAAATAAAAATAAAGATGATAAAAATGTAAAAAAAGAGAACAATCAACACCATACCATGTGGGAGATAGCTGACACACTCAAAATATCCAAGTCAATAAAGTCACTGGCAAAAATGAAAAATGTGCCTCTTTTTTAAGGCAAAAACTAAACAGACTCTTTGTCCAATCCAACACATCAACAAAACAAAGATATTTACTACATATCTTTTTAATTTTGTAAAACAATTTAAGAAACCCATCATAGCAGATGTTTAAAAATTAACTTTAAATGGGCTATTTTTACTTGTTTCTTTAGAATGAACCTTTTAGTGGATCCACCATGTTAAAAGTGATTGATCAGCACTTTGGTCTTATTCCTTCCTACATTTCTTCCTCTCTTCTTTTCTTCTTTTCTTTCTTTAATGCTTTTCTTAATCTGTCTTGTTTTATTTTTATTACTAACACGTATTAAGCACCATCTTTGTATCAATATCATTAGTGGTGCTGAGAAAGGGTTAGGAAGTAGAAGATAAATGCATAGATGCATTAAAACATTATTGGAAAGATAAGACAAATACTAATATCACTGTTGGGATTATGCCCTAAGAACTCTAAGCCACCAATTCAAAAAAAACAATGCACACCTATGTTCATAGCAGTGTTGTTTACAATAGTCAAGTGTTGGAAACAGCCTAAGCGCCCATGAGTGCCCAGGAGTACACACAGTAAATGAGTGGATCAAAAAACCTTGGAATTAGTATTCCATTAGCATTCTATTATACAATGGAATACTAAGCAGTGGAAAGAAAGAACTCCTACCCTTTGTGACAGCATGGATAGAACTAGAGAGTATTATACTAAGTGAAATAAGCCAGGAGGTGAAAGGCAAACACCATACAATCTCACCTATAAGTGGAATCTAATCAACAAAACAAACAATGGAGCAAAAAGAACCAGAGACATAGAAATAAAGAAGAAACTGACGGTGACTGGAGGGAAAGGCAGAGGAGGATAAAGGGGGAAAGAAGGGGAAGGGTCAAGTCAAGGAACATGTACAAAGGACCCATGGACAAGTACAATGGGGTGGAGATTGTTTTGGGGAGCAAGTGGTGGACAGAGCAAGGGAGAGCAATGGGGGGGGGGCAGGAATGGGGATGACCATAACTGAACAGCATAAAAATAAGAAAAATATTAATAACTTAATAACAATATAAATAAATGTAAATTTAAAAGTTAGTGAAGTAAGAAACTATGCTAAAAATTTTAATCAAGTAATAAATGTTGTCTCTTCCCTTTCTCTACTTTACAAAAAAATATATACCAACCATCTGTTTCAGAAAATACTCAAAATGTAAGTTGTACCATTAATAAAAATAAATCAGGCAAATCCTTGCTATTTTGGCCAATAGATTTTTATGAGAGAAAAGACAGAAAATAGATAAAAAGTATAAATAAAATTAAATTTTAGTGATTATCAGTTGTAAAGAAAGCAATCTAAAATAATACAATAGTTATTGGGAAATATATACTATACCATAGGGAAATATACTATATTTCCCAGTAACTATTGTATATATACAATAATACAATATAATATTGTATTATTTATTAGTTATTGGAAAATATATACTATACTGGAAAGATCAGGAAGGCCTCTCTGTGAAGAGAGACAACATTCACAGGTTGGAGAAAAACATTTCAGATGAAGAGAATGGAAAGTGGTTGATTTAAGTATGAAGAATTCAAAACATTAGATAATAGAAAATATAGTAAAATTATTACATGGGAAATTTGCTTCAAGAAATTTGCTTTACGGAAAATAAACCAGGAATTCACTTAAAAGGGAAAATAACATCGAATATTTTTAAATAAATAATATTTGGCAGTGTCATTATTCCAAATTACAAAGTCAACAATTTTTCAAGAAAGAGAAGTAGGATTTCTTTGGGTGTGGATGATATGTTTTGATACCTGAGCATCAATCTCTGAATTTTCTTTCTCTATAGTACATGTCCAGGGCTAAGGCATGGTTGGAAAAATCTGTAGGCTTCTCTGTATTCTTTTGCCCTTTCCAAGAAAACTTTAATTGGTTTTAATGTAATGATAGTTGTAACTGTTTGTTTTCTTATCTGCAGAAAGTCTTTACTGTTAATCTTTCCCACTATTTAAAATTGTATATTTAAAATCTTAGGAAAGACAAATATGTATGGCTTAGTTTGTGCAGAAGTTATTTTTTGATGAAGTTATTTTGTGCAGAAGTTATTTTTTTTCTTATTTAAGAAGTTGTTTTAATGACTTAGCACTATAAAAATTGAATGACTGAGCATTAAAAAACTCCACTGAGTGATACTTTCTTTAATATAATTTTATTTTAAGTCTAATGATCTGAGTTTTATCATTATGTTGATCCTAACAGGTGTCGCTAAGAAAATTAAGACAAGACTGTACACATTACATTGAGCTCAATGTGGTTCATTTTTCTGGATTTAATTTTTTCAAGCCTTTTTCATTTTTATGCTTCATCTGTCAGTTTTTCACTTAGATGTATAGACATCTGGAAAACTGCTTTGCAGGCAGAGCAACTGGATTTTAATATGCAGGAAAACAGGAGAAGAAGAGAAATCAGTAGTACAGGTCTAGTTAGCTAAGTCCAAAACTTTTGCCACAGTAATATCAAGGCTGATTGATTTTCCTGATAAGTTGAAAAGGGTGAGGAATATTTGAACTTTTTTCAGATAACATGTTTTAGAGAAATTGATCTGCTTAGAAATTAATCCCAAAAAGAAATAACTAGTTTCTATAAAGAAATTTATAAAGAATTGTATAACCAAGCCCTGGCTGGTGTAGCTCAGTGGATTGAGCGAGGGCCTGCGAACCAGAGGATCGCGGTTCGATTCCCAGTCAGGGCACATGCCTGGGTTGCAGGCCGGTTCCCTGCAGGCCAACTCCCAGCAGGGGACGCACGAAAGGCAACCATGCATTGATGTTTCTCTCCCTCTCCTTCCCCTCTAAAGATAAATAAATAAATAAACCCTTAAAAAAGAAATCTGAATAAATATATTAAAAAAAAGAATTGTATAACCACCCTCTAAATCATCTTCAAACCATATTTTCATATCATTGCATAGAACTTCAGATTTCATGCAGTTTTTTAAAAGATTTTATTTATCTTTAGAGGGGAAGGGAAGGAGAGAGGAAGAGAAATATCAATGTATGGTTGCTTCTGGTGTGTCCCCTGCCGGGAACTGGCCTGCAACCCAGGCATGTGCCCTGACTGGGAATCGAACCGTGATCGTGTGGTTCGCAGGCCCATGCTCATTCCACTGAGCTACACCAGCCAGGGCTCATGCAGTTTTAAATGAACTTAATAAACAGAAAAATCATATACAGAGTTGAGTTGATGAGGAAACTTTGCTCTGAAAATCTTATTTTCTCATCTACTGAGTTTTGTATATCTAAATGTATAACATTGGACTTTCATAAAATTATTCCAATTTACTTATTTTGGAGAACAAAATTAATAAAATAACAAGCAAGCCACTCTCCAAAAACAAGATAACACTTACCCTCCTAGATGCCATTAGGTTATTTTTTAAGTTAGAAGCTTTATTTATTTTTTAAAGATTTTAATTATTTATTTTTGGAGAGAAAGGAGAAGAGGGAGAAAGAGAGGGGAAGAAACAAGGATATGTGAGAGATATATTGATCAGTTGCCTCTCGTATGTGCCTCCACTGGGGACCACAACAACTATCCAGGCTCCTGTCCTGTCCGGGAATTGAGCCTGTCATGCTGAGACTCACAGAACAATGTCTCAGATTTGGAGATTATATGTATATAATCTTATATATATATAAGCCAGTAGAAGTCTAGATGGCCAGAGAGTTTTCAGTGAGAGAGAAAGTTGAACAAGATGAAGCCCTACAGATTGACAGGGGACAAAAACACATTTTTAGACCATATTAAAATTGGACATAAGTTGGTGATGGTTTCTTTATATTTAAGCAGTGGAGAGGACAGTGCTAAGATTTAAATAACATGTCTGGCTTGAATAAAAAATCAGATGAGTAGAGGTATCATTAATGAGAGAAGAAATCACTGCAGTGTGGGAAGAGCAAGAGTTTAGTTCTGAACATGTATTTGAGATGTTTCTAAGGAGGTGTGAAGAGACACAATGAACTGATGTGGAACTCACGTGGCTCTGCATCGGACGTGTTACACTTATCACCTATTAATATTGGAAGCCATGGAAATGAGTGAGAAGGCCTAAGGCAAGAATGTTGGGTAAGTAGAGTTGAGAACTGGAATCTTAATTATTAGAGGTAGAGTGGAGATAAAAAACCTCATAGAAAATTGAAAACATCGATCAGAGAAACTGAAGAAAATCTGCAAGGGTATGATATGATGAAACTCAAAGAAAATGAGTGTTTTTTGAACTTTTTCTCTCTTTTATTTTTCCAGCAGCTATTGCAATCATTGAATTTTACTGAGAAAATGGCCATTATCAGTGCTCTGTATCTCAGCCCAGATGCTTATTTTCTGTCTATTAGGAGCTATTCTCCTTAGAAGACTCTCAGAGAGGCCTGGCAGGAGGATCTGGGCCTTAGAGGCAAACAGCAGGAGGTGCAGTGAAAACAGTGCCATCTGCCAACCAGGGCTGACTCTTTGCCTGCTTCTCAGACTATTGCACCCACTCTTAATAGCCACCTGGCAAAAGCAGTCACTTTATTTAAACAGTTGAACAACAGAATACTCAGCCAGCATATGTCGCAGGAAGCTGGCAAATGCAGGATTTCACTGGATCTTCAGTAGACTCATCATTAGAGCAAAAGCTAGGTGGTTTTTGCTCAAATGTGTGCACTCCTTTATAACTTCCTTATCTCTCTACATTTGTCTGACCATCATCGTTTTATGTGATGAAATATCATAATAGGCTCTGACCAGGTACCCATCCTCAACCCACTTCTACTTCATTCCTCTCTAATCCATTCTCCACATAAGACTCAGAGTTATCTTTATAAAATATTAATCATTATGTATACTTTCTCTACAAACCTCTTATCCATTCTTCTCAGGAATTTTGAATACATTTTTATCCATGGCTTCTGCTCACACTACTCACTTTGGTCTCCTAGTCTCAGCATGACAGGCTCCGACCATTCCCCAAGCACCTGTCAGACCATGTCCCATCTTTCTCCCTGTGCAGCATCGCACTGGCCTGCCAGTCCTGGAATGCAACACATTCTCTCCCATCTTTGGAGACTTTGAGCATAATGGTCCGGGAAATAGATTCACCAAAACTCTTTGTTTGGTAGGTTCTTTCTTATCTTTAGTTCCCTTCAAAACCTTAGTTTCTCTGAGAGACTGTTTTTACGTGTTATTTTCTTGTTTCACTAAGTAAATTGTAAGTTTTGTAAGTATGAAGAGTAAGTGTGTCTTTGTCATTAAAAGAAAAATCCTCTGCATATAGAATAACTGTAGGAAAGAGTAAATGTTTAAAGTTATTTGTTCAATAAATAAATAAATAATAAACTTGAGATTTAACTATTTTATCTGATGCATTGGCATATATGATTCATAATTACACATTTAGCACATGTAATAATTAAAACAATTTCATTAACTATGTTATCATTTGTCATTAAACCTATAGAAAAATCATAGTTAGCTTTTCAAAAACCACAGTAATTTATATTCTCCAAAGTAAGGCAGTGTTTATATGCAAAAACTTGTTTTGAGTGAGGAGTACTTGTTAATCAAAAATGATTAGCATATTTAGGATAGTTTGTCTTGTGATCTATTTATTTATTCCTGGATAATCAAGCCTACTAAAATATTTAAGCAAGTTTTTATTAATAAAAATTAATTTGGATTTTGAGTTATTTAATAAACACTTTTAAAATGCTACAGACCATTTTAATTAAGACCAATGCTATTAAGACCATTTTAATCTTAATTCAAGCTTTAAAACTAATTATCAATGTAACTTTCTTAACCATGTAGAATTTGTATAAAATTAATGACTGTGCACATTATGGCTATCCAGTAATTTGTTTGAAATTGTATATGCTTTACCAAGTTGGATTTGAAATTTTTAAAGAAATATTTTTTAAGCAAACTCAATTGATTTGAATTCAAGTTTCCTTAATTCATTTCTAAAAATGGGAAATTTATTTACCATACCTACACCTTAGTTTTCACTTGTATAAAACAGATCTAATAATAATTCCTGCCTAACAAGGTTGTCATCATGATTAAATAAAATATTACATATAAATACTCAGCCTGGGACAGAAGATTTTGCACATGTTTGTGGGTGTTATTATTACTTTTATCATAACTCTGAAGCAAATCAAATGGTTACAATGAAAATATTCCAGAACCAAAAGGTGATGGTAAATAAATGCCTTTGTTGTGCATTTGGTGGTGGATCAAGTTAACAACTGAGCTTAAAACAAAAATACAAAGAGAAATAAAAAGTGACAGTGTCTTATGCTATTTAGCATAATGTTGCTCCTATGGTTGGTTGTATGTATTAAAAACTCTAGAAAGGAGACGTGGCTGGTGTAGCTCAACGGATTGAGCACTGGCCTGAGAACCAAAAGGTCACCAATTCTATTCCCAGTCACGGCAACATGCCTGGATTGTACACGAGCTCCCTGTAGGAGGCACGTGAGAGGCAACCAATTGATATTTCTCTTGCATATCTATGGTTTCTCTCCCTCTCTTCCTTCCTGCCTTTCCCCTGTCTAAAAATACATAAATGCAATCTTTAAAAGAAAAATATAACTCTAAAAAGAGCAAAACTTTGGAAAAGAGAAAAATTTTTACATATATATGATAATAGTATTATCTTAACAATTTCATTAAAATTATCATGTCTGAAAAGCTCATTTTCATTCTACTGTAATAGCCTCTGATTTAGTAAAGTACTTTCTTGGTTAATATACCCTTGCTGATTTTATTAGGAATATCTATCATTTCTTTAACTATTGCTTCATGTATGAAGAATGTACTGATGTACATAAAGCAAAAATTGTGTTTCATCGTTTAAAAGTGAGTTTTAACCCAAAGTATTGAATACCTACAAAATAACTTATTATTTTCTTAAATATGTCATTTTTATGTCTCTCACACTTTCAGCAATACCCTATATAAATAAAAACATAAAGTTATCATCTAAAAATGGTGTGTAGTTTTAAATTCTATTAATAATTATACTAATATATTTATGCATATAAATATACATACATATATGTATACATAAACATCATCATATCAATCGTGTAGCTCAATCTTTTCATTAAAAAATAGATTTTTAATATTTTTTAAGTTTTGAAATACTCTCAGCACTTATATAAAATATCAGTATCTTAGAACAGAATTACTAATTTTAATTTAAAAAATAAGTAATATATAAACAGTGAAAGGACAACAAACTCACAGTTATTAACAACCACACCTAAAACAAAAGCAAACTTAGAGGACAGCTAGATCAGGAGGGGAACCATAGCAATGAAGATCACATGGAGGGTTAGCAGCAGGGGAGTGGGAGGAGGAGAAGGGGGGAGAAGGTACAGAAAATAAGTAGCATAGACAGTAGGTAGAAAATAGATAGGGGGGAGGGCAAGAGGAGTAGGGGAAATATAGAATTTAAAGTACTTGAGAAATGTGGTCATAAACTAAAGGGAGGATGGTGGGGGAAGGGTGTGCAGGGGGAGGGGAATGAAGGGGGGAATAGAACAACTGTAATGGTATAATCAATAAAATATATTTAAAAAGAAAAAAATAAGTAATATATGGAGCATAACTACATGATGTGAATGCCAAATACTACATAAGAAATGTAGTCATTAAGGCATATGAAATATTAATTTACAACTCTTTAAATATTTATATTGAGTATAATATATGTCTTCTAGAATTCTAGCCATTCTTAGAGCATTGAATTGAAGGATTAAAACATATTAAAGAGTTCATTTGAAATTTTTGAATAAAAATGATGTTGGACCAATTTTTAAACGGCATATAAATCTAGTTGTAATTGTATGACTTTTGCTCAGGTACTCACTACTGTAAGAGATAAATTGTGATTCTAGTTATTGACATTGTTTTCTCGGGAATTTTGAATACATTTTTAAGAGTGCAACAGTAATCAAAGTAGAAGCAGTTATTACCCACTATAGAAAATCAATTTCTGTGCAATTGTAAGCACTTTCCATGAAAGAAATTGCCAGTTACAACAAATAAAGGTCATATCACATAGAGCTATCTTTTTATATTAAGTTACTCTATGATATTTGATACTGTGAGGGGTAGAGTGGCAAAGAATGCTATTCAGTAATAAATGTTTAAACTATTAGTATTAGTATAAATTTGTTTGAATATTTTGAATTTAAATATACAAATATTTAGTAACAACTTTCACTAATGTCACTCCTATGGCTGTAGTAGTATGTAGTTTCACTCAATATAGCAAACAAAATTGATGAAAGTGACTTTCCATTAATTTTAAAGGTGAAATTATATTACACTTTGTACACTTTCATTCCCTAAAAATTATGTTCAGAATTTTCTTTTCTGTTAGAATGAGATATTAAAGTTATTTGAATTATATCAAATATAAAGAAACTAAATAACATTAAATTTATTGAAATCAGTCATAAAATGTTTTTTTTAATGAAACAGTAATTTGTTAGTTAAACTTCTTCCAGGTCAAAATTACAAAATCCACAGTTTATGATTCATTCATAGTTTTTTTTTTGTTTTTTGTTTGTTTTGCAATTATCTTAAGGCTTTAAGTTTACTTTTCATAAGTATTTTTAGAAAATAAGTTTATTCTGTGGTCATTTTTAATGAATTCACTTTATAATAAAATATGAATTTATAAAATTGAATATTAATGAAATTTGTTCTAATCAGCTTGATGATAGATTCATTTTATGTATCATACAGTGCAAAATAAATGCTCAGTAAATAAGGATAAACACAGTCAGCATGCATGTTTGTTTAGTAATGTCTTCATCTATATTTCTTTATAAAATGATAATGTTATCTTCTTACCATGAACTATTCTATATGTTTCACAACATTTGGTACATTCTGAGATACTATATAATCCATTCACTGTTTTCATTGTTTATTTTATATCCCTTCTTCACTAGATCCCAATTTAATGAAGGCAGAGATCTTTATATTCATTGTTCACTGTCATATCTTAGGTATCTAGAATATCGGTTAAATTTGATTGATGCGTAAATCAAATAATGTAAGTGGCTCTATTCTGACAAAATTTTCATATCTCCACGAAATAAATAAGTGTTTAGAAATATATTTTTGATGTAATCATAAATATTAGAAAAACGGAACAGACCAATGACATTGAAAAAATTAAAATATCTTTATTATACTGTTCCATCAAATATAATACCAGAGGAATATGGTAACNCATAGTTTTTTTTTTTTTGTTTTTTGTTTGTTTTGCAATTATCTTAAGGCTTTAAGTTTACTTTTCATAAGTATTTTTAGAAAATAAGTTTATTCTGTGGTCATTTTTAAGGAATTCACTTTATAATAAAATATGAATTTATAAAATTGAATATTAATGAAATTGATTCTAATCGGCTTGATGATAGATTCATTTTATGTATCATACAGTGCAAAATAAATGCTCAGTAAATAAGGATAAACACAGTCAGCATGCATGTTTGTTTAGCAATGTCTTCATCTATACTTCTTTATAAAATGATAATGTTACCTTCTTACCATGAACTATTCTATATGTTTCACAACATTTGGTACATTCTGAGATTCTATATAATCCATTCACTGTTTTCATTGTTTATTTTATATCCCTTCTTCACTAGATCCCAATTTAATGAAGGCAGAGATCTTCATATTCATTGTTCACTGTCATATCTTAGGTATCTAGAATATCGGTTAAATTTGATTGATGCGTAAATCAAATAATGTAAGTGGCTTTATTCTGACAAAATTTTCATATCTCCACGAAATAAATAAGTGTTTAGAAATATATTTTTGATGTAACCATAAATATTAGAAAAACGGAACAGACCAATGACATTGAAAAAATTAAAATATCTTTATTATACTGTTCCATCAAATATAATACCAGAGGAATATGGTAACTGAAACATATTTATTTTAGATGATATCAGGCACATTCAGAGTGGTATGGCCATAGACCGAAACATATTTATTTTAAACTGTGCCAAAACCTTCATTAAACTAACAAAAAATGAAAAATACTCACAATTATAATTATAATTATATCAATAATAATAATATTCCATCCCATATAGACAAAGTAAACAGGAGAAAAATAGCAGCTGAGAGATGGCTACATCATGGAACTAACATTTATGAATAGAAAAGTAAGAAAGCTGAGTACTAAGTACCTACAGCAGCCATCTCATATAATTTCTCTAACAACATTTTATCTAAGGAGGTGCCATGGGAAGGTGATGAAAATGAAAAGAATGGTTGAAGAAACTAGAATCCTTTATGTGTTTTCTTGTATACTGCAGGTAGGTCACCACTCCTTTGAAGTCAGATGACTGGATGTTTCAATCCTGAAAAACTACTCCTGTTCTAGAACATGTAGTCTCTAAGACAGCGGGCACAGCTGAGTAACATTCAGAAAAGAGAGAAACCAGCCCTGGCTGGCATAGCTCAGTGGATTGAGTGTGGGATTGTGAACCAGAGGATTGTGGTTCGATTCCCAGTCAGAGCACATGCCTGGGTTGCAGGCCAGTTCCCAGCGGGGAACAAACAAGAGGCAACCACACATTGATATTTCTCTCCCTCTCTCCTTCCCTTCCCCTCTAAAGATAAATAAATAAAATCTTTAAAAAAATAAGCCCTCATTCTCAGAATGCTTAAAAATAAACCTTCATTCGCAGAATTAGGATATCAAGATAGGCAGTTATCAATTAAGTACATGTTGATTTTGTACACTTGGAAGAAAAGCAGAAGGGGCAGTAGATGATGGAGAACCTAGGCAAGATGAAGTAAACACTAACTCTAACTTGACTCTGAACCTGAATAAAATTCTATGAGAGTTAAATACTGGGTACTTTAGTTTAGCGAGATGTCAGTTCTTACTGTGATGTACGGATTCAATCCAATCCTTGTCAAAATCCTTAGGAAGTTTTTTAATGGATATCAACAAAATGATTTTAAAGCGCATATGGAGAGGCAAAAGACCCAAAATATTAAACCACAATATTAAAAAAAAGAAGAGTTACAAGACTGCATTTATCTGACTTGAAGATTTACTATAACACTATAGTAATCAAGACAGTGTGTTGTTAGTGAAAGAATAGACAAATAGATCAATGGAACAGAATACAGAGCTCAGAAATAAAGCCACAAAATATTGTTAACTAACATTTTACAAAGGAAGATGGTCTTCTCAGCAAATTTTTCTGGAACAACCATACATTCACACATAAACACAGAACTATAAACTGTCTAGGAGATGACATAGGGGAAAATCTAGATGACCGAGGTTTGGGCAATAATTTTTCAGATACGACACTGAAGGCATGATCCATGAAAGAGAGAATTGAGATGATGGACATTTTTTTAAACTTCTGTCAAGAGAATAAGGAGACAGTCATAAAATGGGAAAAATATTTACAAAACACATTTCTGAAAAAGCACTGTTATCCAAAATATACAAGACATCTTAAAATTCAGCAATAAGAAAACAAAGAACCTGATTATAAATGGGCAAAAGACCTGGACAGTTCACCAAAGAAGATGCAGAGGTGCTGAGTAAGTATATAAAAAGATGCATGACTTACATGTCATTAGGAAATTACAAATAAAAATAATAAGATACCACTACATACCTATTAGAATGGCTAAAATGCAAATTGCTGGTGACAGGTAATACTGGTAAGGATGTGAAGCAAGAGAAAGATTCATTCTCAGTTTTGTGGTACAACCACTTTGGAAGACAGTTTGGTGGTTTCTTATTACACTGAACATACTCTTCCCATATGACCCAGCAATCCTGCACTGTGATATTTACAGAAATAGGTTGAAAACTTATGTTCATACAAAAGTCTGCACACATGCATTTATAGCAACTTTACTTGTAATTGAAAACAAAAGAAAGTAGGAAAGATGTCTTTCAGTAGCTGAGTAGAAAACTAAATTTTAGTACATATGGACAATCAAATGTTATTTAAACTATTATTCAGAGCTATCAAACCATGAAAAGACATAAAAAAAACTTAAATATATTTTATTAAGTAATCAATCATATGGCATGAACTACTGAGGGCACAAGATACTAATTGCTGGGAAACTAGGTCAGCAGAAACAACACCCCAGTAATCACAACACCAGCCCTCAGGCAGGGTTTTAGTTCAGGAAACCATAGCAGATAAAACCAGGTATCTGGCTTTGGTGATTGCCAATAGGGTGATTCAGCTTCTTTTTGTCTTTATCGTTCCTACAGTCAACATGATCTGCTATTTCTGTGTTTTTGCTTTACATTTAAACAAGCTGAAATAAAGTACATCTGAATCTATTAATGTGAAGATAATGCACACAGATACACCAGTCATAAGCTCCAGAACTAGTCTATTAATGTGTAAAAGCTCTGCCAAATGGCATATTTTCTTGGCCTGCTAAATAATTATATAAGTGATCTTCCTCTAAAAACCCTAATAAGCATTCAGCCTAAATCCACAATTCATGAAATTCATGAACACTCATTTACTGCTCCTTTTCAACTATCTTGCTACAACTCTAGTGTCCACCTAAGCTGTTTTCTAGTTTTAAGCTATCAGAGGAGACTGTTTAACACAGGAGGCACACTAGGAAAGTGCAGCAGCAGTGCCAACATCCATGCAGAGAGAATCAAGACATTCTTCGACTACTTTAATTCTATATGAAAAAGAGAAATAGAAAAAATCACTATAATTTAAAATTGTAATTTGTCATATATGTGCCTTTAAAATTGCCTTATTAGATTGCTATGAATTCCTTTGTGTTGGTACACTGGCGTGCAGTCACTTTATTTACTGACAATTATGTGTATGTGTGCATGCACACGCATGTTTCTGTATATAAAATAACATTAAGACTAAATATTGAACTTGAATACTTGCATTGCAAATGCTGAGAAAAATAATGACTTCTTTGTGTCATGTATTATATAATAATGCACATCTCATGCTCAGAAAATTAAAAAGAATAATAATAATTTATGGAATAAACATGGTCACAGAGGGGAGGCTGGCAGCAGGAGCATTGAGCCCAGTAATAATAATTGATGTAATCTAGTCTCTGGATGAACATATAATTTTCTGTCCCTTTTGCCCCCAGGAGCCTCTTAAAATTATTTGATGAAGTCTCTCACAGAACTCCAAGGATATGCAAATGAGAGGATTTATAGTGGAAGTTTGATGGAACTAATGGGTCAATGCACATCTGGGAGAAAAACATAAAAGAACTGTCAGCTTGAAGTGTTTTATTTTTTATTTAATAGCCTTTATTTGCACATGTATTAAATCTGCATTGAGTGGTTAACTCAATGCAGATTTAAGGATAAGAGTCACTAGCCCTCAGGGACACATCTGTCCCAGAGAGGGGAAAGCCTGGGGTCTACTTTGGGGAGACTGATAAAGAAATGAAAAAGCGCAAAACGGGTAAGTAGCCCAGGCCTTGCTCTGTGTATCTGTACAACATCCCTCATCTTTGTCCACCACTCATGTCCTTTCCTACCAGACTGAAGTTAATTTCAGGTATCTCTACACACTGTGCATTCACATACTAGGACACCATCAGAGTTCATATCAGAGTTCTCAGTGCAATATTTTTAAGAATCTACCTAAATACTTTTGGGCAATCTGGAAAAGAAAGATGAAAAAGAAAGACCATTGTTATAATACAGATTTAAAATAAATGTTGAAAAATAGCAAGATGGGCATTGATTTAACTTAACATTGTTGGGTATGTGCTGATAAGGGCAGCTGGGGAGAGTTTACCATTTTTCTGGGTAATTACAGACACCTAAAACTCAACCAAGAGGAAAGGCATACCTAATAGCAACCTTGGTTAAAGACAATATGTGTGCATGCTGTGTAACTACAAATGAGTCGGGGTATTAGAATGCTGGATCTATCCAGAGAAACAGTTGCAAATGAGTCTGAAAAGATAGCTTCAAGTCAAATTAATAAAGTCCTAAATGGCAGACTCAGGAGTTTATGATACATACAGAATAATTGATAAAATTTAACTAAAAGACTATTACAGTCATAAATGAATCTCGAAAATGTATTTCTGACAATGCATAAAAGATGAATGGGAGCAGAAGAGGCAGAGACTGAGAATGTATGAGATGAGGAGGCCTGAGTATGCCTCGGAAGCGAGGAAAGAGGCAAAGGGTGGAATAGGCAGGACTTAAAAGGGTTGGGTTGGAAGACAAGAGGTTAAAGAGCCAGAGTTTAAGTTCATGTTTCTGTCATCTGTGTATGAAGCCATCACTAAAATAGTCAATATAGATATAGGAATAAGGAAAGGAAAATAAGAAATGTATTTATTACACTTTGTCAGATTATATTGCACTGAAATGAAACTTTGAGGAATTTTTATTATCTGAAACTGACTAAAATAACCCTCTGAAATGTCATTATAACAACAACAACAACAAATCAGACGAATGCCACTCTTAACTGGGTGCAACCATATTATGTAATTTGTTGATATTATTTGGCAGTCACTCAATGTTAAACCTTGATATTTTACTCACCTCCAGTTTTGTCTACTTTTATGATATCTTAACTCTAACTGATACAGAATTTGTTAAGGTCAAGCAGATGATTTTTAATAGCATTGTGTAAAGCTCATTAAATCTCAGGTTCATTTTAAGTAAGAATGCATTACTAAAATGGAAAATTTGTAGATTAATTATTTTCTGTAAATAGAGCCAAAATATAAAAAGCTTTGCCCTGACCAGGTAGCTCAATTTGTTGGAGCAATGCCTTGATGTACCAAGGTTGTGGTTCCTGGTTCAGTCTCTGGTCTGGGCACATACAAGAGGCAGCCAATGAATGCATAAATGGATGGAACAACAAATCAATGTCTCTCCCTCTCTCTCTCTCCCCCCCTTCTCTCTCTCTAAAAATAAATAATTTTTTAAAAAAACTTTAAAAAATTAAATGCCTTGAACTACAAAGGGTTGATATCTGACCTTTTTTTACACTAACATAGTTTGGAAGGATCACTATTTTTTTCACTTTTTTTACCTGAAAGGAAAGTACTATGTCCAGACCCAGAGACATGCTATCTGGATCTGTTATTATGGTTGCACTCCTAATATACACTTTATTATTAATAATTAATTTTTTTAGAAATTTTAATTATTAGAAACTTTTATTTTAAGCGAGGAAAGTAAATTCATGAACATGATTACATTTTGGACAAAGAACTCAGCTGAAGCTGTGGGATATGAAACACTTCTAAAAATTATAGCAAGGAAACAGAAATATTCTACTCAGTTGCTACAGAAGGATAGGTAATCATCATCTGAAAATATACTCTTAAATATTTGAGAACAATTAGATAACCACTGATATAGAAGCCTTTGGTAAAAACTTTCTCTTTATTTGTCTATCTATCAGTAAAACGCAATTCTTTTCACATAGTCATCTTTTCATATGAAGCAGGGAACAAATGTTGATCAATTTGGAAAAATTTAATTGATTGGCCTGATTCTTCAAAATGGAAGGCTATGTTACTAGTACCCCTATTATTTAAGTCAATTCTCTGGCATCACAACGTGATATTAAACTCGGAGGACAAAATAGTACAAATGCAATGATCCCACTTTGTCAATATGTAGATAGAGATTTATATGTGAATACTTTGATAGGAGTGCACCAGTTATGCTTTGTGTGGCTTGAGAATACATATTTTTATTTTACATTTTAGAATTTTTGTTACATTCTAAATTTTCTACACTGACTGTATGCTCATATGCATATAACTATTATTTTTAAAAGAACAATTTTTCAAGATGATATAAAACTAAGTATTTTCAGAGATAAATGTAAACCAACTTTAATTATTACGATAATCAAATAATATTATAACTTGTATTTTGGCCATATTTTCCAAAGAGTCTAATATATTACTATGTTTTGGTAATGTGAACATCTCCTGGATTTGGAAGAATTTATACATATGTTACAATGTCTCTTCTGTATTCTGCCTTCACACTAGGTACTAATCAAATGATTAGTAACATTTCAACAGTATAATGAAGGCAAAGTGATTGAATTTATCTCAGTTATATGAAACCAAGACAACTAGGGAAATACTGCTGAACAACAAATACTCCTTGAAAAAATATTATGTAATTAACATAAATCCATTGCCTTCATTTACCACACTTAAACCATGTAATGTCCCACAGAGAACGAGACCAGTTCTTATTAACAGTTTTGATTCATTCTGAACTCTAGAGTCTTGCCAATTTTTTAAGATCTGGGAATCAGAGATCATTTTCCTTATTAACCATTATCCTATATCTTTTGACATAGTTAGCATTATCAAGTACAAATTTAAACACTGCAATTTATCAATTTTTAATCTGCCCTCAGATAACTTCAAATCAATAAAGTATTCTTGCACAAACCAAGTAGCTTCCTGACATCTCATTTTTTATCAGATTCTGAGCCTCAGCTGCTGCTATTGCTTTTCATGTTCCCATCTTTTTCATTGTGGTGACAATAGAAAAAAGAAAGACAAACAAGAGACAGAGGCAGAAGAGGGGAATCTTGAGGAAATAGTATTAGGAAAAGAGGAAGAAGGAAGATAAGAGAGAAAGAGAAACAAGTCCTGGCTGGTGTAGCTCAGTGGATTGAACGCAGGCTGCAAACCAAAGTGTCTCTGGTTCGATTCCCAGCCAGGGCACATGCCTAGGTTGCAGGCCAAGTCCCCACTTAGAGGTACATGAGAGGCAACCACATGTTGATGTTTCTCTCCTTCCCTTCCTCTCTCTCTAAATATAAATAAAAATAAAATCTTTAAAAAAAGAAAGAAACAGAGACAACCATTTAATGAAATATGCTTCACATTAAAGTAAGCTATTTACAGGAATTATTTTGTTCAATGCATATGATAACGACGTTTTCCAAGTACAGTATTCTGTTTTTTACTCCCATCCCATCCCAACCCCCATGCTATAAATTTGTAATTTAATCTCCATAATTATTTATTAATTAAAACTAAAATTTATATTAAAGCTTAATCAAGCATTTTAGTTGTCAATTAATAATGAAGAAAGCATGAAACAAAACTTATTTTGGCATACTAGATACAAAAATATTCTCAAAACAAATAATTTACTTCCCTAACTTTCTACAATTGTTATTTAGACCCAATACTAATATTAAGTAAAATAAATGGAAACCTTGAACAAAATCTGTAATAATTAGCTGACTTGATAAATTACTGCATAATTATTTAGTCATTATGAAACTATGCTTTGCTTGCTTTTTGTTAAGTCAATTTACAGAATTTTGAAAATTAATGTATTTGGAGTACATTCAATATTTGAAATTGAAAATAATTCAGGAAAGGAAAAATTAGTGTATATCTCATCAAAATTAAGAATCAAAGAGGTTGTCTTTTAATATAAAAGTGTAGGTGCAAAAATTACAAACTAAAACATTTCTTAATTTGTATAAATTGTATCTCTTTTGCCAGGCCCTGTGATATTATTTAAGATTTTATTTATTTATTTTTAGAGAGAGGGGAAGGCAGGCAGAAAGAGACAGAGAGAAACATTGACTTGTTACCTCTTGCACTTGCCCCAACTGGGGACAAGTCCAAGACCCAAGGACATGTCCTGACCAGGAATCAAACTGTGAACTTCTGCTTTTCAGGAGGACGCCCAACAGACTGAGCCATACCAATCAAGGCTGTGATATTTTTTACTTCTTTTTTGTTTTTGTTTTGCATTGTTTTGTTTTTGGCTACAATATAATTACCTCCGCATTTTTAACAAAAATGACATAAATTATATACAAGTATTTATAAACCTATATTTATAAAACTCATGCTTATTGCTTACCAGCTGTAGTAAGAACACAGTTTCTGATAACAAATGACATTTAGTTTTGAATAGTGTGCATATCATTAGAAATTATTAACCCATCAAAGATTTCACAATTTAATGTTTCTGAAACTAGAAAACGCCAGTTAATCAATGAATATAAATCTGAGACAAAGGAAAACCAAGTTATTTTGTCTGTCTTAATCGCCAGCCCAAAAGAGAGAGCCATCTTTAGATACTACCATACCAATAAAAGCCTCAGTAAAACTGAGAGCTTCTCTCGGGAAGAGCTGAACAGCGGGAGCGTTAGAATCACAGCAGGAGATTCAGCTTAATCCAATTTATCCTGTTGCTGTGAAGATGGCCCTGATCTTAAGCAGCAGATGTGCTTCTTGGTTACTCTGGCTTCCCTGCCTTAAAAGAAAACTTTGCCCTTCCACATAGGAAGCCCTGTTGGGAATGATCCTACCTATCTTTTCAATACCTTTACTATCACCAAAGTTTCTGGCTCTCCCTACTTTTGCTGCTTATATTCCTACTGGGATTTTTTAATTTCTTGCTCAAGGCATTGAAAGTCTTAAGTGTTTTTGGTTTTTTTCCTTTGTGCATTGAAGCTTTCATGCCTATCTTCTCTGGTACCTGTACTTAGAGATTTCTCTAGCATAGACTTTTATGTGTAGCATTTGAAAGTGAGGATTAAAGCAGAATCAATAGAAAAATGTAATATTTACTGGTACACAATTTCAAGTTGGTAAGGTCTGACTCAGAGAAAACTGCAAAGAGGATGTACGTTGGCTTTTATTTCTGCATCCCTACAGCTTACTCTCTAGAAAAAACCAGCATCCTCACATTCTTCTCTGTGCTTGACTGACATGTCACAAACCCACAGGCATACCCTAACCGTTATTTTAGCCTTTGCATATGCGTGGGTTAGCACTTATCTCATTCATTAGCAATTAGTCTTGTGTGTTTCTGTCTATAGCACATGATTTAAAGCAAAGGAATNGTTTTTGGTTTTTTTCCTTTGTGCATTGAAGCTTTCATGCCTATCTTCTCTGGTACCTGTACTTAGAGATTTCTCTAGCATAGACTTTTATGTGTAGCATTTGAAAGTGAGGATTAAAGCAGAATCAATAGCAAAATGTAATATTTACTGGTACACAATTTCAAGTTGGTAAGGTCTGACTCACAGAAAACTGCAAAGAGGATGTACGTTGGCTTTTATTTCTGCATCCCTACAGCTTACTCTCTAGAAAAAAAACAGCATCCTCACATTCTTCTCTGTGCTTGACTGACATGTCACTAACCCACAGGCATACCCTAACCGTTATTTTAGCCTTTGCATATGCGTGGGTTAGCACTTATCTCATTCATTAGCAATTATTCTTGTGTGTTTCTGTCTATAGCACATGATTTAAAGCAAAGGAATATTTTCTCAGTCACAAGTCATTAATAAAACAGTGTTAAATTAAGGAATAAATAAAATAAATGAACATTCAAGTGAATGAATGAGGTTAGAAATGCAATTCGAGGATAAAAATATGTAAAGGTAATTTAGTCATTACTTTCTCTGTGTTTCCACATATTTATTAGCAAACAGCATATTTTATGCATATGGAAGATTGATCTTAGACAACACTTATACTCAAGTATTTTTTATCACTGAGTCTTTTTTGGATCATGCATATTTCTTCTTTTTCATTAAATATATTATTGTTCTATTACAGTTGTCCCAATTTTCCTCCTTTGCTCTCCTCCACGCAGGCCACTCCCTGCTCCCACAGTCAATTCCCACACTCTTGTCCATGTCCGTAGGTCATTCGTACACGTTCTTTGACTAGTCCCTTCCCCTTCTTTCCTTTTTTGTCACCTTTCCTGTCTCCCCTCAGGCCCTGTCAGCCTGTTCCTTCTTTCCATGACTCTGTTCTATTGTGTTGGTTTGTTTGGTTCATTAGGTTCCTCTTATAGGTGAGAACATCTGGTATTTGTCTTTCATTGCCTGGCCTATTTCACTTACTATAATATTTTCCAGTTCTATCCATGCTGTCTCAAAGGGCAGGAGTTCCTTTCTCTTTCTGCTACGTAGTGTTTCATTTGTAAATATGCCAGTTTTTTGATCCATTCATTTACTGATGGGCACTTAGGCTGTTGCCAGAACTTCACTATTATAAATAACCCTGCTATGAATCCTGGGGTGCATAGGTTCTTTTGAATCAGTGTTTCAGGATTCTTAGGGTTTAATTCCAGCAGTGAAATCACTAGATCAAAAGGCAGTTCCATTTTTAGTTTTTTTTTTAGGAAATTCCCACCAACATTGCACTAGGTTTCCCTTTTCTCCACATCCTCTCCAACACTTGTTTGTAGATTTATTAATGATGATAATTCTGATCAATGTGATGTTGTATCTCACTGCAGTGTTAATTTTCATCTTTCTCATGGCTAGTGATATTGGGCATCCTTTCATATGACTGCAGGCCATCTATATGTCCTCTTGGAGAAGTGTTTATTCAGGCCCTTCACCCATTGGCTAATTGGATAGTTTGTCTTCCTAGTGTTGTATCAGTTCTTTAAATATTTTGAAGAAAAAAAAAACACCCTTGTCCAAGGTATCATTGGCAAATGTGCTTTCCAATACAGTGGATTCCCTTTTCATTAGATGGCTTCTTTAGCTGTGCAGACACTTTTTAATTTGATATGATACCATTTGTTTATTTTGTCCTTTATTTCCCTTGCTGTAGGAGATATATCAGCAAAATATTGCTGTGTGGGATATCTGAAATTTTATTGCCTATGTTTTCCTCTAGGACTTTTACAGACATGACTTGTATTAATTCTTTTATCCATCTTGAGTTTATTCTAGTGTATGGTGTAAGTTGGTGGTCTAGTTTCATTTTTTTTTGCATGTACCCATCCCGATCTCCAAACAGCATTAATGAAGAGGATATTTTTATTCCATTCAATGCTCCTGTGCTCTTTGTCAAATATTAATTGACCATAGAGGTACAGGTTTATTATAGTTTTTCTATTATGTCCCATTAATCTATATGACTGTTCTTATGCCAGTACCATACAGTTTTGATTACAGTGGTCTAGTACTAAAATTTGATATCAGGTATTGTGATCCTTTACACTTTGTTTTTTTATCTCAAGATTAATGCTTAGGCTATTTGGGATCATTTTTGGTACCATATAAATTTTTGAGCCCTGGCTGGTGTAGCTCAGTGGATTGAGCACAGGCCTGCAAGCCAGAGGATCGCGGTTCGATTCCCAGTCAGGGCACAAGCCTGGGTTGCAGGTCGGTTCCCTGCAGGCCAACTCCCAGCAGGGGATGCATGAAAGGCAACCATACATTGATGTTTCTCTTCCTCTCTCCTTCCCCTCTAAAGATAAATAAATAAATAAAATCTTTAAAAAAAATCATTCTAAGCCCTTTAAAATTATTAATTAAAAATTTTTTTTGAAATGTTTGTTTTAGATCTGTGAAATATACCATTGGTATTTTAATAGGGATTGCATTGAATCTATAGATTGCTTTGGGTAGTATGGACATTTTAATGATATTAATTTTAATCCATGAACATGGTATATGCTTCCATTTATTTGCATCTTCCTTAATTTTTTTATTCAGTGTTCTCTAGTATTCTGAGTACAGGTCTTTTACCTACTCAGAATTTATTATTTATTATTTACCTACCTACTTATTTTATTTCTAGGTACTTAATTTTGTTGTTGTTATAGTAAATGAAGCTTTTCCCTTGTTTTGTTTCTGATATATCATCTTTTATACAAAAATGCCTTTGATTTCTGAATATTGGGTTTGTATCCCCTTATTTTGCCAAATTCATTTACTAGGTCAAGTAGGGGTTTTTTGGTGGAATCCATGGGATTTTCTATGTACACTACCATGTCATCTGCAAATAATGACAGTTTTTGTCCTCCTTTTCAACTTGGATGACTTTTATTTCTTTATCTTGTCTGATCACCATGGCTAGAACTTTCAATGTGTGTTGGAAAAAAGTGGTCAATGTGGACACTCTTATTGTTTTCCTGATCTTAAGGGGAAAGATTTTAGTCTTTGCCTATTGAATATAATTTTGGCTGCAGGTTTCTCATATGTGGCCTTTATTAGGTTGAAACATGCTCCCTCTATTCCCACTTTGCTTAGTGTTTTTATTATAAATGGGTGCTATAATTAATCAAATGCTTTTTCAACATCTATTGATATGATCATGTGATTTTTGTCTTTCATTTTGTTTATGTGGTGTATTATGTTCATTGATTTGCAAATATTATACATCCTTGCTTCCCTGGTATGAATACCACTTGATCATGGTGGAAGATCTTTTTAATCTATGTGTGGATCCAGATTACCAATATTTCATTTAGCATCCATGTTCATCAGAGATATTAGCCTGTAGTTTTCTTTCATTGTTTTGTCTTTACTTGATTTTAGAATTAAGATAATACTGGGCTCATAAATAAGAATTTGAGTGCCTTTCTTCTTGAATTTTTTGAAATAGTTTGAGAAGGATAGGTGTTAGTTCTTCTTTAAATGTTTGGTAAAATTCATTTGTGAAGCCATCTGGCCCAGGGTTTTTGTCTGCTGGGATTTTTTTTTTTTTTACTGCTTTAATTTCACTAGTTTTATTGGTCTTTTAAGATGCCTCTTCTTGATTCTGTTTTGTAAGAATTGTGTTTCTAGCAATGTATCCAGTTTACCAAAAGATATCCAATTTCTTGACATACAGTTGTTCATAGTAATTTCTTATGATATTTTTGTATTTCTAAGGTATTGGTTGTGACTTTTCTTTTGTTTCTGATTTACTTATTTGAGTCCTCTCTGTTTTTCCTTGATGGGTATAGTTAGATGCTTGTCTTTTTTTGTTTATCTTTACAAAGAAACAACTCCTGGATTCATTGATCCTTTGAAATTATTAATTTTGTCTTTATATCATTTAATTCTGCTCTGATCTTATTTTCTTCCTTCTAGTTACTCTAAGCTTTGTTGTTTTTCCTCTAGTTCTTATAGATGTAGCATTAGGTTGTTTATTTAAAATGTTCTATCTTTTTTAGGTAGGTCTGCATTGCTGTGAACTTCCCTCTCAGGACTCTCTTCTCTGTCTCATAGGTTTTAAGTTGCTGTGTGTCCATTTTCATTTGTTTCCAGTTGCCATTTGATTTCTTCCTCGATCTCATTGTTGACCTACTTATTATTTAATAACATGTTATTCAGCCTCCATGTATTTGAATAGTTTAGAGTTTTTGGCTTGAGGTTGGTTTCTAGTTTCAAACCATTGTGTTTTAAGAAGACAGTTGATGTTATTTCAGTTTTCTTGAGGTTGTTGGGGCTTGTTTTGTTTTCTTCAACTTGTTCCATTTGAAAATATTACATGTGCATTTGAAAAGAATGCATATTTTGCTTCTTTGGGGTAAAAGTTTATATATATATATATATAAATAAACTTATATATATATATATATAAACTTTATATATATATATATACACNACTATATATATATATAATACATATAGTTTATATATATATATATATATATATATATATTAGTTCATTTGATCTAGAGTGTTGTTCAATGCCACAATACCTTGTGGATTTTTTGCTCAGAAGATATATCCATTTTTGACAGTGGGGTGTTAAAATCCCCTACAGTGAGTGTGTTGCTGTTAATATCTTTTCTGAGGCCCTCCAAAATTTTTCTTATATATTTAGGTGGTCCTATGTTAGGTGTATATACGTTTACAACAGTTATATCTTTTTGATATACTATTCCCTTAAGTACTGTTTAGTGACTTCTTTGTCTCTTTTTATGGCCTTTGTTTCTATTTTGTTTGATATAAGTATTGCTACCCCAGCTGTTTTTTAAATGTATGTTTGTATAGAATATTTTTTCATCCCTCCAGTTTCAGCTTGTATAGATCTTTCGTTCTGAGGTGAGTCTCTTGCAGGCAGCATATATGAGAGTCATGTTTTCTTATATATTCAGCTGTCCTATGACTTTTGACTGAAGCATTTAATCCATTTATATTTTTATTGATAGGTACTTATTCTTCATCATTTGTCTCTCTCTCTCTCTATCCCATTTTTTAATCTTTCTTTAGCACCCTTTGCAATTCTGGTTTTGTAGAGGTGTTCCCTTTTAGCTTTTTTTTTTGTCATTTTGGGATGCTCCTTAAGCTCCTTATTTTTCCTTCCATTTTAAAAGGCAGCTTTGCTGGATTGAGTAGTCTTGGATGCAGGCCTTTATTTTCTTTACTTCAATACTACTTGCCATTCCCTTCTGGCTTATAAACAGTGTTTCTGTTTAAAAATCAGATGGTTGCCTTAGCAGAGCTTCCTTTTATGTTCCTAGCTATTTTTCTCTTTCTGTTTTTAAGATTCTCTCTTTGTCTTTAAACTTTGCCATTTTGATTATGATGTATCTTGGAGTTGGCCTTTTTGGGTTCATCTTGATTGGGACACTCTGTGTTTTCTGGACTTGCATGACCTTTTCCCGCATTGAGTTAGGGGAGTTTCCTGTCATTACTTTTCAAACAGGTTTTCTATCCCCTGCTGCATTTCTTATCCCTCTAGCATCCCTGTGGCATGAATATAAATATATTTTATGTTTTCCTGAAGCTCTCTTAAGCCCTCTGCAATGTTTTTGAGTCTTTACTTTTATTGTTTGTCTGGGAGGTTTTTTCCTACCTTCTCTTCCAGCTCACTGGTTTGATCCTCTGTTTCATCTAACCTACTTTTAATTTCTTCTAGTGTATTCTTCATTTCAGATGTTGCATTCTTCATGTTCTCCAGGCTCTTATTAATAGTTTGTATGTCATTTTTCATGCTGATGTAGTTCCCAGTAAATTCGTTGTAGCTTCTATAGAGTTCATTGCAGTTCTTTTGTTCCTTTAGTATCCATATAAGCATTATTTAGAACTCAGTGTCTGATAGATCGCTTGCCTCAGTTTCAATTAGCACTTTTTTCTGAGGATTCCTCTTTCTTTTCAATTGGAGGTTGTTTCTTTGTGTACCCATTTTAGGTCTATCTTCTCGTTGTTTCTGAACATTGGATTGACCTACTTTGACTCCTTGTCTTTGTGGTGTGAACGTCTGTGACAGGAGAGCTATGGGACTCAATGGTGCCAGTCATATGCCATTTAGGTGGACTCTCTAGTTGTAATTACATTTTACTTGTTGTTGGGTTATTCCCTCTGGCTGACTGCCTGAGAGTCACTGCGCATCACATCTTGCATGCTGTTGTACAGGTGCTGCCAGAACAAAATAAAACAACCCAGGAAACAAACCCGCACTCACAATAATAGCCTCCACCAAAAGGCCCCACTTTTAATAGCAAATGAACACATATAAGTAAAGGTGAAAAGAGATTAAGACTATTATATAACGGAAAATGAATATGAGATGACTAACTGAAGAAAAATAATTTTGAGAGGATAGAGGAAGAAGAAATAACAAGAGTAAGGAATAAAAACATCATGAAGAAAGAAAGAAAATTGGATTTACATTGTAATTTTTAGAAGGGGGGAAGAAGACAAAATAGAGTAGAACAAGGAAGAGTATAATATGAGGCATAAAAAATAGTGGAAGTTTAGGGACCAAATTCTTGATATTGTTATGATTAAGTACAATCACAACAATATCAAGAACAAATGAGCAAAGATTAATAACAGTGGAATGAGGATAAGAAGGAAAAAAGAAAGAAAAATTCTTATGAGATGTCTAGAGGAAAAAGAAAGATTTTTGAGAGGGTAGAGTGAGAACAAATACTAAGAGTGAGGAATGAAAATCAGGCTAAGACAGGGAAAAATAAAGTTTAAAATAAGAACAGCAAAAGAAAGAAATACAGGGGGAAGGCAAGGTGAAATTGGAGAAGGGAATAGTAAAATTTGACATTTGAAATATAAAAAAGAATGAAGACCTAGGAATAAAATTGAAGAAATGCAACACCAACCACCATATCAACAACCAATAAGTGAAAGGTATTTTAAAAACAGGAAAAATAATGTGAGGTGATTAATAACAAGAAAAGTGGTTTTGAGGTACTGAAGGGGGAAGAAATAGTGAGAGTACAAAATAGACACGAGTGGTAACCAGAGAGGAAATAAAATTTAAAAGAAAAATGAGAAGAGAAAGGAAGACGGTAAAATGAAGGAAGAGAAGAGAGGAGCAAAATATGAGATTTGAAGTAAACTAGAATAATAAAATCTAGTGAAATAATAGGGATAAACTTGAAGGAAAAAAGATGTGGAAAAAGCTATGCAGTAGAGAAAATAACACAAATAATGAAGAGGACCATGGTAGAATTTGTCTCAGCAGAATCCAGTGTTTGCCACTGTCTTCTCTTTCAGGATCTACCCCTGGAAATGTCAGATGGTGTTCTAGTGTGCTCCTTGACAGCCTGTTCGAGACTATAAGAGAGCCACAGTCTGTGCCTTTCTCCTTCAGATTTGGCTGGTCCCCACTGTTCTGCCCTGCTGGCTTTCCATCAGTCCAGGACCCAGGAGTGGTTCATTTAATGACCAGAGAGCACTGCCAGGACCATCTCTGCCTATCTCCAGAGGGGGCCTCTAGTACAGCTGAGAGGTTGGAAACCATGGATCATGCCCAGAGGGCAATACTCAGTTTTCAGGGAAGGTGGTGGGAGGGTTTCCCTGCCCTCACTCCCCACTTTGTGGTGTGTCCCAGATTCTTTCCAATAGTATGTTTTCTGGTAAATTAGCTGTACATTTCCTGTGACCACCTAGTCTGTGTAAAAGGGGCAGCTCTTTCCTACTTGATGCACGCAGCAGCTCTGTGTAGGCGCCAAAGCTGCCTGGGTCCCTGAAACACCCCCTGTTGCACCTGTCTCTAATCTCTCTGCTCTGCTGGTTTCAGTGGATCAGGGCCCAAGGAATAATGTGGCTTGTATTGTCTGGTAGAAGGAGCCTTTTCAGAGTTTTTAGCTTTCCCCTGTAAATATGCACCCAGCAGGGGACTCCTGAGCCTTAAGGATTGCAGAGCCTGTAATCCTGCTGGTGGGGGTTGTCCACACCTGCCTGGGAGGAGGCCTGCCTGGCTGCAGTGAACCTCAGGTGTGCAGCTCCTGGACATCTAATCCCCAGCCTGCCACTCTCACAAGAGATGCAGTGCACAAACTCTCCATTCTTCTAGTCCCCTGCTCACCAGCCAGCTGGGTCAGGTGTGGTAGTCCTTTCAGCATGAGTCTGTTTCTCTGAGTCTTGTTGGCAGAGCTGCTGTGTGTGTGAGCAAGTACACGTGAGCACAAAGTTTCTGCCTAGTTTCAATTCTCCCTCAGCTCCTCTTTTAAAAGTGTTTCTGTGTGGCCTACTCACTGAACTGCCGAGCTGTGGGAGGCCCGTTCTCTGCACGCTCCCCTACCCCCGAAAGTACTGTCTCTCTCGGTCAGGGCTGGCCCCAGCTGGCCAGGCCCTCTGACTGTTTAAGAAAAAGTTTCTCTCTGGATCTCTCCCAGATGGCACTGAGAAGAGTTCCACAGTGATACTATATCATGAGTCAGTGGCAAGGGGCTCTAGCTACTCCCTTCAGTGATCCTCAGCCTTGGGCAGGCCTGCTTCCACCATGCTGTTGTCTGAAACCAGCACTGCCCCAGCCGGTGGTCTCTCTCCACTCCCCAGAGCTTGGGGCTCTTGAACTGAAGCACAGCCTTCTCAGTCAGATTCTGTCCCAGAATTCACGGTTCCTGTGTTGCCCGTGGTCAGGGACGCCACAGCCCTTCCCCAGTGAGTACTGCAGTCCCGGGATTTTGGAGCCTGGTGGGCGTGGGGTGTATGGCCCGGCCGGGGCGGAGGACACAGAGACACTTCTGGGCACCCAAGTGCGGGCACTCCGGAGGCTTCTGCCAAGGAGGGTATTTTAAATTCTTCAAAATGGCTCCGGCTCTAAACCTGTGGAGCCAGAAGTTCCAGGTAAGGGAAGCAGCGGTGGCAGCTGTTCCACCAGGAGAGCCCAGGCCACCCGCTCCTGAATGCCCTGCAAATGGACAGGCTCTTACCCACTCACGCACACGCCTTACACCCTCATCTACCTACACACTCACATGGGCCCTCACTCACTCTTATCTGCATTTTCAAGTTGGTTGCTCTGTGATTTATCTGCAAGACTGGTCCGCGTCTGGGAGTAAGTGGATGGAGCTTCTAGCTACTCTGCAGGCCTCTTGGGTCTCCTTATCATTGAGTCTGAAACTGGTATCTTGAGTCTATATATTGACCTGTAATCACATAGCCCTGCCATTCCTTTTATTCCATAATCATTAACCTACCATCTGACACAACTTTGCAGTAAGAACAGATTTTCTTTTTACTACAAAATAAGAAATCAAGGAATCTGGAATCATTACTGCATTTATAAAGTGCAACATGACAGTGAAAAAGAAATATAACCTCATTACAAACCACTTCAGATTTACAGATCTTAAAGCAGATCATGGTTCTATACTTCTTTTGTTTCCCATAAATACATGTAGCAAAAAAGAAAGAAGTAGCTACACTGTTACATATGTCAAGACAACCAAACGCACCGATATAACAAGACTGCCTTATTATTTGCTTTGTTATTAACTTGACCGATTTACCTAATTTTAATGCCAATTTAATCCATTGTAAAATTCATTAAAAATGTCTCTATCTTGAGATAGAGATATGAAATATGATTTTGTATATTAAGCCTAGGATAAAGCAAAAAGTGAAATAAATGCTATCTATTCTTTTATATCCAAATTCTCACAGTAGGGAGTTAGCTATTATTCACGTATTATCTCTGGTTTTGTATTTCTCCCAGGTTTTACTGTTGTTACGCACTGTGACCTATTTTATTGTTGGCCCCCCTATTTGCATACCTCTTTTTTGTAGCAGACTTATACATCCCCACCTATATCCACGTGACAGGTGGTGCTTTCTTTGTCCCCCCTGCCCCTCACCGCAGTCTTGAGCATGTGACCAAGGGACATGAGCAAAATGAGAGTGTCCCCTTTTCCATCAGAAACTTTAAAAGTTATTACATTCTTTTGTTGCCTTCTTGTTCCTTCCCCTCTGTCATAAGAGCAACATTTCCTATAGGGAGGTGTTTCTTCAGCTGAGATTCTGGAATAAATGAAAAACAAGGCATTCGGGCAGTGTGACCCCTACATTTAACATGAGAAAAGACAAACCCTTTTTCTCTAAGCCACAGTGACACTATAATTTATTATCCAGATTAGGAGTTGTTTGAGAAAAAGTCATACTATTAATAATTATAACAAGGCTATAGACATAAACAGGGATAGTCCTAGGCAAACATAAAGAATGTGCACCTTAGTTACATAAACAGATTTCGGGTTAAAACTTCTACAAGATGTATGACAAAAAAGTAGTTATTACTCCTAATCTGCTCTACCATCAACCTTATTTCCCAATAATACCTTATCATAATTTGGTTCTACCAACAATATTTGTTAAGATTATTTGGATCCTGTAAATGCTTTTTTGTCTTGAGTATGTATGTTATAGTTGATTTTCATTTCCCATATAATTTCTTTCTGCAATTGTCATTTTAAACTGACTTTTCTATGAGCATAGCACTAATTCAACTCCCAATTTTTCCAATTGTCTAAATCTCTTCTATATATTCATATACATCAAAAGGTGTCAATTAATTTTTTGAAGACCTTGAAAGTTATTGAGAAACTCTCATAAGCTTCTGGCTTTTTTTAGACAAAAACTACATGTCATTTAAATCTGGTAAGCATTTGTCATCAATAATTTTCTCTTCCCCAGCAACTCATATATTTCTTGGTTTATTTCTCTCATGAAATGGAATCCTGCCTTATGTAGGATATTTGCTGTTTAGGTCACTGTCTTGTTTTAGTTCAAACACATCAAATGTCTTCTGGAAAATATAATGGGAGGTACTTTTTGGTGGTGGACTCTCCACCTGTTTTGGCTGATGATGAGAATAAATGCATAGGTGACAACAATCCTATGGAGAGAAAGGGAACAGGCACAACTACTCTCTCAAGGGGAGAGTGCCTGTGGGTGCCTCGGCCACTCCCTCAAGAGGGGAGCACCTCGACCCTTGCCTAGACAGGCTTTTATTATTTTCCTCGGGTCTTACATCAGAGAAAGATTTTTTATCTGTTACATAGAATATTATTGTCTACATTTTAGGTACAATCAAGAAAATGAAAATAACATGCAGAAGGGAATGGCAATGAGCCAATTAGTTCTGTCCTTGGGCAAATTCACACAGGCTTTGGAAATTACCTTGAAGATAGACAATACACATTTGTTGTTTTAGACCAGGGTGATGGAGTTTCAGCCAGAGCAAGCCATAACAGTCTCTACGCATTTTCTAGGCCTGATTCCCATGGGAAAACTCGGTTTGAAGGTCTGGCTCCTGCTCACCACCTCGCTTCTGTAGATTTTCGATACAGAGCTGAGTCACATTTGCCAGACTAAAACAAACTGGTCCCCTACACTTTTTGACATTTTGCATGTCTGAAAATATTTTCATTCTGTCTTTAACAGTAATTCATGTAAAGCTAAGTAAACAATTTGGGTAGACATAATTTTCTATAAAATGCTTTCAAAATTTTTTTATTGAACTAACACACAGTAGAAACATAGGAAGAAAAACAACTGAGATATTGCAGTTTGTCAGGAGGGAAGGGACAAATTGGTAAAATGACCTTTCCAAAGACATCTGTCCTAGATAATTAGTTTTTAGTCTAATGGTCGTTTGGCCCAACTTATAATATGAAAAATATGCAATATCCCAACTATTCTAGAATAGATGGTAGGCAAGATCAATTATAGTTTAATTGCAGGAACATAAATATTTTATGATATATAAAGAGGTTTGCAAGTCTTGATGCCACCACAGAACAACCAGGCCTCATTAGAAACAGATATAGAAGAACTTCTAGGCGACTAGTGAAAAGGTTACAATATTAAGTACTGGCCTCTCTTCAGTTAAATAACTAAGCTGCTCAAAGTAGTTGAGATCTGACTAGTTAAGATTACCATATTAACAATCATGGCCTAATAAACATGTGTTAGTCATTTAAATAGGAAGTCATAGGTCATTTATGCCTTAGTCCTAATGGCATAAAATCATATATTATTTACAGTAGGGCCCTGGAGCTAGTGGGCATGTCTCCCCTAAAAACATAAAAGTAAATTACTTCCTTTTAGGGTCCATATAAAATTTTGGAATTGATGGGGTCATTGCCCCAAATCAAATACTTATATACCTCAATCGTGAAATTATTATTTTGTGCATAATCAGAAATATAAGCAACAAAAGTAGTCATAAAAATTTTAAGGAAGAAATAAAATTTGCTTTAGACATGTGCATTGATTGATTTATAAATACTGTTCAGTTTGCCAAAAATTACTTTCTCTTTTCTCAGTTCACATAATATATACCACTCTAAAAACTAGAATTTATAAGTTGCTTAACATTCATGTACATACCTTACAGGTAGCTTGCTTATTTTATGTTCTAAAATTTCCAGAAATTATTCCTTATATTATAACTAAAAATAGTGTGGCTGGCCTACCCAAAGAGAAAATGATTTATCATAACTAGAGGAAATGGAATCGAATGCAAGATCAGGCATCATGCTATCTGAAAACTAGGCAGTTTTTAGAAATAAGACTGCCTTCTCACTACAGTATACAGCCAAGATGTGGTTGAACATAAGGAAAACTAAATCAGGAAATTCCATTATGGAAAAGTTTCTGTTTTAAATTTCTTTGAAATGGTCAGTATCTTGCAGGAACACTGGTTCACCAAGGTTGGCCTTCAGTTCCCATAAGATGGATGCGCAGAGGAAAGCACAGAAACTTCTCCAAGCATTCTCCTTTTACAAGGAATTCTCTATGAAAGGTTCCACAGCCAAAGGAAGAGGCAGGTTTTGGCTCTTACAGATCTAGTATTAGTAGCTGTAACTAATACAACTGTGGCTGCTGTTCATGTAATTGAAAAAGACCTTCATATGTGCAAAATACCTATGGGAAAAGCTAGAATTTTATTTAATTTATGTGTCAAATGGTACACATAAGAAATCTGGTTTTGACCGTCCTAAGAATTCTAGAGAGCTTAATGTGATAGTAAAACGCTTCCTTTCTTCTTCAGGGTGAGCCTGCTTTAGAGTCAATCACTTATTTAATTATTCATGCATTAAAAATATGTATTATAAACTAACCATGTGTGAAGCACTATTGGATAGCAGTGAAACAAGAACACTTTTTAAAGAGAAACCCTGAGATTAAGACATATTAAGCTGTGGTTTCCTCAACAGACCTTGGGCAGAGAACCAAAGTGAGCTAGAAATCTTCTGCAAAAATATTCATGATTTAATTCCTTACGGGATGCTTCTTGTCCTTTAAAAGAATCATATGCTTCAAAGTGTCCATTAGTGAATGAATGGATAAAAATATGTGGTATATTTACACGATGGAATACTACTTGACTGTGGAAAAAAAGAAACCTTATCTTTTGCAACAGCATGGGTAGACCTGAAAAGCATTATGGTAAGTGAAATAAGCCAGTCAGAGAAAGACAAATATCATATAACCTCACTCATATGTGGATTCTAATGCATGAAATAAACTAATAAACAAAATAGGAGCAGACACAGAAACAGAAAGAAGACTGACAGCTGTCAGAGGGGAGGGAAGGAGGTTGTGAGGCTGGGTAAAAGGAGAAAGGATTAGGCAAAAAAAATAATAAACAACAACAAAACCTCATAGACACAGACAACAATATGGTGTGGTTACCAGAAGAAAAGGGGATTGGGAGGAGGTAAAAGAAGGTACTGGGAGGATAATTGGTCATGAAGGAGACTTGATTTGGGGCGATGACCACACAATAGGGTATACACCTGAAATCTGTATGATTTTATTAACTGGTGTCACCCAATAAGTTCAACAAAAATAAAATAAAAATAGCATGGTCTTCACTGAACAGAAGCAGTAGAGAAGCTCTAAAAATGCCCTCTCCACCCATTTCTCCTGTACTTGTGATAATAAACAAGGGCAATGAGATGATATTCAGATGCATGCAAATATTTATATTTTCCACAAAGTACCTAAACAAAATAGCAAATATGACAAATTTTGTTTTGCTACTTTCCTAGTTCCTTTTCTTTCTCCTCTGTAAGAAGTGCTCTTTTCCTTAAATTCAGTATCTTCAAAGTGCTTGCATTGTGAATCCTCTCTTTGGCTCTCTCAGAAATTTACTCTTGCTCTATCTATTGCCTGTTCCTCCCTGAAACATTTTTGTTCTTAGAATGGCTGCTTTAAATATTAGATTATAGAACTAAATTATTTTAACATAGTAACTTACTACTCTGGATGATCACTAAGTCACCTAAAAACTTTAAAATAAATAACATTATCATATATTTGCAGCCTCCACCCCAGAACTTGTTAATACCAACCTGGGAAAGTGGGGCTTAGGAAGTCAGTAAGAATGTTGGTTTCTAGTGCAGCCTGGCCCATGAATTGATTTTAATAAGCATCTGCTTTACCACTGAGGATGGATGGTAGAAGCAAGAGGGTCAGAGCAAAGCAGAAGAATCATGGTTAAAATATCTGACTAATTATAGCTAATTGTAGCAAAGGAATTTCTGCAAATAAGTGAGGCAGAGTTCTCCTTTGTGCTTCTGTTCCTTCTCACTTCCCGCTTAGAATTCTTTCCTGACTCTTCTCCTTCTTCCTGTGTGTCTAAAATTCCAGTTCAAGCCTAACCCTTCCATGAAGCCTTGGAGAGCTATCAGGTCGTTGCATATTCAACCAACTAGATTTCTATCAAATACTTTGTACCTACTTGAACTCTTTGATGGATAAACATATGAGCTGTGGAAACTAGAAGGAGATTATTAAACTTCTCTAAGTAAGGGGGTGGGTAATTATGACTTGAAAGAGAATAGAGGATGAAGAAAAGACTTGCAGAGAGCAGAATAAGAGTCAAGCAGCTTAGGAACAGACTAGAGTCTATCTCCAGAAAATTTTGCTGAAGATAAAAATGAAGAATATTTAATTTATCTCTTACACTTTATTCTCTTTCCATCATCTGAAATATTATATAAAGTTGGCTGTACATACACATGATTTCTGAGTCTCCTCTAAAAATATCAATGATTGTGCACCTGAAACCTGTATAATTCTGTTAACGAATGTCACCTCCAATAATTCAATGAAAAAGAGAAAAGGAAATTAAAAATCAAGGAAAGGAAGAATCATGTCTTACTTTGGGATGACAAACTTGGGAAATAATAGTTACTTTGGACATGTGTAACTGACCTGCTGTACCTGTCCTAAGATATTTGTCAATTATTAAAACTTTTAGTTTGCTGCCAGTGTAGGTAGTTACTCACTAACAATAATCTTCTGACAAACGTCTCTATGAAAGATAGAAAATGTCACAATAATTGTGAGTGTATGCCTGTGTAGAGAAGGATATCCAAGGACGCATGGGACTATAGTGAGCTGCTACACCATGCACACCATGGTGCAATGAATTATACCATTGTTTTCTGAAAATGTTCCCAGCTCTGGATGAGGAATGCTTTTTGGTGCAGAATCCAAGACTAGAAGACCAGAAATCCTCATCTTTTTATTATGGTTCTGGGGAGTAAGACTTTCTAAACAAAATGCAGCCCTGTGCTATTAAGGATTCAGTGACACAAGGAATTTTTTCATTTATCTCTAGAACTGTGCTAATGCTCTTTCAGGGGTGTGTATGACAGTGAACCCTGGGTACTTAGAGTCAGGAATATCCATCCTTTGGACATTAGAATGTATAGCTATGGAAAATCCGAAATTTCCAGATAAAAGGTAACTACATGAATTCATGAATGCATTTTTTCATATTTTAACATATTCAAATTTGGGTGACATACTTATTGTCACCCAGAGGCAGGTGTGCTGTAGTTAGGTGTATTAAAAGTTAGAAAACAATGCCAGCTGCTTGGAAAATAATTCTGAAGAAAATAATGTAGCACTCTTTTAGGGAATAATGAATCACCAATAGTTGTGTCATCACAGAGGACAAGTATGTATGGACAGAACAAACACCCCGAGGATCCCAAGTCAAAAAGTTGGACTCTGAATACAAAGGAGTTTTAATTTTAGAAGCATTTCATTAAATAGTAACATAAGTTATCTTTTCATGCTTGCATAAAAGTGATATATAAGACAAGAGGTATTTCAATAAGAATAAAAGGAAAGCTGTAAGTGATATAAACATACCAGGTCAGTGTTAAATTGGCAGAGATTCACCCCTTTTCTTTTAGTGGTACATATAATAATGGAGCGTATATTATAGATGGCAGCTTAGGTCCAATAAAATTCACTCTTCTAAGAATTTTTCCCTGATCACACAGAGATTAATGCTTATCTGCAGGTGCTAAGGACAGAATTTGAAAGTTAATGACACCTACTTCAAAGGAGCAGGAACCCTAGCCTAACGGGCCTAAAGGAGCCAGGGCAATAATCTAATTTCTTAACATCTGAGTATGAAACCAGGCCTGCATACATTGTCTAAGGATTCAGCCTGATTTCCCATCAGACAAAACCCTGTGTGCTGAAAACATTCTGCCAATAACACCTACTTATCCCCCAGTTACACTATGTATAACAGCAACACTTTGTGATGCATAGACACTTCTTTGCCTGGCACAATTAATGAAGACCTAGAGAAGGCGGTAGCATGAGATTTAGATTTAATGTGAAGAGCTAATATATCGGGGGCAGAGAGTGAATAGCATTCCTTTATCTATGCACATGAATTTAATTCATCACCAACTGCAAGATAAAGGGACAGAGGTGAAAAAAGCAGAAATAGATGTCCCAGAGTGAACCAGTCTTTATCTCTCATTTACCTCAGAACTTATTCCACATTCAGGACATTAAATTAAACAATCCACCTAGGGAGGGTTTCATAGAATTAGAGAGCAAACATCTAGGAGAAAGAGATAGCATTGAATAGTGTAAGGTTAACACATAGCAAAATGTGTAACAAATTTAACATAATATAATACAACATGTATATGCCCCCTTTGAAAAACAGAAAAAAAGAAAACCCAAAAACTTTTGTTTACTTACAATGTCCCTGGACCACATGAGAAACATCACTTTCACTGTGTAACACTACTTTGTATACAATATCAACTGTCCCCAGAAAACTGGTTGAGAAGAATATCTGTCTGCTGTGTAATGTTTCAACTACAGAACGAATGCATTTTGTCATAACTACATCATATTGGAATGACACATACAGCTTTCGAAGGCTTCACACAATTTCATTAGAGGAAAAGATGAGCTAATTGAAAACATATTATTCCATTTTAATAATATTATATTTTTATAACTATAAAATGTTATTGCAATGATCATAAAAAGTATTATTTAATTAGATAGCACTCTAGTTTCATTTAGAAAAGTATTTTAGTCGAGAATATTTTGGGGAAATCCTCTAAGACATTAAACTCTCAGAAGACAGGTTGGAGCATAAAGAAAAATAATTACTAGCTTTAAATTCAAAGAAACAACCTTAGTGATAGAAAAAAGCAAAGAAGTGAAAGGAAATAAGGAACACCACGGATAAAACTAACAAATATGGCAGTATCCAAGAACTTGTGAATGGTGGGCAAAAGTCTTTTAAAAAACTAAGATTTTAATGTTTAAAATGCATGCTTTTGGGTTCTTGTGGAAATACCATATTGATTTTTCCAGATGTACAATGAAAATTGCATTAGTTGGTTTTGTTTTATTTATTTTTTTTTTTGCTTACTAGCTTATTATTTTGGTGATGGTATATAAATCACATAAAGTAGGTGGTATTACACTTCTGGGGAAGCGTGACTCAAAACAAGAGGACTGTTGAGAATGAAAGGTAATCCATAAAGCCACAGAAGCTAAAGGTGACAGGAAGGAAGGAAAGCCAACCTCTCACTCCAGACTCAAAACTATGGAGATGATGGGAAGCATGCAGATATCAAATGCATGTCAAAGAAAACACTTCAGTTGATGTTTGACTTTTCCTGAAGTGGTAGGAATTTCACTAAATATGACTTCTTAGAAAAAAGTAGATTCCATATTAAACATAAGATTTGACAGATTTTGGATAATTTAGGCGTTTTTTTTTTTTTGTCTTTAAGGTGATTGCATTTCCAGGATTCTGAGAAATTCTCTGAACGTAATCCAACAAAATCAGCATGCAGCTGTGAATCTAGATAAAATAATAATTACAAATAAATGCTTAGCTTATTTCATAATGTTTCCTAACATTGTGAAAATATCCTGAAAGAATTATTGTTTTAAAATTTACTATTTTATTTTTTTTAATATTTTATTTATCTTTAGAGGGGAAGGGAAGGAGAGAGGGAGAGAAATATCAATGTATGGTTGCCTCTCATGAGTCCCTCGCTGGGAACTGGCCTGCAACCCAGGCATGTGCCCTGACTGGGAATCGAACCACTATCGTGCGGTCCGCAGGCCCACCTTCAATCCACTGAGCTACACCAGCCAGGGCTAAAATTTACTATTTTAAATTGTATTCCATATCTTATGAGATTTAGTATGATCTTAAAAATCTATTCTTGTAATATTTTCTCAGATCATTTTTTATTTTCTGTAAAATTTTTGACCTCCTGATATATTTACTCTCTTCTTTCCTAGAGGTATCATTGAAGATGGCAGCATAGGTAAACATGGCTTGCTTATTTGCACAAACACATAAAAATTACAGCTAAATTAAAGAACAACCATCACTCAGAACTGTCAGAAATTAAATTGAATGAATGTCTAACAACTATAGAATTAAAGAAGCCACATCCATCCAGACGGGTAAGAGGGGCAGAGACACAGAAGGGGCTGGTCCCACATGAATGTGTCCTGGATAAAAATTTGGGAGGGGTATCTTGGGAGCAAGGAGTCCAGGCAAAAACTAAGCCTCCCAGCCCTGGGTTCTGGTGCTGGGAAGATTAGCCCCAATAACTTCTGCCTGCAAAAACCAGGAGAGTTTGAGTCAGTGGAAGAAACTTCTAGAGTCCCACATAGATCCCCTTAAAGAACCCACACTTGGATTTGCTCAGATTCACTGTGTCTCAGATCCAGCACCAGGATAGCAGCTCGAAAGTCACTAGTGGCATACACGGAGGAACTAAAGTGTCTGGTAGCAATATGGGAGCTGGAAGACAGTTTTTTTCTTAAGTAGAAAAGTGGGCAGTGGCCATTGTCCTTTTTCTGAGCTCTTCCCCCACAGAGCCACAAAGCCACAGAGCCACATATCCAGTGCACTGGTGTCACACCTGAGACTATAACAACCTAGCTAACACAGTTTGCCCTACCCTAGAGTTTCCCTTAGACTCCATACCACCCACTTGTAGGCCCANTCTTTTCTTTTTTTTTCCCAATTTTTTTATTTAATTATTTTTCAAGTACAGTTTTCTGTCTATTACTCCCATCCCATCCCACCCCCTATCCTCCCCCCTCCCTCCCATTTCCACCCTTCTCAGTTGTTGTCCATGTATCCCATTGTCCCTTTTCTGAGCTCTTCCCCAACAAAGCCACAAAGCCACAGAGCCACATATCCAGTGCACTGGTGTCACACCTGAGACTACAACAACCTAGCTAACACAGTTTGCCCTACCCTAGAGTTTCCCTTAGACTCCATACCACCCACTTGTAGGCCCACCCAAACTGTTAACTGTAACTTTTCCATATGAACGGTTGGTCATGCTTCACAACTTCCTAAACCCTTTCAAATAAGCAACAGTCAGCCTAAGTGGGTCCCCAACCACATACCTTTTGCTAAGTGGCCCCAGGCCCAGCAGCACTAGCAGCAATAAGCCTAAATGAACAGCTTGGCTTTGCCTGAGAATCTCCAAGCCCAGATTAGCTTTAGCAGCCACTCCAAATAGCTGCCATCTCAGATTGCTTTAGAGTTCAGGCAGGGTGGCCCTGGGCAAAACACAGTTGGGGTCTGACTTTGGGCTGCACCATTTGGGTAACCCCGGAGTCTGTGCACCATAGTGGACAGCTATGGAACACATCAAAACACTGCCATCTTATTCCTGTACGACTGATCCCCCATGGAGAGCACAGGTTGATGGTAAGAGGTCATAGACAGTCCTTGCAACTAACTGGCCTGAGTAAATCCATCTCATTAACCTGCCAGCAGCAATCAAGCCTCAACTACAAGGGGAAGTTGTACTCAGCCCACATGGAAGGCATAATTCGAGTACCCAGCTTGGGAGGCTGTGCCATTGGACCCTACAGGACATTGACTGCATTAGGCCACACTTCCAAGACACAGAGTCATGGCACCTCTACCAATACATACAAACAAACACCGGGAGGCTGCCAAAATGAGGACACAAAGAAACATGGCCCAAATGAAAGGACAGATCAAAACTCCAGAAAAAAAGAGTTAAACAAAATGGAGATAAGCAATCTATCAGAAGCAGAGCTCAAAACACTGATTATACGGATGCCTAGGGAACTTAGTGAGGAACTCAACAGCATAAAAAAGATCTAGTCAGAGATGAAGGACACACTAACTGAAAAAAAGAACAACTTACATGGAAATAGCAGTAGAGTGAATGAAGCCAAGAATCAAATCAATGATATGGAACATAAGGAAGCATAAAACAAACCACCAGAACAAGAAATAAAAATCCAAAAAGCAAAGATAGAGTAAGCAGCTTCTAGGACACTTCAAGCATTATAACATTCATATCATAGGGGTGTCAGAAGGAGAGGAAAAAAGACCAAGAAATTGGAAATCTATTTGAAAAATAATGAAAGAAAACTTCTCAGATTTGATGAAGGAAATAGACATGTAAGTCTAGGAAGCATAGACAGTCCCAAACAAGATGGATACAAAGAGGCACACTCCAATGCACATCATATTAAAGTGCCAAAGGTTAAAAGTTAAAGAGAGAATCTTAAATAGAGCTAGAGAAAAGCAGTTAGCTACCTACAAGGGAGGTCCCATAAGGCTGTCAGTTGATTGCTCAAAAGAAACTTTACAGGCCAGCAGAGATTGGTAAGAAATATTCAAAGTCATGCAAAGCAGGGACCTATAGCCAAGATTGTGCTGCCCAGCAAAGCTATCATTTAGAATCGAAGTGCAGATAGAGAGCTTCCCAGATAAGAGAAAACTAAAGGAGTTTGTCCTCAGCAAACCATTACTATATGAAGTGTTGAAGGGACTCATTTAAGAAAAAAAGATCAATACTATGAACAATAAAATAGCAATAAATTCATAACTATCAACAATTGATTCCAAAAAACAAACTAAACAAACAAAAAAGAACAGAGAGAGAATCATGGATATGGAAAGAATTTTCATAATTGCCAGGTGGGAGGGGGCTATGAGGGAATGAGTGAAGAGGTGAGGGGATTAAAAAGTACAAATGGTAGTTAAAGAATTGCCATGAGGCTGTAAAATGCAGCATAAGAAATGGAGTAGCCAAAGAACCTACATGTAGACCAGTGGACACGAACAAGGGCGTGGGGGTTGCCTGAAAAAGTAGGGCAGAAGGGGGAAAATTGGGACAGCTGTAATAGCAATATCAATAACATATAATTAAAAAATAAGTAGCATTGGATTTCAAGTCTGCAAATTTCAAGAATTTTTTTAAACTTTAAAAATAAAGATTAAAGTTATATCTACAGAAATCTAATTTCTGAGAATCTCTAAATTTCAAAAGCAAGAAATATTCTATTTTACTTATTCTTTTTATCAGTCATCTCAAGTTTGACATGTAGACAAACCAATATAAAATTTTATGAAATTGTAATAAAGTTTTCTAATGTCCCATCTTAAAAAGGAATCATTGAAAGACATTTAAAAGCCATCCAGTTATATCTACTGTTTTTTTATAATTGAGGATATGCTTTAGTGTTGATAACAGTAAAAATTTTAAGTTATTCAAGCAATTTTCAAACATGTTTTTTCTTCTCTTGAGGTTCTCAACTCCTTCTCCCGTTATTGACAGGGTTAAATTACATCTCGTGCTTTGCTTTCTCCTTTTTTGCAATATAGACTAAACCTATATTTTCTAAGTGAAATTGAGATCTCAAGACTGACAGTCCATTCATTTCATAGCGGTTAGTAGCAATTCTAAAATTTATCAGGTTGAAAGGTATTCCTGTAAGGCTGAGTTTTAGGAGCAGTTCATGAATACATGTGAGTGTGAGGAAGTGCAGCTTCCAGTAAAGTTCCTGGGACTGGCACAGAGATTCTTTCACCATCATTTTGGTTTAAGTTCCTAATTGCAGCTAAGCCATTTAATTTTCTTGTTTATTGTTTGCTTTACTGTCTCTCCAGCAGGGATGAAGCAAAAATCACATATAAGACATTTAACTGATTAAAAAACAACAGCAACAATAAAATCCAAAGTCATGAAAATAAAATTATTTTGAGGTAAAAAAAAGACTTCAGTCACCAAAATCTACCTTCTGGAATATCCATGGGATTACGGAAAGAGAGAGCCTGATATTTGGCCTCACAGAACTTGGCTTTAAGTTCCTACTCCACCATTTTTAATTTGTTGTGCTCCAGGGCAAGTTATTTAACTTTTCTAGGCTCATGCTTTCTCATCTATAAAATGAGAACACTCACAGGTTTTAGCAAGCCTTGAGGAAAAGGAGCGAAAGCTGTTATTATCACCGCTTCATAAGATGACTGAAATACAGGAGTAATACGCTTCAGGGTAAACTTCCTTTGACTCTCAAAGATGATCATCCAGGCATATGCAGGATCCAAGGACATTCAGAAAGATGCAGATTTGGACACGTTTGGTGGACATTCTGACCTGAAAGCAAGTACAAGGGTGGCCTTTGAGCTTCAATGATCATATAGCTCTCTGACTCAGCAAAGGGGAAAAGGACTGAAACTTCCTAGGCCCCAAATCTCTCCAAAGCGCTTGCCAGAGACCTCAGTCTTCTGCAGTTCTATGACCTCTTAGAACTGCCCTTGCCAACTTCTTAGGCTCACTGGATTTAAGTTGACTGTCTTGGTTACTCCTCTCACCCTCCTGCTCCTCCTGAGTTTCATAATCAAAACTCTGTACAAGCGTCAGGTGTATTGCATTCTAGGGTCAGTGAATATAATGCACTCTGCCTTGACCTTTGCAGCCCCAAAGTGAGACTACGGAGATTAACCTTAAAAACATCGTCTGCCCCCACCCATCTATTGTGTTTCATTCACCAAATGAGAGTTCTTAGGATGTTTCCCTCCTCTGGGAACCAGCCAGCCAGGAAAGAAAAATGTAATTTTCTGACCAGGCTTGTTCATATCTGGAATGATAAAGGACTGTCTACATGATGAAAAAAGGAGAGCATTTTATTAAATCTAAAGATTGAAAAACACTTGAAGTAGACTATATAGACACATTCACACACACACACACACACACACACACACACACACTAAACAAGTAACACAAAGATATGAGAGATCATCCCAATAACTTCAATACAATAATTGAAAATATAGCCCTGGCTGGTGTAGCTCAGTGGATTGAGCGCGGGCCTGTGAACCAGACAATCGCGGTTCGATTCCCAGTCAGGGCACATGCTTGGGTTGCAGGACAATTCCCGGCAGGGGCCAGTTCCCAGCTGGGGATGCACGAGAAGCAACCATACATTGATGTTTCCTTTCTCTCTCCTTCCCTTCCCCTCCAAAGATAAATAAATAAAATATTAAAGAAAGAGGAAAAAAAAGAAAATATAAAAAATATAGCCCCAAGTAAGAAATGAAATACTTATGAGATGATAGAAACATAAATAAGTGTAAATGCATCTAATCAAGTTCTGCCTGGGCTTGTGCATCCCTTTCATAAGAAGGAATATTTTCTTTCACCTCACAATCTTCTTCATCTTCTCAGAAAACTTCTTAGTGAAGTTTCTAGTATTTTAATAATAGTTAAGAGCTTGGAATAGTCTAAACACCACCCTAATGATGCACATTATTAATTGTCCATCACTAAAGTCAAAAGGTTGGGACCCAGGAACATGTACATAGTTTAGAGCACCAAAGCAGAGAACACCCATGCATAAAAAAGTTACTGTATTTGCCCTGGCTGGTGTAGTTCAGTGGATTGAGCAAGGGCCTGTGAACCACACGACCGCCCTTGGATTCCCAGTCAGGGCACATGCCTGGGTTGCAGGCCAGTTCCCAGAGGGGGACTCACAAGAGGCAACCATACATTGATATTTCTCTCCTTCTCTCCCTCCCTTCCTCTCTAAAGATAAATAATTTTTTAAAAAATCTTTACAAAAAAAGTTACTGTGTCTTGTAATATATTCTTAAAATCTCTCATCTGTAATTTCAGTATCCAAAGAACTCTAACAAGCGAAGTGTTTTTGTACATAATAACAGAACTATACCTATCCTGATGTATAATTATCAAATATTTTATTTAAATAAAATATTCATGTTGTTTATATATTTTTGAAGTATTGACATGTCTGATTAGGAAGTACTGTCCTACATACAAAATGCTACCTTTAAAAATTCAAACAAAATCCCATCTGGGATACATTTGACCCCCAGTTTTCAAAAGAAAATAGTAGACCTGATCACATTTCATCAACAATTTATGTCTATATCTCTAGTGCTTCTTTTTTAAGTCATCTTTCTTATATGAAGAAGTTATTCCTTTACCTGTTTATTTATTAAGTAGTTGAATCAAATCATAAATGCTGTATCTTGATGAATATTTACTTATGTAGTAAATTTTTAATGAAATCATTTGGATTCCTTCTACCAATAAATTACAAGCTCATTTTGGACAGTTTCTAATGATTTGAAAATATATTCTTTATTTTCAAAACCATGTACACAAATGAAAAAATTACACTGAAACTATCATCTAATTCTACTTTTAATCATGACATAGTTAAAATTTGTTTCTAATTGTTTTAACTAAAATTAGAGAAATATATTTGCATATGCTTATTTAAATAGCTTCATATACAACAGTAGTCTATGAACATAAAGTTATGGTGACAATTTTTCATAGTAATGATATAAAGGCATCCAACTTGCAGTCTTTTGTTGTAATTCCACAGAGGATTTCACACAATATTTTGAGAGGAGTGAAGAATAAGGCACATTGACATGACAACTAAAAAAGTTCTCATTTTAAGAGAAATTTTTAAGTCATAAATTACACCCAGAAAATTAAATGTAGTAATTTAAACAATTCAAGTGTAAAGATCCTCTATTAGGAAAAATATATTTTAATACTTCCCAGAAATGCGTAGCTTGATTGATGACATTGCCTTTAGTAAAATGATAACTGTCATCTTCACGCTCATTCTGCCGATGTTGTATGTTTGTCCAGTCAATTAAGGTCCAAAACCAGAGTTATCCCTGCTATTTCAGATCTACACTCAAGTCCCATTTGCACCATTTACAAACTTGAATTAGGTTTCACAATCACAGAGGACATAGTTAAAGTGAGTGGAAAATAAAAATGGACTTAATTTTCTCAGAACTGTCAGGTCAGAAAACCTGACACATATGCAGCTGTGCCACTGCATATTTTTAGTATTCTCTTCATTGTCTCCTGTTCACTGAAACATCTGCTTCACTTTCCAAGCTGCTAAAATGTTTCCAAGTCCTAATAGATTCCATGCCGAGTTTTATAGATCATAGTAGTTGAGTTCTCCTTTCCCTTTAGTCATCCTAGGAAGCATCTTTCTCAGAAACCAGGGTTTAACTAGACAATTCGGTAGAAAAATTGTTGAAATTTTTGTTTATAAAATCTCTCAAACTTCTATTTTAAATGATTATTCTCTGTTTATATTTAAAAGTACTTTTACACTTATCAGAATAATAAAATATTTAAAGGAGAAAACTTTTAAAAATCAAAGAATAATTTTTAATCCTCCCCCAAGGATATGTTTATTGATTTTAGAGAAAGGGGGACGAGGGGGAGGGATAGAAACATTGGTGTGAGAGAGAAATATCAATTTGTTGCCTCTCGCATGTGTCCTGACTGGGGACCGAACCCCCAACCCAGGTATCTTCCCTGACCCAGAAAGGAAACTGTACACTCTTGGTCTATAGGATGACTCTCCAACCAACGGAGCCACCTCAGCCAGTGCTTCAACAATAATTTTTAATTTCAAAGTTCAATAAAATTGTCATGTATCTGAGTGCCTGGGTGTGTCTAAATGCATTTTATATCTAAATGCACATGAAAATATAAACATCTACATGAAAATATAAACTTATTTAAGAATATTTGCCGATTTATTATAATGGTTATAGATATGTGATTGTGGCATTACAGAAAACTGTAATAAGTTATACCTATGGTTTGATATTATTTTGGAAAGTGCATGATAACCACAAATCTTGTTTAAAAGATCAAAGCACTGAAATGAAAAAGCAAGAGTGAACAGCTATTAGAGGATCATCCCCATCTGCATGTGTGTATGCACGCACATTTTATGTTTTAAAAAGATATAAATAAAATAACCTGCATAAGTGTCTGCATACTTATTCTACAAAGGAAAAAAACAAAATTAGATTCACTTCATCTCTCCTCTCAGCTTGAGAAATAAATATACTGATACGTATGTAACAAGTGGGGTAAACATTATTTCTAATGACATGTTCTTCATTTTGAAGAGGCCAAGAAGTTTGGGAAAGGTGACTTCTCCCCCAGTTGCAGGTGGCATTGATACCAAACCCTTGCCATAATGATTGGGTCAGTGGCGAGCACATTTCTGCATTGGTTGATTGTGTTTAACTGAATTTCTATTGGATGCCGTGCTTGTTTCTGAAGTGAACTTTTGAGCTACATTGGTGAATTAGAGAGATGTTCAAGAATTTGCATAGTGGATGAAAATAATAAAAAATGAACAAATTTGCATTAGGCAGTGTGATGTACAGGTAAAGCATAAAGTTGATAGAATGGGATAATCAAAAAATTAAAACTAGATCATAACCAAGAAAATCAGTTTATCTAATAAGTTATGCAAAACAATAAGAGCAGTTAAAATTATATCAAATATAAGGTAAAGTAAGTTATTTTTTTCTGTTTTCTAAAAAATTAGATCTGAGAAGCAGAATTGTGCTATTAAAGTCAGTGAATGGATAAAGGAATGTCTAATTTTTGTCCTATCAGTGTATTAATTTTATACCTAATATACAAGGTCTATCCAGAAGGTATCCAGCCATGTAATATGAAAAAGAGACATTTACTGAAGAAGATACAAGATACAAGAAACATTGTACATAGGACAATGATACCTCAGTTCCTTCTAAAGTAGACACCCTGGGACCTCACACAGTTCTCCCAATCCCTATCAACTGCCCCATTTTATTTTCCTGAATCTCATCAATGGTCTGAAATCTTTTCCCTTTCAATGGTGATTTTAGTTTGGGGAAAACCCAGAAGAAACAGGGTGCCAAATCGGGCTGTAGGGGGACTGAGCCACCTGTGTGATTTGATGTTTCACCAAAAAACTCTTCAGGGGACATGAGGTATGAGCTGGCGAGTTGTAATGATGCTACTAATCAGTTGCCAATAGCCATGACCTTATGAATCATCTGAATATTTTCCATGGAGGAACGGTCAAGCTTAACGCAAAATCTGATGTAAATTTATTGCTCTCATTTTGAATGCCATGACCACATGCTATACATGCTTACTCATGGTGTCTACCACATCCATGACCAGTACAGTGAAGTTGTCATTGTTCACTCATGCGCATTCCAGTCCATCTTCCTCGGCTGCCATGTTACATCAATATTGTGTAAACTGTTTGTATTATATTAACAGTGGCTGGACATTTTCTGGACAGACCTTATATATTGCTTAATAATAATTTTATTTTTTAAATATATTTTATTGATTATACCATTACGTTGTTCTATTCCCCCCTTCATTCCCCTCCACCCTACACCCCCCCTCCCCCACCCTTCCCCCCTTTAGTTTATGCCCACGTGTCTCAAGTTCTTTAGATTCTATATTTCCCCTACTATTCTTGTCCTCCCCCTGTCTATTTTTACCTACCATCTATGCTACTTATTTTCTGTATCTTCTCCCCCCTTCTCCTCCTCCCACTCCCCTGTTGCTAACCCTCCATGTGTTCTTCATTTCTATGGTTCCGCTCCTGATCTAGCTGTCCTCTTGGTTTGCTTTTGTTTTAGGTGTGGTTGTTAGTAACTGTGAGTTTGCTGTCCTTTCACTGTTCCTATTTTTATCTTCTTTTTCTTAGATAAGTCCCTTTAACATTTCATATAATAAGGGCTTGGTGATGATGAACTCCTCGAATTTGATCTTACCTGAGAAGCACTTTATCTGCCCTTCCATTCTAAATGAAAGCTTTGCTGGGTAGAGCAGTCTTGGATGTAGGTCTTTGGATTTCATGACTTGGAATACTTCCTTCCAGCTCCTTCTTGCCTGTAAGGTCTCTTTTGAGAAATCAGCTGACAGTCTGATGGGAACTCCTTTGTAGGTGACTGTCCCCTTTTCTCTTGCTGCTTCTAGGATTCTCTCCTTCATTTTAATCTTGGCTAATGTAATTATGATGTGCCTTGGTGTGTTCCTTCTTGGGTCCAACTTCTTTGAGACTCTCTGAGCTTCCTGGATTTCCTGGAAGTCTATTTCCTTTGCCAGATTGGGAAAGTTCTCCTTTATTATTTGTTCAAATACGTTTTCCACTCATGGCTGTTTCTTTTCCCCTTCTGGTACCCCTATAATTCGGATGTTGGAACGTTTAAAGATGTCCTGGAGTGAATTCTTTACTTTGGTCTCTAACTTGTGAATAATCACAAACATCCCCAAAGCAATTGGTGCTGTTTTAAATTTTTAAAAAAAAGTTCATTTAGATTGCAGTACTGCAAACACCTATTTGAGTTCCCATGAACAGAATAACTTTCAGTCAATCAGAAATCCTGAACATTACCTGGTTTCTATATCATGACTAGAAGGGAAAGTGACCCACTCAAGTGGATCAAGTGTCTTTGAGAAGCTGTGCCATTCACCACATAGCACAAAAATCTAAATAAAAATTGACAGATTCTAGGGCAATTGTTAAGTGCAGTCTCAATAGATGCATGAAGTTCCTAGACAACATTTCCTACCAGGTGGTCTGAAGTTGGCTTCAGCATTTCCAATAATGATTTAACAAAAAGTGATTTTTTAATTTTCAGAAGGAGAAATCCAATACCTTTTATCTGTACTACACTCTAGAGAAACCTTCCCATAGAGAAACCTTCCCAAAGTGTCACTTACGGACCCCAGAGGTTCTCTGAAACTCCTTTGGGGGTCTTGGGGTTAAAAACCACTTTTATAGTAAAAAAAGATATACGCCTTTTTCACTTGGTTGACATTTGCACTGTTGGGACACATGCAAGGGGCAAAATTGTGGCCCTGAGCACAGATCAAGAAACAGCACCAAACTGACCAGCAGTCATTGGAGTCTTCCCTACCACCCACTCACAGAACAAAAACAAGGCTAAAAGCTTTGCCCACTGGAAAAGAAACAGGACGCATTCCCCGGAATTTTCTTTAACTACCTTGTTATAAACATCACCACCATCAAGGACTCAGGACCGACAGTGCAGAAACTTCCCCAACTATCTTTAGATTGGCTTTGCCCAGGTATTTGTCATTCTACACCATGAGCATTAAAGTTGATTCCAATGCTGTCTTCAACAAGCAAGAAATAGGTAAAAGAGATCNCATTTTTAGTTTTCTTAGAAAATTCCATACTGTTTTCCATAGTGGTTGTACCAGTCTGCAATCCCACCAACAGTGAACTAGAGTCCCCTTTTCCCCACAACCTCTCCAGCACTTGTTGTTTGTTTCTTTGTTTATGATAGCCAATCTGACTGGTGTTAAGTGGTATCTCATTGTGGTTTTAATTTGCATCTCTGATAGCTAGTGATACCGAGCATCTTTTCATGTGTCTCTGGATCCTCTGTATGTCCTCCTTGGAGAAATGTCTGTTCAAGTCCTCTGCCCATTTTTTGATTGGGTTGCTTGTCTTCTTTGAGTGGAGCCGAATGAGTTCTTTGTATATTTTGGAGATTAAACCCTTATCTGAGGTGTCATTGGCAAATATGTTTTCCCAAGCTGTTGCTTCTCTTTTTATCTTGATACTGTTTTCCTTGGCCATGCAGAAGCTTTTAATTTTGATGAGATCCCATTTGTTTATTCTTTCCTTTATGTCCCTTGCTCTGGAGGACGTATCAGTAAAAATCTTGCTGCGTGGAATATCTGAGATTTTCCTGCCAATATTCTCCTCTAGGGCTTTAATGGTTTCATGGCTTGTATTTAAGTCTTTTATCCACCTTGAATTAATTTTGGTGTATGGTGTAAATTGGTGCTCGAGTTTCATTTTTTTGCATGTAGCTGTCCAAGTCTCCCAACACCATTTGTTGAAGAGGCTCTCTTTACTCCATTTTATGTTTCTGCCCCCTTTGTTAAATATTAATTGACTGTAGAGACTTGGGTTTATTTCTGGGATCTCTGTTCTATTCCACTGGTCCATGTGCCTGTTTTTATGCCAGTACCAGGCTGTTTTGATTACAGTGGCCTTGTAATTCAGTTTGGTATCAGGTATTGTGATCCCTCCTACTTTGTTCTTTTTTCACAAAATTGCAGCTGCTATTTGGGGTTGTTTATGGTTCTGTATAAATTTTTGAAGTGTTTGTTCTATGTCTGTGAAATATGCCATTGGTACTTTAATAGGTATTGCATTGAATCTGTAAATTGTTTTGAGTAGTATGGACATTTTGATGATGTTAATTCTTCCAATCCACGAAAACGGTATATGTTTCCATTTCTTTGTGTCTTCTTTGATTTCTTTCTTTAGTGTTGTGTAGTTTTCTGCACATAGGTCTTTAACCTCCTTGGTTAGGCTTATTCCCAGATATTTTATTTCATTTATATTTCTAAATTAATCTAAGGAAATATTACAAGGATAAATAAAGGTCTAAAAAATATTCATGGCATTACTGAATTGTAAATTTTAGATAGTTCAAGTCAGAAGGGAATACCATTTTCTTGAACATTAGATGTGTGGCACCCACATAAAAATGTAAATTCATCATTGAGTAGATAACTTCATACTGGCGGTTAATATCTGGCTCAAAAAATCTCCACCTATTTAATAATTAATTGATTTGTTATTATTTTTTTATGAAAAACTACTGAATTTTTTGGTACTTATGTTTTTTTGCATATTCACAAGTAGTTTTAACACATTGTTCCACACCAATTATCCACTATAATACAGATATACCTCAAGTTGCAGGAAAACTCAATGTCAAAAATGGCCACAATATTTTTCTGCTGGAAAATATTTTTAATAGGTGTACAGTCTGATATCTGTATATGGCCAAGGTTTTTTGAAAGAGAAAGATTACCTCAAATGGAGTGAAAAGTGGGTGAAAGAGGATATAATAGTATAATTTAATTTATTAAGATAGTTAAAAATTTGAAATTACTCCTGTTGTGAAATAAAGGCCTAATGCTTTTTATGTGTTCTGATTGCACTGAGTAATCCAATAAATGTTTAGAATTTTTATAATTTTATTTTTGACATATTTGGAATGTTATTAGTGTTATATTTTAAAAATTATTTCTATTTATCTTGACTTTCACACTTTTGAATGTAATTTACTAGGTTCTTTCTAGAAGAATGATTTTGAATTTCCAATTAAAAAAGGACATTACAAACCTTACTTTTTCAGAAGTTATAACTCTGATAGAAAACTGTTGAAATATATACTATTTGCGTTTAGGTAAAATTTATTCCAAATAATACATACTTTCACATTTTTAAAAACTACCATAGATATTAATTAGTCTGAAAAGATTACCTTTTTAATAACTACAGTTGTTCATCTTCTGCAAATATTTTTGGTATTTAGACTCACTTAAGAATTGGTGTTTTGTGGATGTTTTGTTTTATTTTGTTTTTGTTTTTCGGTTCTCTACCAAAGAATTGTGGATCATATTTAACTTTTGAGTCAGTTACACGTAACAATGACTGTGGAGTCGTGTAATAATTGAGGAAATTTCTACACCAGCTTATAAATTTACAGGTATGTCTCATTTGCAACCACTGAGGGCTGGCAGGGTAAAACGGTTAAAATCTTTCTGTAGTGGCATTGGAGGTTGTTCAAACTGCAAATATAGTTTATAATGCAGCTGTTAAAACCCACCATACCAAATTTTCAAAATGACTTTTTTCTATTTATCCAAGGAATTTTTCCAAATGTTTAACTTGTAAGCGTTTTACTTGGATCATTTTCCAAATATACACCTTTGAATAGATTATCTCATCTTTCATATTCATACACAGAACTGAATGCTTGTAGGTGACCTATCACACCAGTGACAGTTGCTTCATACAAATGATGCTTTTACTTAAATGGTGCTTTTCATTTAACATTTATTTTAGTGAAGTAAAATAATGACTACTTCTCTTGCAAAGAAAAAACATTTTGAAATTTTTAACATTTATCAAAGTTGCCATAAAAATGTTATGAACACAATTTCTAAAATATATGTGTAAAAGTGGAGAAAAACATTAAAATGGCAATATTAGTGCAGTTATGTGACCCATGCAAATGCCAGTTGACAGATGAACAGAATATATTGTCTTTTATAAAGTTTTTATTTGTTCTTAGAGGGAAGGGTAGGGAGAAAGAGAGGGAGGGGAATATGGATTGGTTGCCTCTCGCGCTTCAACCAGGGGGACCAGGCCCCCAAAGGAGGCCTGGGCCCTGAATCAGACAGGCAACCTTTCACTTTGTGGGATGCTGCTCAAGAAACTGAGCCACAGCAGTCAGGACATTTAATGTGCCTTTAGTGATTTTTATTTAACCACATTTATATTAATTATGTTTTGAAGTTGAAAGAAATAAATATCTTGTACTTAATTATTGTATTAAGTCAAATAGTTACAATTAGCCAAGCAGGGGGGTACTACTTTAAAATAAAGGACACATGGGCAAAAACAAGGGGGGGATGGAAATGGGAGGGTGGTGGGAAGGGATGCAGAGGTGGCTGGCATGGGAGTTAAAGGCAGAAAACTGTACTTGAACAACAATTAAAATAAAAATAAAATAAATACACATTCCATTAGTAATGTTTTTTTCTAATTAAAATAGGTTAATTCTAAATGACAGCAAGCAAATTGGACAAGGGTAAAACTTATCATTAATTTAATTAGTCACTCTCCTTTTGTAGGTCAGGAAACAGCCGTAGACACCTAAAAGCATTCTGAACTTTCTCGCAGGTAAAACGTCCCTCTCTGCGTCACATGCCGTGTCTGAGCAGAGCTCTCCTCTCCCTCCTACACTGCCAGAGCATCTGATTGCTAACACCTTAGGAAAATAATATTAAAAGAAATAGAACTGCCCTAAGATTATAAATCTAAATTCCTGTGGAATGTGCCGTGTAAATAAGAATGTTTAATAGATGGAGCTTGTAGTAGTTAAAAATGGAGGCTCAGAGAATCTCAATTTGAATCTAGATGCTACCACACATAACCTATGAGACCTTGAAAAAACTACTTAATGTTCCCAAGATTCATTTCTTCATTTGAAAAGGGGAAATGATAATTACACATGCCCCTCAAGGTTTGGGTGGGATAATAGCAAAGAGTGAAGAAAAAGCTTTCTGCACAGAAATTGGCAAATTGCAAAGAATTGGTAAATGGTAACTGTTACTATAGGTAAAATAAAATCAATATAATCAGCCTGTGTCTAAGAAAGCAACAACACGCATGTGCACATACATAAGTTTGACTCTGCTAAGAAATATGTGTGTCCAGTACCCACACAAATAATCCATATGACTCCAAACTTACTTAGGGCATTATAATTTTATTAGCTCAGAGGTCTGATGTCTATAGGTCTGGATGTCATTGTCCTTGGAAGCAAGTGAGAAACGCATGTGGGAGATAAATAATTGTGGGGCAGAGGGAAAGAGAGGATCTCACTGCAGATCTTACCAGACCCCAGGCACTATCCTTAAATTGTGTGCGCTTTACTTTAGTTAAAGGCCAAACCCAGTGTTAGGTGAACTATTGTGATGCCCTTTTGCAAATGAGGAAACTGAGATATAGAGAAGCCCATGAACACCACCTCTAGTGAATAATAAGCTAGTGGAGGAAGATGGGATTTGCCCCCAGTTCTAGTTTGCTGATGACCTGACCTATTTTCTCACAGCTATATTATATGGCCTCTTATAAACAGAATTTCTGGTGTAACTGGATACACTGTGATTACAGAAATAAAAACATTCATCACTAGACTGAGAAGGGAGTCACATCTAAGCAACTGTGAAGGAGAATGTAGGAAATATCATTGCAGTGGGTCTCTACCAGAGGCAATTAAGCCTTAGAGATGGAAAGTTTGTTTGGCATTTGCATAACATGAACTTAATTTGCATCCCAGCTCTAACAAGTTCTCTGGAGTAACATTGTTCTGGGACTTACACCTCTGAATCTTGGCTATCTTTTATTTGAATTGGAAATAGTAGGATAGCTTTTAGTATCAAATAAATTAATTTCTTCAAAGCATTTATCATAGATTTTGATAGTGGTATGGGTATGTCATTGTTTCTATTGTTACATTGTTTTAATTACAAGAGTAGGCTATGACCTTTAAAAATGAATCCCTCGTTGGTAAAGATGAAGAACAAAATAGTACCTTTGTTACTGTAGATGGTATTTCTAGAGACAAATGAAACCTCGCATGTAAAATTGTTAACCAGAAGGTCTTGAGTTCTGGAGTCAAGCAGACAAGGATTTTAATTTTACCCTTTTACTTACAATCTCTGTGATAGTATCTAACTTAATTTTTTATCGAACTATATGACTCTCTTTCTTTTTTTAAAGAAAAAAAAGCCATATCAAACTATATGTCTCTCTCTTTCATTTTTTATCATTGACACCATTACAGATGTTCCATCTGCCACCCCCCACCCCTTACCCACCTCTACCCAGCCCTCGCTCCTTCCTATCTTTGGCTATCACCACACTGTTGTCTGGGTCAACAGGTCATACATATATGTCTTTTGACTAATCTTTTCACCTTCTTCTATCCAGTGCCCCCTTCCCACTCCCTTCCAACAACTGTCAGTCTATTCTGTGTATCCATGCCTCTGTTTCTATTTGTTCATCAATTTATTTTGTTCATTATATTCCACATGTAAGTGAGATCATATGATGTTTGTCTTCATGTAACTGTCTTTATCTTTATTTCACGTAGCATCATACTCTCCAGGTCCATCTGTGCTGTCACAAAAAGTAAGATTTCCGTCTTTTTATGTCAGTGTAGTGGTGCGGACACAGGCCCACAATGTCCGAGGCATTATGGATGAGTTACGAGACAAATTCACACAGACTACTGAGTCCTGTGGGGGAAAAGGGACAGCACGGCTACTCTCTCAAGGGGAGAGCATGCCGACCCTAGCCTTGACAAGCTTTTATTGGGTTCAATTAGCACAGAAATGCAGGTAAAGTTCATTTATCATTGTCAGGCAGTAAGGATCAAATGATAGATAGCATACAAAGAACTGCAAGGGCCTATTCTGAGTCAAAGTCTGTTAGCGAAAGGGCTACAAAACTTTGGGAAACAAACTTATTTCCTGCTCAGACTCTTCTCATTTAATTGAGAGCATTCTTCACAAAGCATGTTTCACAGGATTTTACGTATTCTTTCTTAGGCCTGATCACCCAGGGAACCTGCCCTTTCCAGCACAGGGCTGCACCACCCTTTGTCATTGTTTTAGGCTTAAGTCAGGCAGGGAAAGTAAGGCAGCCAAGAATTAGGACACTTCTTGCAAACAGAATGAGAACTCAGGCTATGTCATAGCTGAGGGGCAAGGGTCCATCACCCCCTTTTGCTGTAGCTCCCAAAGAAGTCCTTCCCTGGGGCCTCCCCAGTGATCGTGCCTGTCTTAGGTCATTCCCCCCCTTGGGGAATCTTACCCATCATTGGCTAACAGATTAAGCATTAGGGGCCAGTTATGGATGAAGTAAAAGAACAGTAGTGGTGCTCCTGCCAGGGAGATAAGCTTTGTCTATTTAATGACTTATGACCCGAAGGTCGCTCACTCAGCCTTAGCCATGAGGGGGTTGTAGCTTTTGAAACCAGACAGGGCGGTTCCCAACAGTGTAGTATTCCACTGGGCAAATATACCACAGCTTTTTTATCCACTCATCTACCGATGGGCATTTTGTGGGTTAGTCTCTTTTTATTCTTTTAGTAATCTCTTCCAGAGCTAACTACCTCCATTTGTAGGTGAAGAAATGTGAAAGGAATCCACTTGAATGTGAGCTCTGCTGTGAGCATGGTCTTTCCCTCACTTCTACTCAGAATTAAGACTTTTTGATCCTTGTTTTTTATATTCCAGTCCAGAAGTAGTTTTCACTGCAGAAGTTATCTGAAGACAGTCTTCTATGCTTTCTAGTGGTGGTCTTGAACCAGGCACTAGCTTCTCCAGGTACATTACACAGGATGGATTTAACTATTAAACTAAGAGGTATTCTTTCAATTTAGTTTAAATACATTTTATTTAGCCCTGGCTGGTGTAGCTCAGTGGATTGGTGCAGGCCTGCGAACCGAAGGATCGAGGTTTCATTCCCAGCCAGGGCACATGCTTGGGTTGCAGGCCAGTTCCCAGCAGGGGACTCACAAGAGGCAACCATACATTGATATTTCTCTCCCTCTCTCCTTCCCTTCCCCTCTAAAGAGAAATAAATAAAATCTTAAACAACATAAAAATAAATAAATATATTTTATTTATAGACAAACTATATGATTAATTAAAAAAACAACAACAATGACACCACTCCAAATAAATCAGGTCAAATTAAATGAAGACAAGATAACATCAGTCCCATTTGTCCTGGTCCAAGTGTGCAATTTTTACATCTGTCAGTAATATTAGTAATAGCAATGTGGAATATCTGATTCAGGATTGATTTAGATTGCAATATTATAATTGAAAGCAATTCAGTTTAAGTGTCCTTAACACATGCCCAAATTTAATTAATTTATTTCATAAAACTGATTCATTATTAGATTCTTAAAATGTTAGTTAGTGTTAATTGCTAATTAAAATTATGTTTTTATAGGAAGCACTCAATATATGTTAGCTATTGTTCACTTTCTTAAAAAACTGTGGCATTAAAAAGTTATATTTCTATTAATTTGTTACATGGAAAATTAAAAACAAATAATTTATTATGAAAGATTTTGTGACAATAAATTGTTAGTAATTATGTTTTTGTTCTGTTTTCATTTTTATAAAGAGGTACAATCTTGTTTCTTTGACTTTTAAAAAGTCCAGAATCGCCCTGGCTGGTATAGCTCAGTGGATTGAGTGCGGGCCTGTGAACCCACACGATCACGGTTCGATTCCCAGTCAGGGCACATGCCTGGGTTGCAGGCCAGTTCCCGGCAGGGGACTCACAAGAGGCAACCATACATTGATATTTCTCTCCTTCTCTCCTTCCCTTCCTCTCTAAAGATAAATACATAAAATCTTTTTTAAAAAGTTCAGATTGCATTACCTTTTACAAAAGGAAATATAGAACATTTTAGTACTTCATATGGAGGGAAAATTATTATACTCTGGAGCAGTCGTTTAATATTCCTTCCAATTTTTGTCACAACATTTTTTGGCATTGGAAAACTGAGGGCGATTTATTATAGGTATACACTTTACTTTCTGATATAGTCTTCACTGAAACTTTTCCTAGCATTTCTCCCGTTGCAGAAATGCTCCTTCCTCTCAGAAAGCTATGGAGAAATCGCTGACTACTTGTCATGTGAAATATTCATTTTACTCTATTGTCTATGAAAAAATTCTGTACACAGCCTAAAATTTAACTCAGGGTTTTTACAGCAGAAAGAAAGCATAGAAATAAAATAAAAAGGAAAATATAGTATTTCCAATTATATTTGAAAAAAATAAAGATGCAAACCAAAACTGCAGAGGTCTTTTATAGGCCCATACAAATGGAGGGGAAAAGAGAAAGATATATTTGATCTCCAAACTGAAGGCAAAGATAAGGAAGTGTTATGACTTTAAACTCTCAACTGCAGTGCTTCTACCTCAAAGCATCATCACACATCATGACTTTATGTTTTGAAATAGTAATGAAGCAGTTTCAAATATAATGGTAGGAGAATGTGAGTGATACAGAAAAGCAGCAGGAAATTGTTGTCCTAAAATCTAACTTCTTTAAGGAAAAAGATTTAATAGGAACCTCACTGAGCATAAAAACAAGTTATTTAGACATAGGAAAATTGGCATGTCAGTCATTTAAACTCTGTGTAGCTTGGGCACAAATAGTATGTCCATGTGAACTAACTCCTTATAGCCTTCAGCATAATTGTACACTGGGATATATGATTAAACAGAGTCCATGTACTGAATCATGCAAACAGTGACCTAAAAGTATTTAGAAAAGTTTTCACTGATTTGGGCATGCATGTGGTCTGAATATAGGTAGGAAAACTATTAAACATGTACCTCTGGTATTATACTATAAAATATTTTTAAGAAGAGAAACTCATTAAAAATAATAGTTATCTTTTTCCTTGCATTTGCTAGGATATGTCTTGAAATTGGCACTGGCTTCGTTTTTATTCAGAACAAGCTAAAATATGTTTCAGGACATATTTCACTAATTTTATAGAGATGCAATAGATTTCAACTAAGTTATCTATTAGTGTACATTTTATTTGTTTCCAACTTTGAGCTATTGTGATTACAGCAGCTATGTGCATTTATTTACATGTCTTTGTATTAATATAAGTTTGTATTACTCCTAGATAAATACCTAGGAGTGAAATGGCTGGACCACATTATAGGTATATGTATAACATGTTAAGATAATGCTAAATAGGTTTCTGAAATTATACTATTTTATATTGCCACCAACTGGGTATGAGATTTCTATGTGCTTTATGTTCTCAACACCTTGTATTGTCAGCCGCTTACTTTTGTCCATTCTCATAGTTGTGTAGTGGTATCTCACTTTTAATCTACATTCTGCATTTATCTGATGAATAATGATGTTGGGCATTTTGTTATGTGCTTATCACACAATCTATCTATCTATCTATCTATCTATCTATCTATCTATACATATATAGTTTTGTGAAGTAGCTGTTAAATACTTTTTTCATTTTCAAGTTTGGCTGCTTGTTTTCTTATTATTGAGCCACATAGAAAGCCTGTATAGATATTTCAATAAAGTGCTTTGTCAGTTTATCATTTCTTATATTTTCTTCTGTTCTGTAGCTTTCCTTTTCATTTTTAATTGTCATTCAAAGAGTGAATATTGTTAATTGAACAATATCTGATTTCTTGAAACTTTGGGATCATTTAAAGATCACTGAAAATTATTTTTCTTAAAGATGTCTAAATCAGTATATCAATATTCTGATTTCTAATTAAAATATGAGCCCTTTCCAACTCAGATTTTTATAACATTCTTTTCTTCCAGGCATTTATCACCTTATTAGCCACCCTATACCCAACCGAGCTGAGAGAACACAGGCCTCTGTCAACAGATGACACTCAAATGACCCACGAATTAATAAATCTACCTGAAAGTATCAACAGAAGAGAGAGTAAAACAGCCCATCCCATTTCTTTAAGATTTTTGTCCCTTTGATTAGGCCCAACATTTTTTGAATGGTTAAAAAGAATCAGAACCAGGACCACTTTTAAGCAGGACAAGGAGAGGGTGCTATAGTCATAAAAAATATTAAAATTTGAAGCTAGCATAATTAAGTGAAGCAAAGAAGAAGAAGGAAAACCAGGAGGAGGAGCAAGGAAGAAGAGGAGATGGGGAGAAGGAGAAGGAGGACAAGGAGGAGCAGGAGGAGAGGGAGGAGAAAGAAAAAGAAGGGGGAAGAAGGACTTTGCATGGTTTCACATAGTGTATCTTGATCGGGGAAAGTATAAAAATGAATGATATACTAGATCATGTATTGCATAATATAAAACAGAATATAATCATGTCTAAGTGGATTAATAGATTAATTATAAAAATAAAATAGAATAATCATCACATTGGTGAAATACTAAACACTTGATAACATTCTAACTCAAAATCAAATGAACTGCACAGAAAACTATTTAAAACTTGATAATATTTTAACTCTTGATGAAATTAAATGAACTACCTAAAAAACTATTAGCTGCTTCAAATAAAAACTTTATTTTTTTCAGAAAGAAAAATAAAATTAACAGAAACAACTATAACAAATATGTTAACATTAAATATGAAAAAGTTAATATCTATAATGAATAAAAATACGTAGGTTTATACAGGCATAATCTGACAAAACATACCATAAATATGTGTATACATAAAATTAAATGCACAGTAATCATCAAGGAAATTAAAACAAAGCAGGCTTATAATGTAATTCTATACTTCAAACTGTATTACAAATTGTATGGTATCCACTGCCGATGAGAATGTGGTGAAGCCAGCACATTTACACACAGAAAGGGATGTTGTAAATAATTGTAGTTATTTTGGAAAATAATCTGGCAATATGTATGAAAAAATTATAATATTCATATATTTTGATACTGAATTTATTTTAAATATTTTCTGAAAGGAGGGACTAAAACTTTTATATACACATCTATAATAAAATCATCTAAAATAATTAATTTCTAAAAATCCTAACAAAGTGAAAAATGCACATAACTTCTCCATTAAGTCAGACAGTGACATATACTTCACAAGACTCTTGTTGAATATTAAATGCACTCATATAAATAAAATGCTTTTCAAATTACAAAAAGAGTGAAGTTGAAGAAACTGTCATTTTTTCCACCTGTATATTTTCGAGAGTATTTTCTTTTTTCATGACCAGATGTGCATGCTTGTATTTGTGCCATTGCTAGTATAAACTCTATTACCCCTTTATTCTGCTTTAAATCATTACTATATGTGCCTGATTTAGTTTACCTCTCTAAGGGATGGAAAAAGTGCAAATATTCTGGTTGCTTTGTATCAAAAATCGCAAAGAATCTATTTTTTCTACTGAGAGTTTACTGGGCTTATAATGAATTGCTGGTTTCTGGCCATCACAAATGTAAAAAAAATTGAATTCTATAATATCTAAATTACTGAATGAGTAGTTGAAAGAATAGTTAGTAGTTATTATCTAATTTAACCTTATAACTAATTATTAATTATATCACATTGTTTAGATATTATTGATATATATTTTAATAGACACAGTTAATGTAAATAATGTATTTATAAATTTGTGAGTTTGCTTATGTGAATAAATGGCCTTTAGACAGACAATACAAAGTGCTCATGACACTCACATGCATATTAACATGTAAATATATATAACTACACACACATATACATACATATATATATACATAAAATATATGCAATCAATGGGGGGATTATGGGGGAAAAGGGAAGGGGCAAGCAAAGGAACAGGAATAGCGGGCTCATGGCCATGGACAAGGGGTGATTGACTGTGGGAGTGGGGGGAGACAGCATAAGGGAGAGCAAGGGGGAAAAGGCTGGACAACCATAACTGAACAACAATAAATAAAAATATACAATGTTCTATATGTATACTATTGAAATAAATATACGATTTATGGATCAAGTACCATGCTATAATATTAAAATGTTGCCTAAAGAAAATGACATTTTATTTCATAATGACATAGCAAGTGAAATTAAGTATCAAGTTTAATATTAGAAAAAAATGGAGATCTAGGATCTATGAATAATTTCTTAACTGAACAATTTGGGCACTCTTTTCTAAATGCTTAAGAAATTTAGTCTTTTATAAACAGGTTCTTCATAGGCACTGAAGCTATGAAAGACCTGTCTTAACAATAGTGGCAGAGTAATTCCAAAGGTCTGCAGCCTTATCTGAATCACCACTCAGTGTAGACACCTCTTGTCTTAAAGAAAACTTTTGTCATGTAGAACCACTGCTGAAGTCTCTTAATAATAAACAAAAGTGTTTGGACATAAATAATAAAAGTCATTGGTAGAAGGTAGAAGAAATTGAAGTAATTTTATAGAATAAATTTTAAAGTAATATAATTTTTGTGACTTTTATGTTCTGTCAATAAACAGAGCTAATACAGAATAGTACATTAAATTATAGTGGTATAGTTCCTACATTTCACTTTAATTTATTTTAAAAGGGAAAAATAGCATAAATAAAATCACCAAAGCACTCTCCCCACTCAAAGTTCACAATATTGTTCCTTTACTTTCTGTTTGTTTGTATCACAGAGATTGTTCTACAACATAGAAATTCATCATCAGAATCTGGGTCAAACCTAGTCTTGATGACATTTTGCAAAGTTCACCAATGATTTTTGTCCAGGAAGTATTTTCTTCAAGACTTTTGAGATACTGGAAGTTGTTAAATCATTTTATAGCTCTTGGTGACTGACTATACACTAAAAGTTTCTGAAAGCCTCCTAAAAATTAAAGTCAATTAGTAACCTTAATAATTGTGTACTGACTTTTAGAATACAACAAACCTGTATTGGACTTGCCCATTAAAAAATGGGATAATACTTTCTATACACCGTGCCCAATAGCAGTAGTGATGAAAGTACCTGTGGTAGTTATGAGGGGACACAAGAATAGGAATTAGAAAAAGATTCCATTTTTCTTAAAAAGAAGTGATAATAATGTATCACAGCTTGAAAATAAGGTCATGTTGGAAGAAGGGGCATATGCTGGAGTAGAAAGAAAATCCTCCATTTAAGAGTTTCACCATACAAGTGACCTAGACTTGGGAGGAAAGCAAATAAATGTTGGGATCTAAGATATATCACACACAAAAATTAATTTTTATTATACTAGTCTCCAAATATTATGCATATTAGTTTCTTATCACTGCTATAACAAATTACCACAGATTTAGTGGCTTAAAACAGTATAAATTTATAATCTTAGAATTCTGGAGTTGATAAATCTTGAAAACAGTACTGCATTTCCTCTGGATGCTCAACTACAGAACCCATTTCCTTGTCATTTTGTTTCCTAAGATCGGCTGCATCCTTTGGCTGTGGTCCCTTCCTCCATGTTCAAAGCCAGCAGATAGCGTTCGCTCTCCTTGTGGATCTCTTACCATCATATCTTCTTTTCTGACTGGCTTTCAAACCTTTCTCTTATAAAAACCCATATAATTAGGCTAAGTGCCCCTGAACAATTAAGATAATGTCATCACCACAGGATCTGTAATTTAATCACATCTATAAAATCATACAAAGTAATATATTCACAGGTTCCGGGGATAAAAGCATAGACATTCTTGGAGTGACCATTTTTCAGCCTATCACACTTTGTAAGAAAATATGATGATTTAAATACAACTAAGAAAATAATCTTTCTTTTCGAGCAAAAATTTCCCATTAGCAATTCTGAATTTTCAGTTCTAATACTGAAGCCCGTGAATGTCTGAGGTCTACAATAAGTTAAAATTCATCCTATTTAATATGTTTCATTTAATGGAGAAACTCCTTGAATTAAAAATTATTTGGTAATTATTCTGAGAAATTAGGAAAGAGAGTTTGAAATCATTACTGGTTGGAGAGTTTCATAGGTAGGACCTTCAAGCTATATACTATATTGGAAACAATGAATTGTGGTTTAAAGTTTTCTACATTATGAAATATTTTGTGGTTTTAACCACAACAATGAAAATAAAGAACCCTTTAAAGTTTTTAATAAGAGTTAAGAATCTTCTTAGTGAGCTTGTAGAATTACTGAAATCATAAAGAAAAATGTATTTTTTAGTTTTCAAAATGCATATTTCAATTATTTAATGAACAACTATTAAATATTTTTACAAATACCTTTGAAAATGAGAATATACAAGAAAATGTCTTTGCTTTCTTGCTTTTATTTGATTTCTGCCATAATTCAATAACTGAATTATAGTGATGTTGACAAAACTAATATAATAATAATAATTTGAAGTATATGAATTATAGATTTACTGTGACAGGCATGATGATTGACCATTCAAAATCATCCACAACACGGGTCTGCCTTGGCCTTCTTTATTATGACATTGTAAAACACTAAAGCATTAACTTCGCCCTCTTGTGCCGCTAAGGTACTCAAGGCCTAGTTCTAAAGACATTTTTCCTTCCACTTAGCTTTCCAACTTCTTCTTGCCTGAATTAGAGATCTGATCCCTGGAGGCCAGCTTTAGACCATACTGATGCCACTTGCAAAAGGCAGCAGAGTAGGAAAAGGAAAGAGCCTGGATCCTAAGAGCTTAATTCATGTCTTGCAGCACTGGTTTGGTGGAGGTACATTCTTTCAGTCTACTTTTGTCTGAGAAGCTATTTATTTCGCCTCCCATTTTGATTGAGAGCCTCACTGGGTAGAGTAGTTTTGGTAGCAGGCATTTGCTTCTCGTTACTTGGGATATTTCTTGTCATTCCTTTCTGGGTTGCAGTGTTTCTGTTGAGAAATCAGCAGCTAGCCTTATCCAAGATCCTTTGTATGTTACTTCCTGTTTCTCCCTTGCTATTTTTAAGATTCTCTCTTTGTCTCTACAATTTAACATTTTAATTATGATGTGTCTTAGCATGGTCCTCTTTGGGTTCATCTTGATTGAAACCCTCTGTGCTTCCTGAACTTGCATGGTTTTTCCTCTCTCCAGGTTCTAGAAATTTTCTGTCATTATTTTTTTAAACAGGGTTTCTATCTCGATCTCCTTTTCTTCTCCTTCTGGTATTCCTATGACTCAAATGTTGTTGTGTCTCATGATGTCTTACAGTTCCCTTAAGCTATCTTCATATTTTTTAGTTTTTTTCATGCTGCTGCTCTACCTGGGTATTTCTTTCTACCTTGTCTTTCAGCTCAGTAATTTGGTCCTCTATGAATCCTGATGTACATAGCAGCACAATTTACAATAGTCAATCATTGGAAGCAACCTAAGTGTCCATCAGTAAATGAATGAATAAAAAGCATGGTGCTTTTAAACAATGGTATACTACACAGCAGAAAGAAAGAAGGAGCTCCTACCCTTCAAAACAGCATGGGTGCAACGGGATAACATTATGCTAAGTAAAATAAGCCAGGTAATGAAAGACAAATATTATATGATCTCACCTATAAGTGAAGCCTAGTCAACAAGACAGTCAAAGTATCAAAATAAAGGAGAAAAATTGAACCAGAGATAAGGAAATAAAGTATAAACTGATAGTAACCAGAGGAGAGAGGAAAGAGGGATCATGGGGGAAATTAGGAGAAGGGTCCTCAAGGATTATGGATAAAGGACACATGGACAAAGCCAAAACAGGTGGATTTGAGGGTGGGAGGTGAGGATGGGTAGTGCAGGGGGTGAGTGGTGATGGGGAAATGGAGACAACTGTACTTGAACGACAATAAAAAAACTTATTCCACTTTACTAACACTTGGTTTTCTATATCCATCTTCTTTGTGTGAGATAAATGAATGCATTATTTAAGTTGATACTTTGTTTTACTTGCATTAGAATGAAACCTTATTATTGGTTTTATTTACCTTCGTCATTTCCCCCAAATTGCATATATGTGTATACATGTATGCATATATACACATATATATTACATGACTATATATAACTGTTAGATTAAAAACAAGTAAAAAATAAAAATGCTTTTTGCATTTATAATATTTTTGTGATCACTTTCTAAAAAGGAAAGTCAAAGGCAAATGTCATATACAAAATCATTAAAAAGATATATGTTCATTCAAATTTAAATGACTCGTAAAGAAAATATTCCTGAATATTTCTCTCATGTACTTCTGTACATCCCAAGAAGTTTTTTCATCCAAAACACCAGTGCTCTAATGAAATCTAAAACATTGCCCTGGATAAATGTGCATGGCTCTCATTTTCTACTTTCAGTTCAGCCCCACAGGATATGCAGAAGTATGAACTAATTTCAACCAACTTTAATAAATATTTATATTTATTTTTTAAAATCTTAGTTGTTGTTTAAGTACAATTTTCTGTCTTTCAGTCCCATCCCAGCCCACCCACCCACCCTCCCCCTTCCTTCCCATTTCCACCCACCCTAGGGTCCCCTTTTCTCCACAACCTCTCCAACAATTGGTGTTTGCTGCTCTGTTTATTATGGCCATTCTGACTATTGTGAAGTGGTATCTCATTGTGGTTTTAATTTGCATCTCTCTGATAGCTAGCGATACTGAACATCTTTTCATGTGTCTCTGAATCCTCTGTATGTTCTCCTTGGAGGAGTGTCTTTTCAAGTCCTCTGGCCATTTTTTAAATTGGGTTGCTTGTCTTAGAGCAGAGTTGTGTAAGTTTTTTATACATTTTGGAGATTAAAACCTTGTCTGAGGTATCATTAGCAACTATGTTTTCCCATATGGTTGGTTCTCTTTTTATTTTAATACTGTTTAGATGTGCAGAAGGTTTTTATTTTGATGAGATCTCATTTGTTTATTCTTTCCTTTATGCCACTATCTCTAGGGGACATATCAGTAAAAATGTTGCTGCATGAAATATATGAGATATTCCTGCCAATATTCTCCTCTAGGGCTTTAATGGTTTCATGGCTTGTATTTAAGTCTTTTATCCACCTTGAATTTATTTTGGTGTATGGTGTAAGTCGGTGCTCAAATTTCATTTTTTTGCATGTAGCTGTCCAAGTCTCCCAACACCATTTGTTGAAGAGGCTCTCTTTACTCCATTTTATGTTTCTGCCCCCTTTGTTAAGTATTAATTGACTGTAGAGACTTGGGTTTATTTCTGGGATCTCTGTTCTATTCCATTGGTCCATGTGCCTGTTTTTATGCCAGTACCAGGCTGTTTTGATTACAGTGGCCTTGTAATTCAGTTTGATATCAGGTATTGTGATCCCTCCTACTTTGTTCTTCTTTCTTAACATTGCAGCTGCTATTTGGGGTTGTTTATGGTTCTGTATAAATTTTTGAAGTGTTTGTTCTATGTCTGTGAAATATGCCATTGGTACTTTAATAGGTACTGCATTGAACCTGTAAATTGTTTTGAGTAGTATGGATATTTTGACGATGTTAATTCTTCCAATCCATGAACGCGGTATATATTTCCATTTGTTTGTGTCTTCCTTGATTTCTTTCTTCAGTGTTGTGTAGTTTTCAGCATGCAGGTCTTTTACCTCCTTGGTTAGATTTATTCCTATATATTTTATTTTTCTTTTTGCTATATCGAATGGGATTTTTTTCTTGATTTCTGCTTCTGCTGTTTCATTGTTGGTATACAAAAATGCCTTTGATTTCTGGATATTGCCTTTGTATCCTGCTATTTTGCGGGATTCATTTATTAGGTCAAGCAGTTTGTGGGTGGAGTCTATAGAATTTTCCATGTACACTATCATGTCATCTGCAAACAATGCCAGTTTTGTTTCATCCTTTCCAATTTGCATGCCTTTTATTTTCTTCTCTTGTCTGATCACTGTGGCTAAGATTTCCAATACTATGTTGAATAGAAATGGTAAAAGTGGCCAACTTTGTCTTATTCCTGATCTTAGTGGAAAAGCTTTTAGTTTTTGCCCATTGAGTATGATGGTGGCTGTAGGTCTCTCATATATGGCCTTTATTATGTTGAGGAATGCTCCCTCTATTCCCACCTTGCTGTGTGTTGTTGTTATAAATGGGTGCTGTACCTTATCAAATGCTTTTTCCACATCTCTTGATATGATTATGTGTTTTTGTCTTTGCTTTGATTTATGTGATGTATCACATTTACTGATTTGTGAATATTGAACCATCCTTGCACCCCTGGGATGAATCCCACTTGGTCATGGTGTATGATCTTTTTGATGTATTGTTGGAAGTGATTTGCCAATATTTTGTCGAGGATTTTAGCGTCTATGTTCATCAGTGATATTGGCCTAAAGTTTTCTTTCTTTGTTGTGTCTTTATCTGGTTTTGTAATTAGGATGATGCTGGCTTCATAAAAAGAGTTTGGGAGTCTTCCATCACTTTGGATTTTTTGGAATAGTCTGTGAAGAATAGGGGTTAGCTCTTCCTTAAATGCTTTGTAGAATTCTCCTGTGAAACCATCTGGTCCAGGGCTTTTGTGTGTCAGGAGTTTTTTGATTACTGCTTCAATTTCATCTGCTGCTGTTGGTCTGTTCAGGCTTTCTGCTTCTTCATTGAGTTTTGAGAGATTATACTTATATAGAAATTTGTCCATTTCACCTAAATTTTCAAATTTCTTGGCATACAGTTCTTCATAATAATTTCTTACAATCCCTTCTATATCTGTGGTGTCAGTTGTAGTCTCTCCTCTTTCATTTCTGATTGTGTTTATTTGGGTCCTTTCTCTTTGTTTCTTAATGAGCCTACTTAAAGGCTTGTTGATTTTATTTATCTTTTCAAAGAACCAGCTCCTGGATTTATTGATCCTTAGAATTGTGCTTTTAGTCTCTATGTCATTTAACTCTGCTCTGATCTTGATTATTTCCTTTCTTGTGCTAGCTCTGGGCTCTTGTTGTTCCTCAAGTTCTTGCAGGCGTCAGGTTAGGCTGTTTGCTTGAAATGTTTCTATCTTTTTTAGTTAAGCCTGTATGGCTATGAACTTTCCTCTCAGGACTGCTTTGGCTGTGTCCCATAAGTTTTGGGGTTTTTTTAATTAATTAATTTATTTTTAGAGAGGGGAAGGGAGGGAGAAAGAGAGAGAGAGAAACATCAATGTGTGGCTGCCTTTCATGTTGCCCCCACTGGGGACCTGGCCCGTAACCCAGGCATGTGCCCCAACTGGGAATTGAACCAGTGACCCTTTGGTCCGCAGCCCATGCTCAATCCACTGAGCTATGCCAGCCAGGGGGCAAGTTTTGGGTTGTTGTGAGCTAATTTTCATTTGTTTTCAGAAACTTTTTGATTTCTTCTCTAATTTCATTCTTGACCCATTCATTGTTTAATAGCATGCTATTCAATCTCCATGATATCGAGTGTTTGGGTTTTGTCCCCCTGGGGGTTTGTTTCTAGTTTTACTCCCTTGTGGTTGGAAAAAAATGTTTGATATTATTTCAGTTTTCTTGAATTTGTTAGGGCTTGTTTTGTGTTCTATCATGTGGTCTATCTTTGAAAATATTCCCTCTGCATTTGAAAAGCATGTGCATTTAGCTTCTTTGGGATGAAGGGCTCTGTATATATCAGTTAACTCCATTTCATCTAGGGCATTGTTCAATACCACAAGATCTTTGTTGATATTTTGTTTGGAAGATCTGTCCATTTTTGACAGTGGGGTGTTTTAGTCTCCTACTATAATTGTGTTGCTGTCAATATCTTTCTTGAAGTCCTCAAATTTTTTTTATATATTTGGATGCTCCTATGTTAGGTACATATATATTTACAATGTTTATGACTTCTTGGTGGATTCTTCCCTTGAGTATTATGAAGTGACCTTCTCGGTCTCTGTTTATGGCCCTTTTTTGAAGTCTATTTTGTCTGATGTGAGAATCGCTACCCCAGCTTTTTCTTCCTTCTGTTTGCTTGAAAAAATTGTTTCCAGCCCTTCACTTTTAGTCTGTGTAGGTCTTTTGCCCTGAGGGGGGACAGTATATGTGTGGGTCATGCTTTCTTATCCATTCAGCTATTCAATGTCTTTTGATTGGAGTATTTAATCCATTTATGTTTAAGGTTATTATTGATAGGTTCTTATTCATTGTCATTTTTGTACCTGTGTTCCTCTCTCTCTTTTTCTTCCTTTCCTTAAAGCATTCCCTTTAGCATCTCTTGCAGAGCTGGTTTGGTGGAGGTGTATTCTTTAAGACTTCTTTTGTCTGGAAGGCTCCTTATTTGGCCTTCTATCTTGATTGAGAGCCTTGCTGGGTAAAGTAGCGTTGGTTGCAGGCCTCTGGTTCTCATTATTTGGAATATTTCCTGCCATTCTCTTCTTGCTTAGAGTGTTTCCATTGAAAAGTCAGTTGCTAATCTCACTGGGGCTGCCTTGTATGTTATTTTCTTTTTCTCCCCTGCTTCCTTCAAGATTCTCTCTTTGTCTTGGAATTTTGCCATTTTAATTATATTGTGTTTTGAAGTGGGCCTCTTTGGGTTCCTCTTGATTGAGACTCTCTGTGTTTCCTGGATTTGTGTGACTTTTTCTCTCATCAAATTAGGGAAGTTTTCCATCATTACTTTTTCGAATAGCTTTTCTATTCCTTTCTCTTATTATTCTCCTTCTGGTATCCCTATTATGCAGATGTTATTACGTTTCATATTGTCTTGCATTTCTTTTAATACCTCTTCATTCCTTCTGAGCCTCTTTTCCTTTTCTTGCTCTTTCTGGGTGTTTTTTTTTTCCTACTTTGTCCTCCAGCTCGCTGATCCAATTTTCTGCTTTATCAATTCTGCTTTTGATTCCTTCCACTGTGTTCTTCAGTTCAGAAATTGTATTCTTCATTTTCTCTCGGCCCTTGTTGATAGTTTCTATTTCCTTTTTCATGTTGATATAGTTCGCAATGAGTTCATTGTAGTTTCCCTGTAGTTTCTGGTAATTCAGTGTGAGCTCATGGAGATTCCTGATAACCATTGCTTTGAACTCAGTATCTGATAGTTGAGTTGCCTCTATTTCATTTAGAATTTTTCTGAGGTTTCCTCCTTTTCTTTCATTTGGGGATTGTTTCTTTGTCTACCCATTGTTTGTGAGACTGTTCTTGTTAGTCTTAGTTTCTTAAATTGATCTGTTCTGATTCCCTGGGTTTATGGTATAATCTTTTGTGGTAGAATACCTGTGAGATTCAGTGGTGCAGTCTCCTTGGGGTATCCTGGTGTTCACTGCTTCCACCTACTTTTTTTTTTTTTCATCAGCTGGAAGGGTAAGGCAAAATGGTTTAAGACAGCAAGAGAGTATTCTATTATATTTACAGTAGCAGCTGGTAAAGAAGAGATAGGAGATCCTTTGGTTATGTATAGTGTTAACCATGATATATCACTCAACTAGCCACTTTTTTAGAAAGGGTGGAAAGAAGATAAGTCTCTTGTTGGGGAGGGAAGGATTGTGAGTTGGATCTAGAAAGCAGTGAGGTTGTGGGAGGTCAGATTCTGAGGTAAGGGGAGAGTAAAGGATAATAAATAGGTGTAGTGTGTGAGAGACTAGAGTTAACCACTACAGTAACAGAGTTCAGGAAACTGTGAATTGGGCTAAGATCTGGGAGGGGTGTTGTGAAATATTTACAATTGTATGGAACAGCTATTATTTACAATAATATTAGAGCAACAATCATGTGACAGAATCTATGAGATCTTGATACCAAGAATGGGGAATATTGGACCTTCACTAGTGTGCTAATGGAACACAGGTAAAGTGAAAGACAGTATATTAATAACACCCTATGAATGAGAGAAGAGGGGAAACATGTCAAATGATACAATATAACCAGCCAAGCAAAAAAAACTAAACAGAAAGAAGAGGAATACAAAAATATTGTTCAAATAAAAGATGTAAAAATAATATAAAATAATAATAAAAATATGCAACATCTTGCAGGTTCTCTGTAATAGCAAAGTGAAATTTGTCTCTCTGTCTCAGCTCTTGGGGTGCTTCATCTTTAGGTTCAATTTCTGGTCTTTTCACAGTTCTGGGATTTTTTGTCTCATTTGTGGATATTTAAAAAAAAAAGTAGACTTTTGGTTTTTCAATGTGTGCTACAATTCTTGATCTCCTATTTTCACATACGCTGTGTTACTATTGGCTGTCTGCTCTGTTCCTCCATAGATCAGCCAGGTTTCTCTCACATGTGTAGGGGAAAGTGGAATCTGCCCCCTCTTACCTAGCCTTCATCTTCCCTGTAAATATTATTTTTCCATTTTATCTGCACTTTTATGTAGAACTAAACTAAGACTTTTTTTTAAAAGATTTTATTTATTTATCTTTAGAGTGGAAGGGAAGGAGAGAGGGAGAGCAATATCAATGTATAGTTGCCTCTCATGCATCCCCTGCCGGGAACTGCATGTGCCCTGACTGGGAATCGAACCGCGATCATGTGGTTCACAGGCCCACGCTCAATCCACTGAGCTACACTGGCCAGGGCCTAAACTAAGACTCTTATAGTCATTTACATTTATTCAGACCATTTAATAAAAAAATGTCTAGAAGAACACTTTGTGATTGTTACTGTGATTACTAAGGCAATTGCCTTTTAAATCTTTAGGGAGTTCTGTATGTAAACTCATATGGTGTCTTGAAATAAAATGTGCCTTATATTATAAGGTATTTTAAGATCTTCAATTATTACTTGAAGAACTTCTTTATTTCTTAGTAAACTCCAAAAGAACACTTGAACTCTACCACATCAAATTTTCCTAGTTCCAATGTCAGTATTTTAGTATTGTGGGCATCACCTACTATGTGTTGGAAATCGTGTTAAAATTTTATTTGCAATTTGTTTTAATTTACAAAATTACCTGAATGAACTTTAGAGATTTTAAGCAATCTACCCATTTTCTAATCACTGATAAGGGACTAATCCAGAATTTTAGTAGGATCTGACTCCAGAGGCGACGTTCTTAAACTCTCCATCAAAACATCTGTCTTGCAAAACTTGCTTTCTACCTTCCATAGGAAATCACATGTTTTACCGTAGCTGTACTTCACAAGGTTTGTATTCTACTTTTTCAAATGACTCAATAAAAACAGTTTCAGTGCTTTAGAGAAATATTGAATTCTTCTCTCCTCAAATTTCTTCATCCAATTTGAAGTTTTTACAAAAGAGGATGCCTTCAATCACTTTCTCTTTGACATGAGTTATTATTCTTCATTGTTGTTTTGATGCTAAAACAGGCTTGTCAAGCAACATCTACCCACTCAAATTATTTTCAGCAATAGAAAAGTACACATTAAATTAAAGTATGATAGCCATGGTTATTTAAAAACTTTCTCCTAACATGCTTTTTAAGGCTTAGATTCTGGCACTTTATAACAATATACAGTGTTTTGTACAGAAATGTTGTCAATTTTTACTGCTCTCCTGGTTTCATCTTATCTACAAATTAGATTATTGACAGACCTTGTATGAAGTTGCTTGAAATATTTCATATTTTGAAATTATTGGCAGTGATTATGCTGAGCCTACAGAAAGCAAATGCAAAGGAATTGGACTTTAGAGAACTTTATCATTCAAAAAGTCTCATTTGCGTTTTTTTTTTTTTTACATTTTGGAAGAAAGTAACTATACATTTTGGTAGTTTTAAAATCACTTAATAGTTCTAAACATGCTTTTACATTGCTCCAGAAATAAAGCAAAATAAGTTATTATTCATTTTCAATAATATATTTGAAACAGGTTAATAGTTTCAATAGTGCTGAATTAAAATTACATAAACTAAATGTAGACTAAACTAAAAATTGTCATTTAGACATATGTATTATGGGAATTTTAAAATTCCCAAATTTTAAAATTTAAAACATATAAATGTTCAGATTTCTCTCATTAGTCAATGAAATGAGTGAGTTCTTTGGTAAATCATTTGATAGTTTTTCAATACTGGAAGGAAGCATCCTCAATTTTTGGTGCCATTTGCAGTGTAGCAGCTACAAAACGTAATGTCTTTTAAAGTTTTATCTTTGATAATAAATTTCCCTCATCATTTTATAAAATGATGATAATAAATAGGATAATAATCATTTCATAAATCAGATAATCATTTCATAAATGAGATAAAATGAGATAATAATCATTTAATAAATCAATCATAGATTCATAACATTGACAATTTCTGTGGGTTTTTTTGTTGTTTTGTTTTGGTTTAGAACAACAGTGTCATTATTTTGTTTCTTTTTTTTTTAGTTTTTTTACATTTATTTAATTATTTTTCAAGTACAGTATTCTGTCTGTTACTCCCAGTCCATCCCACCCCCCCACGCTCCCCCCTCCCTCCCATTTCCACCCTTCTCAGTTGTTGTCCATGTGTCCTTTATATATGTTCCTCTAAATCCCTCCCCTATTTTCCCTGAAATTCCCTCCCTTCTGGTCATTGTCAGCCTGTTCTCTATTTCACTGTCTTTGGTTATCTTTTGCTTGCTTGTTTGTTTTGTTGTTTAGCTTTTCGTTAAAGGTGAGATCATATGGTAGATCTTCAACACCTGGCTTATTTCACTCAGCATAATGCTTTCCAGTTCCATCCATGCTGTTGCGGAAGGTAGGAGCTCCTTCTTTCTTTCTGCAGCATAGAATTCCATTGTGTAAATGTACCATAGTTTTCTGATCCATTCATTTACTGATGGGCACCTAGTTTGCTTCCAACTCTTGGCTATTGTAAATTGTGCTGCTATGAACATATGAACATTGGGGTGCATATGTTCTTTGGGATTGGTGTTTTAGGGTTCTTAGGATATAATCATAGCAGTGGAATTGCTGGGTCAAAGGGCAGGTCCAACAATTTCTGTGTTGTAGACACTCCAATCATGACCATCAGGACATCCCTGAGAGTGAGTCTGAGAAGAGATGTGCAGTGACCCACCATTATACAGCATTCTTACCATATTGGTACAGTAGATGTAAGAACTCCAAGAGCATACTTAAAAGTAAAATATACTTAAATAATCAAGAAGTGATGAGCTTGAAATATTTCTGTTTTAATATAATGTATTAATTATAAGAATATATAATTGAAAATTTTAAATGTGAAATTAGAAATGATTACAAAATTTAGAAGTCACCTGTTCTTTTTTTGCACATGCACTTGATCATTCTCTATATAAAGAGAAGAGGTGAAAACAAGTATTTTTAGAATCCCTTACTGAAAACTACTCAAAACAAACTCTATTTTTTACATTTTAATTGTATTTTATGGATTATGTTATTACTGTTGCCCTGACTTTCCCCCTTTTGCCAGCCTCCCCCCAGAGCCCCCTACTCCCCTCAGGCAATCCCTCCACCATTATTCATGTCAGTGGATCATGTGTTTAAGTTCTTTGGCTACTCCATTTCCTATACTATACTGCACATCAGCCTGGCTATTCTGTAACTCCCTGTTTGTACTTCTTAATCACCTCACCTCTTCACCCATTTTCTCTCTCCCCTTCCCACCTGGCAACCATTTGGTAACTAACTTCTTTTCTTGTGTTGCTGTTAAGAGTCTCTCTTTATCTTTAAATTGTGCCCTTTTAATTATGATGTGTCTTGAAGTGGGCCTCTTTGCATCTATCATAATTGGGATTCTCTGTGCTTCCTAAACTTGCATGTCTATTTCCTTTACCAAATTAGGGAAGTTTTCTTTCACTATTTTTTTCAGTTATTTTTCCAATTTTTTGCTCTTTCTCTTCTGGCACCCCTGTGATGCAAATGTTGGACTTTCTGGAATGGTCCCAGAGGCTGCTTATACTATCCTCATTTGTCTTAATTCTTTATTCTCTTATTGTTCTACATGGCTGTTTTTTCCTTCCTCATGTACAAAATCACTGATTTGATTCTCATCTTTACCTACTCTACTGTTGTTACCCTGTAAATTGTTCTTTATTTCAATTGTTATATCCTTCATTTCTGACTTTTTTATGCTACTGAGGTCCTCACTAAGTTCCTCGATTATCCTTATAACCAGTGTTTCGAACTCTGCATCTAGTAAATTGCTTATCTTATTTTTCTTTAGCTCTTTTTCTGGAGTTTTGATCTGTTCTTTCATTTGGGCCATATTTCTTTGTCTCCTCATTTTGGCAACCTCCCCGTGTTTATTCCTATGTATTAGGCAAAGTTGCTTTGACTGTGTGTCTTGATAGTGTGCTCTAAAGCAGTAGGTGTTCTGTAGGGTTCAGTGGCACAGACTCCCCTATTACCCAAGCTGGATACTTGAGGTGCAACTTTCATGTGAGCTAAGAACACCCTCCTCTTATAGTTGAGCATTCATTGCTGTTGGTAGATCAATGGGAGGGATTTACCCAGGACAATCAGCTGCAAGGACTGGCTGTGACCACTGGCCACCAACCTCCACTCTCTGTGGAAGACCAGCTCTACAGAGGCAGGGTGGTGGTGCTCTGACATGGTCTGTAGCTACCCGCTGGGTGTGATGGCCCTAGGGTTTCCCAAGTGGTACAGGTCAAAGTCAGCCCCACCTTTGTTTTGCCTGGGGCACCTTGACTGAGCTATGAAGCAATATGAGATGGCAGCCATTTGTGCTGGGCTTGGAGATTCCCAGGCAAAGCCAAGCTATGAATCTAGGTGGGCTGCTGCTAGTACCTGGCCTGGGTTCACTGAGGCCAGCCATTGCTTGTTTGATAAGATTTAGGAGCTAAGATCAGTCATTCTTCTGGAAAAGAAACTTGGGTGGGACTGTAAATTGGGTGGGGCAGAGCCTCTGGGGATATCTAAGGCAGATCAAACAGTGGTAGCTAGGTTGATAAAGTCTTAAATATGGCACCTGCTTACTGGCTCTGTGGAGGAAAGGTTTAGGAAAGGGACAATGGACTCTGTTCACCTTGGTGTCAGACACTTCAGTTTTTCCCTTTGTACCACTGGTGCCTCTCAAGCTGCTATCCCAGTGCTGGAGATCAGAGAGAGTGAGACTGAGTAGATGAGTATGTGTGTGGATTCTTGAAGAGTAACTGCTTGGAGCTCCAGCAATTTCTCCCCCTGACTCAATTCTTGCTCATTTTTGCAGTCAGAAGTTGTGGGGACTTATCTTCTTGGCACTGGAATCCTGTCCTGGGGCCTGCATGGGTCTGGGACTCCTTGCTTTTGACATATCCTTCCCAAATTTTTATTCACGTGTGTGTTGAACCAGCCCATTCTGTGTCTTCACCTCTCCTACCAGTGGGGGTGAATATGGTTTCTCTAATCCTTAATTGTCAGCCTTCCACTTAGCTTGATTTCTGATGTGTCTGAGTGGTAGTTGTTCTACATCTTAGTTGTAATTTTGATGTGGTTGTGTGAAGAGGCAAGCCATATCTGCTTACACCACCATCTTGACCAGAAGTCTCAAAATAAACTTTATCTTTTTTAAAGTGTTCCTGAGGATGGATATGGTATCTAGTTTTTAGAGTCATCCCCTCAGTAACATGTCAGTGTCAAATGAAGTTGTCTTTTAATATCTAACTCCCATTAGATTTAATGACTACTTAGATGATAATTTTATACTTCCCAGCATCACATAATTATATTGTAGAGAATGTAAGCAAATATGTAGGCAATAATTTAAAAATTGGTTCTCAAAACAAGGTTGATTTTAGAGGTCAAACACATAGATGCACATGTATTCATTGTTACAGGATTGTATCTCTCCCATCAGCATTATTGGCCTCTAAGTCGTACAAATCAGAATGTGTCACTCTTGTTTTGTTTTTAGCCTTAAGTGGTGTCACACATTTTTTTTGTTCCTTTGCCTCATAAACTCCAGCAGATCAAGTTATAAATACTGAACTAGTGGGAACCACTGGTACATTCTGAAGCCTGCACCCTCCTTTGTCCTTCTATTTCTTTTCAGTGCCCTTCTACTTCTTCCCTTCTCACCACAGGTGCAGTCTTTCAGCAGTTACTTAACACTCATGCTTTTCTTTCTGTCTTTTCCCCTGTGGTGCACACCAAACATAAGGGGCATGTAAATGTCACAATTGATCATAAACCACAAGGACTGAAAGGAAATGTAGGTCTGCCTTTGGAAGAAGATTCTGAACTTGGAAAAGACCCATCATTGTATTTGCTCCATAGTCTGTTGGTGTTAGGATACAAGATTCTTGACAGTAGGTGAAAAATGGAATGGAACTAGACCTTAGAAAATCAGTGCTACCATGCTAGAAGGCATGGAGAGTTTTGACATCATGCTACTCTGAATGAGACTATGAGAAAGATCATGAACACCCTCTATATTGGCTAATTTATCAGTTAAAGGAAGTTTGAACTAGATGTTCTAGACTATTTATTCATCTCTATAAATGTATTGAAATGTTTTATGTTAGTATAAAAATGGATAGTGGTATGATCAGGAATACTGAGTAATAAGATGTCTCTTGCCTCCCAGAATGTTGTAGTGTTGGTGCAGTCGTGTTGTTAAAAAAGTGAACCCAGTGCAAGTTTATGCTATGGTCACACTTTTTTGGTAACCAGAGAAATCTGTTACAAAATTGTGATCAACCAAAATTCGTTTTTGTAATACTCCTCCTCTTCTTTTCAATGGTCATTCCCAAATGGCACTATGCTTTTGTTGTTTTTTAAAACTCCAGCACTCAACTAACAATTAGTTATTCTAATTTTGTCTAACAATGCCATTCTAATTACTTATATGAATACTAACTTACATACACATAGCATGCAAATATTATTGAAACAAGTTTTATTGTTTCTTAATATGAAATTTTCACCATTTGAAGGAAATCCCGTGATTATAAATATTAAGAGAATACAAGTGCTTATATAACTATTGAAGGTCAAAACTGGAAATGAACTCAAGGTCTTACAACTGCCTCCAGATTCAAAGTGCCCTTGATGGCTTTGACACAGAGCAGGAGGGACCCCTGAACTGTATCAAAGAGGTAGGGTCTATACAATGTTAACTGGGAAATGAACTTCAGCGATTTTTATGATAAATGTTTGGGAAACTACAAAATGGCAATTTTAATGCTTTAAAAGTTCCTAAATGGACAGGTAAGACAGACTAAAAGTGTGGGATCTAAGTTGAAGAATACAAGTATCAAGTACATTTTAAAGGGGATGATTATCTAACAATAAGCTAAAATAAAAAATAAAAAAAGAACCCTGTCTAATCTATAGACATAATATATAAAGTTCTGGGTGATTCCCCAGAAATCCTGTCCCTTGAATCATATAAGAAAGGTTAAAAAGAAAAAAGAAAGAATTACTGGAAATTCTAAATGTAAAACATAAATACATTTAACCCCAATATAATGCTTTGGCATTATATTTTAATAACAGAGGTTGAGGGCAGAGCCATTATGTAAGTTCTAATAATTTTCAACTCTTTACACACCTAATAATTTTTTAAATGTATGTATATAAGAATGTGTTGGTATGTAAAAAAGATGTATATCTTCCCATGCTTCTTTTTAATGTTAAACTAATTATTAATCTGAACCAAAAGAATCACAACAAAACACTATATATTTCAAATTATTTTGCTATCAGAGTATTTGATTGATTTTTATTTGTTTTTCCATCAAACATTTATCAAGTATTTATTGTGTACTGAAGATTAGGCTAATTGTCTGAGCCACAATGGATAAACAGACTGATAAGGGCCCAGCTCAAATAAACCTGTTAGTTCTTGCAAGGGAAGCATATTGATGATAAAATCACGTATTTAAATATACAAAAAAGACAGAACTCATGGACACAGACAACAATGTGATGATTGTGGGTGGAGGTGGAAGAGGACATGGGGGAATAAATGGTAAGGGAAATACAATAAAAATAGCTATTAAAAATGAATACATGTAAAATTACAAATTCAGGGGTAAAGTTATCTTAAAAACAGAGAGCAGTAAGTACTTAATAGAAAATTGATTCAGAAAGGTTGTGCTGTTTGTTCACATGTGTAACTTTATTACATTTTTAAATTTCTTATTCAAGTAGTGTTAAAGATTTATGATTCTTAAAAAAAAGCACTGTCTTCTTATTATAGACAATAAAACACAGAGGGAAGATACACCAAAGATGTCTAATGATGCTAAGGAAAGCATACCTTCTACCTGGACCACAGTGTAGTATATGAGAGGATTCTTAGATTTAGGTTAAAAAAAATTATAGTGTTCTTGATGGTGGCTTATCTTTTCACCTTGGCCTAAATATAAAGTAGCAAATGAGACCCAAAGACATATATCAACATATGACCCAAGACAAAGATGTTACAATTATCTAGGAAAATAAATGGAGGCATAGTGGTTGGGTTCTTAATAATAACTATTTTAGTCAGATCTTGAAACATATTTAATAGCTTCACTTAGGCATGGCTAAAAATGATCCTGGATTAATGATATTCTTGATGTTCCTTGATGTTTCTTACTCCTTGAATTAATGAGATGGAACATAGTGCTGGAGTCAGCAATAGGTGTAAATATTGTACATCAATTCAAGAGGAAACCTAACAACTTTTCTTATGAGGAAAGAACACAGCAAAGTTATTTAACTATCTTTTGTCTTGTTATGTTATATTTTTCTGGAGGTTTAGGAAAATAAGATAACCATATTTTAGCTTATATTAAAATTTTAACTAAGTTTACCATATACCTATGTTTGAAACTTACTTCATGAAACATTTTTAGCTTTTAAAATAAAATTGTACATCTAAGTATATATATGTGTGTAGATACACACACACACACACACATATGGTATTGGGTGTTTCTTTAAATTTTGAACACCTTTAGAAATTATTTCTGTTCTATTCTGGGGTTTCATAGTGATGTGTCTACATGTGAACTCTTTTTTATTTATCAACTTGGATTCACTCAGATTCCTGATATGGAAGAGTAATGTGTTTCACACATTTTTCCAACTTCCCAGTTAATAGTTTTCTCTCCCAAAGCCTCTACTCTCCCTTTTTCCAGCATCCCCCTTGGTTCTCAATAGCTTTTGCATAGTTTCCACCTTTATCTTACTCTGATACCAGACAGGTTCTTCAGAATCTATTTTCCAGTTTTTAACTTATTATTATAGCTGTTCCTAAATTTATGATTACACCATGATTTTAATTTTTTGAATGTCTGCTTTTCTCTAAATTTACTTTGTTATATTCTGTACTTTTTTCCTTTTTTATTTGTGTTTTATATTCCAGTTTTATTTATGTTCCTAAAGTTTCTTCAATGTGAAATATACCACACACATGGAAAAGTGCATATAGTATAAATGTAGAGATCAATAAGTTGTTACAGAGTAAGCACTTGCATAATTTATACTGAGGTCAAAAGCTACCATATTTTTAGCAGTTATCTCTTTATATCCTTTTAAAATTATGACCTTCTTCATATTGTGCAAAGGCAATCACTATCTTGAATTTTTATGGCTACTATTTCTTTATTTTCTGTTTTTACCTTTAACACATCAGCAATGAGTATAAATTATATACCTAGTTTTTGAAACTATGTAAGTGGATCCTACAAGTTCAATTTCTTTCACTTAAAAAATTTGTTTGCATCATTCATTTATATTGTGTTTTAGTAATATGGTAGGAATACAACATTTTATTTATACATTCTATCTTGGACAGTAGATTGTTTCCTGTTTGGGGGCTATTATAAAAACATGACCATAAATATTCTTGATATACAATACAATTGTTTTTGGATTATAATTATTTGCTCATAGAATATACAAAATTTCAACTTTACTAGATCATGACAAATTGTTTGCCAAATTACTTGCACTTCTCACACCTATGGGCAGTGTATGTGCATTTCTATCATCATCAACAATTTGCACTAGCAATACTATTTAAGTTTAGCTATCTGTATAGTAGATTCTTATTTTGGTTTTAATTTATGTATTTTATATAATGAATGACATTGAACAGCTTTTCATATAATTACTATACATTGAGCATCTTCCTCATAGTGCTATAAACACCATCTTATGTTAAACTGAATATTAAAATTTCATTCTGATATTTTTTCATTTATGATTTCTAAGATTTGAATTTTATGTGTGTGTATATGTGTGTATGAATATATACACATTTTACACACACATATATACACACACATATTCTTTTTAACTGTGTTAGTTTTCTGGATTAAATTCTTTATCAAAATGAAATGTCCACTTTATGTTTTATATATTTTGTTCACTTTTTAAATTATGTTTTCATAATAATACAGCTCCATCAACTTTCTTTAGGTTAGTATTTGCAAGTATACTATTTTCTACTGTGCAGTTTCTCTATAATCTTTTGTTTTCTCTCCTATAAATAACACATTGTTTGATTTCAGCTTTGTATTTCCTTTAAAATTTTTTAAAAATATTTATGTATTTATTTTCAGAGAAAGGGGAAGGTAGGGGGAAATGGAGGGAAACATCAATGTGTAGTTGCCTCTCACATGCTCCCTAATGGGAGCTTGACCTTCAACCCAGGCATGTTTGATTCCTGAATGGGAATTGAACCTTTGGTTCACAGGCTAGCACTCAATCCACTGAGCCATACCAGTCAGGACAGTTTTGTATTTCTTAAGCATGCAACAATTTCCTGGGCATAAACCAACTGAGAGAAAAATTTCAGAAATTATGCCTTGACTAAAGATAGTTAAAAACAAAGCAAATGACTGTCCAATGCAAAAAAAAAATCTGATTTGCAACATAGATTAAAAATTTGAGTTGAAGAGATTAGTCAAAGAATATACCAGTATATGAAGGACCTATGAACATGGACAATGTTGTGGGTACTGACTATGGAAGTGGAGAGAGGGCTGGATGGAGGGGTGCCAAGGGGAGTGATAAGTGGCTATTGGTTGACCCACAAGCCTGACCTGAGCACTTGGAGGCTCCTAGCCCTTCTCCTGTCCTTGGAATGCATATTTCCCTCACCATTCTCACTGTAGGAGCTGTGTCAAGAGTATAGAAGTGAGAGAGTAGGGGGTTTTGAGACCAGCTGGACTTAACACTTGACTGAACTCAGTGAAGGCCTCCAATAAAGTAAGATTCTAGTGGGCAAGTGTGGAGAATGACTTACCTTTCTGCGGACCGCTTATGTATGCATGCTCTTTTGCTCATTAAAACTACCATCTTCCAATATGCAGCCGTCTGCTTCTCTTCAGTTTTCCCTTCCTGTCCGTATGGATAGTTTTAGTTTTAATTTCAGTTTTAATTTCACCCAAGGTACTTCCAAGTTTGCTACCAATACTAATCGAATTACATGGGGTCTTAAAAATGGAGGACCTTGCAGTCAATTAGGTGTTCAACATTAGAAGGTAACAACCCATCTGTTTCTGTCTTTGAAATCAGAGGGAGGAAGCCATAGCCAAAGGAATGTGATAGTCTCAAGAAGCTATTTGTAGAGGAAACAGATTCCCCACTGGAACCTCCTTAAACAAACAAAGCCCTGCTCCTGCTGCCACCTTGATTTTGCCCAGTGAGGTCCATGTTGGACTTCCAACCTAAAGAACTGTGAGGTAAATCTTTAAAAATGTGGTGGTTTGTGTGTATTTAGAATATATTTTTAGCCCTGGCTGGTGTGGCTCAGTGGATTTAGCATGGGCCTGTGAGCCAAACAACTGCAGTTTGATTCCCAGTCAGGGAATGTGCCTGGGTTGCAGGCCACTTTCCCAGTGGGGAACACACAAGAGGCAACCATACATTGATATTTCTCTCCTTCTCTCCCCTTCCCCTCTAAGGATAAATAAATAAAATCTTTAAAAAATAAAATGTTTTTAAATTTTGAATTGTGGTAAAATGTATACATAATACAGAATCTACCGTGTTGACTATATTTTAAGTGTACACTTCTTAAGTGTTTAGTATATTAACAGTATAATGTTGTGCAACCAATATCCTGAACTCTTTTCATCTTGCAAACAGAACTGTATCCCCATTAAGCACTAACTCCCTATTCCTTCCCTCCTCTCAATTCCTGGCAACCACTATTTACTTTCTGTATCCAAGAATTTGACTACTTTATATAACTCATATAACTGAAATCATATATTGGGTTGGCCAAAAAGTCCATGAAGTTTTTCCTGTAAAATAAAAGATACATGTTTCATTTTCACCAATAACTATTGATTTGGATATTTGGATGTCGGCTATCTCCCACTATTGGCTCTGGTGGGTAAAGGTCAGGGGTGCTGTTAAACATCTTCCAATTCATAAGACCGCCCCACAGCAAAGAATTATTTGGTCAAAATGTCTGTGTTACCAAGAAACTTTGCAAACCACTCTTGACACATTTGATCATAGGACCATACACTTCACAAATCTCTTGTTGCATTTCAGTTGCATTTTTATCTTCTTCAAAAGAATAAAGCAATACATGCCTAAAATGTTGCCTATTTTCTTACAACTTGAATATTAAAATGGGACCAATTTGATAATTTTTAAAAATTTTTAAAGAGTTTATTTATTTATCTTTGGATGGAAAGGGGAGGAGAGAGGGAGAGAAATATCAATGTGTGGTTGCCTCTCATGTGTCCTCCCTGGGAACTGGCCTGCAACCCATGCATGTGCCCTGACTGGGAATGGAACCATGATCCCTTAGTTCACAGGCCCACGCTCAATCCACTGAGCTACACCAGCCAGGGCCAATTTCATAATTTTTTAATTTTTCACTGCATGCTGATGTGACAATTGTCACAATACAATCTAACAAAATTGTTTTAAATGAAGTTAAAGACAACTACTAAAGTCACTGTATGGAAAAAAACTAAGCAAAATTTTAGTTAAACCAATAGAATTTGTCTTTTTTGCAACTAGCTTATTCCATTTAGTATAAATAATGTTTTCAAGGTTATTCTTGTTGCATATATCAGAATGTCCCATCTCTTTTAGGCTGAATAATATTTCATTGTATGTACACACTATTTTTTGTTTATACAGGGTGTGGCAGAAGTAACACCTTCTTGAGTGTGGTTGGTAGGGTAGTAATATGGGTGAAATAAATTTATAATTTTAGTTTGAACATTTCACCTAAAATGTCATCTGTTTTTTTTAAATATGATCTTATGTTACAATTGACATGCTTTTGTTTTTGCAGTAAAGTATTTTGTTATAAAAAAGAGGCATTATTTGTGTCGGACCCTAAATATTAAACCAATGATGAACACTTGAGTTGTTTCTATCTGTTAACCGTTGTGAATGATGTTGCTATGAAATGTGCCTACAGAAAAGTATTATTTTACACTACAAAATTTGTTGAATTTAGTTTGCTAACATTTTGTTGGAGATTTTTATATCTACTTTCATCAGAGATACTGATGAGTAACTCTTGTAGCATCTTTGTGTAGGGGACCAGTTTGTCTTGGCCTGGCAAATGTGACTCAGCTCTGTATGGAAAACCTACAGATGCGAAGCGGTGGGCAGGAGCCAGATCTTCAAACCGAGTTTTCCCGTGGGAATCAGGCCTAGAAAATGCATACAGACTGTTATGGCTTGCTCTTGCTAAAACTCCCTCACCCTGGTCTAAATCAACAAATGTGTATTGTCTATCTTCAAGGTAATTTCCAAAGCCTGTATGAGTTCTCCCAAGGACAGAGCTAATCAGCTCATCGTCATTCCCCTCTGCATGTTATTTTCATTTTCTTGATTGTACCTAGAATGTAGACAATAATATTCTGTGTGATAGATAATAAACCTTTCTCTGATGTAAGACCCCAGGAAAACAATAAAAGCCTGTCTAGGCAAGGGTCGAGGCGCTCCCCTCTTGAGGGAGTGGCCGAGGCACCCACAGGCTCTCTCCCTTTGAGAGAGAAGTCGTGCCTGTTCCCTTTTTCTACACAGGATTGTTGTTGCCTGTGGATTCCACAACAGGCAGACTCTATGAGACGGGGTCTGTAACATCTTTGTCTGGTTTGGGTATCAGGATAATGCTGGCCTCATAAAATAAGTTTAGAAGTATTCCCTCCAATACTGTTTTTGGAAGATGTTAAGAAGGATTGGTATTAATTCTTCTTTAAGTATTTGGTAGAATTCACAACTGAAGCTCTCTGGTTCTGGACTTTTGTTTGTTGGGTAATTTTTTTATTGCTATTCAATTCCCTTACTAATAATCAGTCTGTTCAGACTTTCTGTTTCTTCATGATTCAGTTGTGGTTAAGTTGTATATTTCTGGGAATTTATACATTTCCTCTAGGTTTAACCCATTATGTAATTTGTTATGACTGCAAGAAAAACTAATATACTTGCTCTCAGTCTTTTTTGGATCATGCATATATGTGTGTGTGTGTGTGTTTCCTAACTCTCTCCAATATGTGCAATTGAATCTGATAAATGTAGCATTTAGCTTTTGAATCTTTATAGGCAGGGAGGCTTACTAAAATAAGAGTTTGGATGGGTATTAAAGTGCCACATCACGATAGCAGCACAGGTGTTATTGTTATAAATGTTGTAATTGATATCATGGGCATAGATTAAGAAAAAACACAAATTTCATTTGTTACTCTTCATGGATCAAAGCACAAAAGAAATTCACTGAAGATTAGTGGAGGACAAGAATACAACCCATGTTACTAAAGAAAATTATCAGATAAAAATAAATATATAGGAAATGAGAATACAGCATGCAGTCAAAAGAATGACTTTGAGGAAGGGTCAAATGGCAAAAAATGTCAGCTGGCAGAGAGAACAACAAGGCTAAGATTTAGAAAGGCAGAAGTGGTGATTTAGGTGAGCACAGTTCCTGGGATATGTTGAAAAAGAAAAAAAAATTGTACTGAGTGAGGAGTGAATAAGGTATAGGATTTTAATTCTTTTTTCATAATTACATCTATTGATTATTGCAGATTTCTTCCTAGATAAAATTTTTCTATATCTTGCTGAATTTTCAGTAAACGAGTGGATCAAAAAACTGTAGTACATTTACCCAATGGAATACTACATAGCAGAAAAAAAGAAGAAACTCCTACCCTTCATGACAGCATAGATGGAACTGGAGAGCATATGCTAAGTAAAATAAGCCAGGCAGTGAAAGAAAAACACCACATGATCTCACCTATATGTGGAATCTAATCAACAAAACAAACAAACAAGCAAAATATAGCCAGAAACATTGAAATAAAGAACAAACTGTAACCAGAAGGAGGGGGAAGAGGGAAAATAGAGGAAGCACCATCAATGAACATGGGTAAAGGACACATAGACAAAGCTAACAAAGGCAGTGAAAGACAAATACCACATGATCTCAACCTCAAGTGAAACCTAATCAACAAATCAAACTAGTGAGCCCAATAGAACCGGAGATATGGAAATAAAGAACAAACTGACAGTGACAAGAGGGGAGGTGGGAGAGGGATAATGGGGGGAGGAAGAGGAAGGGGCAAGTCAAAGAACATGAATAGAGGACTGTGGGGAGGTTCAGGACAGGGGAGAGCTAAGGGGAAAACAGTAGAACAACTGTAACTAAACAACGATGAAAAAGAATTGATTTCACATATTAAATGATTACTATCTGATTTTTAAAAAAGAATTTCAAAATAATCTATACACTCTGCACATACCTGGAGGGATATTTTAAGCAATCACCAGTAAAACAGTAGAAACACCCAAGCAGTGTAGAAATGAGAAATGTTAGTCTCAACTTTTTTCAAATGGGAGGAGTCTGATAGAAGAAAATAAGAAACAGCCTTACGGACTACAATCTTCCAGGTAATAAACAGCTTGAAAGATTTTGTTTTGCTGTTTCTCTCCAAGTTAGGGAATGTCTCAAAATCCACTCTGACCTCGGCTGTAGAACACATTTTTGTAGGATTCTCTTATGAGGAAATTGCTGCTGGCATTTTGAAGAACACAGAGGGACTTTGAATTCATCATTGCAGTATTGGAACAGAGCACAGAAACGGAAATATCTAAAGTGAAATAAGTATAAGCACTGTGTAGTCAAACAGAAAGTATATGTATTTTAAGATTAATCTTTAAGCAAAATCAGGCAGTAAGGTTATGAGTATTTTGGTGATTGGCATTTCTAATTTCAATGTACTCCTTGGGGCCTGCTTACCTTATAACTGTACCTGAGAAATAGTCCCACAGCCAAAACTGAGGTGCTCACCATCTATTCAGGACATGCAGAGCAGGTGCCTAAGATCCTTTTTGTGCCCTCGGCCCTAAACATCTGGGGTTATAAACACATCATATTAGAGACAGAGAAGAGAACTGAAATCTACCTTGCCACAATGCAAGAGGGATGGCAGTTTCATATATCTTACCTCTGGTGTAGTGAGAATAGCTCCCCAGGGACAGAGTGTTCCTCCAAACAAAAATAAAATCAGCTCTGAACATATTCCAGTCCCACAGAACACTGCAGCTCCTCAAACCAGTATTAACATAGTAGGGCTCTTTCCCTCCCCATGTGTGGCTAGAAACAGGAAAAGCTGACCATGTTCTCTTCCTCACTTCTTTATTTCTATGCTGCACCAGACTTGAGAGGAGATATTATCATTGAATAATTTCAGAATTTTGATTATTATACAGGACTGAATGCATTAATCACAAAACCGAAACTTTTCTTTTGAACTAAAACAATCTGAGGGTTTTTTGTGATCTAAGAGTGAGCAAATAAGCTTTGGGACTAGGTAGAGGTTTTATTATTGAGAAAAATAAAATCTATCCCAACAGAGCAGATTTTAACAGTGGGTGTGGGGGGAATGTATCTCCTTTATGATGACATTGTATGAGTCCTGGTCTTTCAACAAACAGTGTATATGCTTAGCTGTTCCCCTGCCTAAGAACATGTGTATATCCTGAGAAATAGCTCTTAATGTCTCATAATTCCTCTTACTAACTCTTCTGTGTCCATTTTCTCCGATGGCTTACTCTCTTCATTAAACATTGACTTCTTATTGGGAACACTCTTTGTTTTCAGTTGTTCTGATCTTTGCTAGTTGAGGTAGGTTCCTGACTGTCATAAGTGTCTGTTCGTGACATTGCCTTTCCTATAGGTCAGCCAGGCAACTGTTTGGCTAGCTGCCCGCTGAGCACCAAGGAACAGACAAGAGTCACACACAGTAACTGTGCAATTCACTCAGCTGTTATTGAATGTAGACTCACTTGAAGTAGAACATCTACATACATTAATATCCTATTCACACTCTATCAGTCTAAGAGGAATATGATATACACACACAGCAATCAATGGGAGATAACGAACCCGAGTCCCAGAGTCTGTCTGCAGGTCTGGGAGATAGCAAGGTGGGCAGGGGACTTGTCAGCATCTTGCAAAGAAGAACCTCCTGAGCTACGTGGACAGCAAGCAGAGCCGGTGAAGTCCTCAGTCCACAGGACAGAGCCTCTGGCAGCTGATGCCAAGCGCAGTCAGCATCAGAGCAGCACTCTGGTGTGTGGAGCTCAGCTGTCTCAGCAGTGGTCTGGGCCTGACTCATTACAACTTGAAAGTGGTGGGCTCCACCCTTCTGGGTCTTTTTGATAAATGTCTGGGCACCCCTGATGCCAAGAGTGCAGTTTGCCCAGAAGCCTATGGGTGATACATGGCTGTTCTACTTGACACCCCTGCTGACAAGCTTGGAATTTCCCCAGGAGCCTGTGTATACAGGTGGTCCTGCTCTGCAGACACCAATACTCTGGCTACATGTTCAGATATCTTAAGGGTGTTTTCTAAACAGATGTGTCTGCTCTCACCATGTGGGTGGATATATCTGCTTGCCAGATGTGTTTACTCTGACTTAGGTAATTTTCCTCTGGAAAGAAAATGTCATGGCTGACTGGCAGCCATTTTAGTTGATGTAAGTGACTCCACTTTCTTTTATACACTTTATGCTATCTTAATCAGACCAATGCCACTTTATTGATCCTACTCTCTACTCTAATTAGCAAAGCTCTTCAGCCAAAAATGTATGTCATTGTGAAAGAGAGATGTTCTTTCACAATGAGAGGAGTCAAGGTTTTACTAACTAGACTCCAGCTCTGCAAATGAAGCGCCCTTTGCAAAATATGTCTGATCCACATACATCTAACCTCAAACCCCAGTTTAAAAAAATAATCTGATCAGCAACAAAAATTAGAGATCAGACCAATAAGTTATTTATACTTTCTCACTTGACCTTGTACCAGCTTCTGGTACAGAACTAAAGAAAAGGGCAGCCCTTGACCCAGATTCTTAATTTTCTGTTTGGGTTTTATTTTATTTTCTTATGTAGAATAAACATATAAAGACTGCTCTGATTGTGCCACTGTAAGTCATATGAAGATATTTTTTCAATAGGAAAAAAATTGTTCTTTAAGCATTTTACAACATATAGCATTAAACTGTCAAGATTCCCTTACCAAATAGTATATCACATTAGATTCACGTTTTACATCTATATTGGGAAAATGCTTCCAACAGTATTGCCAGCCAGGGCACATGCATATGAAAATTATGGTATTACATTGAAAACAGAAGTACCTATTAAATTTGCTGTGTAATTTACATTATGTGCAAGCTATAATTACTGTCCTACTTAGTCTTACATTTGAAATCTTGAACTGATATTTAGGTAGCTTCAACACACATGAATACATTTTTAAAGGGTTAAAGAAGCCACTACCTACTGTCAAACGTAAATGTGGATGGGTGACTTCAGTTTGTCATGGTCAATATTCGTGCATACTTCTATCTGTGCAATAGGACTGGAACCCTGACCCTTTTGTGCATTGACAAGGGTCTTTGGTTCCTGAGCCTCAGGGCAAGGCATCTACAGGGAATTTATTCTGATTACTGCTTCACAATAAAGGCTTAGAATGAGATAAACCATCTATCATCCCTTAAGATAGTTTCTCCTCTTGGTTGCTCCCTCCATTGGAGGAAGGGGAGACAGAATTAAGAAGTCAAAAAGTGATGGAAACAACTAAGGGGAGTATGAAAAAATTTTTACTTTCCCTTTTATTTGAAGCCCAATGCTGTCAACAAAAGCGAACTACTACAATACTCTCTGTTTACTACCTATGCCACTTTATTTCCTTGAAGGTGCATTATGCACACACACACCAAAAAGCAAATTTCCTTTCCTTCTCACAGCTATTCTGTTACATCAGTACTCACATCCTCCTTCCAGTGTAAACCTTCCCCTTCTGAGCCACCTTTAGAGGTTAGTTTCAGTCCCTCTGGTGGAACTCTAATACTGCTTCCATCATATTACACAGCAAAGTTTGTGTTCTAAAGACAGTGATTAATTTGAAAATATTTAGTGATAGATTCTTACAAATCTCAAAAACCATCTCTACAGTGTTAACTAGCATACCATAATATTTCAGTAAATCTAACACATTTTCCCTTCAGAGTTAGAATGCATTGCTCATTCTTAGTTGAATACTTGATAAAATATAGGCCCATGACTTGGAAAAATAAATACTGCATTTAAAAATGTGAAGCACATGAGCCATACCAAGGTGCTCACTCCTGGAGAGGCTTGGGGACTGAGAGAGACTGGCAGAACCGCAGACCCAGGCCTCTCTCTCCTCTTGGAAAATGTTCCTGGAGCTTCATGACATGCAAAATAATCAGTATTTTTAAATTATTTTTCTCACTCTGCTTCCTTCTGTACAACTTTCTGTTTTTCTTCCCCACCTATCTCTCATTATGAATCTTAAATTCTCTCTGCTGATGTTTCTTATGTTCAGCTCTTCTCTCTCCTATGAGACTTCAGTCCCCTCAAGGTCAAGGACAGAATCAGAGCTAACTTTTTGTTTTCCCAAATAATTGCCAAAATGCTTAGCAAAGAATAGGTACTCAAATGATAGCTGAAAATAAATGTTTACCTTTCTGCATGACATACAACACCAGCCAGGGTTATATGTTATTTTTTTAAGTTTTCAGGGAATAGATATCTGAGAAAACGTGTTGAAAAATGTCAACCCTTTCCTATAATCATATATGTGGATAATTATATATATATGCATACATGCATGTGTCTCATATTATATGATAGCATATGATGATATATACATGCATGTGTCTCCCATTAAATGATGACATATAATGATATTCAATGATAATATAGATTTGACAGTGATCCATTAAAGTTAGTTAGAGAACATGTGAAAATGCTAGTCTAAAGCATATCTAAAAATAAAAATGGAACTAATAGGACATTAGACAGGGCTTTCCAAATTTGTTTTCACAAATTTATATCCTTTGCCTTCATTAGACTTGAGAGGAAATGTACTCTGAATCCACATGGTCTATTGCTGTTTCCCAGAATAGCCAGGCTCTGATCAGCAATCTTCCTCTCTCCCTTATGGCTTTCTCTTCATATTGGGGAGGACAGAAATTGCACATAGCGTTTCTTTTCTTTTCTGTGTAATAAAAGACACATTTACTATTTTCACCAATAACTTTATTGATTTGCATACTTTGAGTGTGCTGGCTATCTCCTGCATGGTATAATGTTAATTGTTCTCAATTAATGTCTCTGTTTGATCACTATCAACTTCAACTGCTCTACCCGACCGTGGAGCTTTGTCCAGTGAGAAATCTCTAGATCAAAACTTTGCAAACCACTTTTGACACATTCAGTCAGTCACAGCACCTTGCCCCATACACTGCCCATTTTTTTGACTTTCAGTAGCACTTTTACCTTTCTAGAAATAATAAAGCGCAATATGCCCAAAACGTGTATTTTCTTCCATTTTCAATATTAAAATGGCTACATAAAAATTCACCAATTTTGGTAAGTTTTTTTTCAATGCATGCTAGTATAACAGCTGTCACAATACAGTCTAACAAATTTCTAATGAAGTTTTTTATTGTTGTTGTTGTTCAAGTACGGTTGTCTCCATTGCCCCCCACCACTCCCCTGCCAAGCCACCCACCTGCACCTCCCACCCTTGATCCTACCCAGCTTTGGCTTTGTCAATGGGTCCTTCATATACATTCCTTAACAACAGGAAAGAAGGGGAAGTATTGAATGAAGTTAAAGGTAACTAAACTCTACTAGAGCCATCTTATGGAAAAAAAAAAAACTTCTTGGCCAACCCAATATAATCTTGCTTTAGCATATTTCTAATTAGCTCTTTTCTGCAGTTAGATGGAAATAAAAGTGCTTTCTCATGGGCTTATTTTTGCTTCTCAAAACAGCGGCACACTTTGCTACTGTGTGGGCTTCATCCTTTCCAATTAGTCACCCAGTTGCTAAGTGGCCTAAAATGTTGGCCCAGAACTCAGCAGCACTGATTCTGTTGTGTATATCTGAACATTTCCATATTATGAAAATGTTCAAATGTGAAAAATAAAGTAAGTGTATGAGTATAAAAAACTGATCATATACTGAATCCCTGAAGGCCCAATTTCAACAGATACCATTGTTTGCTAACTTTTCCTCTTTTTCCCACATTTTTTGCTTCAGTACTTTAAAGTGAACTCTGACATATCATTTTCCCATAAATACTTCACAATGTAGTATCTCTAAAAATTAAAAATTTCTTTTTTGAAGCTAACCACAACCCGTGATTACATTTAACTCAATTAACAGTAATTAATGTTGATTGATAACTAGTCTGCGTCTAAAGAGTCCTGATTATCTCAAAAATATTTTTAAGGTTGGTTTAATTAAATCAGAATCCATATCACGTTCATATATCATATTTTGTTGATAGGTCCCTTAAGTGTGGTTCACTCTATAATGCTCTCACTCTCTGTGGTTTTCCATAGCGCTTATTTGCTAAAGACTTGTTCATTTGCCCTGTGGCCATTCCCACATTTTGGATTTGGCTGACAGCTCCCTCACGAGGTCAGTTAACATGTTTCTTAATCCCCTGCACTGGGTATAAATGGGTTCTGGGGGGAATATTGATCTGGTGGCAAATATACCACATCAGTGGTAGTGTGTAGTCATTGTATCATACCAGGAGGTGCATGATATCTGATTGTCCCATACTTAGTGATGCTGAAATGAGTTAGTGGGTTCAGGTGTCATCAGTCTGGTCTACTATTGTAATTTCCATAGACTGAATACATTTCTTTTGTCCTCATTTCTTTTGCATTTGTTAACTAAATTTTTAAAATAAAGAGTAACTTTCTCATATCAACTATATTTGGTAACTCCAAAATATAGCTCAAACAAGAAAAGCATAAGTGCTTGGTTCTTTCCTTTTATTTATCTCTTGGTTCTTACCATCCTTTTAATTCCATACTAATTTTTTTCATTCTCTGACAGCAACATCGAAACTACAGTCAGCAGTATATATTTCACTGAATATACTGTAGTGTTTCTTTCCTTATGTCTTTTCCTTAGGATTATTTAATTTTGAATCATCAAATATTTGTATTTAGAATGCTCTTATAATAATTACTATCTTAGCTGTTGAATATAATGCCACAAACACAATATACACTATAATTTAATTATTTGTTTTGAATTTTAGAGAATTTTAAAAATTATATTTGTTTTAAGTATTTTAAAACATTTATATAGTTTTTCATGTAAGAATTCTCTTTTTTTACTTTTTTTAATTCAATTCTTGTTCAAGTACAGTTTTCTGACTTATATTCCCAGCCCTGCCCCCCCCCAGTGCTCCCCACCTCCCTCCCATTTCCGACCCCCCCCATTTTAGTTATTGTCCATGTGTCCTTTATACTTGTTCATGTGAGTCCATCCCCCTTTCCCCTGTGATTCTCTCCTCTCTCCCCTCTGGTCCCTGTCAGCCTGTTCTGTATTTCAGTGTCTTTGGTCATATTTTGCTTGCTTGTTTGTTTTGGTGTTTAGATTCCTGTTAACAGTGATATCATATGGTATTTGTCTTTCACCGCCTGGCTTATTTCACTCAGCATAATGCTTTCCAGTTCCATCCATGATGTTGCAAAGGGTAGGAGTTCCTTCTTCCTTTCTGCAGCATAGAATTCCATTGTGTAAATGTACCATAGCTTTTTGATCCAGTCATTTACCGATGGGCATCTAGGTTGCTTCCAACTCTTCTCTATCATGAATTGTGCTTCTATGAACATCGGGATGCATAGGTTCTTTTGGATTGGTGTTTTGGGGTTCTTAGGGTATACTCCTAACAGTGGGATTGCTGGGTCAAAAGGCACGTTCATTTTTAGTTTTCTTAGAAAATTCCATACTGTTTTTCATAATGGTTGTACTAGTCTGCAATGCCACCAACAGTGAACTAGGGTCCCCTTTTCCCCACAACCTCTCCAGCACTTGTTGTTTGTTTCTTTGTTTATGATGGCCATTCTGAATCTTTTCCACTAAGATCAGGAACAAGACAAGGTTTTCCACTTTCACCACTTCTATTTAATATAGTATTGGAAGTTCTAGCCACAGCGATCAGACAAGAAAAGGAAATAAAAGGCATCCAAATCGGAAAGGAGGAAACAAAACTGGCATTGTTTGCAGATGACATGATAGTGTACATGGAAAATCCTATAGCCTCTACCAAAAAACTGCTTGAACTAATAAATGAATTTGCCAAAACAGCGAGATACAAAGTCAATATCCAGAAATCAAAGGCATTTTTGTATACCAACAATGAAACAGCAGAAGCATAAATCAAGAAAAGAATTCCATTCCATATAGCAAAAACAAAAATAAAATATCTGGGAATAAACCTAACCAAGGAGGTAAAAGTCATGTTAGAATTCTTTAAAAGCTAAATTCAGGAAAATATTATTTCATTGCCCTCTTCATGTTTCTCACCTCACCTAAATGTGGCTATTTTTATGAGTTTGGGCTTATTCTCTCTCTCTTTTTGTTTATTTATCTTAGAGGGGAAGAGAAGGAGAGAGAGAGAGAGAGAAATATCAGTGTATGGTTGCCTCTCGTGAGTCCCCTGCTGGAAACTGGCCTGCAACCCAGGCATGTGCCCTGACTGGGAATCGAACCCGATCATGTGGTTCGCAGGCCCGCGCTCAATCCACTGAGCCACAGCAGCCAGACCTGGGCTTATTCTTTTATTGTTTATTTTCAGAAATGTAAGCAAGTGTATATGTACATTATCCATATTCCCCTGCCTCTTCGTACACAGTTAGGGGTACTTTATGGAGACCTTCCTGACACACTCCTTTAAAAGATGAATAGTACTCGATTGTGTGGATTTAACAGGGGTCCTGTTTTTCATTTTTTTTACATGAATGTTGCAACAAGTTTCTCTTTTTACATCGTATGTTAGAACACATTCCTAGAAGTTAGATTTATACTTACTGTAGCGCGGTGTTGCCACCCGAGTAGCAGTTGTACCACTTTGCATCCCTGCCAACAATGTGAGAATTTCTGTCTCCCAATGAAACAGCTATGCAAATGTAGTATGTTATTCAGCTTTTGAGTATTCTGAATTTAATATATGGAAAATGGCATATCAGTGGAATTTTAATTTGCATTTTATTGTAAATATCAACTACAATGAACTATTTTCATACTCTTGGGAATATTTTCTTATTCTGTGAAGTACACGTTTATACACTATCCTCATTTTTATCAGGTTGTTGGTCTCCTTGATATTTAGAAACACAGTGTATATTAGGAATATTAAACCTTTCTAACATAAGCTGCAAATATATCTTTTATTTTTGGAATTTTTTAAAGAAAAGCTGTATATAGTTATATACATGACTATCTATAAATATAGTTATGTGTGTAACTATATATAGTTATATATAACTACATATATAACTTTTACTATGGTATATAATAATACTTACATATATATATGTTATATATGCATAACTTTTCTTCATGGATTCTGAACTTTAAGTCATTGATAAGTTTTCTACATTTCCTGACTACGAACCAGTATATGTTGTTGGCATAGTTTTATTTTATCTTACTTGTGGATATTAAATGCATTTGATAATTATACTACTGTATTATAAAATTTAATACAGTTTAATGTTTTTCTATCTGGATATACAGTTGTCCCTGCTCTATTTATTGAAGTGACTTTAAATCCTCCCAATTTTCTCATAGATTAAGGGGCATTTATATCTATACTTGATGAATTTTAACGTATCATTCGTCTATCCATGTAGTGGTTTTTAACTTACAGGCACACATGTTAATCTACAGAGCCTTCTACTTTTATATGCAACACCCTCTACCCACTTTCCACTCCTCCTCTTCAGTGTTTCCAAAGCTATTCTTGCATATTTACTCTACCAAATGAATCTTAAAATCAACTTATTCAACTTTCAAAATGTGCGATGTTTGTTGATTGAATCATATTTGTAATTTAATATAATAATATTAGGGACCATTGACATTCTGTGGTGTTTGAGTCACTTTTCCAAGAACATTGTCTTTCATATAAATGCTTTCATTTAATTATTTGTATTTGTGTTCCTTTCAGGAGTGTTGTATTGAATTCCTTACTTGTTGCTTCCACCCCCTACCTCCCCCATATGTTTTCTATATCTATCTAGTTGATTTGTTTTCTGTGTGCAGAATATTCTATCCTATTTATTTATTTACTTATTGATTCTTTATGTATTCTATTGTTGACAGTACTAGAGATGTTTTCATTCCCCCTCACTTACCCCATCTACCCAGCCCCTACTACCACCTGACCTTCACAACATTGTTGTCTGTGTCCATGGGCTATGCCTATATGCATATATGTTATTAGTTTAATTTCTGACAGTCTCCTTCATTCTCAATCCCTCTAACATCTGTCAGTCTATTCCACGTATCTATGCCTCTGGCTTTATTTTGCCCATCAGTTCATTCTGTACTGTAGATCCCACATATGAATAAGATCATATGGTATTTCTCTTTCTATGACTGGTTTATTTCACTTTACATAATATTCTCTAGAGCCATCCATGCTTTCACAAAAGGTGAAGAGTTCCTTCTGCTTTATAGCTGCATAGTATTCCATTGTGTAAATGTACAACAGCTTTTTTATCTACTAAGGGGCACTTAGGCCGTTCCCAGATCTTGCCTATTAAATAATACTGCTATGAACATAGGGGTGCATGTACTTTTTTTGTTGGTGTTTTGAGATTCTTAAGATATGGAGTCACCTTACTGAATAAAATTATGTATATTTCAGGTATACAATTCTACAATACACCACCTGAATAATATATTGTGTGCCCACCACCCAAGTCAAGTTTTCTTTCATCACCATTTATCCTCAATTTACCCTCTGTCTGTAACTGCTATTGTCTAAGTCTGTAAATATACGGCATTTTAAAGAATCCAAATTATCTCTGAACACAATCTATATTTGATTATAAATTAATGTCTACACAGTTACAGATAATTAAATCCTTCAATATAATTTATTTTTCTTAAGTATGCATATTTTTTAAAATATGCATATAAAAATTGTTTGGTTATTTAATATATAGGTATACACATACCATTAGATACATTAGCATAGAAGATATTAAAGTCTATAAAAAGGTTCAACAAATTTATTATTAATATCTTTAATAAAATTCTTAAATTGATATATTTAAACTGAATTATAAGCATGAATTTATTGTACCTTTTAAAATAAAAACAGGCAAATGTATTGAAAAAAATCTGAAATACTTCATGGTTTCACAATTGCTACAAACTAGGTAACACTGGTATTTTCTTGTGATAGGAATATCACCTAAAAATAACTTGGACCATGAATCAGGAAACACAAATTTAACAAAAATATAACAAATCATGTTTTATTGGGCTTGTTGGCTCTCCAGGCCTGACAGTAACAAAATCAGAATAAACTTGATAAATCCAAGCATTGTTTTTGTTTTATTATTTTTGTCTTATCTTCCAATGCATGTAAAAATTGCTATTAATGGAGATAATACCTGTACAAACAATGTATTATGTATTGTACTTAGTGTTCACTTTAACATAGTACTGTCTTTTGCCTCATTCATTTAAAATACTGTATGGATTCAGGTATCTTCAAAGAAGCCTCCTTGTCCTTATAAGAATATTACCTATGGGTAATTCCTAATATCTCACAGCATCTGTAAACAGAGTTCACTATGCACTTTTGCTGATAATGCCTGCAGCCTCAAGTTCTCTGTGGCTTGATTAATGTATCTGACTCTGGTCGTGTTCACAGCTGAATTCAGTGGCTACAACTCTGTTGTACAAGGGACACAATACAAGAAGTGAGGGAAAGGAATGCCTGTGTTATATTTATAAGTGGATTAAGTGCCAGAGTTCTTGTTTTCTCGAAAGTCATTATCTCTGATTAATGAGAAAATACATGTATCTTAGCAACATATTATTTGAAAAATGAAATGCACATGAAGAATTAAGTGCAGCTATAAAATAATTACTGTTAATAAATGATGCCACCTTAAGTTAACACCATAAAATAAACTAATCTTTACCTTTTGATCATTCAGAGCTTGTATCTTAGAGATTTAAGGGATTTCAAAGTATAATCCTGACTATAAAAGCTGTCCAAATGTATTACCTAATCCATATATATGATATGCTCTAATTACATATGGAAACTGAAAATACATAATTTAGAAAGAAAAGAAGTGGATTTGTAGGGAGGAAATGCAGTAGGAAATAGTAATCTCTCCTTACAGGCTTTAGTTTTTCCTGTGGTTCCCATTTGAGAGCTGCACTTAACTATTGGGCATGGGAGTTACTGGGCTCTAGTAAATCATGCCATTCATATTCTATAGGGAGAGGATGGAAGACAATATAGCTGAAGGGTTCCTCTGTTCATTTATTCCCCCAAAGCCACTGCTTGATAAATTAAGCTAATCCTCTGCAGAAATGTTCCAATCACCTCTATAATTACTTACTATATGGAAACACAATGGATGTGGCCTTAATTACTCTGCTGTAAGATACAAAGCCTGCCACACATTGTTGTCTACATAAAATGGGAAGGCACTATGTATTCATGAAATCTAAGATTATATTTAGCGTGAAATGGTTTTGAAGGTCATAAGCAAACTTGCAAATTAAAAGTTGCTGATAAGACCTTCTCTCACATTTTCCTTCCCATATAGTGGCATAAATAGGTTCAATAGAAGAGCCATATTTCCATGGTTAAAATTTGAAACCTGTTAGATTTGACTATGCTAAAATTTCTGGTCACATGAACATTTTAAATTAGGTTATTATCATTAGCGTTTCTCTCTTACCCAGTCTACGTAATTGAGTCTATCACAGAAAATGAAGAAGCTCTAAATTAAGGCTGGTAGATTAATAATTCTGACTGAGAACAGAGGCAATTTTAGCCTCTCTAATTTTTCATATCTGCTCAATTAACTTCATAGTGCTTGAGAACAAAAGGCAGCATGATGACTGTCATTTAAATTAAACAAATGCCATCTACCTGTCAAGGTACTGACTTATATCAGCTGCTTAAAGCTGAGACCACAGTATCAACTCAGGTGGACAAGCAGTGGGCTGTTGGAATTTAATTCCACATCATTTTGGAAATCATTCATAGAATAATATGTGAAGGTTTTCATTTAATGAGTACTCCAAGATCATCCAGGAAAGCAGGACTAATTTACCTACCTGGTAGCATTTGTAAAAGTACCTCTTTTATATTCTACTGTGATCCCTGTCACTGGGGAGAAGCACCTTCTTCTGAGAGTGATGTCAATGATTGCTAATTCAACATAATACACCTGATTTTACATTCAAGCCATTTATTTTCAGAGATTGGAAAACAGGTGTCATTATACTGGCCTTCTGAATAACTTTCTGTTCAGCAACTGCAGTCTCCAAAGACGCTTTTCCAATAAAGCATTTCAGTTCCAAGCAAATAGAAATTTTGAAAAGAAAGTAACTAAATGTCATAATAATTTACTAAAAAAGGGGATGACTCCTACTTAGCATTTATACTACTTAGACATTATATATTACCAAATTATTATTGATGCTTTTATAGTCAGTGATTTTTCTATTTTAGTCTAATCTCTGTTTCAATAATTTAAAAGAGAAAGTGTACCAAATCCAACTTAGAATAAACATTAGTTCAATAATCACTTTGAAGAAAGTCAAATACAAAAGAAATGTATTTTGCATTTTAACATAAAACATCAAAATACACTTTCAAGAAAAAGCCATTTTGTCTTTGTGCATTAATACAAAATTATTCATATAATGAATAATTTCTTCATATTACTGAGCAGTAGATTAATAACAGTAGAAATAACTTCTATTAAACTTATGCTAACACATAACCAGCCTATGTGGCCCAAGGTTGAGACCCAGATGTGCACAGTACGAATGTCTTGTGAACCTGTGAGGAGAGCAAAAGAAGCAGCTCCTGGAATTTGCCTTGAGTTAGAGAGGCAGGCTTCAGAAGAGAAGGTTGATTATCTCAGCATTGCTCTGAGATAAAACCGATAAAATCAAATCTAACATAATAGGTTTCTAAGATCTAAAAAAAATCTCTCTAAAATTTCTGTAAATGTTGAACACCACAAGGCATTCCATTGCAGGTAGTAATGATTCTTCTTTTGAGGAACACAGTATCCAGCACGAAATTTCAACTCGTTCAACCACCTGTGTTTGGAGCCCTGGGTACTGGCAGCCTCAGAAGCACCAGCCAATCTCTGTCTGATATCAGAAACAGTAGAAAGTTTAGAAAACTTTAGCAACAGACCTGCCACTTCGGTGGTATCTAATGTTTAAGGATAGTGCCGGATTAAGGAAGGAGGAAGGGTTAGTCCTAGCCCTACATTTGCAAGTTAGAGATCTGGTTCTCTGAGTGTATCTCAGAGAATCCTCGTAGGGGAATCTGAGAACTATTTGGAGAAGACTGGCACATGGGACTAGAGTTAATGAAGGGTAAGGACAAGGCTGGAGAACTTCAGTGTTTCTCTTCAAAGTATTATTCTCAAATGAGGGTGACGAGGGGATAGCAGTTACTTCAAGACGGAAGATTAAGTGAAATTTTATAAGTCTGTTTAGAATCTTATTCTAAAGTGCTGAATCTAATCTAAAATCAATATTTTACCAAAAATCTTCTCAAAAAAGATATTCAAATTCATTCTTTGTAGATTTATAATAATATAGAATAGTACCATGTTCATAGTCATTTTATATTGGCAATAAATAGTGAAACATTAAAAATTTTAAAAATCTAGTTTCTTCACAAATACTAAGAATCACAATCATACTTTATCATATTTGTATACAATTATTTTTGCACGTGATCATATATTATTACTTTGTGCTTTTCTATGGATTTAGAAAATTAGATTAAATAATTATACAAAATTAAATTATATACATTTACTTGGGAATATATGTAAATATTTATGTGTATGCATAGAGAATAAATTAAATAAATATTAAATTAGAAACCCACAAAAAATAAACTATCTTCAAATAATTTATTTAATTTATTCTTCAAGAATAAATTAAATAAATTAAATTAGAAACCACAAAAAATAAACTATCTTCAAATAATATCTTCAAATAATGTTCATTTATCTATTGAGTTCAGAGCATAATTTACAAATTCCATTCACTTCATAAATATGTTATACTGAAAAGATGCCACCTGGTTTTATATCATATATTTTTGTTTATAGATTACTAGGTGAGCAGATAGTAAAGCTAAATTAAAGGGAAATAGGATAGAAACTAACTGAAATTTGATAGGGTACAACAGTGGGAATTACTGTGGGAAAACACAAGAACTGACTAGGGAAGTCAGTCTCATGGGGTATTGGCTGATTATTAGGCAAAAAAAAAAAAAGACACCAGGCCAAAAATAAAGAGAAATATGAAAAATAATAAGTAGAGGCATTGGGGTTATGCATTACATAAAAATATTAAATTCTTTTTTCCATTTTTTAAAATTTAATTGTTGTCCAAGTACAGTTTTCTGTCTTTTACTCCCATCCCAGTCCACCCCCCCGAGTGCTCCCCACCTCCCTCCCATTTCCACCCTCCTTAGTTGTCATCCATGTGTCCTTTATACTTGTTCCTGTGAATCCTTCCCCTTTTTGCCCTGAAATTCCTTCCTCTTTCCCCTCTGGTTACTGTCTGCCTGTTCTTTATTTCAGTGTCTTTGGTTATATTTTGCTTGCTCTTTCGTTTTGTTGTTTAGGTTCCTGCTAAAGGTGAGATCATATGGTATTTGTCTTTCAATGCCTGATTTATTTCTTACATTGGATAACAATTGCTATTTTTATGTCAAGGCAATTTTTATTTGTTGTTTTAAAATGTATCAACCTAACCCGTATGGCTCAGTGGACTCAACACTGGCCTGTGAACCAAAAGGTTGCTGGTTCAAATCGCAGTCAGCACATGTGCCTGGGTTGAAGGCCAGGTCCCCATTTGGTGGCTTGTGAGAGGCAACCAATCAATGTATCTTTTGTACATTGACATTTTTTTCTCTCTCTCTCCCTTCTCTTTTTAAAAAGTAAGATAAGTAAAATCTTTAAAGTATAATCTGCACTGGCAGGGTCACTCCACTGGGTGGAGCATTGTCCCCTTCACCAAAAGTTTGTGGGTTCGATCCCTAGTCAAGGCACGTAGCTAGGTGGCAGGTCAGTCCCCAGTTGGGGTGCTTACGGCAGGGGGCAGCTGAGTGATGTCTCTCTCTCAGTTCATGTTCTCTCTCTGTCTTTCTCTCACCCTTTCTCTCTCTCTCTCTCAAATCAATAAGCATATTCTAAGATGAGGATTTAAAAAAAGAAACAATATTATGTTACTACAGGGGTCGGCAAATGTAGATTTATTTCTATAATATAATTAAATAGTACAATGACTGATAAATAATAACATTAGCATAACTCTGTTTCATGTACTCACAGCTATAAGCTTATTCTGCCTATGCCTGTACATTTAGATAGAATGGAGAACAATATTCAAATTATTAATGTGTTTCTTTGGTAAAATAAGTGGGAGAGTTGTGCAGGGATTGCATGTTTGATCTCCCTGGTATGAGTACTCTTCTACATAAGAAAAATTCAAAAATTATCATGAATTTTATAATTCTGTTTCTCAACATTCTTAATACTTTCAATTATTAAATTCTAGTCTTGGTTTTGCAAAGTCTTTCACTGAGACACTCCTTCTGATCCCAGGAACATAGGTACAGAATAGTATGTACACATAAGATACCATTTGCATTTTAAAAATCTATGTATGCTTGCAAATGTAGTAAGTACCTCTATAACAATAAAGATGAAATTGAGAACAGTGGTTCCCTCTCGAGAGGGAACTCAGCCTGGGACAGAGTGAAAAAGGGACGTGTATTTCCCTGAATGTACCTTTTAATTTTATCCAATTTGTGTATAGTATCTGTTTTAAAACAACTGCAAGTAAAATATTTTAAAATAAAATAAAAATGTATAAAATAGTAAATTAAGAGTAATATAGAGTATTAACAAAGCCAAAAGTAGATCATAGAAAAATTAATATAATAAACACATTTTTATCAGGAAGATGTGATCCAGAAGAGGTAAGAAAGAACTGCAACACAATTTGTAATCTTTGTATTTATTTAAAAATCTTAAGCAAATAAACACACACCCACATGCCATGTAATTATTAGGGCTTCATTGATGGAACTTACAAAGTAAATTACTCAAAAAAAGGTATCAAGAACTTAACTACATAAAGTTGATATGAACACCCCATTATTTAGCCCGTCTATCTTGTTATATGTTTTAAATGCAACAATATCAAAGGACAACATGAAGAATCTCAAATCCAACTTTAGATTGCTCTATCACTATGGGTGAGTTTTTAACATCATATGATAAGGTATGCTCACTAAAAAGCATTGACTGAAATTTATCAGCCACACATGTCAAAAATTGATGAACATTTGCCACATTTTTTAATCCAAAGGAAAATAAAATTTTTATTCCTGTACAGAAATACAGCTTTCTTTACACGTAATTGCATATTTTATTATTATAGGAATGTCAATGAGATAGTCAGCAATTCTATTTTAGCCATATGTGGCATTATCTTTGTTTATTTGAGGAATGGTAACACACAGGCAGATTTGTCATTTGTTTCTTCATTTATATATTACTTTAGAGTACACATTATATCCATGTTTTATATCATCTTCAAAACACCCGAAGGTAACTAACATTTTTAAAAGAAGCACATCTTACAACTAAACAAACTATGAGAAGTAGCTACTCAAGCCATTCAGCAAGTCAGTGTCATAATTTTGTTGGAATTATTTATTTCATTGAGGGCAGAAATAATTGTAAATCTTCTGTGGGCCAGACACTTGGAAATAGACTGTGAATACAGCAAGGATCAGACGAATCCCTCTGCCTCATCCCTGGATCTCTTTCTCCCATTATTGTAGGAGCTCCTGCTAAACTAAAAGAAGCTCACTGAAGTTGTAAAAACCTCCAGCTCCGCAGTTAGGGCAAAGGCCAGGACTTTTTGACTCCCTCCTACCTTCATTTATCACTGGGACCTACTGCACCCTGACTCAGCTCAATGAACTGTGGCCACCATTTCAATGCTGCCTCCTACTCCCATTTATGAAACAATTTGCCTTTTAAGAATACAAATTCTAAAGTTATAGTGGTTGCTCAAGAAGTCTTTCCAATTCTTCATTCATCCAACATTTTATATCCCAATCTCTCCCCAAACATTTTTAAACAAGAAATCCCAGTTAAAAATTAGATTACTTTATTACAATGTTAGGTAAGACTATATGCTAACCTTAGTATAGTGATCTCAGGTATCTCTTTTCTTGTTACTGATAAAAGTATTCTGAATAAAATGGTCCTACATAAATACTGATTGAAGTCTATAGATTTTTTTTCAAAATGTAAAGCACACAGGAGGTTTATGTATCATTTTGTAAAGTCAAACTCATCTTGAACACAAAGTTATTTTATTTTATTTTATTTTTTATAGTTATTTTTTATTTAATTCTTATTCAAGTACAGTTTTCTGTCTTATACGAAGTTATTTTAAATGCAAGCAGTGAACATCTATCAGCTTAGTATTAATTAACATGGAATATCAATTAAAATGCTTTGTGGTAGAACACCACTTAGCAATACTATTTATTTGCATTTGAAACATTCTGAGGTTGATAATACATGACTGAACTACATTGAATAGTATCTTTTTGAAGACTTATTATGCAATTTCATATCCCAGGGTGAAAGTTCTATTGTGTGATGTTATTCAGTTAACTTAATATATTTTCTTTTAGAAATTAGGTTTTATAATGAATACCCTTTTTTAGTCAGGTTTTTATAAATATGCCTCTAAGATTTGCTCCAGAAGTTCTAAGGAGTAGTCTTTAAACCATCAAGCAACTAATCAACATTGCCATTAGGACACTACTTAGAATAAAAATGTTTAGGTTTGAAATACAGCAGGTTTCCCTTAACAAGGTACCTTTTCAAAGAACATTCCTGAGCTCTCTTTTTACTTTTCACTTTTGATGGCATCTACCTATACATCTCTGTTTTTCTGGAGACAATTTCTTGAGTTCAGGAATTGATATTTTATTAATTGTGATAGTGACTAATAAAATAATATTTTGAGTTTTAAGATTTTAAAAAATATTAAATTAATACTGTTGAACTTAATTTCACTGTAGCAAATATAAATGGTTCTAGGTTATTTCTTAGTTTTATGGTAGTTAAAAAGATATGAGAAAGGACCTCCTAAACAAAGCAGAATTATCTTCTGGAGGGTGGGCTCCTTGTAGTACAGGATTTCTCCATGAGGTGAATGTTCTAGGAGTCCCTCTGTATCAATGTACCAGCTGGAGTTGTTGTGAGAGGATGCGTTTGGCTTCAGTCAATTTTTTTTGAAGACTCATTCCAAGGGCCCTTTTCATGATGGGTGAATTAGGAGCAAACCTGCCCATGCTGTGCTGAGTGTTCAGCAGTTTTGACCAAAAATTACATGACCCCCATCTGCTCCACACTCCCTATTCACCTGATCTCACCTTGAAAGAATTTTATTTGCTTACTTGGATGAAAAAGTCCTCAAAGGGAAACATTTTCCAATACGTGGAAGAGGTGAAACAAAAAGACATAAAAGGCATAAATGTCAACAAGTTCAAAAGCTGTTTTGAGCAGTGGAAAAAATAACTCAATAGGTGTATTGCATCAAATAGAGAGTACTTCAAAGGTGACTCAAGTTTAAACATGTAAGAATAAATAGACAATCTTTTATAAATCAATTTTGTATTTTGGGGAGTCTCCCTGGTATGTTTAATATACTTATAATTAAATTTCAAGATGTATAACAAATGTTTTCAATGTACAAGGTAATATACTCTTTGTGTGTATTTATGTATATGTATATATGTGTTTGTGTGTATACACGTGTGTGTGATGTATATTCTTCTTAGTATATATAAAAAATAAGACATTTTTTCAAAGGTAATGTAATGTGTGTTCAATCTTCAGAATTACCAGAGACAGGCAAGTGATATACTTTCTATCACTGAAATAGACATAATTCATTTTGGTGTGTGTCTGTGTTATGGGAACACTTGCATGGAGATCAACATTATTCCAGAGCATTTTTCTCCTTGCCAACTACTTATTGTAACACAAAAATCTGAACCATTTAGTGGATATGTATAGTTGTCTCAAACAATTGAGAAGTTCTTAGCCTTTTGGACTATAACCTATTAGCCAATGAATGATATTCTGGAGACCACCATTAAAAACTTGCTTTCTGCTTTTTATTTAAGTATTATATACTGTAACTACATGTTTTGATTGTATCATGAATTTAAAGCCAGCTTACTTACAACAGAGTTAGAGAAGGAAGTGGTATGTTATTTACTCCCAAAGAGCAGGCTAACTAAGCATAAAACTAAAAAAAAAAAAATTAATTCCATAGACAATTGACTCTCTGCACTAATGGAGATATTATCTTCATAATCTATCTGTGCTAATGTGACAGTGTTACAAATAACATAAATATTTGCTATTGTAATACCATCATCCTTTAAATTTGACATTGTAAAGTATTTATATTTACATTTAAATATGGGCTTATCTAATATTCTGGGAATTCATGCTACTTCAAAGAAAATTAGATTATTTGATCAATCTCCAGTCACTTTTCATCATTAGTTGTGCATTCTAACCAACCACTATTATTTGGTATTCTTCAACATGCATTAAACTTTCTCACTTTCTCATTTCTGACCTTGCATTTTCTGTTTCCTAGAGCACACTGTTCTCTTCAGCTTTTATCCTGAACAAATTTTCATGATGAATTTCCTACCTCAGTCTCATTCTAACTAGATGGGATTTAGCCCCTTTCTGAACTTAAGGCAGAGCTGAAATATAATGTGAGTTACAAGTCCCCCACCTAGGAATCATCAACTTAGAGGTCACAATATGCTTGTAGGAGGCCAGGGAAGTGACAGAAAGTGGGGCAAGAGCCATGCAAGTGAGCGGTCAGCATTGTTACCTCTCAGACCCCTCATGCACATGTAGCGCCACAATGCAGCTACATGGATTGCCCCACCCTGATGAATACCTAAGGCTCCACCCCTTACAGTGTAACAGGTACACGAAGACAAAACAAATATGGCACAAATGAAAGGAAAGATCAAAACTCCCGAAAAAGAACTAAGCAGGGAGAGATAGGAAACCTATCAGATGCGGAGTTCAAAATACTGGTAATCAGCATGCTCACAGAAGTGATTAAATTCAGTTGCAAAATGGAAGGAGAAATTAAGGCTATACAAAGTAAAATAAAGCAAAATATACAGGAAACCAACTGTGAAGGGAAGGAAGCTGAGACTCAAATCAATGATTTGGAACAAAAGAAAGAAAGAAACATCCAACTGAAACAGAACAAAGAAACAAGAATTCAAACAAATGAGGAGAGGTTGAGGAGCCTCTGGGGACAACTTTAAACCTCTGGTTCCAACATAGGTACCCCTAATCATAGGGGTACCAGAAGGAGAATAGTAAGAGCAAAAAATGAAAAACTTATATGAACAAACAATGAAGGAAAACTTCCCCAATCTGGTGAAGGAACTAGACATACAAGTCCAGGATGCTCAAAGAGTCCCAAAGAAGTTAGAACCAAGAAGAAACACATGAAGACACATCATAATTAAGTTACCTAATATTAAAATTAAGGAGAGAATCTTAAAAGCAGCAGAAGGAAGGAAGACAGTTACCTACAAAGGAGTTCCCATAAAGCCACTGGCTGGTTTTTCAGAAGAAACCTTAAAGGCAAGAAGGGGCTGGAAAGAAATATTGGAAGTCATGGAAGGCAGGGACCTACATCCAAGATGACTCTATCCAACAAAGCTATCATTTAGAATGGAAGGGCTGATAAAGTGCTTCCCAGATAAGGTCAAGTTAAAGGGGTTCATCGTCAATAAGCCCTTATTACATGAAATGTTGAAGGGACTTATCTAAGAAAAAGTTTTAAAAACTATGAACATTAAAATGACAACAAACTCACAACTATCAACAACTGAACTTAAAAACTAAGCAAACAACTAGAACAGGAACAGGATCACAGAAATGGAGATCACATGGAGGGTTATTGACGAGGAAGGAGAAGGGGATAATGGGGGAAAAGATACAGAGAATAAGAAACATAATTCATAGACACAAAATAGACCGAGGGAGGTTAAGCACAGTACAGGAAATGGAGAAGCCAAAGAACTTATGTGTACACCCCATGGACATGAACCAAGGGTGGGGGAAGGAATGCTGGAGGGTGGCAGGTGCAAGGGGGAGGAAGATAAAGGGCAGAGAAATTTGGGACAATTGTAACAGCATAATCAATAAAATATACTTAAAAATAAAAATTGATGATGTGAAAAATATATAATCTGAGTTACTGGTAAATATGTAATTTTAAATTTTCTAGAAGCCACATTATAAAAAGTAAATAAGAAAAAGTGATTTAATAATGTATTTTATTCACCCTATGTATAGAAAACATATTTTTAGAGTAAACTCATCATGGATATTATTTAGAAAATAGTTTTAATATTTTTGTACTATATTTTTAAAACCCAGTCTTTATATAACACATAACAGTTTTAAAGGAGCTTCTGTTTAAACGCTCACTCACCACATGTGGCTGATTCCAACTTCATTGGAGAACAAAGCCTCAGAGAGTACTGCTGACGGGACACAGACTTTCTGCACAATATTGTTTCAGTGTATTTGAAAATCAACTTTATTGAGATGTAATTTACACAAAGTTAAATACATCGGTTTAAATTGTACACATCAATGAGTTTTGAAAATTTATACACTCATGCAACAAATACCTTGCATTAGTCTCCTGTTGCTGCTATAACAAATTGTTATTCTCTGTAGCTTAATAAAAGGTAAATTTATTGTTTTTTTTTAAATTTTGGAGTGCAGAAGCCTGAAGTATATCTCACAATGTGAAATAAATTAGGCTGTGGGCCAAGCAGATTCCTTGTAGAGGCTCCCGATTCTAAAGGCTCTGCAGCCTTTCTTCCACCTGCCCCCCTTCTCCGTCACCAGAGCACATCATTCCAAACCCAGCTTCTGTCATAGCATCTACTTTCCTGACTCGGACCCTCAGGCCTTCCTTTTTATAAACATCTCTGTGATCACACCAGGCCCACATGGATACTCCAACGTAACCTTCCTCTCTTAAGGTCCTTGAGCTAATCACATCGGCAAAGTCTTTTTTGCCATGTAAAGTAACAGATTTGCAAGTCCTGGGCATTAAGACATGGACATCTTTGGGAGAGTCATTATTCTAGTTACTGTATACCATGCATAGTAGAGAGAACATCTCTGTAATCACAGAAAACTCCTTCTTGCTTCTTTGCAGTAAATCCTTACCAAATCCTAATATCCACGTCACTAATATTTTTATCACTTTAAATTAGTTTTGTCTATTCTATAACATCATATAAGTGAAATTGTACTACATACTGTTTTGCAAGTGCATGTATGTATGTATGTATGTATGTATCTATTACAAACATTTTCTCCCAATATGTCTTTACTTCTCATTTGTTAATGATAATTTTGATGACCATGGTGTTTTTAAATGTGATGTTTAATTTATTATTTTTTCTTTTTCAGATTTTAATGCTCTAAGAAATTTTCACCATAATGCTGTGAAAAGATTGTATGTTTCATTATTATAATTTTAGCTTTTATGATGAAGTCTGTGATCATTTTTATTTAACACTTTAATAAGATGACAAGGATAGAGGTTTATTTCTTCCTCATGTATAGACAATTAGTCAGCATCATTTGATAAAAAATTTTTTTTCTCATTAAGAGAATGGGTAACATGGCAACTTTGTTAACTTGGATACATAGGCCTTTTACTAAACTATTTTGTATCTTTCACTGCTTGTCTAATCTTATACTACTTCATATATTTTGTTAAATTTTTAGTTATAACTCATTTTCACTTTATTTTAGTGTTTGCTCTGGGAATTACAGTAGACTTCTTTAACTTATTATAGTATACTTATAATTAATATTATAGCACTCATACTTCATTCTTCATCCTTCAGATATGTAAAAACTTTGTAATAATATATTTCCATATATGATCAACTGACTTTTGGTCTATTTGTGCCATATATTTTACTCCTACATATACTATAAACCCCTCCTTCCAACAATATTAATTTTGAACAATCTTTTGTGAATACAGAGCTTGTCTCATATTTCCCTTTATTCCACAACTTCAGTCCTTACTTCCTATTTTCAGTGCCTGAAAATGGTTACTTTGTGTATTTTGTCTAGTTACATATTTGTTTAAGGTAGATGGGCAAGTCCAATTCTAATTGCTTCTTAGTCAGAATTGAAAAAATTCATAAAGACCTATGAAAATGTATAATTTTCCTTCTAAATTAGCAAGACTCTAAAAACTATATGGTAATTATACTTAGATGATACATTTAATATTAAATAAATGAGTGAGTAAATGAATGATCCAGGATGAATACACAGGCTATTCAATTCTGTATCCAGCCCCTTTTTTAAATTTATGATGGTTCTCTGTCCCATTACTACATTTATCACAGCTCAGAAAAATAAATGGCATCTGTCATCACATTTATATTGCAAATGTTTCTTCCTTGGAAAGTGTGGTGGAATCCAGCCAGCAGAGTCCGCCTGTTGTGGCTGACGAGAATGAATGCACAGGCGACAACAATCCTGTGGAAAAAAAGGAGAGGGCACAACTGCTCTCTCAAGGGGAGAGTGCCTATGGGTGCCTCAGCCACTCCCTCAAGAGGGGAGTGCCCTGACCCTTGCCTAGACAGGCTTTTATTGTTTTCCTCGGGTCTTACATCAGAGGAAGATTTATTATCTATTGCATAGAATATTATTGTCTACATTCTAGGTACAATCAAGGAAATGAAAATAACATGCAGAGGGGAATAACGATGAGCCAATTAGTTCTGTCCTTGGGAAAACTCACACAGGCTTTGGATATTACCTTGAAGATAGACAATACACATTTGTTGTTTTAGACCAGGTGATGGAGTTTTAGCAATAGCAAGCCATAACAGTCTGTATGCATTTTCTAGACATGATTCCCACAGGAAAACTCGGTTTGAAGGTCTGGCTCCTTGCCCACCACCTCGCTTCTATAGGTTTTCCATACAGAGCTGAGTCACATTTGTCAGACTTAAACAAACTGGTCCTTATATACAGGAAAGTATACAAGGTAGTATCTCATTTTGTAAATGCTTCTTGTCTATTTCTGGCTGTGTAAAGAAAACAAATATTCATACTGATTACAACAAGTCCCTGAAACTCTTTTAAAAAATGAAACTCTTTTTTAAAATGTGTGGGTATTTGCCCCACACATTCTTTCTCTTTTTCTAACAATCCTATTTAAATTTGCTCACTTAAGGCTGTAGCCTTATATAAAAAGTTCTTTTCATGTTATAACTGAGATTCACTTTGAGAGCTAAATTTATAAAACATCACTTGCATATCTAGTTTCTGGAAAGTGGACTTTCTATGTATATTTAAATGTACCATTAAAACCAAGTTTAATTTATGTGTCCTACATTTGAAAATATAACTAAAGTACCTAAGCTCTCAAAAGCATTCATATTGCTGGCTTTTTAGAAAGCAGCTGCACTATAAATGATGTATACCAAAATATGTAATACAGATTTTACAGATAGTGTCCCTATTTGTTTTGGGTGGTTTCCTCTCAATTTTTTTTATCAGCCCTATTTATTTAATTTCTAAAAAGAAGCTTGTACCCTACAATCTAATGTGAAATTGCAAAATTCTGGCTCATTGACCCTTAGAGTGAAACACTGCATTGAGGTTTTCATTCAGGATATAGTCTGGCATCGGTACTGTTGAGGTCTATAATTTTCCATAAACCCCCTGTACTTAGAAAACTGAATAGGCCTTGGGGATCTCTAAAAAGCTGTATCAAACCCATCTGCATTTCACACACACACAAAAATCTTAGGAATAATTTTAATTTCAGGACATTTCTTTAAAATATGTAACTAAACTAAGGGAGACAGATTGGAGTTGGAATTTTAACTTACTTAGATAGTCCAGTGGAAGAGCCAGCCATTCTCTGTTACAATGGTTACACGGCAAACAACGGTAAGTATGAACACTGAAACTTGTTTGAATGAGTCAGGCTAGATGTTTCAGAGATCTTTGATATTTGCAGATCATTTATTTTTCAAGTAGAACATACAACAAGTTATTTGAGTAGAAATCTCAGATATGTGGCTGTCTCTTGGGTGTTTTTTGTCAAAAGTAGAAAAGGCCTTCTTCCCAAAAATTACCTATAAATGAGCCTTTGAGGTTCATTCCCTGGGGTACTAAAGACTATATCAATCTTTGTTTTCATTCATATATCAGTGAACTAAATATGTGTTAATCCTCAACCTTGCCCTAGGCTATCCCAAGTGATAAGCAGATGTGAGGCAGAACTGTGGAAGAGAGGCAGGGAGGTGCTGTTTTTAAGTGCAGTGGGGACAGAGTTCTCAGAGGAGGTGACAGAGAAGCAGAGACCCTAATGATATTGAATAATAAACCACATAGATAAATTGGCAGAGAGAATTGCAAGAAATAGGAAATACTAAAAAAAAAGTTAAGATGAGAGTATGTTTAAGAAAAAATGCACCATTGTAGTCAGATCAGAGTGAGGAGATTGTTGAGAGATAAGATAATAAATCCTGCCATAAATACACAGGGACTTAGATATTTTAGAATTTCCAACTCCTATCCCCATTTTTCTTATCACCAATATGCAATCAACTCTATCAAATCATCTATCAGTTGTCAATTCTTAAATTATATCTTAGAAGCCCTCTACTGCACGTCCACTTTGAATACTTCAGTTTTTGTCTTGTTCACTTTCTCACCCAGCTAATAAAAATACCTCCTAACATGGTCGTGCAGTATTTAATCAACATGCATTACTCTTATAAATATTCTACCCATCTGTTTCCTAGAACTTCAGGCTTTTGTTCTAAATTCCTGCCAGACTTATTATCCCTTTCTCTTACCCCCAAAGTTCATACTTTATAGCTTCCTGGTTCTTCCCTTGCTTAAACATAATACTAAATAAAATGATATACTTTCACCCTGGCCAGGTCGATCAGTCGGTTGGAGTGTCATCACATAGACCAGAGGGTCGCAGGATCAGTCTCCCATCCAGGCACATACCTAGGCCGTGCCCAGTTTGACCCCAGTTCTGGGCACGTACAGGAGGCAGGCAATCAATGCTGCTCTCTCACATAGATGTTTATCTCATGTTTCTCTCTCCTTTTCTCTCTAAGAAATCAATAAGCATCTCTTTAGGTGAGGGGAAGAAAAGATGGTATACTTTCAAATTCTTGGAAATTTGTGTAATCACTTTCACATTTTGTTATTAATCTATCACCTGACCACCATCTTCTGACTCCTCTGAATACATGTGCACACACCCACACATATCTGTGTCTTGCATCATCAAGCAAACTCTAGACTGTTTTCAAAAGTTATATATTTTAATAGCTATGATTCTTTTCTTTCTCTTTTTTGCATGTGCATATATATATACCTGTGTCTATGTCCTCCGCTTTGACAACTATTTGACCTTTCAATCAGGTGGAAAAACTAATTATTCATCAATAATCAGGTCAATTTTTTTCCCACTTACACTTCACTTCTGTCCTTTGTCATTTGACAAACTTAGTTGAGCTCCTCTACTGTGGTCCTCATCTGTTGCAGCACTTGTGGCATTGTCTCAAGTACATTATGTAAATGAAATATTAATATTACATATGGAATGCTAAAGTACATATGTAATATTAAATAATTAAATTACTCTGCCTTCCATTAGCATGTGAACTTCTTGAAAGCAAGATGTATTTAATAATTTTGATTTGCAATTATAGAGGAATTCATAGACCAGCTACAATATCATGAAATAGTTATTTAATAAGTGAATAAGTTTGATGCATGATATTGTGGATGAGACACGAGGAATTCACACGGACTACCCAGTCCTGTGGAGGAAAGGGGACAGCATGGCTTCTCTCTCAAAAGGAGAAAAAGCCTTGGAACGCCTCAGCCACTCTCTCAAGGGGAGAGCGCCCTGACCCTTGCCTTGACAGGCTTTCATTGGGTTCAGTTTGCACAAGAATAAAGTTCACCAATCATTGTCAGGCAGAAATGATTAAATAGATAACATTCAAAGAATTCTGAGGGCCTATTTTGAGTCAAAGTCAACTAGCTAAAGGACCACAAAACTTTGGGAAAACAAACTCATTTTAGGTCTGGGCCCTCATCATTTTAATTTAGAGTATTAGCAAAGTAGTTTTCATAGGATTTTATGCATTCTTTCTTAGGCCTGATTGCCCTAGGGAATCCGCCCTTTCCAGCACGGGGTGGCACCCACCTCCAGCATTGTTTCGGGTTTAAGGCATTGTTTCAGGCTTAAGTCAGGCAGGGGAAGTTAGGCAGCCAGAAGATTAGGAGACTTCTTACAAACAGAATGAGGACTCAGGCTATGTCAAAACTGAGGGTTGAGGGTCCATCACCCCCTTTTGCTATAACCCCCCAAGTCCTTCCCTGGGTATCCCCATGATCATGCCTGTCTTAGGTTGTCCCTCCCTTAAAAAATCTTACCTGTCATTGGCTAACCGATCAAGCATTGGGGGCCAGGCAGGGTGAAGTAAATGGAGTAAAAGCATCTCTGCCAGGGAGATAAGCTTTGTCTCCTTAGTGACTTCTGGTCCCAAGGTCGTTCACTCAGCCTTAGCCATGGCAGGGTTGGAAGATGCAGTATCTGATTTTAAACTGTACTGTGGAGCTGCAAAAAACAAGCAAGTGTGAAATTTCTGGAAGAACAATTGATGAAATCAAAGTGACAAAACAGGTGGTGTAAAAATACATTTTTAAACAAAGTTGCCAATGTAATTTAAAATTTAAGAAGCTTTTCACCCTCATTTTCACACTTGTATATCCCCAAAGAAAAATATAAAAAATGTAATCCCTACCTCACACCATATACTATAATTTGAGATGGATCATAGACATAAATGTCAAGAATACAATTGTGCCCTGGCTGGTGTAGCTCAGTGGATTGAGCGCAGGCCTGCGAACCAGAGTATCACGGTTCAATTCCCAGTCAGGGCACATGCTTGGGTTGCAGGCCAGTTCCCAGCAAGGGACGCACAAGAGGCACCCATACATTGATATTTCTCTCCCTCTCTCCTTCCCTTCCCCTCTAAAGATAAATAAAATCCTAAAAAAAAAAAAAAAAGACTACAATTGTAACATTTTTTTAAAAAATGGAAAGGAAATTTTACAACTTTTTTTTGGTTGGTAGGATGCATTACTATGCCTTTTGAGAGTTAAGTCATATGTAATCTTTCTGTGAAATTCATGTAAATTCATATGAGTTTCCAATGGAATGTTACAGAAGAAAACCTGTTTTTTTTAAATCATCACTAGAGGATATGATTATTGATTTTAGAGAAAGAGGAAGAGAGGAGGAGGAGGAGGAAGAGGAGAGAGAGATAGAGAGAGACATGGATATGAGAAAGAAACTTTGATCTGTTGCCTCCTACATGCACCCTGACTGGGGACTGAATCTGAAGCCCAGGTATATGCATTGACCAGAAATCAAACCCTCAGCCAACTAAGCCACCCAGCCAGGACAAAACAGTTATTTTTATAAATGTAGATACTTTATGAGAAAATCAATTTTGCATTTGACTATAACTATAATTATATATGAACATTGTAATGTTATTCATATAGGGAACTCATATGTGTATGCATATATACATATGTGTATATGAAACTCTATTAAATCAAGAAATCATTATTCTTTTTTGAGTATAATAAATAATGCTAATGTGGAAGTATAATCAAAAGTATATCAGGAATGTCAATGTAATGAGCTGAAATGAACAAAACTAAATTTCAGATAGATATAAATTATTTCTTAATTTATTCATTTATGTGAATGCATGTGCATACATATACTGAAGAGATTTACAGAAAGGTCAACCATAAGCCCATATAAGAATTTAGTAGGTAAATTAAGAAGTGGGGCCCTGGCTGGTGTAGCTCAGTGGATTGAGCGCAGGCCTGTGAACCAGACAACCGCGGTTCTATTCCCAGTCAGGGCACATTCCTGGGTTGCAGGCCAGTTCCTGTCAGGGGCCGGTTCCCAGCAGGGGATGCACAAGAAGCAACCATACATTGATGTTTCTCTTCCTCTCTCCTTCCCTTCCCCTCTAAAGATAAATAAATAAAATATTTTAAAAAAAAAGAAGTGTGAAGTGTGAGTGAGCTACTCTTATCTGAATGGAGGTATCCCTTATTGTTTCTTAAAATAAGTGTTGTATATGGAATGACTTGTTAACTTTAGAAATTCTTTACAAAATTAAGAAATTTGTGGTCTATCTCTCATTCAAACTAAACAATATTCACCTGTTCTCAATCATCATTTGAAAGTAGTATTTTCTGTTTGAATTATTTTACAGTAATGAACTGTCGTGAAATGATAGCTTAAAAAATAGTCTCTCTTTCATGCCATGCACTGAGATTTATTTTCAAACTCCAGAATAAAACATTTTTGTCCCAGCTTTTCATTAACAAGCAAACTATAATGCTTTCATAACATTATCTGAGTGCTATGGAAAGAAAAATTTCCTTTGGTGAACAAAGTAAATATAGCAGTAGGTAATCTTTCAAATTAATTTTAATGCTAATTTTACATGATATCTTGACAGCAGTAAAAAGTTTGTCAAGAGAACATGCTAAAATTTTGAGATAAGATGATCCAATATGCAGCAATTTCGTACTTTTTAGTTTAAATCATGAGTTATTTCTATTAAAGAAATAAAACTCCATATAAGGACATGGGATGGAATCTTTCCTAATAGCTTTAACCCCAAATTAAGGGCTTTCAGCCCTCTCAGAGAACCTTCCTCTTTCTAAGCTAAAATTGAAATATAACCCAAAATTGGACGTTGGCTGAGATGTATAAACAAACATGTAGAGCATGCATTTAAAGAATGTACAGGTCTCACTTTAGTGATTTTCAAAGGATTGAGAAGTAACAAGATGTTCAAATACTGTTTAACCGGTTTAAATTATTTTAATCGCCAAAGTGGAAACCACACCTTCTTGTGAAATTGCGTAGTACTTTCTTCTGGATTATTTTCCACACATTTTTGTAAGTTCTGCCTTGCATTGTTGTGATGCTTTTACTTTTTTCCGACCCCCTCTGTCCATACCTCCTTAATATGAGAGTCTACTTCTGTTGCAGTTATCTTTTTTTGTCCTCCAATCCTTACATGGCAATTAGTTGGTAAATGCTTAATAAACAAACAAACCTTGAAAACAAGAAAGACAACGTAGAAATAACTTAGAACACCCCCAGGGCCACAAGGACACACTATTGGGAGCTAACACAAATGGCTACCTAAATGTCAGTGAACAGAACTTAGAGTGTAAGGAGGAATTACCTAATGGTTTATATCCCATAAAGATTATCTCGTTTTAGTCATATGGAGATTAGCTAGCGGACTTTCGACATTTGATAGCTATGCAGACACGAGAATATACATAGTAGTTGGCGTAGTCTGTGTAAATAAATATTTTTTAAGGAAAACGTTATAGATTTATTCTATTTCTGCCCAGATCTGACTGAATTTCACCACTTTATTCATCTTCTGGGCTTTTTTGAATATTACTCAATTACTCAAATGCTTTGTTTTTATCTGCCTGAGGTCCTCCCAACCTTAACTTAGATTGAAACTATAAAAAAGCCCATTTTTAAAGCTGTGCATAGAAAATACTACATCAAAACTGCTAAAATACACTTCAAACAGAAAACATGCGTATCTTCATTTGTCTTTTACCTCATTTATGTCAGCCTATATCTTTCTGGAAAAATTGCTTTCCAGCTCTAGACAATCTAATTTGACTGTGATGTTGTCTGGCACTTTAGTATTATAGTGTTTCTTGGGCTAAAGTAAAAGATTTGCAAAATCAGTCCAAAAATTTTATTATCAGGGCAGAGCATCAGAGCGTTTCTTGAACATTCATCACAAACAGAATGTATGAGAGCTGAAAAAGAATGAATCATCCTAGATTACCTTTCTGGTGCTTGAGAGGCCCACCACAAAACAGCAACGGCGGAGATTAACTTGCTGGATTTCCCAGGAAATTTACAGCGGCTGTTCCATGGAGAAATAGAAACCCCATTTGCAAGATCCGTTACCTGAGGAAAGTGTCTTAAATCACAGGAAGCCTGGACATGAAAATTCTGTGAAGGTGCCCCATAGGTCAAGGTAATCTAGAACATCTTTCTAACAATCTCTCTTTCACAGGACGTTTTTAATCTTTGAAAACATGTGCATTCAAATGCAGAGTAGTTTGACATAGGAACAAAGATTTAAAACAAATGTTACGAGAGAGTTTCATAGTTCTATAAAGATATTCTGATGTGGACCCTAAATCTCATGTTTTTGCCCAAAGAAGTGGACTGTGATCTGAGTTACGTGTGTGTCCTCTTTCTGGCCAATTTTCCACAGTCACTACTAGCAAAGTTGGTCTCTCTGAACACTTTAATCAATTAATCACTGTGGCCTATAAATTTATACAGTGGAATTCTTGACTAGTTAAAATGGCAGCCTTTCTCTGTGCTGGTCATTTTTTTCAATTTCTACTTCAGTGACTTCTCTCTTGACCAAACTACTTTGACCTCGGAAGAATCCAAAGCAGTTAGCTACTCTTCGGAAAATGATACTGGTATTTCATGTAAGCAGAATAAACACCTCTATCCACCAAAGATTTAACTCTGCATCTGCACTCTTATTTGAGACATTCTTTTGGAAAAAGACACTAAAGACTAAGGTTAAAATAATATTTGAACTAATCTTAAACCCACATTTAATACGTTAAACTAAAATTGAAAGTTTATATAGGGCTGGTAGCTTGTAGTCAGGAAACCAAACATTCTCGTATTCATCATTTGCACTCTACATGTTGAAACTTATAACAATGTATCCAAATAAACAATGTGTAATTTAATATGAATCATAGAATTCTATATTATATTATATTATATGTATTTAATATATTATAATGTATAATACATACTTCCTTAAGCATCAAAAGACACCTGGGGAGCCCACTGTTCACAAATAAAATATGTAAAGGAGATAATTCCATTATACTTTGTTTGTTTTGGTCCTCAAACATAGTTCATTAAACAAACCCCAAATCAGCCATTAAAATGATCATGATAGAAGAGAACACCGTAATCTGGATTCTGCCCTGCTGACTACCAGCAGTAATTTAAGAATTCATCCTATTCTCTTCCATTGTGTGTGTCCCCTTGATTAATATTCTCCATTATGGTTACAGACCATTTGATTATTCTGGGTCTTAGACTGTTCACTTTCCTTTTCATTAAGACTAAGCTTTCTACTCAAAATAGAAAATGCAACACATCTGGATTATCAGACTTCAGAGCTTTTGATGTTGTCATTTTCCTAAAATGTGTCCACGACTTTGTATCTCCTATCTAAGAAGCATACTTTTTGGTTAAAAGTTTTATAGATTATTGAAATACTCTCTCCACATATCTGACTACATTTTTACCATATTATTTGGATTTTAAATATTTACAACATTTAACTGGGCATTAATACATCTTGATGAAATTTTAGCAATTCAGTTCTTCTCTTTCATTTAAGAATGCTAGTTCTTGGGTGTTTTTGAAAGGTCAAACGTCTCTTAACTATTAAAAAACAGACATATAGAGTTGAACAGACATTGCTGAATTCTATATAGGAGTTTTGGGTTTGACAAACAGCTGTACCTTATAAGTATAAATATCTAAAGGTACCAGCTAAATGAATTAAGGATTGCAGATTATAAAAGTAGCATTTCTAAGGAAACGGGAAGTTCCTTACCCCATCTCGAATTTAAAATTGATTGGGTTTATTTATGTTAGCTTCAATATTATCTCTATTTCTATTTCTGAGACAGAAATATATTTTTCATATTTGTATAAAACTTTAAAAGCCTCCCAATGAAGCGAATGAATATAAATTTGCTGTTTTTTCCCAGTCACTAATGAGAGATATTAGAAATTAATTTATGTCAGAAATCAAATTGCAGGAGTGGTCACACAAAAGACATCACTAGTGGCAGTATTAAAACCACAAGCTAAATTGATATTTCTGAGTACTTATTTGTTTACCCAGGTATCTGAATCACAACTTCAAGGACATATTTTCAAATTCAAACATATGACTCCTAAGGACCTTATTTTTTATTATGTTTGCAATAGTCGATGGGATTCTTGCCTTAATTTCTTTTTTGATAGCTTATTTTTGGTGTTTAACCAAGGAAGGAAAAGACCTGTACTCAAAAAACTGTAGGACATTGAAGAGAAAAACTGAAGAAGATAGAAATAAGTGGAATCATATACTGTGTTCATGGATTGGAGAAATTAATATCATTAAAATGTCCTTACAGCCTAAAGCAATCTATAGATTCAACAATATTTCTGTTAAAATACCAATGGCATATTTCAAAGATCTAGAACAAATATTCTAATTATTAATATGGGCCCAAAAATGATCCCACATAGCCTCAGCAATCTTGAGAAAGATAATAAAATTGGAGGTATAACAATACCTGATATTAAACTATACTACAGGTTATTGTAATCATAGCGTCCTGGTACTGGCCCGAGAACAGGAATATAGATCAGTGGAAGAGAACAGAATGTCCAGAACTAAACCACACATTTACAGTCAATTCATATTTGACAAAGGAGGCAAGAGCATACAATAAAGTAAAGATAATCTCTTTAACAAATAGTGCTGGGAAAATCGTACCTGCAAAAAAAAATGAAGCTAGACCACCAACATGCACCATACACAAGAATAAACAAAATGGATAAAAGACTTAAATGTAAGTCAAGAAACCATAGAAATTCTAGAAGAAAGACCATAAAATCTCAAACATCTCTTGTAGCTTGTTAATACATCTGCTTGGGCAAGGAAAACAAAGGGAAAATAAACAAATGGGACCACATCAAACTAAAAGTTTTTGCACCATGAAAGAAACCATCAACACAATGAAAAAGCAACCCACTGTATGGGAGAACATATCTACCTATGATACATTTGATAAGGGGTTAATTTCCAAAATAATACAGAACAGCTCAACACCAGAAATACAAACAATCCAATTAAGAAATGGGCAAATGATCTGAATAGACACTTCTCCAAACAGGACATGCAAATGACCAGCAGACATAAAATATGTTCAACATCATTAATCATCTGAGAAAGGTAAATTAAAACCAAAAGGAGATATCACCTCACAACTGCCAGAATGCCTATCATCAATAACATAAAATAATAAGTGCTGGAGAGCATGTGGATAAAAGGGAACCTTTGTGCATTGTAGCTGGGAATGCAGACTGGTGCAGCCACTGTGGAAAAGGTTATGGAGTTTCCTCAACAAGTGAAAAAAAGAACTGCTTTTTGACCCAGCAACCCCGCTTCTGGGAATATAGCCTAAGAATCCAAGATGCTAATTCAAAAGCATATATATACACCCCTATGTCCACCACAGCATTATTTACAAACAACTAAGATCTGGAAACAGCCCAATTGCCCACCAGAAGATGAGTGAATACAAAAGCTCTGATATGCTTGCACAATCAAATACTATGTGGCAGTAAAGCAGGAGGAACTCTGTGCTTTGCAACAGTGTGAATGCCCCTGGAAATTATTGTGCTAAGTGAAATAAATAAACTAGTAAGAGAAAGACAAATATCATCTGATCTCACACGTGTAATCAAATGAACAAAATAAACTTGCAAACAAAATAGACACTTACTCACAGATACATGGAATGTAATGGATGAAAGAAAGTGAAGGGATTAGCCCAAAAAACACATGTACATAACACACAGACCCAGACCACAGTGTGATGGCAGTCAAGGAAAAAAGTGCTAGGAGCGCGGTGGAGGGAGGTGAAAGGTGGAAAAATGAGGACATATGTAAGAGTGTCAACAATAAGAATAAAGTTAAATATTAAATAAATAAAAATAGAAATGAAACATACAAGTAAAATGAGTCCTGACACAAAAATAGAAGGTATCGAAAACCCCAATAAAGTATATAGGGATTTAGGGATTCTGCTTTTAAACCTACAAATGTATTTATATGCAGACTTGAACCCAAACCCATTATAATTTCTAAGATCTATTTAAAAAATCCAGTGTTTTTTTTTAACTTGGAGACCAATAGTTGCTCCTTTAACTATTCTGTTGCCAAAATTAACTACTTTTCTAATTCCTCCATTGATATTGTCCTTATTCTTTTCCAGACTGTGTTTAATCTAGAATTAAATAAAACTCACACAGCATGGTTTACGTATTTAGTTTGTTATATGTAAGTTAAATTCTTATAACCTGCCAGATGGGCTAGATGTGTTGAAGATAAAGACAAATATTTTATGTAACTGCAATATTTAATTATGAGACATATTTTAAAAGAAATAAAATACTTTTATAAAATATTATTTCTATTAATTGAACTTGTAATATAAAATTTGTATTTTTCATGTAAGTAGAGATAGACTTATTCAGATTACTTCTTGTTTTAGCAATTGGTCCATTGCATTGAGGTATGAAATTTGTGGGCATTGGATTGATCATGGAATTTCTTTTTTGTACTCTTAATGCACATAAGATCTGGATTCAAGTTCTGTCTTTTATTTTTGATATTAGTGATTTGTGTGATATTTTTTCCCTAGGCAGTGTGGATAAAGGCTTATCAATTTTACTGGTCTTTTCAAAGAACCAATTTTAGATTTTGTTGATTTTTTTCCATTGATTACCTGTTCTTTATCTCAGTGATTTCTGCTCTAATTTTTATTATTTCCTTTCTTCTATTCTTTTTTCATTTACCTAATGTGAAATTTTAAATGATTGATTTTAGTTCTTTTTTTATTTTTAACATATGTGTTCAATGCTAGATATTTTTAAGCACTGCTTTTATGGCATTCCCCAAATTTTTGATAACTTTTTAATTTTCATTTAGCTCAAAATATTTTGAAATTCCTTTTGAGATTTTTTTGATTCATATACTATATAGAAGTTGATAGTAATAAAACAAATATATGGAACAATATTGACTTATTTCACTTTTTTCTGTATACTTCAGAAAGGAAACATGTTCTGTCTACAAATTACCTCTACTAACATTTTTTTGTTGAAAACTAAGTGGTTTCTTTTACATATTCATTTGTAATGTTTCCATAATGTACTGTATTTTCTCCTTTCTGATTTGTTTTTCTGAAGGATTTGTACTTACCTAATTTTCTATTCCCCCTCACCTGAGGACATCCTTTCCTTAGTTCTAGAGACAAAGGAAGAGAGAGACATGAATGTGAAAGAGAAACATTGATTGGTTCACACCCCAACAGGGGATTTGAACTGGCAATCTGGGCATGTGCCCTGACCAGGAATTGAACCTGTGATGTTTTTGGTTTCCAAGATGACACTCCAACCGACACACACTAGCCAGGACTACCTCGTTTTCATAACACCAATAATTAAATGGCTCTAATCCATACTTTGTAAATGGCATATTGCTGTATCCCCTAAATTTTAAATTTTTACATTTCTTGAAAGTTAACCTTTATTTGACTTGAATATCTTTTGCTATTTTTTTGCTCCTCAGTGTGCAAAAATGAATTTCTCCCACATCTCTTCTCTCTACTATCATGCTAATGTAACATACTGCATGAGTGTGTGGGGCGGATCCTTTTATAGTATTATATTTATGTATTCTATGAATTAAAAGAGCCTGGTAGGATCCACCCAATTCACATGTTTATAAACAAGCATATCTAAAGGGATTGTTTTGGTCTTGTGGCTTTATTAAAATGGTCCTCAATTAGCATCGAGTGACTAGAAACATAGTAAAATGTGTTTTCTTTCTGCACCATGACGCGTGATTTCCAGTCTCAATTGGTAAATTCTTGTTCTGATTGAACTCATGATTAACCTAAGTGTCTGATTAAAAAGGAGGGGCTCAAATCATATTCTCCGCTGGTATGCGAATCAACAAGGCTGTCTTCATTAGAAGCCATGTGTCCTGAATACATGCTGCTTTCTTTAAGAATTTAGCTCTGGGGCTTTACTTTTGCAGTTTCTCAACATTTTGTTTTTTAAAGCTGAAGCATTAATGTCTCTGAAAAGTGTTGCTTTCTGTCAAAAAAGTTGCAAATATTGGCCTGTTAAATGGTCTAAGGGTGCTGGTACTCTCTGTACATTTAAATAGAAGCGCTCTGTGCCTCTTCTTTACTTGCAGTGTTTACTCTGAAACTTTTTGGTTTAGGGTGTCAAATGGGACATTGTAAACCCCTTTCTGAATTACCTAAAGGACTAGCCATTGCTGTTAACAAAAAGGCACTTAATGCCTCTAATTATTAACCATTTTCTCAGAAGCAATGATGGCAAGCATTAGTATTTAATTGTCTCTTTTCCCAGAGACAACTGTGAAGGTTACAGCTTTAAACAGCTTTATTTATACAAACCCAACTCATAGCTACTATCTTTAACATCTGCCAAATGCTTCTATAATTAGTTCACTTCAAATTTTATCACTTTCTTTTGGTAACTTTTCCCAAATCTGAATGATTTACAGCATTGGTTCTCAAGACAATTTACTTTTCTAACAAGCTCTCAAACAGTGTAGAAGATGCTCTATCTGGAAGCCCATTTTGGAAATCCCATCTCCAGAAGAAGCAAAGCATTCCTTTTCTGTGGAGAGGAAAAAAAACCCCAAAACTCTGCCAACATATAATTAAAGAGTAGTTCTTACTTTTACAATGCTGTTAAACTTACTCTCCATAAATTATAAATATTCATAGGCTCGTAATTTTTAAAAAATCTTATATTTCATGTTTTCTTATTTATTGTTGTGCTAAAGAGAACTAGAATGTCTTAAGTAGCCACTTAAAAAGCTGAGCTTAAAATCAGTGCTTCTTGACTTTTAGTTCATTGGTCTTTCCTCCTAAAAGTCTTTTTTCAGAGATAGTATGTAATATCAATAACACATAAAATGCCAATTTTAATTACTATAATCCCTTGATTTACTACACTCATAGAATGCAGTTTACAGTAGAGTTTGTTTTAGACAAAGTGTCTGCAAGTTTTATGGTAAATCTCATGCTTTCTTCCAGTGATAAAATTAAGGAAATTTGCTAAAATACCTTTACACAAGCTTTATACTTGAAATAAAATGTCCCCCTAAAAATAAAAGATCACTGTGCAGAAAATTGAGAAACTATATTATTAATTGGCTCTGAGAAATTTGGGGTGATTTAGTGGCTTTCCTCTGGGCAGCTTTGCTGTCAGACTCTGCCCTGGGACACTAGTGTCAGAGGTATTGAAATGCCCTAAAGTAACCCAGAAACACTTCACAAAATCTCTCGCCCTGTAACATGCACACAAGGCTACAGTCCTCACATGAGGTGGAAATGTGAAGATTGTGCCAATGCCAAAGTAGGAGATGGACACTGCTTCAAAGTATTTTGAGAGCTAAAATAGACGTGCATAGGTAAGAGACAAATTAATTTGTCAAATTCCTCCTTTCAGAGAATACAAATTTAGGAGCCTCTTCCATAAAGCAGGTGTCATTATCTAGCAGCACTAAGTGTCCATTTTTCTTGCCTCTTTAATGGTTCTAAAGGAACGACAAATCAATACACCCATTCGCAATGGTAGCACATGGTACAAAGGAATGTTCGGTGTTATTAAGTAATTTATATTATTCTTCCATGTGTATATAGGTGCATATAGATGTAACATGCATAAAGAATGATACCGGTCTTTACATTGGTAACTAGGAGAATATTGAACACTGGAAATGAAAACTAATTTGTATTTAATAAAATTAAATTGAATTAAAACCAACTTTAAAAACCCAGGATTATTTAAAATATTAGTAACCACAATTTAGGACAATATTGTTAGCTTTGTTGACATTTTGACTTTAAAGCTAGAAATGTTTTTATTTATATATGTACCATGTGAGCATTCAGTTTGAATTTGCTCAGAGGAGCCATGGCCTCAGCTGTGTAGATATGTTGTGACACTTTCAGGAACGACTCGTAGATTAAATACAACACATTGTGAGTCATTCCAAAGATAAAATATCTTGATGAATAAAACACATATCAAATGACATTAAAGGCAAGTTCAAACACAAAATGTGAATGTCAACTAAATGCTTTGAAAGCAACTTGATTGTTCATCAAGTTGTATAAGAAAAGTTACAGAAATGGCAGAAGATTCTTAAGAGCAAGTTGTGGTTTCTCTAAATGGTGAATTATGCTCACTTTTATTTTATACATATTAACTGGGCATGAACTTCAACTTAACATTAGTAAAAACTTATGTGAACAGAAAACTATATCGAACAATCTATAAATAAAACTAACAATTGTATTTATATGAATTTTAAAATAGTTATATCTTTTCAGAAAATAAAGATTGTTTTATAAAGAACATAGGACAATTTACCTTCCAATATAAGAAATACAGAGCAAGGAAACCAATGTATCTGACTGACTACCTTGGAGAAAATCTTCATGTGAGTAATGCTAAAATTAATTATAGGTATACACAATTATTTTTGCCATTTTATATTATATTAAAAATTCAGTTGAGTCTCCCTCTATATGCGTAGCACTACTCTCAATACTTCAGTTTTGACACCTTTAGTCACCAAATGTGTGGGTTTGTACACAAAGCAATTCATCTGTCTGTGGACATCAGCTGGGTTTGTTCAATTCACATCTGACACTTCCTACCTGGAGAAAAACCAGATCCCATAGATTAAGGGTTCAGTCCCAGAAGACCTTCACCCACCACTTCAGATGCCAATTCCAAGTAGTACAGTGTCACCTGTACTACTGATGAATTGGTTATAAATCAGAGGACCCTATAATTTCATAATATATAATAAGCTTATTATGAAAGGGTATAGTTCAGAAATAGCCAGATGGAAGAGATGCATTGAACAAAGCATAAGGGAAGGATGTGGCCCTTTTATGTCCTCTTTGGGATCATGAACTACCTAGCTAGCTCTTCCACACATTCATCAGCCCAGCTCTCTGAACTTGTCCTTTCAGGAAGTTAATGAAGGCTTCATTAATGAAGGCTTGGGTAACTGCTGGCCATGGGTGAATAAGTCAATCTTCAGTCCCTCCCTCTTTCTCAGTTGTGAGGGGTGGTGCTAAAATTTCCAAATCTCTAATCACATGGTTAGTTGCCCTGGCAACCAGTCACCATCCTTAGGAAATTTCCAAAATTCACATCCAATATAAATTTCAGTGTGTTTGAAAGGAGCTTGATATAAATATAATTGACACCATTAAGGGTCTTATCATTTTGGAAATTCCAAGGGTTTCAGGAGGTCTGTGCCACAATAGGAATGAAGATCAAATATGTATTTCTTTTTTTAAAAAAAGATTTTATTTGTCTTTAGAGGGGAAGGGAAAGAGAGAGGGAGAGAAATGTCAATGTATGATTGCCTCTCATGTGTCCCCTGTTGGGAACTGGCCTGCAACCCAGGCATGTGCCCTGACTAGGAATCGAATCATGATCCCTTAGTTTGTATTTCTTATTACATATCACAGAATCACATATATCAAGGCATATGAGGTCTGTCCAGAAGGTATCTAGCCATGTAATATGAAAAAGAGAGACTTTTATTTAAGAAGATAACACATATAGGAAACATTGTGCATAGAATAATGACACCTTAGTCCGCCTTAAAGCACACACTGTGGGACCTCACACAGTTCTACCAATCACCATTAGCTGCCTTGTCATTTTTCCTGAATCTCATTTATGGTTTGAAATTTTTTCCCTCTCAAAGGTGATTTTAGTTTTGGGAAAAGTCAGAAGTCACAGGGCACCAAATCTGGGCTATAGAGGGGCTGAGTCACCTGGGTGATGTGATGTTTCTTCAGAAAACTTGCAGGAGACTCGATGTATGAGCTGGTATGTTGTCCTGATGAGGCAGCCAATCACCAGTTGCCCATAGCTGTGGCCTTTTGAATCATCCAAATAGTTTCACAGAGGAATGTTAAAGCTTAATGGAAAATCTGGTACAGATCTGTTGCTCTGCTTGCTCAGTCATTTTGAATATGATGGCCACATATGTTCAGTCAGTAGTATCTGCTGCCCCCACTGACTAGTATAGTGCAGTTATCATTGTTCATGCATGTGCATTCCAGTCCACTCTCCTCGGCTGCCAGGTTACATCGATGTCTTGCCAACCATTCTCATTTTATTAACAATGGCTGGACTTTTGCCGACAGACCTTGTATTCTTGCATGAAGAGAGATTTGAACAATGATTAATGTATTTTTAAATTTTCTTTATAATGTTCCAGTATTAAAGTTTGAAAGAAATTCAGAAATAATATGTAATTCTTTAAGTAACACAAGCATTATGAAAGAAATTAAAATATTTTGTTTTCTTTAATAATGGAATATCATATAAGAGTTCATTACACAGTGTACACTTTTGTAATGTGTGACAATCTTGTAGGAACAAACCCTAATATTCATTGTAAAAATATTCCGTCTTCAACTCTAGGACTATGCTACTTTTAGAAGCTTTCAGTTTTCAGTAGAACGTAGTTTTTCCATATTAAAATTAATATTAAAACTATTTAATTACTATAATCACTCAGGAAATACTTCACTGTATGATATTATTCTCAACAAAGTACAAATTATATGAAAATATTAATTGTAACAACAAAGACATTTGATATTTTTCTGAAATTAATACAAAGATACCTTAGATAATGGAAATTTAAAACCATAATATAAATTATGTCTTGACTGTATTACTCATTTAAACACCAGAAGAATGCTCATACATGTACAGTAATCATTAAACTCAGTTGCTTAGATTATTTTACCACGTTTATCTTACATTAAAGCCATATAGGCTTTAAAAGGTTGTTTTAGTATTTTTAGATTGTCCAGGAAGGAAGATAAAACATGTCTTACTTAAAATCTGTAGCTTAATTTGTAACTCTAAAAGATTTAGATATATGCGAGTTTCTACTCAGCTCTTTGCCCAAGGCTCTGAAAATGCTAAAGGTTAACCCTCCTTTATGCCTCAGTTGCTACAGTAAGGCCTGGGAGTTTGATGGTCTCCAACTGTATCATAGAGATGTTTTTGTGTTCGGCAAGAGAAGAGATTTACCACCAGCCTGTCTTGGCAAGGCCAGCAGACTCTCGGGACCTCAAGCTCCCATTGATTTAGTACCATTTTGATGAGTGCCAACCATATAATAGTGACTAAGCTCTCATAATCCTATATATCTCTGGTTCTGCAAAACAGCGTTTAGTACAACTGTCTTCTTCCCTGAAAACCACGCAGCTAATTTCTTAGAAAATTATAAGATTGTAGGTAACATTTTTTCAAGGTATTTACCCTGATCATTCTAGGGATTTACCTTATCTTTTTACCTACATTAGAATAATTTCTGGCAGATGTAGCTCAGGGGATTGAGCATGGGCCTGCAAACTAAAGGACTGCAGTTTGATTCCCAGTTGGGGCACAGGGCTGGGTTGCAGGCCACTTCCCAGCGGGGAACACGAGAGGCAACCATACATTGATATTTCTCTCCTCTCTCCTTCCCTTCCTCTCTAAAGATAAATGAATAAAATCTTTTAAAAAAGGAATAATCTCTGAATATTTCTTTAAATCCTTCAAGTATTCTCAAATTATTTGTGTTTGAGTTATTTCAGGTTCAATAAACAAACACAGCTTCACATTTCTGCCCTATACTGTGCCTGCTGATAATGACTATATGTAGAACAGAATAGGATTTTATTTAAGTATTTTACTATAAATGGTAATGGCAAATATGGACTTTTGCGGCTCAGCAATAAGTAAAAGGATTCAAATGGGATGTTTTCTACCAGAGACCTCAGCTTCCCAAATAATCTCATTCTTCAGCTTCCCAAATAATCAATAAGATTTTCTTTGTTCAGAGTTTCTGAGTTCTCCTGGGATATATTTGCATAGTTTTTCTATTGAATGAATTGCAGAGATAAGCCATTTTCTTTGAGAATGTCAATAAACAAATAAGAAATTTCTGATTGCGGAATAGCTTCAGGACTCAAGGCAAATGAAATTTTCTGATTTGTTGCCAAGAACAGCATCCCTAACTTAATACCCATTGAATGGATCCAGTAGTTACAGATGGTTTTGTTTTTATTTTTATTATTTCTATTTCTAATAGCATTAAGAAATTACAAATACAATTTTTTCCTTGAGATAATTTTACTGTTCTGATGACTGAAATCACACGCACCAGTCTTTGCTTTTGTAAACGTTCTATGGAGACCAAGAAGACACCTGGTGTCAATGTCTTACTGCTCAGCTAGGAAGCAGAGAAAGTGCTCCTCCATGGGCATAACAAAAACAAAATGAGCTCATACAAACAATCAGGAAGTGGGTTCTACTTGTGTTGATAGAACTCACAAATGAAAGTGAAATTGTAGATTTATTTTTTCCTTAGAGAACCTAAGTTTTTCATTAATCAGTGTTGAAACTGAGCAGGCATGTATTGGTACTGAAACATTGTTAGATGCGTCATTAATGAAATAACACTTTATGAAATTAACAATTATGCTCACTGAAAAATCATATTAATAAAGAGATAAAAAAGAAAATGATATTTAAAAAGATGGGAGAGAATCATAGGGGAAAAGGGGATGGACTCACATGAACAAGTATAAAGGACACATGGACAATAACTAAGGGTGGGGGGTGGAAATGGGAGGGAGGTGGGGAGCATGGGGTGGGGGGCGGGCAGGGTTGGGAATATAAGACAGAAAGCTGTACTTGAACAAGAATTAAATAAAAAATTATTTAAAAAAAAAGATGGATTCACCTCTCACTTTATTTAATTACGATAAACTACATCACAAGGATATCCAGGCACTCAACATCAGAGTGATGACCATCCTAAATCCACAGTTCTGCTTTGCATCCTAACCAGGAGGAAAGCTCTGCAGAGGAGTACTCATATAGTTGTCTTCCAATGAGTTCTTTCTATGAACTCACATAAAGCCCTGTGTATTGCCTTATTTTTGCATGTTTGGCCTGAAACAAGTTCCAGAAGAATACTTTCAACTGATTTTTTTTCTACATGCTCAAAGAGATAATGAAAGTTTCTTTTACAAAATTACTAAACATGTATTTGTATTGCTAAATTACATTTAGCAATACAAATTACTGGAGACCTGTAGGTTTTTTAAACTTTGCAAAATTAGGCTTGGACTAAAGTGAATTATAAGCTAGAAAAGTTACCATTACAACAGACACTATGACTCAGGAATCCTTACTCAAGTTATCAGCTTCTTTGCTGGCACATCCTTCAATATTGTAAAATAAGTTCAGCTTATAGTACTGATAATCTGCAATTTTTTTCCCATAGCCCTTGTCAGGATCATGTTTTATTTTTCTTTTGTGTTGTTTACTGTTGACCATCCCATCCAATAAAATGTGAACTCAATGTCTATGTATTCATAACAAAATCATGGCACTCGGCACAATGCCAGGCAGTGGTACCGAGTGGACCAAAAGTCCGTTACATGTTTTCTGAATGACGGCTCAACTAACCATTCCTATGAGCTTAGTTGTCTTTAACTTTATTCATAACATTTATTTTAGATTTTATTGTGACAGCTGTCATATCAGCAAGCATTTAAAAAGTTATTAAAATTGATGAATTTTGTGCAGCCACTTTAATATTGAAGATGGAAGACTACAACATTTTTTTGGTGTATTATGCTTTATTATTTCAAAAAGGATAAAAGTGAAGCAGAAGCACACACACACACACGCACACAAAGATTTGTGCAATGTATGGAAAATGTTCTGTGACTGACCGAACATGTCAAAAGTACTTTATGGTTTCTTGGCACTATTGACATTTGGGCCAAACAATGCTTTGCTGTGGGGCTGTCTTACGTATTGGAAGATGGTTAGCAGCACCTCAGCCTGCAGCAACTAGAGACCAAGAGTGGGAGATAGCCAGCACACTCACAATATCCAAATCAAAAAAGTTATTGGTGAAAATTAAAAATCTGTCTTTTATTTTACAGAAAAAAAAAACATATGGGCATTCTGACCTACCCAATATGTTGAATAAAGAATTAAACAAGCAAGCTTGTTAAAAGTTAAGCCACAATATTTTCTTTAGTTTTGATCACTTTCATTATAGTAAGATTTGTAGCCTTGTGTTCTGTTTGAGGGAATGAATCCATGGTGGTTTTTGTTTGTTTGTTTGGGGCACTATTCCTAGATCCGATAGGCTTTTTAGTCTCAGTATTTACAATTGGGTTGTTTTGAGGCTTAGTCATTTTAGGAGGGGGGGATTTGCCATTGTACTGCCTGACAATGAACTACATGGGGACTGTGTTCTTTTCTTAGTTACCAAGACAGTGTATCCTTTTTACTGATCAAAACAGGTTAAATTTTTATGAATGTCTATATGTTTTCTTAGAGTTGGAAAGAAAAAGAACTTAGATCTTTCTTTTTATTTATTGATGGAAGTGTCTATGGACCACACAGATGAAGTATGAAAGACATTAATCAATGATGAGAGTACATCCTTCGCCACTAGGAGGATCTTCCTCGGGAGGAGTTTGCTCTGATTCCTGAAATATACCGCTATACTCTATTTGCTCCTTGGTCCCATCTGCTAAACTCAGCCTTATCCTTGGACCAGATTATACCATTAAACCGCTGCTTTTTTTGGATTGTAACATTTGGACTTTTTTTGATAAAAGCAATTAGTATCATATTGAGTTTTGGTTTTATGCTACCAGCCAACACTGAAGAACATGGAAAGCAGTAAAAACTATAAACTTATAATTAGTTCTGTTGTGGAGATGCTATTGAGAATATCCTGCAGTATATCATACAATGTCTTTTTTAAAAAAAGAAGATCCTCAGGAAAAATTTTTTCTTACATACTTTAGAGAATGCTCATTCTTAATAGCTGTTTTCTTTCTTCTCCTTGGTCTTAGAATCTTGCAACTGATGGCATTTTCCTCTCTACTTTCTTAATCTAAGAGTCTCTTAATCTCATGGATATTGAGAATCTTGCATTTGTTTGCCTTACTATCTATACTTTGCATTCAGGAAGCTTAAAATCAAATCTGGCTCTCTTCGTGTATAGGAGATACAGTATACATTCCTGCCTGCCAGCGTGGCCAAAGCTCTGTCATCTTTCTACTGTTATCTGATTCTCTCAGTGATTCATCTCATTCTTTTTTATCTTTATCTTTCTAAGTCATCTCAAATCGTTTGCTGCAGAAGAGATCTATATAAACCTATTCATGACATGCTCTTTCTTAACAACATTTAAAGTTATGTCTTTGCTTAGAAGATCAAGTCCAAAACTTTATAGCGTGAGACCACCATAGATCTGCAGTCTAAATATTAGCTTTCATGTTCGTAATTCCGGCTATACTTCATCCTCTTTTTCCATTTAACACCCTCTGTTCAAAGACAACCCATTTATAGTTCCTTCAAAAACCATCTCTTTGTGCTTTAATTTTTCTGTGCCATCTTGGATGCTTTCATCATATTTCCTTTGGTCTTTGAAACTATTCCCCATCAGGTAGCATTTAAACCTTTCCATTTGTTCTCCTACTGTGTATTATAAATTTCTATCTTATAAAATTTTATAATTAATGCTGACACTTTGATAAACTTTTCCAAATCTTTCTCTCTCTCTTTCTCTGTCATTAGAATGATTATAAGCCCTTTGAGAGAGGAGATTATACTTTTTGCTTTGTGTTTTAAAATTAAGAAACATAAAATACTTCCTGATGTATTGTGCATATTCAATACATGTTTGTCATATGAGTACTAAGTGGATGAATGAATATATATGTTATTGAATATTATGGAGTCTATGGAAGCATTACAGTTTTACTAAAATGGAGCCAGGGAGTAGATGCATTATTGCCCATGCCATAATTTCTCTTTCAATCTTAGAGTGTATTTTATGAGAAAAATGACTAGGAAAGTGGAATGCTGCAATTATATATTATGGTCATATATTGAAAGAATATACTCATATGCCTAATTTACAAATTTAAAATATGAAATAAAAATATAAACATTTTATCCATGAAGCATACATATAAGAGTGTTTAATTCTTGTATAGACTCCAGAATTCATATAAATTTAGACAGAATCTACTTATTGCTAAGGTTTTCTTGATTTTCTGGGAGCTCACCACCATCATATTATATATTTTTTTAATTTGAAATAATCACTAGAAGTGATTCTTGGATCAATATATTACTAGAAATATTTAAAATTATGAAATCCAAATTAAATATTTTGGGTGAAGTTAGTGTTTCACTGGAAATGACACATGTAAAATAGGCCTGAAGTTTTTATTTTGCAAATAATTAACCTTTGTTCAATTATTCTGGCTTCTCAAAGCTTTCCAGTACTTCTATTTATAGATATGAATGAGTATGTGAAACAATTGATAGGACCTTTTTCAATAATTTTTATTTTAAAAGCATTCCAGAAAGGTGTTGGACTAAAACTTACCACTATATTATGCTGAAAAATATAAACCATTGTCTTTTATTAGTTAACTTTGTACCTTGTTCTATTCATTGTGATTTTTAAAATGTTCAGCATATGTAGCTTTTCTGACTAGCATATGACAGTTTGACTCTTTAATCGTGGTTATGTGATTATATAATCTGTATTGTTCTATGTTAAAGGTCTCTTATGAGTCACTCTATCTAACACCCTTCGCTAATACAGATTTAACCAAGGCACAGATAATTTAAGCAATGGTTTGAACCTCTCACAGCTATTACGGTTTTGAAAATAAAAGAAAATCCTGGCCATAAATAATGCTTTAATTTTTTAATGATAATATATTAATCCATTCTTTGTTTATATGGTAGTATATTAGTAAAACTGAATCACATGTATATATCACATATATTATGATTTATCATTGGAGCCATAAGAAGGATAGTAGAGTGTTTTTCTCACTGATACAGGATTTACATTTTAGAGAACTGGCGATTTACATTAATATAGGAAAGTGTATATGTAGTGATTCTCTTCATTTTTCTAAGATTAATGTTGTTCAAACTTTCTGTTTGCCTGTTCTTTGAAAATTAAAAAAAAAGGAAATTTGATAACTGATGAAGAACACACACATTAAAACATTACCTTGGGTAAGTAGTTACAAACACAAGAAGTATAATTAAGGAAGTTAATAGATTAGAGGATTAAGGCCTATTACACAGACTAACTCCCCAATTTTAGTGGTAACTCTGTACTTCTAACTATATTTGTCTTTTATTCTTTAGACCTACAATTGTAATTGCAATTATGTTACATCGTGCAATGGATATAAAATTTACAATTTTAATTTTGTGTTAAAATGTTATTAGCAGGAAGTAAAATTATCTTTTCATAGATGATATGATCTTTCATGTAAAAAACTCTAAAGATTTTACAAAATACTAGTTGAATGATTAAGAAAATTCAACAAGTTGTAAGTTGCAAAATGAACATACATAAATCATTTGTATTGCTATATATTAACAATGAGCAAATTTTTAAAATCAAGAAAATGATTTTATTTATAATAACATGAAAAAAATAAAATTATTTGAATAAACATAACGGAGGAGGTGGAAGGCCATACCCTAAAACCTAAAACCATTGGTGAAAGAGAGAAGGCACTAATAAATGGGAAAATGTCTTGCACGCCTCAGGAAGACTTTGTTGCTGCCTCAGTACTACCCATAGTAACCTACAGATTCAACTCAATCCCTGTCAAGTGAGCAATAGCATTTTTTGAAGAAATATAAAAAAAATTATCCTAAAATATATATTGAATATGAAGAGACCAAAATAGCCATGAGAATTTTGAAAAAGAGCCAAGTGGAGGACTCAAAATTTCTGGTTTCAAAACATACTACAAACAACAGTAATTAAAACTGTGTGGTACTGGCATTAAAACACACAAAAAGACCAGTGGAATAAAATACAGAGCCCAGATACAAAATCACATATATTTGATATGGTCAAATGATCCTCAACAAAGTTGCCAATTTCTCTATATAGGAAAAAGAAAAGAGTGGTCTTGAGAAAAGTGGACAGCTACATGCAAACAAATTAGGTTGGACCCTTATACCATATACAAAAATTATCTCAAATTAAGACATAAACATAAGACCTAAAACTTTAAAACTCCCAGGAGAAAGCACAGGGGTTAAGCTTTATGACACTGGATTTAGCAGTGATTTCTTAGATATGACTCCTAGCACACAGGCAACAAAACCAAAAATAGACAAATGGGACTTATCAACTTAAAAAATGTTTATATTTCAAATGACACAAAAATAGAAAGAAAAGACAACCTATAGAATGGGAAACAATATTTGCAGTTCATATATCTGATAAAAAGTTTATATCCAGAATATATTTAAAAAACTACAACTGAACAACAAAAATTTAAACAACTCAATTAAAAATGGGCAAAGGACTTACATAGCCATTTTTCCAATGATGTTATACAAATGGCACGCAAGTCAGTGAAAAAAATACTTAATAGCACTAATCATCAGAGAAATGCACATCAAAACTATAATGAAATATTTCACTTAGAAAAAAATACCCTCTAGGTCAATCCATGTTGTTGCAAATGGTAACGGAGACAAATACCATGCTATTTCACTTATGTGTGAAATTTAAAGAACAAAATAAGCAAACAAACAAACAAAACTGAAACAGACTAATAGATATGGAGAGCAAAATGGTAGTTTCCAGATGAAAGTGGGTTGAGAAGCTGGGTGAAACAGATGAAGGAATAAAAAGGCACAAATTAGTTATTACGCAATAGCCACAGTGCTATAAAATACAGGGTAGAGAATATAATCAATAATATTATAATAACTATGATGCCAGGTTCATACTTGAAAATATTGAGGGGATCACTTTGTAATTATATAAATGTTTAACCACTATGCTGTACAACTGATATGATAATATGTCATATGTAATTGAAAATTAAGTAAGTAAGTAAATAAATAAATATTTTCAAAAGCCTGTAATGAGATATCATTTCATATTCATGAGGATGGCTTAAAATCGCATGTATTGACAAGGATGTAGAAAAATGTAATCCTTATGCACTATTGATGTGATTATAAATTGGTGCAATTGCTATGAAAAATAGTATAGAGGTTCTTCCAAAAATTAAAATGAGAACTACTACGTGATCTGGCAATCTCACTTTGGTGTATATATCCAAGAGAATTTTTAAAATCTGAATCTTCAAAAGATATCCATACTACCAATAGAGCAATCATTAAGTGCTATAAGCAACCTAAATGTCCACTGATGGATGAGCGAATGAACAAAATGTTGCATATGTAGACAACGGAATATTGTCCATCCTTAAAAAGAACAGAAATCCTGATACATGCCACAACATGGATGAACCTCGGAAGGTTATTTTAAGTGAAATAAGCCAGTCATAGAAAGACACATGCTGTATGGTTTGACATGTGTAAGGTGTCTGAAGAGGTCCAATTCGTAGAAGCAGAAAGTAGAATGGCATTTAAAAGAGACCGAGGAGAAGGGGAAAGGAGAGTTGCCTGTTGGAAACAGTTTCTGATTTATAAAATGAAAAAGTCCTGGAGCTCTGTTTCGCAACAATGTGAATATATTTACCACTACTGAACACTAAATGATGATTAAACTGAAACATTTTACATGTTTTTTACCATGACTTAAAACATCATCTTATATTTAATAAACCTTCCATGGTTTCCCCTCTTAATTCATAGTCACGAAGCCACCTTGAAATATCCAATAATCAGGGGTGTCCAACCGTGGCCGCATGCAGCCCAGAATGGCTATGTCTATAAACCCAGTGTTTATAAACACTGTCCAACACAAAACTGTAAATATACTTCAAACCTTTTTTTTCACTCCTCAGTTTTCATTAATGTTTGTGTATTAATGTGTGGCAAAGACAACTCTTCTCCTTCCAGTGTGGCCCAGAAATTCCAAAATGTTGGACACCCCTGCAATAATTAATATTAAATGAAAGTTAACTTTTACTCTCTGTGTATATACATAACGAAGCAGAATACAAGGTTCGTCCAAAAGATATCCAGCCACATACTATGAAAAATAGAGACATTTACTGAAAAAGATACAAGATACAAGAAACATTGTACATAGAGCAAGGATACCTCAGTCCCCTTCAAAGTAGGCACCTTGGGACCTCACACAGTTCTCCCAATCACCAACAGCTGCCTCATCATGTTTACCTGAATCTCATCAACAGCCCGGAAATCTCATTGACAGTCTCAAATCTCTTCCTTTTTAAAAGTGATTTTAGTTTTGGGAAAAGCCAGAAGTCTCAGGGTGCCAAATCTAGGTTGTAGAGGTTGCTAAGTCACCTGGATGATTTGACAATACCCCCCATAAATCCTGTGTGAGACGTGACGCATGAGTGGGCATATTGTTGTGATGAAACTGCCATTCACCAGTTGCCAATATCTGTGGCCTGCTGAATCATCTGAATAATGCCCACAGAGGAATGTTCAAGCTTAATGCCGAATGTGATGTATATTTGTTGCTCTACTTGCTCAGTCATTTTGAATCTGATGGCCACACAATACACATGCTCACTCATTACTCTCTACCACCCCCACTGACTAGTACAGCGAAGTCATCATTGCTCATGATGTGCATTCGAGTCCACTCTCCTTGGCTGCTGGTTACTTAGAACTGTCACACAAACTGTTCTCGTTATACTCGCAACTGCTGGATTTTTGCTAGACAGACCTCGTTTATAATACGAAGCTCAAAATCTGAAGGAAGCTCAAAAACTAAAGAAAGCTCTATTTGCCTAGTAAATTTCACATCACATACATGGGGTTTCAATGTTCTTTTTACACTATGTTTAGTTGCTTAGAAAAATCACTGAAACAGCCCATGGCCTTTTTACTTCGTACTCAAAATAAGAATGGCTAATAGTCTGGAAGTATGATGAAACTATATATAAAAATGTAAAATGCATAGAGGAATTATTTAATTTTATACACATGAATGCATTTTTTAAAATTAGGTACTTGCGATAAAAATGTAAGTAAAAAATAAAGAACAAATTTGTTGAAAACTAAACTGTATCAATTTGTCAAGAAAATATTTTACAAATTCTTATTTCAAAATTGAACTTTTTTTGTAATTTCAGCTTTTTCAGAGGTAATTCGAAATGTTAATCAAAAGTTAACAGATTGTTTTAAATAATTCTTTACAACAATTTTCTTCCAGAGAAGAATTTTGTGACAGGGAATTCTGAAAAGAATTCACTCTGAAAAAAATATATAGATAATGAAAGAAAATTGACTTGCGGTGTTTAAACCTTCCTTTGACCCTATGTTTTTAATGCTAATGGACAAGAATAGAAGCCCATTAAATCAACATTAAAACCTCCTCCTCTCTTATCCTTTCAGTCATTTAAAAAATTTTCCATTTGCAAATAGATGCTTCTGTAACACATGCTTTACAGCAGTGAAACCTCTAAGAGTCCATAATGGTGATCATTGCTACTGAGAAAATCCTTCATCTTCTGATGTGACTCCCATGTAATCTGAATTGATTACTGCTAATATTTACTAATAAATTCAATTGCTTCATCTTAATTCAGTTTTCCTGTGTCTTAGTACCTTTGTGTTCTGTAGAGCAATAATGAACTTGTCTTTGTAATTAGAAGGAAGCCCACACCATATTTTCAGTAATTTTGGACGTCTTACTTTTGGTGTTCTCAGGATTCAGTTATGTATAAAGTTGTACAGGGGAAGGAAGTGATATGATAACAAAAAAATAAACCTAGACACTTGAATAGAGGTGGCAAAAGAGCTCCCACAGCCTGAAGCTCTTTCCTTAGTCTCAGAATGCAAATTTGAGGAATGCAAATTTTGTCTCTTCCTGAATCAATTATTCCCTCAAGAGATATTGGATGCCATCCTTTACCTTTGTTACTGAGTCATTAGAGGACACTTATAATTCCCAAGTCTTTAGATAATGAGCCACAGGCCACTCTAAAGGTACTACTGAGAGTTGTAAGTTTGGCACTAGAATATTTAGTCACAGATGGTAAATAGTCACTAATTCCGTTGTCTACTGCATCTCAGATACAGAAATTAAATTTCTCTTTCACATTTGTCTTTTAAACTTTTTTTTTCTACAAAGATTATTTTGTTCTTCAGCATTTTAAGTTTGAGCTTCTGGTGAAATTGGTTCTTTCTCATTTTCTGGGGAGGAAAAGTGATGGATGGTCTTTGTAAATGAAGACTCATGCTGTTACTGTCTGCAGTTCATAGAAGTCATGTTAGATTAAACAGCATCCTGTCACGGGCTCCTTATTAATTGCGGTGCGTCCTGCTGCTGTGCTTAGCCTTTCTTCCCAGTGGCTGCACCACCAAGAAGCAGAGCTTCATTCAAAGACGCCCATCACAACGCAAGTCACTCATTAACTTAAGCCTTCCTCCTCACTTCCCATGAAAAGCCGAAGAACCTTTCCTAACTGACTTTAAGAGAGAGATTATACGGTTTTATTTCTCTTTCACAGAATTTCAAGAGCAGTTTGTCAGGTTCTTTTCTTCTAGGCAGAATGTGAACAGAAGCGGAAAGACTCTGAACTTTGTTTTCTAATGTTCTGGATGTCACTAAATTGGATGTTACTGTAGAGAACAGCAGCTTGCATTTGGTCGTTTCCTTATATTATTTCAAAAAATAAAATTGAGCGTAACCTTTCACATATTTTTATGTTTCTACTTCAGGAATAATGGATTTACATGAAATTCCTATGGCTGTCTTTCCAGATTCCAGTCCTAACTGATTTTATTCATTCTATTTTATTTTGTTTTGTTTTTTGGTTTGTTTCTAGCCTACAGGAGAATATGTGCCTAATTTGGAACCCTTCAGATATGAACAAGTGCTTATGTCTCACAAATTCCAAAATGCCACTCTTGTGTAGTTTGTTTTATCTCTCCCTGCATTTTCTAACACTGTTAAACTCTTTGGAAGGGGTGCATACAGTAAATGCATGTGGTTCAGTCTGAATGGCCTATGCTATGCCACAGTAATAGATGAACCCCCAAATCTTAATGATTACACATAACGAAAATATGTTTATCTCTCACAGCACCAGTCCTATGTGGCAGAGTGAAGGCTGAAGGAAGCCCACGCCCTCACATGTTTCCATAGCTGTTGGGACAGGAAAAAGGAAGACACTGGCCTGTTCCCTGGCATTCACAACCCCTTTGAGAAATGGCACGTGCTACTGCCCACAACCAGTCAGTCAAAGGCCATCCTGTGGCCCTGCCTAACTCCAAGACGTGGGAAGGTGAAAAGGAAAGGGAGCAGAACAAAATTAGTTCTTCTTACCACATCCCAACTAACATCTAATTGGTTTGAGAGCTAAACATTTGTGTGTGAGTGTAAAAGAAATATGTGCTTTTGTGAATAAAGGACCAACCTAGGAGGCACAGAAGAAACATAAGACCGACACCTGTGTCAGGAACAGGAGTGTGAAAAAGTTGTCCCCACCTCACCAATCCTCATTGTTCTTCACTAAACATAGTAATTCTAAATCTAAGTAAATAAGTAATTCTAAATCTAAGTAAATAAGTTTTGAAATAATAAAGCAATGTAGTATATCGATACAATAGGAGCAATCATGTAGTACATAATAAATACTACTTATAAGGCTTTTAAATCCATGGCCTTCCTAAGAGGAAACACTATATAGTCATTCCCCCATTATCTATGGTTCTGCTCTCCATGGTTTCATTTACCTGTGGTCAGTCATGGTCTAAAAATATCAACTGAGAAATTCGAGAAACAAACCATTCATACGTTATAAATTGCATGCCATTTTCAATACAGTTGTGAAATCTCATGCCATCCCATTGCATCCCACCAGGATGAGAATCATCTCTTTGTCCAGCATATACACATTACCTATCCACTAATCGCTTAGTAACTATGTTGGTTTTCAGATGGACTGTCATGATACCCTGTTTTCATGGTATCATGTATTAAGTGACCCTTATTTTACTTAACAGATCCTTCAAGGGTAGTGATGCTAGGAATTTGGATATGTCAAAGAGAAGTTTTAAATTATTTAAATAAATGAATGAAAGTTGTTGACTTAATAAGGAAAGAAAAAAATGCATGCTGAGATTTCTAGGATTCACAGTAAGAATGAATTACCTAGCCACGAAAGTGCAAAATAAGGGGGGGAAATGTGTTAGTTTTGCTGTTGCACCTCAAACTGTGAAGGTTACAACCAGAGTGTATGGTAAGTGCTTAGCTAAGATGAAAAAGGCATCTAATTTATGGGCAGAAGAATGAACAGAGAGAGATCACATTTATATAATTTTCATTACATTATACTGTTATAATTATTTTATTTTATTATTACTGTTGTTAATCTCTTACTGTATCTAATTTATAAATTAAATGTTATTGTGTATATTAAAATTTATATGTTTGTATATAGGAAAAGACATAGTCTACATAGGGCTCAGTACTATTTGTGGTTTCAGGAATCCACTGAGGGTCTTAGAACATATCTCCTGTGGATGAAAGGGGCTACTGTAAATTGTGGTTGATGAAATGTTTGGGAATGACTGACTTACAACCTAAGATTTGCAGTTCCCTAGGAACAGGGACTCTGTGTTTTACATCTCTGTGTCTTCAGTTGCTAAGTTACAGCTGACAATATTTGTTGCAGAGCATAAAAAGCATAGTGTGGGAACTAAATGGCCTACATTTTAGTTCTTGCCAGACCACTTATTTCCTCTGTAACTATGAACAAATAGCTATTGCTTTAGCCTTCTTAGCATCCAGTTCTCCCATTTCTCCTCCTGGTAACTGTCATATTCCTCTACCTGCACCTTTTAGATGACTTCAAGTATTTAGACTAGACGGTACCATCGGGGTTCCATCTTCTGGCTTCTGGGGTAGCACATAATGTCAGTATAACCCATCTCTGGGAACACAGTGATTATTTCAGAAAGAAGTAAATGTTCAACATTTTCCATGGGAGATATTTTTTTAACCACTAAAAAAGAAAAGCTCTATTTTTATCTGAATGGCTGCTGAAAGGATCTGATGCAAATCTAAAGCATTTGGCATCTGTATTGACCCCAAAAGGGTGGACACCTGTCTGACAAAGGAGGCAATGCAGAGAAACTAAACTTAATGGTAAAGAGAGAAGAGGAAAAACATGTTAATAATAAACTAAATTGTTTGAGCCCCATGTGATTTGACCTTGGCCTTTCAATTATAGGACACAATTCATATCCTTTTCATTAAGTTAGTCAGAGTTAGGGCTTTTGAAATACCAAGCATCACAACAGAGACACCTTCCTGAGCCTGTTCTCACATGTATAAAATGAAGTATTCCTGTAGTAATATGTGGATTTTCCTAAAATAACTACCAATCCTTCAAAGTGATATATGCTGTAGATTTGTGGAATAAGGTTATAAAAACAGTTTACAGAAATATTAGGTTTGAGATGTCTGTGGTATACATTAGCAGAAATAAATATTTGCATTAGCGATTCTTGTCTGGAGTCCAGGAAATATGTCCTGGAGGGAGATATAGATCCGGGGTCATTAACACAGAAATGATAAAGCCAAGGCGATAAATAGAAGTGCCCTCTCATAGTATGCCCTCTTCCTCTCAAGGAAGAAGGAATACTGTGTATTTTAAGTTTCACAAAGCACAACCTGTAGAGGGGACCCAGCATGGTTTAGTCTAAGTTCAGTAAGGAATTGCAGTGGTCACTTTATGTAGGACCTGGACCTGGCTGAGCTGCTAAGGAGCTTCGTGCTTATGACATAAACAAGTAAAAGGGATTTGATGGTGGGTTTCAAGCAAGAGGTAACAGAATAGCATTTTGACTTCCATTAAGATAACTCTTGTGGCAGAGGGGAACTTGGATTATAAATAGAAGTGAATGATGTCAGATATACTAATCAATTATTTCAATTCTGTAAGCAAAAGATATTAAGGACCTAAATTAAAGCAATGGCAGTGAGACTTAAGACAAGGATAGGGTTGAAAGGAGACTTAGGGAGAGTCGTATGTGACTGAGGGTATTTGAAGGATGAAGGAGAGAAATAATTTCAGTTTTAAGGGTTTTTTCTAGAATAATTGACAGAATAGTCAAAATTAATTTTAAAAGGCAGAACAAAATAAAGAATAAGTTTGGAGGCAAATTCCAGTTTTTGAGGAGGTAATATTAAGATCTGAAGTGAAGAGAACAGTTTTGGAACTAATTAGCTCACGAAGAGGTATTTAAATCTATGATGTGGATTAAAAAAGACAAAGAAGTGGTATAAAAAAAAAAGTTGAACTCTAAAGCTACAGCCCTAGAAAAATGCAAGGCTCTGAGAAGAGTTCAAAATGAAAGACCATAAAAGTAGAAGAAAAAAACATGAAGAAGTTTGGATGCTTTCCAAAAAGGGGAGAATAGCAAATGTTAGATAGAGGCTGGTTGGCAATCCACTATCTAGGTTCTACATAAGATACAAATTGAGAAAATACTTAAAGAACCAAGCATTAACTGATATGATAATTCAGACAATCTTTAGGGTAACTACATTATTTTCAAGTACAAATTCTACTTCTCTTCACTAGCATTTTGTGCCTATGCTATTTTATTTAATTTCTCATCAAAATTGATTTCAATTAAATTGTTTTGATTCAGAATCTTGCTGTGATATGGAGTCAGGTTGCCAATTCTGCCCTCTGAGAATGAATGAATGAGTATTGGTTATATTAGATACATTCTATTACATTAAATAACCATAATCCCTACATTTGCCTGTCTTTTTAATAGTTGCATATGACAGTGGCACTTATAAAATTCATTTAACTGTAAGTGTTCTGTCTCTAATAAAACAGGAGTTGGTTCTTTATAGACAATGATATTATGAGAGAGGGCATTTACTATACTTGCAAACACACTTGCCTGCTTGGATTAAGTATTTAAAAAGAAGAGGCAGCTGTAATTGTTTGCATACTAATTTCCCATGAAATGTTTTTCCAGCTCTAAAGATACAAAAGCTGACATTTAATCTTTTAGTCAAATGTAACATATAATTTCAAAAATTATTAAGACCCATAAGTATTTTTTTACTTCAAAAATTTCTTACTACATTTATTATTAATATGATTGCACCAACTCTTAAATACAAGACAGAAACCTAGAATTTATCGGTGGTTCTTTGCTTTTCTTTCTGTCCGTGTCCATTATTACATCAAGTTTATTTCACTTTCTTAATGTCCCAGTTGCTGGCCCATCCCATAATACTTATAGTCATTATCTCTGCCCTGGTGATCTCCTGCAACAGCTACTTGGTTCACCAATGCTTTGTTTCTAGGAGCTACTTCATTCCAGGTGACCACATCAAATAGTTTAAATTGAAACCCATTAGACACTTTATGTTGTGAACTTCCAGTGTGCCATTTCCCCTCAGAAAGCAACTCAGCATTACCTGCTGCTAGATAACATTCTAGTAGCAAACACTTAATCAGTTAGGTTTTAGTAGAAAGGAGAAATCACTTTACCCATTTATTTCAATGCATATGGGAGACATTTAATATAAAAGTTGGGTCTTATTGGAAAAGCTAGCCAACTGACTTCTAAGCTGCTTCACACTACCTACCACAACCTTTTTGAAGGCATTTATGTATTTTGTGAACAAGGTTTCTCTCCTTCCTGAGTTACATATTTTAACATTTAAAAAAATTGTGATACATCACTTTTGAAAGGCTGTTATTAAATGGATGGTGTTTTAGAGTCATGGAAATGTAGCATTTATCATCTAAGACATCACCTAACATTCACGCTGTTCTCAGCAAGTCGCGTTCAACTCGGTTTCTCTCGTAGCCAGTTTGGCTAATTTCTCCATCCCTAAGTCTTTAAAGACTTGAGCCTGTTTCCTCAGGCTTTTAACTTTCAGCTTCTTATCAGACTTTACTCCATATTTATATGAATGTAGAAATCAAAAACTAACTCTTTAAATATTCACCAAATAAAAGAAAAAATTTATTTTAACACTGATGAAATCATAAAGTTAAATTTCAACTATGAGATATCAGATGAACTTTGTTTACCTCTAAAGTCACGCCTTACAAAAGATTTACTTCTCCAGATACACAGAAGGAAGCCATACAATCTGATTGTTTTAGATGTTGTGATTTTCCATTGTATTGTGAATTTCTAAGGTAGACGTTGTCATTATTTTATTTTTCCTTTTTACTGAATTTCCTGGGGTGATACCAGTTAACAAATTTATATAGGTTTCAGGTGCAGAATTCCACAACACATCATCTGTACACTGTATGGTTTACTCTCCACCCCAACTCAAGTCTCTCCAATATTTTTATTACTTTAATGTCTGTTTCCAATTAAGAAAGACAAGACAATGTAGAGTAAGATCTAAAACTTTATTAAGATAATTAAGCAAGAAATATGAATCAGGAAAATGCATGTAGAAAGGAAGGCTTACAAGGAAATTCTCCCTTAATCATAATGCACCGTATCTGGAAGTCTTCAGTGGATCCCATTTTTTTGGTATTGTGGAATGAGCCTGAAAGACAGAAAGGTCAAGCTCAGATCCTGAAAGTGCTGCCTCGGGAGGGTCACAACATTTCTCTAACCTTCACATTTCTCTTTAGTCAAAATGGCAGTAGAAATATCCAACTCTGAGGACGACTGTGAAGATTTAATGCAGCACAGCAGTTGCAGAGACTGACAGTATGGCGTCTGGTGCGCTGAAGTATACGGATTACGTATGTTCTCTGAGCCGGTTTACAGTTTTAATACACACCTATAAAGGTGAGGAAGAGGACTAGCAATTATTTTTGTTGATATGAGCAACATACTTAATGTCGGTGAATTTTAAAAGTGGCATATATCAAAGTGAGGCAACAGTAGGTTTGTATTTGTGAGTATGTGACAGTTTATTCATGTATTATTAATTATTGTATTATTTTCCCTATGAACAGCTACAAATTTACTTTGCCCCATACTGTATTTGTTTGTAAAACCTAAATTCTTCTACTATGCTTTTATATATGTTTATACCACATGAACTAAAATTCCATAAATAATTACAAGAAATAAAAGGACAGCAAAATATAATTTCTTAAAATTTGCAGAAAATGGTTTCATTAGTGAAGTAAGTTGAAACCCACAACCTTCAAAAGACCGACATGGGACATCTGCTTTCCATGCCAGGTTATGTCATGAAAGAAGGATTAGTATAGCTTTCCTATTGTGAGAAAAATTATTAAGGAAACATTAGAAATATCATAGCATTATCCACAGACGTGAGGTATGTAAATCAGCTTGCAGATTGAATGGGATCACAAAGAGTCATTTGAAAATGGCTCTGAAACTGAAGGCTGAAGAGCAGGGTATGGAGTGATGGGTAGAAAGTAGGTGCCAGCCATGACCCAAGTAAATGGTACATAAACCCTGAGGCAGGTTGTATGCCCAATTGGTCGGGTGCAATCGATATGCATGGGTCTCTAGCGTCTGTATATTGAGTCTGTGGTAGAAGATAACATATGCAATTATTTCATATTTAACATTATTGAAATAGATAATTGTACTATGAAACATTTGTGAAACATATGGAGCCAATTAACTAAAACAGCATTCCGGACTTGCTAACCATTTTCAGTGCATTTAGTATGAGGGAGGAGTGAGAAAAACAGAAGTTAATTATTACTATAATCACCAAGTAAAAGAAATGCCTGGTCACAGGGTTTTTCATTCCGCTACAGCCAGATTTTCCAGGTGGGAACCAGGGTGCCGCTGACTCAGGCAGGGTCAAGGGAGCCATGACGCTTAACTTAACCTCTCCTGAGCTGAGGATTCATCTCCTGACTTGACGCGTAAGAGGAAGCGATGAGAATCTGCCTCAAGGAAGGTTGCATCTCTGATCGAATAGGTGGTAAAAGAGAAAAGAACCCAAAGTAGTGGATTTTATCGTAGAACTGTGGTTATTATGTGTATTTAATTCACAGAATCTTTTAAATCAAATAGACTGTGGCGGTCCTTGAGTTGAACCCTCTAAAGTGCATGACTCCCTTCAACAAAATCACTAGCAAGTGGCAATTCCATCCTGCTAGACTAACTCTGCTAATGCAAAACCACTAACTGTGTGAGGAAGCCTTTTCAATAATTAGAGCTTTGTAATTATTCAGAGTCTCTTTTTTATATGACCAGTCTACCTTAGCATAACTTCTACTCCATTATCACATAAAGGTATACACTCTTATCTCCTCTTGTCAAAAGGTACAGTTACATTCTCTGTAATTCCCTTTCAACCAGGTCAAGCACTCTATAAATTAGTGAAATGAGTATCTCTTTTCCCAAACAGTGGCAGCAATGGCAACATAAAATATGTCCAGCTTGGTGCTGTGCTTGGCTTGCTACATATAATTCCTACAATCTCATTTTACCGGATAAAGAAACTGAAGCACAGAGAAGCTAGCAACCTGACCAAGATATACAACTAAATTTTGAGGCCAGTATTTAACTCTAGGTATTCTATCTACAGGGCCAGTGTTCTTAGCTACTTTATTTTGCTGACCAAAAAAAATCCAGAAAAAAATTATTTTATTTATTTTGACACTTTCTATATTTTCAGGAAAATCAGATAAAATCCAAAAATGGAAAAAATGGACAAATAAGAGTCTATAATAAAGAAATGATTAGGGAAGTACATATAATATAATATATATTTTTCATATTACATGGCTGGATATCTTCTGGAGAGACCCCATATATACACATGAATAAGATATTCAACAACAAATTGGTATTTTATAAAATAATTCCCCCAAATTTAGTTGACCTCTAAAATAAACAAAGACATTTTCAGAACTACCAATATAAGTAAAGGGTAAGGAAGTGATTAAATGTCTACCATTTAATGTACACTGAATAAACTTAGCAGCTTCTGAATCAATTTAACTTCAAGAAACAGGACATATAGAAACACCAAGCCCTGGCTGGTGTAGCTCAGTGGATTGAGTGCCAGCCTGCAAACCAGACGATCATGGTTCAATTCCCAGTCAGGGCACATACCTGGGTTGCAGGCCAGTTCCTAGCATGAGCCAGTTCCCAGCAGGAGACTCATGGGAGGCAACCATGCATTCATGTTTCTCTCTTTCTCTCCTTCCCTTCCATTCTAAAGATAAATAAATAAAAATTTCAAGCTTAAAAAAAGAAAAGAAACATCAAAATATTCAGCCTGTATAGAAAAGTACTAAATCTAAAACAAAATTTATGTAGATTTTGTAAGTTAGTTTAATTAGCTTTTAAACTTCAGGCCACATAATGAATCCAGGGTCTTCTGACACTGCCACTTCAAGGAAACAGGACAGCCTTGAGAGATGGCTGAGAGACAGTCCTTTAGATCCTCTTCCCCATGTATAGATATTTTATCACTCACAAGTAAAGATTTGATAGCGAGTAAAACCTAGAATTCAATCAAATAGTTTTTCCCTGCAAATGAGAATGTTGCTTATTTTTCTAATGTACTTTTCACTTTTCTGAAAAATCTTATAAATGACTTTCTGTATAATTATTCCCTTATAGAATGACTTGTCTCTGGCTCCATGAAATATACATAAAACAGTTCTTGTCACAAACCATAAGTCTATGTTATGGACTAAAAAATGGGTATTAAACACAAGAAAAGAGTATGTGAAGTACATCCAGAAGGTATCCAGCCATGCACTATGAAAAAGAGAGACAGTTATTGAAGGAAACACAAGATACAAGAAACATTGTTCATAGGACAGTGACACCTCAGTCCCCTTCAAAGTAAACACCTGGGGACCTCACACAGTTCTACCAGTCACCTTCAGCTGTCCCATCGTATTTTCCTGAATGTCATCATTGAAGGTCTAAAATCTATTCCATCTCAAGGGTGGTTTTAGTTTTGGGAAAAGCCAGAAGTCACAGGGCACCAAATCTGGGCTGTAGGGGGGCTGAATCACCTGGGTGATTTTCTGTTTCACACACACACACACACAACCACAAGGACTCTGCAGGAAACATGATGCATGAGTGGATGGTCTGTTGTGATGAAGCTGCCCATCACAGCTGCCCATAGCTGTGGGGTTGTCAATCATCCAAATAGTTTCCACAGAGAAATGTTCAAGCTTAATGGAAAAGTTGTTACAGATTAATTGCTCTACTCACTCAGTCATTTTGAATGTAATAGCCACAAAATACACCTGCTCCCTCAATGGCATCTACCACACACACTGACTAGTACAGTGAAGTCATCATTGTTCACACATACACATTCCACTCTCCTTGGCTTCCAGGTTAGCAATGATGTCACACAAATCATTCTCATTGTATTAACAATGGTTGGACTTCTTTCACAGACATCTTGGTGTTAGATTTCTCCTCCCCAACAAATCATGTTATCCATTCTTCCTCTTTTGATGGTCATCACTAATTATATTGCTAACATTTCTACTTACTAAATTTCTCTTAATTTATAAAATAAATGTTTTTTGAATCTGGTTATATGGTCACATAACTGTTGATTAAGAGAAAGTTAATAGCTTACTACAGTAAGCTCCCACCTACTAACTCTACCAACCATTAACTGGGCATTTCTAAAAAAAAAATCCCATTGTCCTCTTTATCCCCTGCAACACTCACTCTGTCAGTAGCGTCAGTATTCTAAAGCATCAGCCCCAGGTTCCAAACACCAAAACTACCTGCGCCTGTACTACCATAGGGTACAGGCTGTGCTTTTGCATGTCAGCATTCCTTTGTAATTTCCCACCACAATGTCTGACCTCACATGTGCTCACTAATAAGCTTTATTCAAGGATGTTTTCACTGTAACTCTCACAAATATCCCCTCACAACTATTCGTACCGAGGTCAACCCACTTCAGTTCATTACCAGACTTTTCTAATGTATGTTTCATGTTCTTCCTGCCCCACCAGCTAACTCCCTGCTCAGAAACCTAAAAATGGAATTGCCTTTTTACCTGGCAATTCTACTGCTGGGGTTATATCCTAAAATTTTTGAAACACCAATTCAAAAGAATCTATGAATCCCTATGTTCACAGCTGCACAATTTACAATAGCCAAGTGTTGGAAGCAACCTAACTGCCCACCACTAAATGAGTGGGTAAAAAAACTGTGCTACATTTACAAAATGGAATACTATGCAGCAGAGAGCAAGAAGGAGCTCCTACCCTTCACAACAGCATGGATGGAACTGGAGAGCATGGTACTCAGTTAAATAAGCCAGGCAGTGAAAGACAAATACCACATGATTTCACCTATAAGTTCAACCTAATCAACAAAACAAATAAGCAAGCAAAATAATACAGAACAAACTGCCAGTAACCTGATGGGAGTAGAGAGAAGGTAATGGGGGGAAGAAGGGGAAGGGTTTTTGAGAAACATGAATAAAGGACCCATGGACAAAGTCAAAGGGGGTTAGGATCGAGGGTGGGAGGTAGGGATGGGTGGGGTGGGGGACAGTGCTGGGAGCAAAATGGAGACAACTGTACTTGAACAATAATAAATAAATAAATAAATAAATAAATAAATAAACAAACAAAGCATCCAAGAGAAAATTTTACCTGCCCTTTATTACTTATTGGCAGGGTGGTATGGATAATGAAAAGTTTTAACTCTGAAAAAATAATGGCTTACAAGTGTATCAGTTTTTCTGAATGTTAATAATTTTAATGTTTATTGTATTTATTTGCTGTTTCACCTTATATTTCTTTAGTTTGTGATTTAAATATTTTTAAATGTTTTCCCAGTTTGTTCATTATCATCAATGAATTGTATTTCCTTTATATACCCCTAAATTTGGTTTGATTGACAAGTAAATTCATGAAGTCAACACATACTTATCTATGGTTCACAAGTTGAATTGTTAAATGAAGACAGGAATGGTACTTACCTCACAGTGTCATTGTAAGGATTAAATGAGTTAATGTGTGTGAACCATTAAAACACCGTCCAACATAGGGTACAGGCTGTGCTTTTGCATGTCAGCATCGCAGGCAGCACAAAGCCCCCAGCCAATCCCTTCCAACTGACACTGGCAAACCCATTCAGTGGTTGTTTTGGAGCCTCCTTCTTTTTCCCCCAACTCTCTGATAATTTTTTTACCTCAGACACACTAGCTATAGACACATCATGCCTATAAACACTGCTCCTAAAAATGCCTCAGTGAACTGTCTTCTCAGAGTCTTTGATGGACTGGTTTTGTTGTTAGGGATATGGGTGAGATGTCTGGCAGTGTCTGCATAAACCTTAAGAGTGTCTGCCAGTATCTTGTAGCTGTCTTTAAAATGGTGGTCTATTCTGTCCTATTTTCCTCACCTTTGGTACTTAAGAAAATTATGAGGAAACAGAAAAATTCAATTTGGCATCCTGTTCAAAGTGCTTTTCATTATTTTGAATTTTTTCCAGTGTATCATTTTTCATAATCATTTGAGACAGTAATTAGAAATGTGTTTTACTCACTTAAAATGTTCATTTAAAAGAAAAAAGGAATCAGCAAATGTTTTGACATAACCTCATTTTTAAAGGGAGATAGAATAACCAGAATTAGAAAAATAAAGGGGGAGTGTGACATGTTCATAACAAATTATTCATGAAAGTCAACAAAGGAAACACTAGAAAAGCATTAAGCACAAATATAGCAAGTGATATCATATCATTTTTCACCTCTGTGGATGGATAGTACTTGACCTTGAGAAAATAAATTTGATGTTGGATATTGGAAATCACTAAGTGTATAACAGAATCATGTCGTAGATTGAAAATATAGTTGCATTATTTTATAGTTTCTCTCAGTAGTAGATGTTGTCTTTATCCCAAACTTTAAATCCGGGTTTGTCTTTTGATCTGCTTTGTCTTATTGCGTGTGGCAGAAGTGACAATGATAGTGTGCAAGATCCCAGAAACTAGGCTTTAAGAGACCTTGTGGCTTTTACATTTGCCTTCATGGAACACGGCCCTGAGATCTCAAAGGAATACAGTCTATGCTATGGAAAGATGACAGGCCACTGGAGGAGATATGAGGTGTCGCAGCCAGCAGACACTGCTCAGTGCCAGGCATGTTCACCTGAGTGAACCCAGGCAAAGTGAAAAGACAAACTGCCCACCCAACTGAAAGAAACATGAGAAACAATGTCATAATTTTTCTAAGCAATGACCTGTTGAGGTGGTTTGTTATATGGCAATAGATAATTTTTAAAAAACCTCAGATTGCCCTACTCTCATAATGTAAGTTTTAAATATACATCTTATTATGAGGTAGAAAATACATTGTCCTAGATTCGGGTCTAAGGAGTGCTAGTCTTGGGTAAGTCATGACTTCTATGAGCCAAATTTCTCAGCTCTTCAAAATTCTGTATTCATTCCACACACTGGCTCCATCCAATTCTTACCGACGATGACTAGATTGTCTTCCGAGAAAGAGAAGTCAGGGCTACAAACACTATCATTTCTATGGCTAGGTATTCTCCAAGAATCCAAACCTTCAAAGCCCTTTAAAGTCAATCACTGAAGGTTGGGAAGGCTGGGATTTCTGTACATATTAAAACACTCATTGAAATGTACATCAGAAGAAGTACATCAGTACATCAACGGCAGAGAATCAGGACCAGCTCATCTGGATTGAAAGTCAGGGGTGGTTCAGGAGGAGCATACTTTGGGTTCTTAGGACAAATATCGTAACCATCGACCCTGGCGCTATACCAAGGTCAGAGACCCTGCTGTGTGACTCTCAGTCCTGAGGAAGGCACTACATAAAGGACAGAATGAATGATTCTTCTACTATCTGAATGTGACTTACATACTTCATTTAATTGTCCATTGTATATATATATTTGCCAGATTTGAATACCAGAGACTCTTTCTGTCCATGGGGTGAGTTACTTGGTGAGGAGGCATACTGGTATCAAACAAATTACAATATTGTGCCAAGTGTTGTACTAGGAGTAAACAAAATGCTTTGTAAGCTCTGAGAAAGAATTTATAAACTCTGGGACTTCAATTTAAACTCTGGGACTTCAATTTAAACTTGCAAAAAATGTGATATTTCAGATTGGTCTTAAAGGTTAATTATGACCTTGGTTAGGTAGAAAAAGATTATACAAAGCATCGACCTAGCTGTACATGTTTGTGGGGGAGATTAAACAGGTTCAGTGTATTTGACTTAAGATAGTCAGGTGTGTGTATACTGTTACGATTTTCACTGTCAAACTAAATATACTTTTAAATAGTATAGATTTCTGGCCTTAAATCTTATGAAAATGGCATGGTCTAAGACTCATAAATCCTATGGACTTTAGATAATATCAAAAGCTATTAAAATGTTAAATCTGAACATTGGATTACAATACAGTATTTAATATATATTAATGCTTGCCATTGAAAGAGATCTAATATCTCCATTTTTGTATCTTGAAGGTTCGGTTATGATAGCTAAGTAGATTCTAAGTGTGAACTGTGTAAGTAAATTCTTAAGTACCACATTTAATATGTAGGCCTCAAAATAGCTAAACCAATTTTAATTTTGCTAATTGCCCTATCATCACATCTTTGCCTAGAGGTTTTGACTAAGGTAGAAGAAAGAAAAAAATAGACATTTTTTGAATGATGTAAAATTTGCATCCACAGAAATTGTTTAGTGAAGGGAACTCATTCAGCAAACTCAGAAGTTTAAAGTATTTCTGGACATATCATACTGAGATTTTACTTTAAAATTTCCATTATAAAATACTCTAAAAATTTTCAAACTTTCTTCTCTCTGTTAGCAATCAATGAGTTGGAAGTTACATGAACAAGACTGGTACGTGCATTCAGATTCCTAACCTTGTGTGGTCATGCCCCATTAACAACTTCAGAGAGCTCACAGAATTTTTTAAAATTAAGCTTTCAGGACAATTTTTTTTAATATTAGTCAAACTGCCCCTCAAGCAAATGATCCAAATTGTTCATGCAAGTCAAAAATTGATCTGTATTTGAGACCAAAACTAAATAAACTTTTAGCATACTTTGAATTGAAACTTTTTTTAATTTCAAGAAATAATTACACTTCTTTTCTTCTAATTATAGAATTTTTAAGCTGGATTGTGTTTTCTTCTTCATCCACAAGTATTTTCTGTTTTACTTTTTCTATATGTCATTCTTCTATGTCTTAATGCACACACATACAATTAGGTTAAAAATTTAAATATCTTTTAGTCATTTATCTTCTAAAACATGTATAATATACTTTAAATACATTTATTTACTAGATTGCGCACATAAAACAATATAAAAACAGTCAAACTTAACTTAGAATCCTATATTCTAGCTAATTGTTACATTAGAAAGTATTATGTGTTAAATATCAGCAGCATCAAATAATTTATATACAAATTTAACATTGAAAACATTTTAAAACAAAAAGATAAAATGTGTTATATAAGAGGAGATGAGAATTTGAACTCATATCAATTATAACATATTATATGCATATATAATACCTATAAATATCTATAGGCATTATATATTACATATATAATATATATTACATATAAAATATATATGATACACATATATGGATATATACACACACATAACTACATACAGCTAAAAATAAAGGAGAGAAATGAGAGAGGAGAGAGAGAGAAGGAGAGAGAGAGAAGGAGAGAAAATAAAGGAGAGAGAAGTAGAGTGTATAAAAAGTCATAAAATGTTAAAAATTATTAGCAATGCATGGTTCGTTAGCCTGGCTATATTTCAAAGCTCTTCTTAATAACTTTCAAGTTGAGTGAATATAGTGCTCTCTCTCCGCACTTGCCACCCAAAATGAACAAAATTTCGCATTTTAAAAGTAAAGCAAATCCAAAATTAACAAAATGTATGGAAAACTCTGCAGCATACTTTCATATATAAAGTAAAATGGTTACAGCCTATTTGAAATACTTCAATATTAGACACCTTCTAAGATCTCTCTTTCATCTTCAATCTTTTATCCCTAAACACTTTTAGTCAAACAAAACTTTCACATCTTTTTTTTTTTTTTTTGCATTTCCTGTCTGAGAACTAAGGTTTCTTTTCCCAACTACAGGCCAAAGCTCAATTTTACTTACTATGAACATTCACTTTACAAAGATTGTAAATCATGGCTTATATATTTTCAGGTTGTTTTACACATAGCTCCTTCACCAGTGAACTAAAGGACACTAGTGTTAGAAAAATGTCTTTAAAAAAGCAAAATTTTGTTTTTCTTAAAATTGAAAATATTTTTAAATGCTTTTTATAAACCATACTATCATTTATATTCTATGTCTTAATTAATTTGCAATTTATTGGGCATAAAACATGATATATTCTAGAAAACCAACTTTGTTGTAACAGACACAAAATATTGAGATTAGATATTTTCCATATTTAAGACAATTTACTTATTTTTAGGTGAGATCAAATGAAAGCAACTATTTTCATTCTCCAAATATATTTTATTTATTCTTGGGGACTGAGAATGAGGTTCATAAATTTTAGATAGAAAAAAACATTCTTCCCTAGGTCCTCTGCAGGCTGTATTTTTTCAGAGAGGAAGTACTTTTGTTTTTAGATGCAGTCATCCTCAGTATCCATAGAGACTGGTTCTAGGAGCCCAGTGAAAACCAAAATCTTCAGGTGTTTAAGCACCTTGTATGAAATAGGTTTGAATATAATCTACACACATCTTCCCGTACACTTTAAGTCACCTCTAGGTTACTTATAATACCTAAAACAATGTAAATGCTATGTAAATAGTTATTATACTTTATTCATTAAATGATGACAAGAAAAATAAGTCCGTACATATTCCCTAGAGCAGAAACCATCTTAGCTCTAGCTACCTGGTCCACGTCAGACACAATGTAGCATTTTGTAAAATATTTTCAATCCATGGTACTTTGACCCCACAAAATGTGGAACTTCAGATATAGAGAGCTGCTTGTATTTTACTCTTAAAATATCATGGAGTGGCTTAAGCATTTTATTTATTTATGGACATGAAGTAGAAAACTCTGGGTAGAGAAGAGGAAAGACTAAAATTTTCTTCTCTCAGCTATAAGTTATAGAAATAAATTCATTATGTAACATGTAAATTTGTTTATCCAGTCTGAACATTTAATATTCCAAAGAACATATATATAACAAAGAAAGCAAAGAGTTACACAAAATTACATGGCCCGAAAACTCTAATGCCAACTTTAACTATGGAGAGTATTAAAATTATTGTCACTGGAAGATTACCTTGATGACAATAGCCATTACTATCGTCAAGAGTTTAAATAAAAAATGAGCCATAATCTAAATCCTTTGAATAACGGAAGCTCTAGTGCCCCAAACAAAAAGCACTCAGCGGAGCATCACTGGCTAAACGCATGCGCTCAGCACAACTCTGTGAAAAATCTACAATAATTGAATCTGATTTCTATTTAGTATGCTTAGAAATGTAGCTCTCTACACATTGCACTCATTAGAAGCCATGTGCTCTAGCCTAAATAATAGGTTAAGAACATAACAAGGAACGGACTTTACACATGTCATAATAATTACACACTTCTTATTGACATGCAATCCACTAATTAACCATCAATGTTGCAGATCAGTGTCTGCTGCCTGGATTATTTTGATAGCTGTTCTTGACGTGTTTCTGTAAGGAAGGAAACAGAAAGCCTCAACAAACTTCAAAGGAAACAATGTTTCAGGTGTTTTGAGTTAGCGGTTTATATTTCCGTACAGCTTCATAGGCAGAAAATTATGTAAAAGTGTGGCAACCTTTTTTGAAGAAAACAAAAACAAGAAAGTGAGAAAAAGAGAGGAAAGGAGAGAAGGGGGAGGTAGAGATGGAGGTGAGAAGGAAGAAGGGAAAGAAAGAAGAGGAAAAAATATTATTATTATAATACTATATACCACAAATATTGGGTTGGCCAAAAAGTTCATTTGTTTTTCTTCTGTAAGATGGCTCTAGTAGTGTTTAGTTGTATTTAACTTCATTCAAAATAATTTTGTGAGATTGTATTGTAAAATCTGTTATGTTTTTAGAAAAACTTACCAAAATTGGTGAATTTTTGTGTCACCATTTTAATACTAAAAATGGAAGAAAACATGATATTTTTGGCATATTATATTTTACTACTTCAAGAAAGGTGAAAATGCAACTGAAACACACATAAAACTACTTGTGCAGTGTACAGGGAAGGTGTTGTGACTGATGAACTATGTGAAAAGTGATTTGCAAAGTTTCATGCTAGATATTTCTTGCTGGAGGTTGCTCCACAGTTGGGTAGACCGGCTGAAGTTGATAGTGGCCAAATCGAGACATTAAATGTGAACAAGTAATGTCCTAGTAGGTGGGAGATAGCTGACATACTCAAAATATTCAAATCAATAAAAGTATTGGTAAAAATGAAAAATGTGTCTTATTTTACAAAAAAAGTCTATATGGACTTTTTGGCCAATCCAATATATGCAAGATATGTACTTTACTACCATTTTTAAAAGATTCTTTCATAATTCAAAAGCCTTTTTTAATGATCCTTCTTGATTGCTTTTGACTAGTCATTGGCCATCACAGCTACACCTATTTTTAATGTATAGTTCCAATCTATATACATTTACACACATCAGTGTAGTAAGTATGCTGCTGCCTATGGAACAGCGTGATGTCACGCTAGTGTTTTCATATGGTTTTTAAGTCACATTGAAGCTCTGGCCCAAGGAAATGAAGCCTAAAGGGGATTCATTATTAAAGGGGAAAGTTATTTAACAATTGAAGAAAATAAACCCGTTGCTATATACTTAATGGGGGAAAGAAGGGGAAAAGGCCAATGAAAGAACATGAGTAGAGGACTCATGGGCATGGACAATGGACGGTGGGTTGACTGTGGGAGTGAGGGGTACAGGGCAGGGGAGAGCAACAAGAAAAATGGTGGGACAACTGTAACTGAACAACAATAATTGTTAAATGTTTAAAAAAAGAAATAAAAGATGTTTAAAGTCTGTGCTTATTGCATTTTTATTTGAAAACATAGATTGCTTAAAAAAGAAAAGAAAATATAGATTGCTTCAATCTCCTTTCAATTTCTTCTTCATCCTCCCATTATCAATACTATAAAACCAATGCCACTTGGCTCTACTTGCCTCTTTTTCTATGATTTTACATATTTATATTTAGTACAAATTTAAGAAGAATATTTTATGAGAACTGTTTTAATTTTAAAACTTTCAACGTTACACAATGAAAGGGGTTGTCTTGTTCAATGACTCCAAAATTTAACCAGGAGAAAGAGATGCATTTTAGGTAAGTCACATGTCTTCCCTGGGATTCCTGAATTCCTATCATAAAGGCAGCCACTTTCCAATAGACAGCTACTCACTAATCAACTACGATTGGCTAAAGTCATAGGATTATTCTACATATCAGAGCTTCTTCCTCAAGCAGCAGAAAAATCATCATCAACCCAGAGTCCACAAAGGCTCACTAAACGTTGCATGGAGATGGGCAGGAGAACCACAAAAAAACACACAGTGAGGTGTTTACTAGGGGATATGCCAAAAAAAAGATGACAGAGAGGCATCTCTCCTCCTTAACAAAATTGTGGGCTGACTAAAGGATTCCTTTTACAGCTAGCATCAAGGTGGTACATTCCAGAGCTTCTTTATGTACATCTTCTCCTCCTGTGCCCCAAATAGCAAAAACAACAACCTTAATCTTAAAATAAATGACAATTTCAGAATTACACAAAACTATCTGGGAAGAAAAATATGACAGGGAAATAATGTTTTTCTCATCTATTAGAGGGTCAAAAAATTCAAAAGCTAATATAATCTGTACATTGTTCTGTTTTATCAACAAAGTCACAGAATATGTAGCTTAATTTTATCTTTATTGACAAAACCTGTGTATAAAAGAGTTATCAAACAGTAGAATGATTTTGGAGTAAATAGCCTGATTACTTCTGTTCTAACTTCTTTCCACTGCTGGAGTCACATTCAGCTTTATACTACTGGGAAGTGATTAAGTACTCAATGCAATAGTGTCTACAGAATACCATGGATTGTTACCACCATAATCCAAATATTTTAATTCTTGTGACCCACTGTGAAAACCTCTGACACAATAAGTAAATGAGAAATTAGAACTAAAGTATAGCAGTAATATTGTGTCTACAAGACTAAAACATACCATTACTCTTCTAAACTACGTAAATAAAAAAATTTGGCAAGTTAAAAAATTTGCATACTTCCAATAAACAAGTTTGCCATAAGCAGACAATACATAATGCACTGAATAAAAAATGTCACTATTCTCCAGACTGTACTTTTTAAAGAAATGTAAGGCAATTATATTGATGATTATAATGTTGCTTAAGGCACCATTGTCTAAGCCATTAAAAAAATACTTAAACTCTAATTTTTTCTATTTTCTGACATTCAAAAAAAGCCATCAATCAAGAAACTATATGGAGACATATCATTTTAGGGCTATTCTGCAGGGAAAAAATAATTCTTTGATGATTGAAGTCTAATGCAATTATAAATTAATGAAACTGAAATAATGAAGACAATTAAATTTGACGTGCATTTTATCCTACACTTAGTTGCCAGTATTACATTTGAATGCATCTCAATATAATAATACTGTTAAAATTAAATCTTAAAATAAAAAATACACATTGTCCCTTTTTGACTTTTATTATTCACTTCTTAAGGAAACTTGTTTCAAATACAGTGATCCCTCACCTATCACAGGAGTTTCGTTCCGGAGACCCCTGCAATAGGTGCAAATCCGCGAGGTAGCGGTATTATATTTATTTTATTATTTGTGTATATTTTAAGGCTTTATAAATCCTTCTCACACTCCTATAAACCTTCCCTACACTCTTACAAACACTCCATGTGCTCTTAAACACTTTCTACACTCTTAAACCTATGCAATTTTAACAACATATAAAATTCTATATGGGTACTCACCAGTGAAGTATACAGTCGTCCCTTGCTATAAGGCCAAAACTTTGCAAAAATGAAATTTTCTTTTTTATTAGCTTAGATTAAATAAAGAGTTTAAGGACAAATCTCATTGGACATTAAAACTGTTCACCGTGACTTTTTCTTGTCATAACATATTATTTTGGGGACTCTTGATTATTTAACTATAAATTCCCTATGTACTTTTGAAATGGCCACTAGGGGTGTAAATAATGGTCCAAGGCAGACACACTGAATCTGAGAATCCAATTTCATATTTTTGTCCTAGATGGGTATAGCAAGGCCATATTTAGATTAAGGCAATTTCTTTTTCTACTCTGATGCACACAACCTTTTAAGGTGCCTGTAACAGGGGTATAGACTTCAATATGAATTGCAAATGAACTTTCAAGGTTTTCAGTTATTGCTTGTATGTCTTAAGCCACTGCAAAGTTTCACAATAGGCAAAGTCTTTGCTTCTCAATATTCTTTACATTTACAGTCATGCATTACTTTGCATGTCTAGTTTTCACATATGCATGCATACACATGTTCATTGCCCTTTAAGGATACAAGCATGATGTTCCTGGAACCAAACTACTAAGTATCCTTCAGAGTGACTTGGATGCCCAACAGAATCCTTCTCTGAAGTCACCCTCTAACACCCCTTCAGACTATTGCAAGCAGATACCCACTGCAACTCAGAGACCTAGTTCCTGGTTAACAACTGCTGGGTTGGAAGTGACAGACAAGCTCAGATGCTTTGATTAGGACTCAAGAAAGCCCTGTTTTATCCTGGGTAGAACAGGGGAACATGCAATTTGAACAGATAATAGGAAGGCTTTTTCCCTCTTTCTAAGGACAAATATAAAATTAAAGGAATTTTAAAAGCTCAAATAGAAATGTTTATAGATATGTTTAATATGCCTAAGTGCTCTTTAATAGTATCAAAGCATCAAGAACTAGATGCTTTACAGCAAGTTCCACCCATTGTAATGATTAGTATTTAGATGAAGTAAAACACAGTCATTCCATTATAGAAATATTTTTAAACATTGTAATTTCTGTGTTGAGCTGAAAACATAATACTTTACATATATAATGCTGAATTCAAAAAGGTAAATGCACAAATCTTATTAAATTAGATGTTTCATGATGTCATTTTATTTCATTAATTTTGCCATTTATGAATAACTTTCTTCTTATAATATGAGCAATCTGATTATTTTAATATGCTGTAGTAAAATAGTTGGCAGAGCACAGAAACTGGAGGTACTATAAGTAGGAAAATATTTTTATACAAATAAAAGACACTGTTCTCTCCACTGATATAAGCATTTTAAATATTATCTCATTTATTAATTACAAAACTTCTACAAAAGAAGTATCATTATTACCTTTTTCTTACTACAGATGAGGGAACTGACACAAATAAAAGCTATATAATTGTTCTTGTGGTTAATAAATGGCAGCATGAGGATTTGAATTGAGGCAGCCTAAAAACAGAGATCACCACATTCATCTTGAAAATGGTTACATATGAATATGAGGGAAAGTGAAGAAATATATGAATAAAAAACATGAGCCCTGGCTGGCATAGCTCAGTGGATTGAGCACAAGCCTGCGAACCAGAGGATCGCGGTTCGATTCCCAGTCAGGGCACATGCCTGGGTTGCAGGCCAGTTCCCTGCAGGCCAACTCCCAGCAGGGGACTCATGAAAGGCAACCATACATTGATGTTTCTCTCCCTCTCTCCTCCCCTCCAAAGATAAATAAATAAATAAAATCTTTTAAAAAAAGATTAAAAAAAACAAAACAAAACAAAAAAAAACATGAGTGTGGGGTAGAATGCATACATAGAGGGCAGAGGAATATCTCCTTGTTTTGGGAGAGGAAATAAAAATAATTAACTGATACAACATAAATATTATTCAAAGGGGGTTCAGACCACGGTAATTGAGTGAAACATGACCTCTATCGTCTATGTGATCATTCTCCAAAAAAAGGAATTAAGAAAAGACGGAGAATCCAAGGCCCCTGACTCCACACTTAGGAACAACTGAAAAAAAAGAGATTTAAAAAGGCCACTTTGGGGAATACTATTGGGAGAAAACAAGAAATTTAAAAAAAAGGAGATGAGCTATAGCAAGGACTTAGTTTTCATATTATTATGATGTAGAAGTATGGTAAGAAAATATGTGTACAGTAAGAAAATTCATGTAGCTGAAGTCCTGAGGCTGGCCAACCATTGGAAAGACAGATCTATGGTAGGTTAGGAATTCTAAAAATGTCTGATATTAAATTTATTAAAGAAATATATTTATTAAATGTGGTAATGGGAGGTAAAAATTAGATTTTGGTATCTGAGTCTTTTTGAAAGAATGATGAAGAATTTTAGTCCAAGGCCTAGGACATCAACGTACACAATTTTGTATCAGTGTGGATGATACCCAGCCAATACTATACCAGGTAACGTGGGAGAAAGAGCAGTTGAGACCCAAGTGTCAGGGTCGTTGGGAGAGGGAGAGGGACGCTGTGGGAATTAAGGGAAAGGGTGATGCGGATGTGCAGAAAACGATGATACTCACACCTGAAACTTTGGTGTTGGACTCCATGATGGAATTCTGACCTTGAAAACACTGAATTCTCAAGAGAACTGAGAAAACAGAACGTTGATCTGGAGTCGCTGAGTAGGGACCAGGCTCCTTTGCCTCCTCTTTTAGAAAGTCATTGGCTACAAGAAAGGTGAAGCCTCCCCTGGGGCAGGCTCTATGGGAGAGTGCTGCTCTGGAAGAGACTGTGGATTTCAACAAGAACAGTCGATAAAACAGACAATGGGAAGTACATATCTGGAAAAGAAATGTTGTTCTTCTGGTGGAGGAGGTATAGCAGAGAGAATTTACACATGTCTGATGAGTCCTCTAGTTCACATCAGAGAAAAGAGATAGAAGAGATTCCTCACAGCAGAGATGATGGTTCAGGGGTAAAAAAATGACAGACAAGAATTGTGCCAAAGGGCAAATTTAGTACAACTAGAAATTGGCAGTTGACTGAGGCATGAGTAGGAGAAAAATGGTCCAGCCAAAATGTGTTCATGGAAAAAATTGAAGAGCAAATGGCTTCCATTTAATAGAAATTATTGGATGCCCAAATGTTGGAGAGCAGAGGGGGAAGAATAGCACTTTGGAAGGGTACGTTATAGTTGCCCTGGGAAGTAGATGGTACCTCAAGACATCTGAGTTGGGTGAGGGGAGGCTGGCTAATGACTGTGGGGCAGCACAGTGAGTTGTGGAACTCGACTTTCCTGTATTTCCCAGGGACCCAAAGAAAGGTACTATTAGTAAGTTTAGAATTATTTAAAATTATCTTTGAAATTCATTAATGTTTAAAATATTTTATATCTAGGGGGACCTTCTGATGTTTGTGCTCTAAAAACTTAATATATCCCCAGAAGAGTCAGTGGCACTATATCCTATCATATGTGATTTCAAGAAATTTGACCATTGATAAACCATGATAAGCCATTTGCTACACGAATCCTTTTTGATCTTTTACCTCACACTATGCATAACCTTATATATAAGTGCTTTCATACAACTAGAAAAGAAAATTTATTTTAAACAATATCATTTTCATATTTTATTTGCCTCTGTAAAACACCAAAGTAGGAATTTTTCATCATTGGCTTGATTTTTTCATGTGGGTTGCCTATGCTTGCCCCAACACTCTTTCAAGATTATTTTCCCCTCTGTTAGGCTAATCTTTTGAAATCCTGTAATTTCCGTCATCTCACCCATGTCTACATGACAGCAAACACATGTTTCGGGAGGAATAACTGGTTCCTAGAAGAACGCAAGGCAGCATTGGATAGCGAGACAGAACAATTAAGGTAGTTCACTGCATTTCAAAAAACAAAGGGGGCTTTTCTGAACCAAATATTTTTATAGCATTGCAATACTCAAGAATGTTATAAAACTTCCCCGGTTGGTGCAGCTCAGTGGATTGAGTGCGAGCCTATGATCCAGAGGATCGCAGTTCGATTCCCAGTCAGGGCACATGCCTGGGTTACAGGCCAGTTCCCAGCAGGGAACACAGGAGAGGCAACCATACATTGATATTTCTCTCCCTCTCTCCTTCCCTTCCCCTCTAAAGATTAAAAAAGAGAGAATGTTATAAAACCTATTATAAAGAAAATAAGATTACATGCACTGTGGTGAGTTCCCTGAGATAGTCCACATATACTTCTTCTCCCAAGATGATCTCTAGAACTTTTCTGGAAACACATAGCATCTTCTCTCCCACTCTACATCTTCCATTCCGATCCCCAATAGTAAACTTTGCCTTACAGCCTGAATTAACATTTTAAATTTAGTTAGTAAGAACAAATATCATGAATCCCTCCATTATTTCGACAGGGCTCAAATTGCTCTGGTGATTCATTAATCAACTTATCAAACACAGAGTGGGATAGAGAATATACTAATTGAAAGTCAAGAAATAGAGCTTAATTGTTTAATGTCAAAAGCTCGGGGACAGATTTCAGGTAATTGGTAGGAAGCTTATTCACATGAGTTTTAAAATGGAAGTACTTGATCTAGGTTAAACTAAAGACACTTGCTAATTATTTGGGTAGGTCTTCTGGGGCACACACTTTGGTCCAGATTAAATAAGTAACTTAAATAAAATGATGTACCCAATTGTGAATAAAACTTTCATTGAAGTCTGATACAAAACTATGAAAGTGAAAACAAACTACACGTATACAAAAAAGAAAAGAAATAGCCCTGTTTAACCGTGTGTTAAAAAACACATGCTAAAAATAGTGTTCTCAAAAATAAGCAGTGCCTATTATCTATTTTGAAGACATAATTTGTTTTAGTATATGCTTTAGAACAACTGTTTATTTTTACATTGGTATCACATAAAAATGATAATGTCTATAAAAATTCAAACTGAGTAGAGAAATTTAAACATTTTAGTCTCAATTTAGTCTCAACCTTACTTTCTATTAAAACTCATAAAATGGTCTACATATATTCAGGGGATTTTACAAACTTTGATTTTTTTCTTCAGTCATGAGTACAAGAAATGAAAGGCCTGGATAACTTTGAAGGTTAAGGAAATAGTTTTTGAACACAAAATCCAAATTGGCTTCAATATTCACTTCTATCAAGAATAACTTTCATAAAGTTCTAACATATTCCTGAAAATCAAGCTTCACAAGTTTCAACCTGCCTTAGATGCCTTTCCACCAGGGTGTCTTGCCAGCACTGATTTCAACAGGTCTCGAAGTGAACTTTAACACAGTTCCTCATCAGACTTAGCCCTCTATTCTCATTATCATCTTTCAGTTGATTATGACATCACCCTCTTCGTAACTGAAATTCAAAACCTTGGCATAGTTCTGTGTGTGTATGAACATTTTATTTAAAAAAATTTTTTTTAGATTTTATTTATTTATCTTTAGAGGGGAAGGGAAGGAGAGAGGGAGAGAAACATCAATGTATGGTTGCCTGTCCTGAGTCCCCTGCTGGGAACCGGCCCACAACCCAGGCATGTCCCGACTGGGAATCGAACCACGATCATGGGGTTCCCAGGCCCGCGCTCAATGCACTGAGCTATACCAGCCAGGGCAAACATTTTATTTTTAATAGACTTTATTTTTTCGTTTAACACTTATAGAAATAGTCAGCAAAAAGTCCAGAGATTTCTCATACTTTTTGTCTCTCTATACATGCAGCCTCACCCATTATCATCACCCTCACCAGAGTTGTAAGTTTGTTACAATTGATGAATTGACACGATTATCACCTGATCTGTACAGTTTATTATAGGGTTCACTTTTGGTATTTGACATAATATGGATTTACTTATTTACTTATTTTAAAAGATTTTTGTTTATCTGTACTTTAGAGAGAGGGGAAGGGAAGGAGAAAGAGAGAGAAATATCAATGGCCCCTTCAGTTCTCAGGCAGGCACTCAATCCACAGAGCCACACCAGCCAGGGCTCATTTGAACAAATTTATAATGACGTGTATCCGCCATCTGGTATCATAGTTTCACTGCCATCTATTTATCCCTTTCTGCCCCGAGGCCCTGGCAACTACTAACTTTTTTACTATCTCCACAGATTTTTCCTTTTCCAGGCTGTTATGTTATTGGAAACTTACAATATGTAACCTGTTCATATCAGATTCTTTCACTTAGAAATAAGTATTTAAATTCTGTCCATGCCTTTTTATGGTTTGGTAGCTCATTTATTTTTAGCACTAATATTCCATGTATGTATGTACCACAGTTTGTCTGCTCATCCCCTAAAGGACATCTTGGTTGCTGCCCAGTTTTGGAAATTCTGAAGAAAGCTGCTATATACATATGTGTATGGGGTTTTTTTGGCATTAAGTTTTTACCTCCTTTGGTTTAAATACCAAGAACTATAAATGATGGATCTTAGGAATCATACTCATAATGTAGTTTGTTGTTAATGTCAAGTGAAAGAACAAGACATAGGTTATTATATATTTGTACATTCAAATGTACATTAGAAATATCAAATATTACAAATATATATAGATTAATGAATTATATATCATACTCATGTTGATGATTGGAACTAGAAGGGTGGTGAATAATGCAAACTTTAGCTTTACTTTATGTTTATTTTAAACAGGTTAAAATAAAACCAATGTTTTAAAGTCGAGTTCTGTGTCATAGGAATATAGATGTTTAATAAATTGTATTTTATATCTGTTTTTAAAAATCATTTCCTCGGTGCTAAAAATATATATATGTCTAAGACAACAGTGTCAAAGCTTACATAATGAAAAGAGAACAGCCCTGGCTGGTGTAGCTCAGTGGATTGAGCACGGGCCTGTGACGCAAAGGGTCACTGGTTGGATTCCCAGTCAGGGCACATGCCTGGGTTGCAGGCCAGGTCCCCAGTAGGGAACACATGAGAGGCAACCACACATTGATGTTTCTGTCCCACTCTTTCTCCTTCCCTTTCCCTCTCTCTAAAAATAAATAAATAAAATATTTTTAAAAAGAAAAGAGAAGAAAAAGATGGAAAAGATAATTAAATCAAGACAGAGTAAGTACACACCGTACACAGAAAAGACCCCATACAGTACAAACCATATAGTTGCCAAGTTCTTTCTCTCTAATATATTTGACCTTTGCCTATTCTTACCATTCCTAATTCTCCTATTCTGTTTTCCAACCTCTGCCTCGTTCATCTGGGCAGTGGCACAAAACTTGCCCATTGGTCACCCTAATAATAAACTCAAGATTTTCAGGAATATGTTAGAACTTTATGAAAGTTATTCTTGATAGAAGTGAATATTGAAGCCATTTTGGATTTTGTGTTCAAAAACTATTTCCTTAACCTTCAAAGTTCTCCAGGCCTTTCATTTCTTGTACTCATGACTGAAGAAAAAAATCAAAGTTTGTAAAATCCCCTGAATATATGTAGACCATTTTATGAGTTTTAATAGAAAGTAAGGTTGAGACTAAATTGAGACTAAAATGTTTTCTCTTCTCAGTTTGAATTTTTAGAGACATTATCATTTTTATGTGATACCAATGTAAAAATAAATGCAAGTTTTCTTGCATAAATAAAAATAAATGCAAGTTTTCTCTTCAATGCAAGTTTTACATGATGCCGAATTATGCTCTTCTATATCTTTAATTAGGCTCAATTGGAAACTTAATGAGCGCTTAATTTTAATTCAATATTTAAGGTTATATGGCAAATGTCTTCCTTAAATTCTGTTGTTTTTCCAAATTGTACCTCTTTCAACAGTGCAATACTTCATACTGCTACCCATCCTCTGTTTTCTTTCTTCTCTCTTATTAGTTACACACTGTCTGCAATCAAAATGCCTTTCCCTATGTCTCAACTCACACAAAGCTTAAGGCTTAAGGTTATATTCAGAAGCCATCTAATCTATAAAACATTCTCCCAATTTCAAATAATAAAAGTCATATTTTCATCTGCTTTTATATAAAAATTACTCTATATGTTTGGTGCTTATCAGTTTATGTTTAGGACATAATTAAAAGTGTGTCTGCTATTTAAAACCACATGGGACTTTTTTCCTAGCATGTGAGATCTTAAAGGAAGGTCAGTAGATAGATAGATCATCCAAAATGCATAATACAGAATGTTGTACTTATTAAAGTAATCAAAATACATATTAATTACCCATAGTGTTCAGGAAATGTTTCAGGATTTCACTAAATGTCATAGTGCCCTTTTCCAAGCAACACATTAAGCTCTAGTCACCAATAAAGTCCATTACAACCTTTCACATAGTGGAATGTTTATGCCTTTTTGTGGTTATCAGGGTCAGGAAAGCCCTTTCTTGCCAATCACATCAATGACTGTGAAAGTGAAGAAGGAAAGTGGGTAACTGTGAACATTTTTTTTTTTCATTCAAAAGGCTCTTCAACCACAATGTACATTTTCCTATAGTGTCGGTAAAGACCACTGGACTCTTTATCCCATGAGTTGTGGTTTGGGGTGTGGTTTGCCAGACCACAAAGTCCTACTTGGTCCTGTGTGGTTTTAGATAGGAGGTACACAGTATTTTCAATGATTATGTTGATCCTTTAATCTTCTCCAGTGTCCTTAGTAATTAAAAAAAAATTCAAACAGCCATTGGGAATTAGACATTTAGCCTATGAACAGACAACAAAGTGAGACTACCTTCAAGTTGTCTATTATCCTTTCTGCATGCATTTACAAGGTTTTTATGTACGTAATTTTTTTTAGAGATTTATTTTATTTTAAAATAATACAACACCTAACTAAACTTATCCTTTCCAGAGTAGTGTTAGTAATGCATCCTCTTAACACAAACAGTTGTGATTTTTGTAAGGGACTATTCTGTGTGTGACCAAGTTTGATCTCACAACAACCCCATGAATTAGGTAGGACAGTAAGACAATAACAAATGAGGAGAATCACAAAAAGTGATTTTAACTAGCCTACCTATACTCATTAGTGGTATCACGATTAAGAGAAAATATTGCTTCATATCTAAACAAGAACCTTAACATCTGCCTAGGCTTTTGCTCTGTTTTGTTTTGTATGTCATCTTGTCAATAGAACATAAACTTTTCAAGAGCAAAGATCATTTTTTTCTCCCAAAAAGCACTATGCATATGGGATGAGTCATTAACTTATTGTATTAAGCAGAAAAATGCATCTTCCAGTGTGCCCCATATATTTCTCCTATGTTGTCTCTGTTTGAGGAGAGAAGGCAAATCCTTCTTTGGCAGATAACACAGAAATCCAGGATTTTTCCACCTGTCATTATGTCAAAAAATATCCAAGAAGGCATTTTATTGGAAAGAAGCTTACATAATTAACGAATTTTTGTTTTTTCTCAACTAAAAATATATACAATTATATATAAATCTGTACAATATAAGATAAAAATGATGTTTACCAATATATATTTGTGTTATCATAGGATAGTCTTTTCTTTATATACCATATTTTTCATACTGTAAGATACACCTTTTCCCCACATTTGGGAGAAAAAGGGGGGGTGTGTCTTATAGTCCAAATGTAGTCTACCTGGTTCACTGTGGGAGGTGGGAATGGTGGTCTATATTATTTATGTTATTAAGTATTTTACCACATTTTTGCTTCAAAATATTTTTCCTGTTTTCCTCTTCTAAAACCTAGGTGCATCTTATGGTCCAGTACATCTTACAGTCCAAAAAATTGGCATACATATATATACTTATATACATACTTCTACATTAAAATTGAATCACAAACTCCATATCACTTTGTAGCCTATATTTTCACTTGTTCACATAATAATTTACATTATTTCATGTATTAATAACAACAGTGTATGAGGTCTTTCCAGAAGGTATCTAGCCAGACATGTTATATGAAAAATAGAGACATTTATTGAAGAAGATACAAGATACAAGAAACATTGTACACAAGACAGTGATGCTTCAGTCCCCTTCAAAATAGTCACATTGGGACCTCACACAGTTCTCCCAATCACTCTCAGCTACGTCTTTGTATTTTCTTGAATCTCCTTGATGGTCTGAAATCTCCTCCCTTTCAAAGGTGATTTTAATTTTAGGAAAATCCAGAAGTTACAGAGCAGTAAAACCAGGCTGTAGGGAGGCTGAGTCACCCAGGTAATTTGATGTTTCACCAAAAAAACTCTGCAGGAGATATAATAGATGAGTGGGCATACTGATGTGATGAAGCTGCTAATCACCAGTTACCTATAGCTATGGCCTTCTGAATCATCAGAATAGTTTCCATGAGGAGTGTTCAAAATTCAATGCCAATCTTGATGTACATTTGTTGTTCTACTTGTTCAGTCATTTTTAATGTGATGACCACACAGTACACATACTAATTCAACAATGCCTACTGCCCCCACTGAGTAGTGCAGCGACATTATTATTGTTCACACATGTGCATTCCAGCCCACTCTCCTTGGCTGGCAGGTTACACCAATGTGCAAACCACTCCCATTATATTAACAAGAGCTGGATTTTCTCCAGACAGATCTCGTACACCAGCAAAGAAAGTATTTAAGGATATCTATTGGGATATGGTTTCAGATTTGTACTTTTCTAAATGGTACTCAAAGACTCATTGGTTTAATAGATGAGGTTTCTATTTTCTAGTAGAATTGCACAACATTTTAGGTAGTCTTGGATTGGAATTGGAAGTCTTGTATACATAATACAAAATAGGTCTTTGAAAATCTTTAAATAAATAAGGTGATCAATTAAAAACAAAAACAACCCTGATCTCAAACTATACTACAAGGCCATTGTAATCAAAACAGCCTTGTACTAGTATAAGAACACACACATAGATCAAGGTAACAACAGAGAGCCCAGAAATCAACCCAGATGTTTATGGTCAATTAATATTCGATGCAGTAGGCAAGAGCATACAAAGGAGAAATGGCTGTTTCTTCAATAAATGGTGTTGGGAAAATTGGACAGGTACATGTAAAAAAAATAAAAAGAAAGAAACTATACCACCAATTTACACCATACACAAAAATAAACTCCAGTGGGTGAAAGACTTAACCATAAGTTGTGAAACCATAAAAATCCTAGAATAGAACATAAACAGTAACATCTCAGACATTTCTTATAAAAATATTTTTGCTGTATTTCTCAGGCAAGTGAAACAAAGGAAAAATAAACAAAAGAGACTACTTCACACTAAAACACTTTGCACAGCAGAAAAAACCATCAACAATATGAACAGGCAACCCATTGTATGAGAGAACAGACTCACCAATAATACATCAGATAAGGGGCTACTTTCAAAAATTCATAAAGAACTTCTACAACTCAACACCAAAAATACAAACAACTCATTAAAAAATGAGTGAAGGATCAGAAGACACTTCTCCAAAGAGGACATACAGATGCCATGTAAACATATGCAAAAACGTTCAATAGCACTAATCATCAGAAGAATGCAAATTAAAATAACAATGAAATAACAGCTCTCACTTGTCACAATGGTTATCATCAATAAATCAACAAAAAATAAATATTGACAAGGATGTGAGAAAAGGAAACCCTTGTGCGCTGGTGGTAGGAATGAAGATTGGTTCAGACACTGAAAACCAGTATGGAGACACCTCAGATCTGCCTTTTGACACACTAATCCTACTTCTGGGAATATATCTGTAAGAAACACAAAACACTAATCTAAAGAAGATATGGACCTCTGTGTTCATTTCAGCAATATTTATAATAGCTAAGATCTGGGAACAGCCCAAGTGTCCATCAGTAGATGAGTGAATAAAAAAGCTGCTGTACATTTACAAAAAGGCTGTGATACATTTATGTGCCTGTGAAAAAAGAAAATCTTACCTTCTGTAACAACATGGATGGACCTGTAAATTATTATGCTAAGTGAAATAAGCCAGCCAGAGAGAGAAAAATACCATATGATTCACATATCTGGAATATAATCAATAAAATAATTTAACAAACAAAATAAAAACAAAAACATAGACACTTGGAACAGACTGATAGTTGTCAGAACAGATGAGGGTTGGGGGCTGGGTGAAAAAAGGTGAAGAGATTAAGCACATATGACAACAGACAGGGTTCAATAATATGGTGATAACCAGATGGAAAGGGGAGGGAGGAGGAGGTGAAAGAAGGCAGAGGAGGTGATAAACTGGGATGGAAAGAGACTTCACTATGGGTGGTGAGCACACTATACAGGGTGCAGATGTTTTATTGAATTGTAAACTTGAAACCTTTATGATCAAATTAACCAATGTCACCCCCAATAAATTCAATTTAAAACAAGAAAACATTTATAAAAACTATGAAATAAAAGACAGAATTGAAAGAGATATGTTTGTATGTAGTTATTTAAATTGAAGAGTGAGAAGAAAACTATTTGGGACAGCTCATGAAAAAACTAGTGAATTGTAAGAACTAAAGATATTACCCAGATACACCTCCAAAAACTGTGTCAGAAAATACACTTTACAAAATTTGAAAGAGTGAGATCTAACATAAGAAAGTAGATGCTTTAGAAGCAAAGGCTAAACATTTTCTGTAGAAGGACATATGAAAAGAAAATCACAAAAGCAATGAAAGCAAAAAAATCAGTAAAAAACAATAAATGCGCATCTAGATATATCATTTTAAAACTAAACATCAAAGACAGAAGAAAGATGTTAAACCTGTCTGGGTAGCTCTGTTGGTTGTAGTGCTGTCCCAATAGACCACAGTTGTGGCACACTAGCAAAAACTAGAATTGGTTAATGAATGCATGAATAAATGGAAAAACAAATTGAGGTATTTCTCTCCTCCTTCCTTTCTCTCTCTCTCTCCCAACTTCTCTCTCTAAAATCAGTAATAAAAAATAAATCAATGACTGCATAAATAAGTGGGACAACAAATAGATGTTTCTCTCTCTCCCTCCCACACTCTTGAGAGAAAGAGAGAGAGAGAGAGAGAGAGAGAGAGAGAGAGAGAGAAAGAAAGAAAGAAAGAAAGAAAGAAAGAAAGAAAGAAAGAAAGAAGGAAAAGAGAAAGTGAGGGAGGAAAAAGAAAAAGAGAGAAAGAAAAGATGTTACAAGTGGCTGGAGATAGAAGATAAATAACATACTAAGAGTTAACTATTTAGTTCATAATAACAAAAGGAGAGATAGGACAGTAAAAACTTTTTCTTCAAAATGCCAAGATAAAATATTTTTGAAAGAATATTTTAAGTAAATCTTGTGCTTAATTTAACAGTGAAATAAAGACAGTTTTTTTGTCATATCAGGATGTAGGAAAGTTTAACAGCAATAAATGTCATTAAGCAATATTTAAAACCATGTTTTTCAAGTAATAAAAATGGAAGTTCTGACATACAAGAAAAATTTGACAAGTAAAGAAAGGGGTAAACACTTGAGTAAATCTGGCCCTGTATTGATACAAAACATAGCAATAAAAATGACTGAGAGGTTAAAACAAAAAGGACAGATGCCATGTGAGGCAGGAGAAGGAGCATGATTTGAGACAGGGCTTTCTATAGTTCCTAAACTCTTTTAAAAGATAATAAATTAATAATTTTTATCACATTGAACCATATGTAGAATTAAAATATTAACAAAAACATTTAAAATAATAGAAACAGAATATGTACCTTACAGATGATCATGGGAATAAAGTTACATAAAAATGACTTCAGTTAATCATACCTCAGAAAAGTAAGTGACCAGAGAAGGGCAAGGGGAGTAACGGAGAAAAGAAGGGGGAGGGACTAGACAATGAACGTGTGTGAATGACCCACGGACATGGCCAACAGTGTCGGAACCGACTGTAGGAGTGAGGGCTGGGATTGGTGGAGGAGGGCGAGGGGGTAAAATTGAGACAACTCTGATAAAATAACAATAAAAATGATAAAAAGTAGTTTTTTTAAAATATATTTTTAAGGTAAAAAATGGATAAAATGTGATAGAAACCACACTTTGAGTTATATATCTGTTATAGAATAGCTGGTATCAATCTACCTTCCCACAGAAGTCAATTTTACCAAGGTGACTGTTAGAAAGAAGGATAGAACAAAATAATTTATTCAAATTTTCTTTGTTCAATCCTGTTTCTTTGTTTCCTGGACTTGTTGATCTTTATTGAACATTTTTTCCCCCAGACTTTGTCTCCAGGTCTGCCTCCAAAACTCAACCGTCAACAAATTAAATATTTATAATACCTCCTTGTATAATACATCCTTGTATACCTACCAAACTTACTACAAGTTTTAAGTTTTGTATTTCTGATTTGTAACAGGGTCCAATGTCTTTTTTTAATGTTTTCTGTAACAGCACTGTCACTAAAAATGTATGAACTTCTACAAACATCTATTTTTATAATTTTTAAAAAATAAAATAAACACATACATACTTTGTAGGATTATATTAGTTTGCATTAATATGAGCTTCATCCTAGGTCAGGGGTGTCAAACTCATTTTCACCGGGGGCCACATCAGCTTTGCAGTTGTCTTCAAAGGGCTGAATGTGATTTCAACTCCTTAAAGTTAAGGAGTAGTTACATTTACACAGTCCTAAAATTATTTCGGCCCTTTGAAGACAACCACCAGGCTGATGTGGCCCCCAGGTAAAATGAGTTTGACACCCCTTTCCAAGATTAACAAAAGTAACACTTCCATTACTCTTTGTAGGAAGCAGCCACAGTGCTTTGTATAATGTGATAATGAAATAAATCAGCTCTTTGAAAATGCCTGTTAAATGTGATATGATAGAATTTCTAAATGTACATTTCTCTGATAATTTTATGACTTTTATTTTCTTAAATAAAATTTGGTTTTAAACAAATTTTATTTTGCTAAGAAATAGAAACATTTCAAAGTCAACAAATAAGATGGCCACTTTGTAGGGGATGTTTTATCACAGGGTTTCACATTCACTTTCATGTTATTATGTCTTCCCAATAACAATGCAAAGCTGAGTGTTTATTAGTATAAACTATCAGGCTCCTATTATGTCAGGCTAGACACTGAAAATAAGGGTCTAGAGATAGACACCATTTACAGAATATTTTCTGAGGTGAGAAAAGTACTACAAAATTTGACCTGTTTTTTTATCTAACACACTTAAGAGGAAAAACAAAGTTGTGTATATTGTTGTCTTTGAAAAGATAGTTTCGACCCTTGATTATTTTTCACTGTATAATATAATACAGGAATCAAATGTCAATGATATAATTAAGATTTTTAAAAGTATTAGTATTTTCTTCATGCTAAATTATTTTTCTTGCTTTCACTACAGGTACTGTTTAACAACTAAATAATATACATTACTGATGATGTAACATTCACCTGAGGTGATTCCCCCAAATATCGCCTTCTTTCAACTTTTAACAATTGTATATTTTAGAATAATAACAATTGAAATCTGTGCTCATACTTAAAATGGAAGCTTTTGGTATTTCTCATGAACATCACAAATCCTCTAAGGTGTTTATGTATGGTGTATGTCAAAATCTTTACTACTCAATCCATGTAACGCTTTGTCAAATAAATGTAAACTTGATAAATGTAAATCTAGTATTTGACACAACAAATATTGATATATTATTAACATATGTATTATTAAGTTAGAAACATTATTATTAGTAGTATATTATTATTGTTATTAACATGTATATTATGTTAGAAAATTTAAGAATATATTTTTAAAGATTTTATTTATTTATCTTTAGAGGGAAAGGGAAGGAGAGAAATATCAATGTACGGTTGCTTCTCGTGAGTCCCCTGCTGGGAACCAGCCTGCAACCCAGACATGTGTCCTGACTGGGAATCGAACCCCGATCGTGTGGTTCGCAGAAGAATATTTTTAATACATGAATTTCTATTAAGTTAAAATCTGGAGACAAGAAACACAAATGATAAGAAAGAACTGAAAAGTCAGAAGAAGACAAAGTGTAGTAGAGACTAATTTTATAAAGAGTTGAGATATAATTTATTTTGTCCATTATACTTTTTCAAAATTTACTCCAAGGTGTTTTTTTTTCCATAAATATATCCTAACAAACAAAAGTCTGGAAAGTTATAAACATATTTTCACAACTTATTTGTGGCTTACAGAAGATAGGGAGAATAACATTGTGGACCCATCAAACATTTAGAAGGTAAAGCACTATGACACCGTTAAACTCTGGGTGGCCCTCAGCAGCAGCATAGCCCCTCTGCCGGGTGAGTGTGGGTGCACGCACTGTGCCTTGGGTTTCAACTGCTCTAGGGAATAAATATGTAGAAGCTGCCAAAATAATTTTAGATTTAGTGGAGACCCAATTCCACTACCCTCTTTAGGGAAATAGCAACGATATCTTCACTGCAATCATATAGTGATGCAAGGAAAGTAATTTCTTTTATCTGTAAGAAAAGTCACCAAGAGGAGTTTTGTAGGACTGAAATACATCTGGTTACATGTTAGCCATATTTCATTGCATTATGATTTTTAATCTCTCTCAAAAATATTCCCACCAGACAACAGTTCAATTAACGCAGAACATTTAACTGTCATATGTTAAAATGAGCTGAATAAAAACATAGCAAATGAATACAAATTGTTATTTTAAGTTTTCTCAAATCAGCTGTCATATGTCCACATACACCAAAATACAATAAAAATGAAACAATAATCAACATATGGATGAGCTATATAATTTCTTTATCTCTCTCCATATAATTTAACCCAAGTGTATTCTTTTAATAATTTCATCATTGATGTTACCATAAACATTGTACTGGTCAAAGTCAAGGCAGTATTATTTTCATTTAATATGACCCATCACACCTTATATAATGCACTTTAAAATATGTCTATTCAAGTGTAAAGGCCAACAAATGCACGTGACAACATCCTACCCAGCTTCTAACAGCTACTGACAAGAACAGATTGAGAGATGTGGGGAAAGTCCATTAGAGAGCCCAGCCTTTAACAAGGCTCTTACTAAGTGCTCACTTTCAAGCCCAGATACATTTTTAAAAGATTCAGCTTGTATTGGACAATCAACGTTATTTATCTTCCATTTAAAGTGTTAGATAAAGTATCTGTTATAGCAGTTACCACTTTGGCAAACTAAATGACCTCTAGTCTATTTAAATGTACTCTTTTGTTTATATAATGGGATTGGATTTATTTACTTACTCCTTACAACATAGTTGGATCCATTAAGTCATTCACATTCTTTCACTCAAGGGTCTTGACACTCACAAAATATATTTTGAACTTAAATGGTAGATGAAGAAACAATAACTGTCTATGTGAAACTACCTTTAAACAACTGAGCCGCCTGGCAGATCTTTTTTGTTGTTGTCTGCCTTTCCCCCTCACCACTCCCCGCCACCACCCCAGATCTTGTATCTATTGGTTTAGTTTCGCTCTTTCAAATCACGTTTTCTCAAGGAACACAGTATTCTCAAAACCACCAACAGATTTCTTAGAATTTACTTACCCGTAACACAAAATCAAAGTAAAGGGCATGCATGAAGTCACTGAAGCAAATGCACTAAAGCCTTACCTGTGTTTTCGTTTGGCTAATCTGCCATGAAACGAAAGATCAAGTATCCTTCTACATATCGACCTGCCCAGCCCTACCACCTTGCAGCCAGCCGCACAGCATTCAGAACTGTTGAGGATAACGCAGCCAAAAGTGCAGAAAGCCTTGGCAAGGAAGAACAATATTTTGCCTATTTGTGCTGTGCCCATTGCAGTGACAGCTGCTGAGACAGATTTCAAAGTCGTTTACACACCAGTTACCCATGTATTCCTATCCTCGGCATCTCTTCCAAGAATAGCAAATGCCAGCTGTTCCCTCTGGCCCCCAAAGCAGTGTATAGAATTGCCTCTGCCTCCAAAATCAATAAATAACAGTGAGGGGAAGTAAAATTTATGCTGAGATGGGTGATACCCAACCAAAAAAAAAGTTTCTGTTTGCACTTCCAGGTAGCACATGGATACTTTTGACTCACATATTATCCAAATCTTCACACCACTCCTATTCTTTCCTGAACATACAAACAAAACTGAAAACTAAAATCTGCTAGGAGTCTGAATGATGTGTTATTTGAGGGCTTGGAGGGATTTCAGCATAATCCTTAAGGAGTGCCAGAAAATACCAGTATCATGTAAATCTCAGTAGTCAATGCAGTGATTCCTGTTCAGACCTTGTTGTTTTCATAGAATGGTTTTTGAAATACTATGACTATTATATGATATGTAAAATCTAGTAAACATAAAAACCAGCTTTTTCATTAAATGGGGCATTGGGGAAAGATCTAGAAAGAGGAGCCTAAGTACACAGAGGCAGGTTCTTTCTCATTCGATATAAACAGCACAGATAAAAATAGAGAACAATATCATGTTCAGTTAAACCTTAAAATACTTATTTATTGTTATAAGACCTCCATATACATTTAATAAGCACCCTGGTGTCCCATTTATAAATACACTCTTCGTACTTTTAATCTTTTTTAATTTAAACTCATAAATACATTAGCATAACATTGAAAAAATCTATTTTTACTGAACTCCTATGATCTTTCACTAAAAAAAGAAAAAAATAAGTTAAACTTCCCAGTCAGTTTTAAGTTCCACATTGAAGGTGTATTTTCTCTTAATTATTTTGATACAGTTTTATAAAGCACATTGCAATATTTGTTCAAATTAAAATTTGTACTACTAAACATTTTGAAGCTTATCTCTCTCTCATTGCATACATAAGAATTTGGTAAGTCACCTACCATTAGCTGTTAAATACCTGTCTCAAGTTAACTGATAAAATGAGGATACAATCCATTGCTTTTTCTAATTCTTTGTTGTATTTAAGCTTCTACTTATCATTTTAAAGGAATATGGAAAATATGAAGATGTAATGAAAGAAATGATCTAGTGATTTACAAATATGAACAGTTTCTTAAAAAAGGATTGTGTTACTCAAACAATGTATTTTAAACTTTGTTCTAGTTTCAGATGCATTTAGCAAAAGAAAATATATCATAATTCTTGTTGCACACATGGAATTAAAATTAGACTTACATGAGAAAATCTAGAATATCTGAGTCATGATAAATTTTGGCTTTTTGTTCCAACTACTTTCTACCAGAATGTTAGTAGAAATACACTATTTCTTTTATTTCAAGGGAGCCAGAATTTATTTATCCAATACCCAGTTTATTCATTCTTCTCTCTAAGACATTTATTATCTTATACTTTCAACTTTTTTGTTCCCTTTCAAATTGAAATATTGCTTGTTTCTCCATTTGGTTTTATAAAAGCTATCATATTACATTTGGAAGGTTAATGATTCTCCACTTAAATCCTCTTATTTCCATTGAGAATTTTTTTTATAGACACAAAAATGACTCCTCCTTTCTCCCATATCTTATTCTCAGCCACCTCTCAAAATAATACCATTTCTAAACCTCGCATTCTTTAAATTTGCAGACATAGAAGCTTCAAAGTCAAAACAACTGATTTAAAATGTCCCTAATACTATATTACAAATATAAAGTGCATATTCACACATTTGGAACCATAAGAAATACCAGTTCACAGATAGCATTATTGAATGCCACACAAACCTGGCCCATCAGGAATATTTATTGTTTTAAGATTATTCAGCCACAGGCTTGGCATTCAAAGAGGTTTATATGGCCCTCTTTAAACATCAGTTCCAATGTGCTTTTATTATCAGTGTTACATTAGCAAAAATATTTTGAAAGTGAAACAATTATTGATTGATGTGATTGACTTGATTGTACTAAATCCATAAACGGTGGTAGAAGGAGACTTGATTTGGGGCAGTAAACACACAATACAGTTTACAGATGATGTATGATAAAATGGTGTACCTGAAACTGACATAATTTTATTAATCAGGGTCACCCCAGTAAATTCAATTAAAAATAAAAATAAATAAAGTAATGTAGTTTTAATTCTCATTCTTTGTTTTTCTGGAATAAGTTAAGACAACAAGAACTATTTTTTTTATTGCCTTACAGTTTACGCTGGAAGTAAGGTTTTGTTCTCTTTTGCTTTGTTTTGTTCTGTCTTTGGTACAAAACATTTTTTGTTTTTTACACAGTTCCTGGCTTTTGCTCCTGATGTTCTTTGTCAGAGTGGGTGCACATGTATCTTAGAGAAATGTGATTGACTATCTCTGGATTTCATTCTGCAGATATGGCATCTGGAAACTCATCTCTCATTTCTTATTTAAGAATGTTGAAATAATCTTACTAAGCTTGTGTTTCTTTGCCCTCAGGTCAGGATCTGTAAGTTTTCACTATGTCTTTGGTTTTCCAATACATTTGTATGTATGGTTTCTTTAATAATTTAACAATTATTTATTTAGCACCTAATACACAACAGACACAAAACACATACTACCTTTACATTCATAACTATTTTGCATTTTATATTTAAGGACACTGATACTCAGAGAACCAAAAATATGTGCCCTAGATTATATGGCTAGTAACATAAAAAAACAAGGCCTTGAACTTACATAGTTCCACAGAGTATTTCATTTTCCTCAGCCTTACTACTTTGCCTTTTGACTTATAAATAATTTTTAAATATAAACTTAGTTTAGGAAAGGAGACTATATTTAGCATTAGGTGATTATAAAATACTTCGGCCATATAAGTAGTAATTAAGATTATACAAGACATTGATACATTAGTGTTTATTAAAAACAGTACTTTGAAATGCAATTAGATTTCAAGTTTATGAAAATTTCTATTTTAATAACTGAGTTAGAAAAATATTTCACCATAAAATTCTGGCAGTATAACTAAGTATTTTGTGGTAAATCATGAGCTAGTTTAGCTGTATTCATCTGTTCCGTTGTGGCAAAACTGAGGTCTGGCTTCAGTTTTGTGTAAGTAGATATTCTGCCTTAAAAGGGAATCACAAGAAGACTGTGTGTTACTTCAGTAAGTACATGTGAATAGAAAATATATGTGAATAATAAGCAGCTGTTTTCCCTAAGAAAGATATAACTTGAGACCCAAGTCTTTTACCGGGATTTTTCCCTGTGCTGGTAAACCAATATGTAATTAACCTAAGGATTTTATGTGTTTCTCTATGCAGAAGTTTCTTTCTCTTATGTGTAATTTTTTAGATATTATTTCCTGAGATCTTGAGTCAATCTAGGACAACACATTTTTATGTGTTTGATTTTCACAAGAGACTTTTGATTTTATTGTTTGAGATGTCACAGAATTACACTCAGTCAAAAGATTTTTCAAGTGAGAAACACTACACTGTGATATATACTACAATCAGGTTAATAATGAATACTTGATTATAGTGGAAATTGTTTCCAGCACTATTTGGAATCAATGTTAAGTCCTAATAATATCCACTCTCTCATCAAGGCTACTCAAAACCATATCCCCGTTGCATTGACACTAAGTTTGTATCAGTCCCCTTATGGAATCATTATGAGTGCATCAGTCCAAGAAATCCTGTTAGGACAAAGCAAATTATCAGGTATGACAGATTTCATTATCATAGATCAGCAGGAATTGAAAAAGTGGGTATGATCAGCAACATGGAAGGAGACATATTATAAACCCTTTAACTTTTTGAAAGCTCCTTCTAATCATTAGCATTCAGGAATATAGTATATTCACTGGAATGGAACACATATCTACAATCAGTATAAGAATTTTTGCAATAATTAGTTGAATCAAGAAAATAATAAAAAAAAGTCTAGATCGAGAGCAAAAAATACAACAAAACATTACCAATTATTTCTAAGATATAATTTCAAGTAGAACATGAGAAATTTTATTACTTTAAAGACTATTCAAATTTTTCTGAGACTTCTGGTCAAGATGTTGGCAAGGGAAAAACACAGCTCATCTCCTCCCACAACCACACAAACATTACAAATAAATTATATAACAACCATCACTCAAAACTTGCATAAATCGAGTTATATGGATGTCCTGACAACTGTAGAATTGAATAAACCTCATCCATCATGACTGGTAGGAGGGTCAGAGACATGGAATGTGCTGGTCTCACATAAACATATGATGGATATTCAGGAAGATGTATCTCAGAAGCAAGGACTCCCAGCCCACACCAGTATTCCCAGCCCAGGGTACCAGATAAGAAAGATAAGTCCAGAAACATAAGTCCGCATAACTTCTGGCTGCAAAAACTAGCAGACATTGAGTCAGTGGAAGAAACCTCTAGTGTCCCAAGCAGTTCTTCTTAAAGAACCCACACACAGACTTATTCTGACTCACTCCCTTTGAAAGACAACAGTGCCAGACAGGGGAAGAACTGAAGTGGCTAGCATTAAGGCAACAGCTGGGGATAGCTTTCTTCTACAAAGAGGCAGGCAGACCAATGGTGTGGGCAGAAGGGTGCCATATCTGAGGCTCTATCCATGGTCAGTAGTCACAGCCAGTCCTTGTAGCTGATTGGCTCAGGTAAATCCCTCCCATTGACCATCAGCAATCCCTCCCTGCCATCAGCAATCGAGGCTCAACTACAAGAAGAGGGTGTATTCAGCCCATACAAAGGGCACAACTCAAGTACTGAGCTTGGGTGTCAGGGGAAGCTGTACCACTGGATGTTATAGGACAACAACTATATTAGACCACACTACCAAGACAGGGAGTCATAGCTCTACCTAATACACAGAAACAAACAGGGAGGCTGCCAAAATGAAGAGACACAGAAACATGGCCCAAATGAATGAACAAGTCAAAACTCCAGAAAAAGAGCTAAACACCATAGAGATAAGCAATCTATCACATGCAGAGTTCAAAACACTGGCTATAAGGATACTCAAGGAATTTAGCAAGGACCTTAACAGCATAAAAAAGATCCAGTAATAAACAAAGGATACGCTAATTGAAATAAATAAAAATTTACCAGAATCTACAGTAGAGTGAATAAAGCTGAAAATCAAATCAATGAGTTGGAACATAAGAAGCAAAAAACAACCAATCAGAACAAGAAGAAGAAAAAGAATAAAAAAACATGATGGTAGTGTAAGCAGCTTCTGGTACAACTTCAAGTGTTAACAACATTTGCATCATAGGGGTGCCAGAAGGAGAAGAGAAAGAGGAAAAAAAATAGAAGTCTATTTGAAAAAAATGAAAGAAAACTTTCCTAATTTGGTGAAGGAAACAATCATGCAAGTCCAGGAAGCACAAAGAGTCCCAAACAAGATTGGTGAAAAGAGACGCATATCAAGAAACATCATAATTAAAATTCCAAAGAGGTAAAATAAAGAGAAAACCTTAAAATCAGCAAGAGAAAAGCAATTAATTACCTATAGGAGAGTCCCTAAAGAATGTCAGCTGGTTTCTCAAAAAAATTTTGCAGACTAGAATGAACTGGCAAGAAATATTCAAAGTCATGAAAAGCAAAGAAGATAAGAGACAGAATCATGGTCACAGAGAATGTTTTGTTGGTTGCCAGATGGGAGGCTGGTGTAAGGGAATGGTGAAGGGGTGGAGGGATTAAGAAGTACAAATAGATCGTTACAGAATAGCCATGGGGTGTAAAGTGAGTATAAGAAATGGAGCTACCAAAGGACATATGCATGACCTATGGACATAAACAATGATGTGGAGATTACCTGTGGGAGTGGGCGTCACTGGATGGAGGGAAGCAAAGGTGAAAAAACTGGGACAACTGTACTAGCATAATCAATAAAGTATTAAAAATAAGAGCAAAAAATTTCTTAGACATATAATCTACTAAGCAAAACTTCTTTTTACTTCTATGTTCTATGAAAACAAATATCTGTCACAAAAAAAATACACAATGGCTTTAATATGAATATATGAAATCAGACTATCCTCAATCTAAATAAAAACAAATTTGAAACTTAATATATTAAAAATAAAGCTTAAACTTACATTTTTGAATGGGTTTTCATTTCTCCTTCCCATGTATTAAATGTATATGCAAAAATTTATTTGCAGCTTTTTCCTTACCATTGTGACTTACATTTCAAAAATCATGAGCATTTCTTTGAAATGTCATTACCCCGACACATGGATTACTGAAACTCAGTTCACAAGTCATGATCACTCCATTTGGCCAAGGATGTGGAAAGAAGAGAGCCTAATTTTCTAAAGCTAAACTGCTGAGTAGCAAAATAGCTATGCTTTAGCTCATGATTGTATCTAAATGGAATAAGCAGTTAGAGAATAAGCAAATCAGGCTATTTCTAAGAAGTTCACCTCAAAAAAATTCATTTCTGAACTCCTCTAGAACACCATATGAAGTCATTACTATAAAAGGTCAGGTTTATATTTTTGGAGCAAGCTAGTGTTGATTGTCCCTCTTTATTGCATATGATGACATAAGGAACTTGCAACATGCTCATTAAGCCTGTGTGGTCCATCTTAGAGGTTAATGTAGTAAGATAAAAGGCAACCCAAGAATAAAAGTAAAATCAAAGAGTTTGAGAGTTTGACTTAAAAATCTCACAGTGTAGTAGCAGAAAATCAAAGCAATTATTATCTGTGGCTTAGTAGATACGTATACTAAGTATGAACATTTCCTCCCATTATATATGAACACATTAACACCTATTATTCATCAGCTGATATTTAGCATCACCCGCTGCTTACCTGATCGTTTATTAACTACAGGGAAGAAAACGGTATATTTAGAATGTTTCAAGCAACATTTAAGGTGACTCAAATTGCTTTGATTACCTATCACCTAACCTAAGTAACTAAACATCCCTAAGAACGGATCCAGTGAAATCTAGAGTGAAATTAGTGTTTACAGAAGTGAAAGTATGCAGACGAGTGGTAGAGAAAGTTGAAGTAATACATTAAAAACATCACATCTCTCAGTTAGCCATCTTGAGAAGTCTACATCCTTCTCTGGATCATGAAATATTGAACAAGCAATGTAGTTTCTGTATTGGACAGACAAGAAGCCAAGAAGCTTATAAAGATAATGTAGGATATTTAAAGTTATTTTTAAAAATAGGACATCCCGCCAAGATGGAGGCATAGGTAGACACACTGTGCCTCCTTGCACAACCAAAATTAGGGACAATAAAGATTTAGAAACAAGGAGGTGGGGAGCACTGGGGAGGGGGCAGGTCTGGGAATATAAAACAGAAAACTGTATTTGAATAAGAATTCTAAAAAATTTAGAAATGAAAACACAACCAGAACTGACAGAAAATTGAAGTCCGACAACTATTCACCCAGATCAGTAAGAGACGTAGAGTTGGCGGCAGGCAGAGAGCAGTAGTGGCAGTAGAAAGCAGTAGCTGGCGGACCTGGGCATGCAGGCAGGAGCTGGCAGACCCTGGGTGGAGGGAGGTAATGAGCAGACTCAGTGAGTAGCACAAGGTGGCTGGCTGACCACGGTCACAAATTCACATGCAGATAAATGAGGCGAAAAAGGGGAGCAGGACAGACTACTCAACCCAGGGCCCCAGCACCAGGAAATAAAGCCTAAAATCACTCATTGAAAAACACTTGTGGGGGTTGAGGTGCCAGGAGAGACTCCCAGCCTCACAGGAGAGTTCCTTGAAGAGACCCACAGGGTCCTAGAATGTACACAAGCCCACCCACCGGGAATCAGCACCAGAAGGACCCAATTTACTTGTGGGAAGTGGAACTGAAATCCCAGAGAGAGGGGAGCAAGTGCCATTGTTCCCTCTCTGACCCCACCCCCACATACAGCATCACAACCCAGAAACGGGGGTTGCCCTTCCCTGGTGAACACCTAAAGCTTCACCCCTCATACTGAACAGGCTTAACCTGACCCCCACTCCCAAAAAGGCTAAAAGAGAACAGATCAAAGTCCCAGAGCCAATACTTTTAAGCAACCAAGAGATAGCCAATCTATCAGATGCACAGTTCAAAATACTGATGATCAAGAAGCTCACAGAACTGACTGATTTTGGTCACAAATTAGATGGAAAAATGAAGGCCACACTAAGTGGAATGAAGAAAAATGCACAGGAAACCAATAGTGATGGGAAGAAAACTGGGACTCAAATCAGTGGAGTGGACCAGAAGGAATAAACAACCAAACAGAAAAGAACAAAGAAACAAGAATTCAAAAAATGAGGAGAGGCTTAGGAACCTCCAGGACATCTTGAAACATTCCAACATCCGAATTATAGGGGTACCAGAAGGGGAAGAGAAACAGCCATGAGTGGAAAACTTATTTGAACAAATAATAAAGGAGAACTTCCCCAATCTGGCAAAGGCAATAGACTTCCAGGAAATCCAAGAAGCTCAGAGAGTCCCAAAGAAGTTGAACCCAAGAAGGAACACACCAAGGCACATCATAATTACATTATTCAAGATTAAAATGAAGGAGAGAATTCTAGAAGCAGCAAGAGATAAGGGGACAATCATCTACAAAGGAGTTCCCATCAGACTGTCAGCTGATTTCTCAAAAGAGACCTTACAGGCAAGAAGGGGCTGGAAAGAAGTATCCCAAGTCATGAAATCCAAAGACCTGTATCCAAGATTGCTCTATCCAGCAAAGCTTTCATTTAGAATGGAAGGGCAGATAAAGTGCTTCTCAGATAAGGTCAGGTTCAAGTTCATCATCACCAAGCCCTTATTATATGAAATGTTAAAGGGACTTATCTAAGAAAAAAGAAGATAAAAATATGAACAGTAAAAAGACACCAACTCACAGATATTAACAACCACACCTAAAACAAAAGCAAACTAAGCAAACAACTAGAACAGGAACAGAACCACAGAAATGGAGATCACATGGAGGTTTAGCAACAGGGGAATGGGAGGAGGAGAGAGGGGCAAAAGGTACAGGGAATAAGTAGCATAGTTGGTACGTAGAATAAAGACAGGGGGAGGGCAAGAATAGTATGGGAAATGTAGAAGCTAAAGAATTTATGACACGTGGACATTAACTAAAGGGGGAGAAGATGGGTGGGGGGTGTGCAAGGTGGATGGGAATAAAGGGGGGAAATGGGACAACTGTAATAGCATAATCAATAAAATATATTTAAAACAAATAAAATAAAGGGGCAATTGGAAATATTTACATGATTAGAATTACTAAACCCAGAAAGTGCATAAGTTTATTGTAATCAGTAACCGTAACTTATTTGTTAAATAAATTATTTCAAAATGTGCAACCCCATATTCTTTATATTACACCTCTTGTCTGTATGATATATATTATCCACACTTTCCTTTATTTTTTGCATAACTGGGTGATTCATCTCTGACTTATCTCTGCTATTTTTTCATACATATTCATGTTAGAACCCTATATTCCATTGTGTTTTCTCATAGTGTCAAAATTCTTGGTTACTGGAAATAAATACTATGCTCATAGAGTTTACTTTTTCTGTGCATAAAACAAAAGATGAACATTTTCACTCCCTACAGTAAAATAGTGTACCTTGAAGAAGCTAATGATGTTCCCACATGCTGGGAAAAATATTTTACTGACAGATTCTGTCATCTGGATTATTGCAAATGACATTGAGGCAATTGGTCTGGTAAATTTCCAGATACATTTCTGACAAAGCCAATCATGTGACTACATCAAATCAGTCATGGCACTATTTTGACTTAGATTCCTATCCTGAAATATATATCTTCCATTAGGATTTTGTAGCATGTATGAACACAGTGAACAAAGATTCATGGAGCTGTTCGGAAAGCTAATTTGCAATAAGGTGCTGTTACTTGCTGATGAACATTTGTCAACTTACCTTTCACCAACTATTAGTAAAATTGCTCTTTAGTAAAATTTATTATGCAAATCACTTTTAATGTTTCAAGTAACTTCTAATTATGTGTCAGAGTAGTAATGTTTAGTCCCTTTACAGGGTGTTGTGTAGATTCTGTATCCTGATTTACTACCACAGAGGTTAGGATCACGCTCCCAGTATATATTTCTTCAGATGACACAAATATGGCAGTTGACAAGATAAAGGCATGTTCATTGGGTAAAGAGTAAATTGAAGAGTCTGGAAAGGGAACAAAACTGATTTATTTTTATACCTATAAAGCATGTCATTTAAAGTTACATTACGCAGTTATGTAACTGCGCAGTTATGTAAAATAAAACTCTACAGACCTAAGTTTGAAGTACAGGGAAACACAAAACTGAACAATCAAATAAATACATAAATAACTATGCATGTGATACTGATGAAATTAATAAAACTAAAGACCTATTTTTAATAAGATGTCAAAAATTTGATGCATAAGATACTAATCAAGAAAATTAGTAGATTTGTTTAAATCCCAAAGTAGGTGTAAAGGTCAGTTCATGTTACAGTTATGCATTCATATGCTACAACCTGACTGCAGCCACAGACCCTTACGTAATATGCTTTATGGGTTTGACATTTCAGTGTATTTTCTTTTCTTAAAATCATTTCCTTCTCTCTCCTCTCAGAGTTTTCCTTAAATTCTCATAGTTTTCCCTTTCTTCCACAGGAGCCTGTTTTAATCTCTGTTTGAATCTCTCTCAGAGGATACTGCAGTGTGTATTTTTCTTCCTTGTTTGGCTGTGATTTTCTTGAGAGCAATTCCCTGTCTTCTTTACATTTACATTGCACTCACTCCTCTACCACCTAACACAAAATCTGGCATTAAAACACACACACAATCCTGTAATTTAGTTCCATTTCCCCCATAAGGGGAGAGAGTTGAGAACATTTACCTTCCAGAGAGACAGCCTATAAATTTTTTTTACCATAATCAACTGTCATGTATAAATGTAAAGAGAGACAAATAAGTACAGTCAGAAGTTGGTGGTACTCTGTCTTTCACTTCTCAGCATCAGCCTCCACAAAAATTCTCTGTGTTATATAATATACAGTGAAACCATTTAGAGAATATCTGTGGTATGATTTTTAACCACAACCTTTGACTCAAGGCAACATGCCCAGGACCTGCTTTGAATTAACAGTGTGTCAACTCAGGACCGTACTATTAGGAAAAAATGTTCGAGGTCTGAGTAGAAAGACTTCTCAGAAATTCTAATTCCTTACTAAGGGGGAAAAAAGGAGAAAATTTTAAATAAATTAAAATCTTGTGAGTAGAGATGAATAAAATATTAACTCACCTAATTCTCTGAGCAAGTTTTCTGGGAGTTCCAAACCCTATTGTGAGAAAGTTAAATTGTTTCAGTGACTTAGTATAAGGGAGTGAAAACAGTATAACTAATGGATCTTGGTTCAGAAAACAATATGAACTTGATACTGTTTAAGACTAAAAATGCTAATACGTCAGTAAAGACTTATTTTAGGGAAGTTAAATAGATCATGGAAAGTAAACTCAGAAAGAGAAGGAAACACATAGAATGGTGCCAGTGCTCCGCCTTGCAACCTTCAAACTGCGATGATCTACTCGGAAAAGTCAGCAATTCCCTTTCTTTACTGGAAGTAAATCTTATGTGACTATGTTCTGTATTTTCTTCATTCTCATCATTCATATTATCTAAAATGCTACCTGCTAAAAACAAATGTAATAACATTATAAAAGGTAACAACACATCGATTACCAATGATTTTGATAATCAATACATTGTAACAATGATTTTGACTACTGAAACATCTTTGTATTCTTTAGGAAACACTCAACATACAAATTATGAAATAGCTCCTTATATTTTTTCCTATGTTTTCTTAGTAGAAATATTGGTATCAGTTGTTAGATCTCTAGTTGATAAATATGGCTCTCACAAGAGGGCTTCTAATTCCTGCAAAGCTGTTACTGAGAGACATGAAAAAAAAAAACCTTGGAATGAAACTTGGGTGAGATTAAAATATTTACAACTCACTTAAGAGACAACCACTATATCCATGAAAAGAATCAAATGTTGGCTGACATTTTCTGAATGCTAACTGATGTCATAGATAGAGGGCTAAGATGATCAAATCTCCCCCAGCCTCCCTGGTGTACCAAAAGGAGTAAGAATGGGGTGGAATGAGAAAACTAAGGTAAAACAATTGGCAAGGCGATTAATATGCCTTGCCAACAAACCACAGTGCCTTTTGCTGATGAGCATTTTAGGTTTTTTTTTTCTTTCTATTATTGCATTTTTTGGTGGGAAGCAGAAAGATTTAATGCTTACTGGAATCGTATGGTTATTCAACTATGGCATAAAACAGATGAAATAAAATTGTAGGCTATTTCATTAGAGCAGTATCAAATAGCTGTTACAGTCATCTATTGTGCAAAAAGCCACCCTAAACCTAAGTGGCTTAAAACAGCTATAATCATTTATTTTCTCATGAAATCTGCAATTTGGTCAGAGCTCAGTGGGGAAAGCTCATTTCTGTTCCATTCAGCATTAGCTGTGGTTGCTCAACTGAGAATAAAAGATCTACTTCCAAGATAATTCACTAACATGGTGTGGAATGTTGGCTGAGGACTCACCTTGGACAAAGGGATGGGGGATCTCAGTCGTTCTCACGTGGGTCTGCTTGTGTGCCTGATCTTCCTCACAGCATTTATTTTTGTATATTATGTAAGAGAGGGGTTCAGTTTCATTTTCTTAAATGTGGCTGTTCAGTTTTCCAGCACCATTTATTAAAAAAAGATGACTTTGTCCTGTGTAGTCTTGACAGCTTTGTTATAGAGAGTTAAGCATGGGTTTATTTTTGGATCTTTGTTTTGTTCTACTGACTTTTGTGTCTGCTTTCATATATATATAGCTTTGTAATATAGTTTCAAATTAGGACATAGGATACCTTCAGCTTTTTTCTTTGACAAGATTTCATTGGTTATTTAGGGTCTTTTTTAGTTTTACACAAATCTTAGATATGTTCTATTTTTGTGAATAATGCCATTGTAATTTCGATAGATATTTCATCAAATCTGTAGATTGCTTTGTGTAATATGGTCGTTTTAACAGTATTAGTTATTCTGTTAAATATTATTCAGATATCCATGAGTTCTGAATATCTTTCCATTTATTTATGTTTTCTTCAATTCCTTTCATCGGTGTCTTAGAGTTGACAGTGTACAGGCCTTTTATTTCCTTGGTTAAATTTATTCCTAGGTATTTTACTCTCTGCAACTTTCTTCTAAGTCCAAAACTAGTCCACAATAAATGGAGAAAGTAAATAAATAAATAAAATATTTCCAAGTATTCAAGATAATGCCGGGTTGAGACTGTCTCACAACGGGTGCATTAGGGAGCCTTCTACATTGACCCCCGATGATCCCTGCCTTCTGAGAGTCACACCTTTGTGGAGCCTCCTCCCTTGAATGCATGCTCGACTTAGTGATTCGCTTCTGCTCAGCAGAATACAGCAAAAGTGGTGTGATGTCACCTCTAATATTCATTTATAAAAACTTAGACTTTCATCTTTCTAGTACTATTTCTCTCTTCTCACATGCTTGCTGTATTATTTCTCACATCCCTAGCAAGGAGACAAAAACTCACAAAGAAATGAGGATTTCAGTCAACAGTCTGCAAAGCATCATATTCCACCAACAAACACCAAGTGAGCTTGGAAAGGGGATTCTGATGTATTTGAACCTCAAGGTGAATGCAGCCCTAGGCAAAACCTTAACTGCAGCTTCCTGAGACCCTGAATTGCAGGAGTCATGCCTGATATCTGACTCATTGACAGTACAAGATCATAAATATGTGTTAAGGTACTAAACTTTGGTGTAATTTGCTGTGCACCAATAGATCATTAATACATTAAAAACAAAGGAACAAGGTAGTATTCCAAAGACTAGAACCAAAACATAAAGAATTTGCAATTGAAGATAAAAATTAATCAAACATTCAAATGGCTAAAAGGTAATGTTAGTGTAGGTGCGACTTCAGGAATAACTAAAAAAAAAAATCTAAGAATAGAAAGCCTGAGTCTCTTTACAGACCTAAAGTTTAAACTTGTCTCAACCATATTTCAAAGAAAATGTTGATTTTTGAGTCACATTTGAATCTGAGTCACATTCCGATTTTACTGTAAATGAAAGAATTGAAACATAGTGGCTAGTATGTCACTAGTTTTGTGGTACGCATTTTTCAGTTTGATCCCCTAAACAAACTAAAGAAGATGGGGAAAAGAACCTTTTCTTTTCATCTTGAGTTATGCTTTTCAAATACAATTCCTTTTATTTAAAAAAATTGTATTAATTTTCTTTAAATTTTGAACTTTCTCTAATGTATCTAGATTGTTAGGATTCTACTTTCATTTCAAAAAATAACCCGTGGCAACTTAAGTTTATCTCTATTATATATATGTATGTGTGTGTGTGTGTGTGTGTGTGTATACACACTCATTCTATCTTCATTGTCACTACATTTCATTAAATAATGGATAAATGTAACCATCTCCATGAAAAAAATATCAAATCAGGCTATTAAAATATCAAATCAAAATAAATAAACAATTTAGAGCAATTTTTGATTTCCCATGTAATATCCAACTTTGTTGATCACAATTCTTCTCTATTTGTGGTCAAAATGTTATTCTAACCTGGAATCATGCCCTTGGATACTAAGAAACAATGGAAGAGCATTGGCTGCACTGGCTGCATTGGCACGAAATTCTCACCACTTAAGAAGTTATCTTTGCAGATAGGCATTTCCATAGGTGGATAAATAAAGGGTATCCTTTATTTGGCTCTCACTGGAATTCATCTTGAAACTGCTATCATGCCATAAATTCACCTTTAATCTTCTTACAGGTACTCTACCCAAGATCAAATATAACTCTAATGAATGTTTAATATTATACACTTTTTAACTCTAAAATGTACCCTAAAATTGAGCCACAGAAAATAATATCTTCTGATTTTACAATATTCATTCAAAAATTAAGCTTCTTCTAAAATTGAATCTGCTGTTATCTGACTTCTGGATAAAAAGTCACACTTCTTTCTTTAATCACTATGTACTCTTTTTTGTGTACCATTTAATTGTCTACTGAAACCAAAAAAGCTATTCTTACTTAGCCTTCAGTATCTAGCAAAAATGTGATATTTATTCATATTTTCTTATTTGCTTTATAAAGGAGGACCAAAAAAATCTAGTATTTATTTATAAAAATTTGTGTATATATTCTTACATATTTAAACTTCAGTTGCCTTCAAAGTACTTTTCATTTGGTGCGATACACCTAACAAGATGTTTTCTCCACTACTCAAAACAGCTTTTCATCTCATGGATTTTGATGCTTTTTCGTGGCTCCACAATTTTTTGTCACCTCTTCCACAACAGGAAAACATTTTCTTTGAGGACTTTTTCATCTGGGGAAACAAAACAAAAAAAAAAAAACGGTCACTTGGGGAGAGATTGGGTGATTAGGGAGATTGGGGCATGGAAGCCATGCCATTTTTTGGTAATAAAAAACAAAAACAAAAACTGCTGGATACTCAGCATGGTGTGGACAGGTGTGCTTGTAAATCACCCCGCATGAAATGGGCAAATGTGTTGAATGAGTCTTCAAAATAAATTCACTGAAACCTAGTGCAAACTCTCACAACAATGCCAGCTGGTACACTGATGCAGATGGGTTCCTAGAGCACTCATGTAGAATAGGAAGCCTGTATTGCAAGGGGCTTACCCTCTAGAATATTATTTCCATCTTTAGGGGGGGTCCCCTCATTTTCTCCTTTGTACCACACACTTTTATTTCTACAAAGCCCTCCACTGATCTCATTACCCCTGTTGTTTCAAGAGGAAATTCCATTTGAACATGTGGTCCAATCATCTAGCCATGGGTAGTTGAATTAAGTATCAGGATATGATCCATTCCTGGGCAAGGAATACATTTCATCTGAACTTAAACTTGGTATTCAGGTAGTCAAGTTAGTCTCAGGGATTCCAGCTGCAGGGTGAAAAATAGCAATAAGCAGAGCCTCTTAAATAAGATTGGCTAAGTTTGATTCTCTTCTTTCTCATAAAATAGATGTTTAACCACAGGTTAGTTATGAACCTCTGTGTCTCATTTTTCACATTTGTAAGTTGGTAACAACACAAGTACTTATCTCTTTGGGATTCTGTGAGGATTGCATGGGATAAAATATATGTAGAATGCCTGACAGTACATACTCAATAACTGTTGTTACTTTTATTTTACTGTTGCTTTGGAATATTATAGACCAAAAATTAGAGCAAGCCTGCCTGTATATACAGAAGAATTAATCCAGAAATATATAAAGTGATGGCACTGGAGCCCTTGTCTTCAGTTGTCTCCACTGCCTAGTGAATTCCTTTCCTCAGTCTCTGCGGGTTGTTTGACTGATCTAATTCTAAAATTTCTTTGTGCTTAAGACCATTTTCAACATAATCTACTTTCAGGCAGAAATGCCATACCTATTATGAGGAAATTACGTATACCCAGAATATTATCTACATTATTAATTTATCTTTTATTACTTTTTTGTAGAAAAATAATAAATAATCTGTAACTTCTTAGAACATTTTATCATATTCAAGATAAAACTAAAACTATAAATTACCATGGTACTGTCTGCTGTCCCTTTGATAGAAAATATACACATTCTGTTTAGACACTAGAGCTACTCATTCGTCGGTCTGGCCACCTTCAGATGGCCTCGACTGTTTCTCATGGATCAACTAGTGAACAGACGCTTGTGGTGGTGAGAATTATTTGGCAGTCTGCATGATTTTAATAAACACATCATTTTAAACCTTTACCATCTGTCCTTTGCACTAATTACAGTTGCAAGATAAGTATAATTAAAAATTATGTTACAGAATGGGGCACAAGTGATTTAAATGCTTTACATTTTTAATCAGTGATTATCAGGTAAATATATATGTATATCGTTTTTATTTTTATAAGGCCAAAACAAGAGCCTAAAAATGAGAAACATTTTCAATTTCTCATGGAAAAGGATGCTTAAATACATTATTAGGCATTGTAATTATAAAATACTATGAGTAACTAATAATAATACTATATACATAGATATCTTTGAAAATTGTTAAAAATATGTTAAAAGTAAAAAATAAATCCTATTACTAAATGATTCATGTGAATAATATGAGAAGTCTGCATATACCCTGAATATTATCTCCATTATGTAGATACATGTATGTGAGTATGTGTGTGCGTGTGTTCCTCCAGAAGCTGATCTTGAGAAAAGGATTTGAGTATATGTGATAAATCTAAGGGTGTCTTAATTCTCTATTGTATAAAATGTACTAAAAGCATAGCATTTCAAAACCACAGACACTTATTTTCTCGTAATTTCTGAGAGTTGGGGGTATAAACAATGGCTTAGTTGAGCAGTTCAGATTCAGGGAATCCCGTGAGGTTGCAGTCAGGATGTCTGGCCATCGTTTAAGGACTTCACTGAGACGGAGGCTGTGCTCCCAAAGGGCTCACACACATGCCTGTTGGCTGGAGGCCTTAGTTCCCTTGCTGGCTTGTCAGCAGTATCTACCATCATTTCTGCTATCATTAGACTAGAGGGATTTATTCAAGCTCACACTGAGGGAGGAATGAATCAGGCTCCATCCCTTAAAATTAGTATCAAGACGGTGTGAGTTTTAATTTAAAACTGCCCGAATCAGTTTAATCTCAGGAGAGACTGGGTAGAGGAATAGGAATAGGAATAGGAATGTGGAATGGAAAGTATTCAAAACAGAGTATTGACTATGTGCAAGTTAGTAATGACTCTGGACACACTGGCCCACTTCCTCCTGGGAACCTCTGGAAGAAGGTGTGGAACATGCCTATTCTACTCTGAGAAGCAAACTGTATAAAGATTGTTTATACCCCCAACTCTCAAAAATTACAAGAAAAAAAATGTTTGCGGTTTTGAAATGCTATGCTTTCAGTACATTTTATACAAACTTGTGTATATACCAGGTTGAGTTTAGATGATCTAATAAATGTACCCTACAAAAAATAAAAGAAGAAACAGAGTAAGTAGGGAGAACATTTAGAATACAGTGCAGGTATGACACCTGGGGAAGGAAAGGAGAAAGGAAAGAGGATGCAACAGGAGGAGTCTTAAGCAGCAGTAAAGTTCTAAGAGTGTCAGGACAGTTGGGAGCACTGATACTACCAAAGGTGGCAGTCGGAACTGTCAGTCAACTATGATCCCTGCAGGGTAAGATCTGAAAAGTGTATTTTCTACAGTACATCCGTTTCACTGCACAGATTTCATTCTCAATGCAAGTTCAGGGAATAGCTCCATGTGTCAATACAGGGATGTTTTGGGAGAACCAATACAATTTGTTACAAATATGCACATATGTTTTTAAGAGAAAGAAATTCTAATACCTGTAAATGAAAATGTTCACAATGATAACTGAGTGGTTGGATATGGAGCTTCTGTTTAACTTTTCAATATTTATTGGCTTCTCTGATGATCTAATATTTATAGTAAAATTTATTGAGAGAAATTAGTTTTAGTTCTGATGATCATGTTATACATCAAAATGGAAATGGCTTCTGCTGTATTGTTCACAGGAACAAGAGAACACAAAGGGCAGAGTATGTCTGTATAAAAATATTTAAGCAGACACATAAGGAGGAAACACAAAATGAGAATTATAATGCATTATTATAGTTATTGTTTTTACCAATAAAATGGGAAGTTTATTTGCACAAGTAAACAAATAAATATTTTTTAAGGTTTGTACATTTAACAAATGTCAGACAGATATATATCTCTTAGGTTCCATGATTACTTTACCTTCTACTTCAATTGAGATGCAGTGTGAGACTGAATTTGTCCAGTAAAGCGTTTGAAAATTGATTTTGTTTGAAATTGTAATAGTAATGCAAATATCAACCTAATATTCAGATTTTGAGAAAAGAATTTTAAGAAGGAATCTTGTTAAATTCCAGTAATGCTGATACTATTACAAAAATTCTGTATTAGATCACAACTGAATTAGCATCCCCATAGCCACAGAAGAAAAACAAGCATTATGCTGAGTGAAATAAGCCAGGTGTTGAAGGACAAATACCATATGATCTCACCTTTAACAGGAAGCTAAACAACAAAACAAACAAGCAAGCAAAATATAACCAAAGACACTGAAATAGAGAACAGGCTGACAGTGACCAGAGGGGAGAGGGGAGGGAATTTCAGGGGAAATAGGGGAGGGATTTAGAGGAACATATATAAAGGATACATGGACAAGAACTGAGAAGGGTGGACATGGGAGGGGGGGAGCATGGGAGTGGGTTGGGATGGGAGTAATAGACAGAAAACTGTACTTGAAAAATAATTAAATAAATTTTTAAAAAATAAAAATTGCCAAGTGAAGGTAAAAAAAAACAACAACAATGAAAAACACCAGTGTGAGCCACTGCAGAGAGACCCCCCCGCCGGACCCCACGAAGGCTCTATTTCCACATCAAAGGCCAGAGACTGGGCTGCTCAACAAACTAAACCTCCAAAAAAGAGTTTTGGACATAATTGACCTTTTCTTCCCACTTTCATTTGTTTTAGATTCTGACTTGGTTAGAAGTAGCATCCTCTTCTTTGAGTGTTAGCTTTTCTGCATTTGATCCTAACCCTACCCCACCTTCCTTGTGACAACGCCCTTCTTCCAGCATCATCCCTGAAATGAGCTTGGCTTTGTCTTCCTAAGAGAAAAGAATGAAAGAACCTTCACTGGAACTGCTGTTTCATAATTTTCATTTTTATAAATTTGGTTTGCTTGCATATGTATTTCTTATTTTAATTTTTAATTTTCATACTCTAGCTTTATGTTTGCTGAATTTTCTATTTTATACTTGTATTTTCTTTTATTGTTGTGACATTGTCAATTGATGTGTATTATATATATTTATGCATGTATAGGTGATAGTTTTTTTAAAGTGCTTTTTCTATATTTTGTTTATAATTGATTTAATAATCCTTCACTGAGTTCTCAGGCTGAAATTTTCTAAGCATGTTCTTGGAGATTCCTGAGTTTGCCAGTAATAAAACCTTAAAAATCATTTTCAGTGTGTATCAGGTCATCTGGATGCCTGAAACCAAGTATCACCCTAGTGGAGGGGCTCCTTTCTGTTTACTGCATGATTGAGTTGGGAAGAGTGCTGCTTTGTCATAAGCTAGTGAGGGGAAGACACAATAACACAATTCACACAGGGAGAACAGGAAATGATGTCACTGTTTTATGCATAAAATTATAGTGTAGTTTGAAATTAAAATTTTATGACAGTTTGGAAGGGCCTATGCTTAAGAAGCTGCTATTCACTTCATGAAAGGCAATTTAGTTCCAGCCAAACATTACTTGCCGAACACAATTAATATTACTTATTTGAATGTTACTGTTTTTCTAGTTCATATTTTTCATTTATTTAATCTTTTTAATTTATTCAGCTTTTGATTTTGCGAGAGCTATAAACATAAGGGACTTATATCTGCTTTTACTTTTTTACTTTCTTAAGTACCATTTTAATTAAAATATTTTATGTTAATACTATGAGTTTATGATTTTTTTTTGTTTCAAAGTGACCATTGTATTTTTCACATATAAGAAATAGTGGGTCAGGATGTAGCTCTAAGTGAAAAATTCCAAAAGGCCCTTGGTGATGAAGACAGTCACAACTTGAAGACAGTCATACATTACAGATATTCATGTTCAGTTTATTCATCCCATTGCGGCTTCAAGGTCATCAGGTTATCGGATGTCTCATAGAAACACTTTAGTACACAACTTAATTCTATATTTCTCTGAAAAATATAAATTCTTTTATATTTTTGATTATCTGAAGGATTATCCTCCTTCAGACAATATTTATTGATCTGTTAACTAATTATCTTGTTTTCCACGTTGTATAAAGTAATAGACATATGACTTCTTTAAAGGAAATGATTTAAAAATTGTAGCATTTTATATTAGCAGAACAGGATAAGAATGATTTTGAGAGAGTAAATTAATGCAAAAGATTGTGATCAAAGTAAACCCATTAGGTTCTGTCAGGAAACAAAGTAATACTACCACTTCTTTTTTCCAAATATTTTTATCTTGTGGCACCCATCTCAAAGAGTTTTTCTTTGTTAAGCACAAAGCATACATCTTTGTGAACATTTTCAGCATTGTTGGTTCTATAAAATATATGGTTGAACTACATTAAATAAAAATTAAAAAAATAGCATCATTCCCTAAGTCACTGATTGATGAATAATGTTTTTATTCTCAAAATCAATTTAGGCTCCCAGGAAAAAAATTAATATCAATGAAGAATGGTCAGTAACAAGAATCTTATCCACTTGAAAGCATGATTTAAAAAATGTGACACATATCTTAATATAAAATCTTCCCCAATTTAAAAATCTATAAAGAAATAAAATCATTTATAAAAGAAAAGTGAAAAATGCAATTGCCACAATGAAAGATGTAAAACTTCCTAAAACTCCTTGGAGTAAGGCAGTAAATACTAGCATATACATGAAAACAAGGATTTAAAATGCTTCTATGAAAAATTACTTTTTGTGTTTCACTCAAGAAGCATAAAGATGAAAACAAATTGCTGATCATCTATTTAGTTTTAAATAATTTACATAATATTTGTCATATAATGAAAGCTTAATAAATGTTCTTGTCTTCTTGAATTATAATAGGATAATTGGTGTTTGTAATGGTAGCCTATCAAGGACTCTATGAGTTTAAATTATAATTGTGTTAAAACTATTTTAGCTGTCTTATGATAATTTTAGTATTAAATGTATTCTGTTGTATATCTAATATGTGAAAAGTCATTAATATAAAGCAAGTTTACAACATAAAATAATTGAGAGACCAAAATACTCTATTCCTAATTTTTCTAATAAAATTAGATTATAATGGTTTTAACTGTATTTGGTGATCAGGGAAGGTAGGTGACAAATAATAATAAATAAATGTATCATTTATTTCATTGAAAAGTATATTTATCATTTATTTTACTCATAAAACTATTTCTAGAAAATCTCTTCAAATAAGATCTTTTCCAGAACTTCTACAAATCTAGAAGTTTTCTAATTCTGTTAGCATATCTGAAGCTCCCACTACTCAAAAGGTGTTGTTTTGTGTGTTTTAGGCATATGAGAATGAGTAAGACAAGGTGCTTCCATTCCAGAAAGTTGTTTGCTGGGTACAACTGAGCAGCACAGTGCAACTGTGATCCATTAACCCAGGGAGCTTTACCTACCCCAGGTCTTCCCGTGTAACACTCTGTACCCACTACCTCGCCACTGCCCCAGAAGTAATCTCCATACGCACATAGACTAATACTGTATTTGATGAGTGTAACCCAGTTCAATTTACAAGAACTTTGCAATTAATAAGCCATGTTTCTCTTAGAAGCATCTGTTACCAAAACCTAACAAGAAAAACAAAAAGAATCAAATGACCAAAACACCAAATTTATGCTGTAAAACAGATATTTTATTCCTATTATGAAATGGTTAGCAGTTAGCTCACTGATTTTCAATGTGCGTGCCACAAAAACTTTTAAAGCATGTAGGATGTAACTGTTTTGGCAGAGGCACTGACCTCTATTCCCTTAGACTGTCAAATAAAAAAAATGACAACGGCCAGCACAACAGCAGTCCAGTGTGAGCGAATCAAAATTATACCTATTTTTTGTTAGATAGACAAAATATATGTATACATTTTTTGGCATGCCTCAAATTTTAGTAATTGGCTTATATGTGCCATGAGATGAAACAGGTTAAAAATTGATGAAATAGAGAACAGGCTGACAGTGTCCAGAGGGGAGAGGGGAGGGAATTCCAGGGGGAAAAAGGAAGGGTTAATAGGAAAAAGTATAAAAGACACGTGGACAAAAACTAGGGGGATGGAAATGGGAGAAAAAGGGGAGGGCTGGAAGGGTGGGCTGGGATGGGAGTAAAAGATAGAAACTGTACCTGAACAACAATTAAAATATAACTAAATAAATAAATTGCTGAGTTAGCTCAGTTTTTTAGAATATAATGATGGGATCAAGGTGAAAGAATCTTCCACGTGTCAGAAGGTAACATGCATTCCAAAGCCAGCCTTATGCCAATGTATAACTTTGCCAAAAAGCAATCCGATGATAGCCACATACAACCCACCAGGCCATCTGAAGCCTTCAGTGGTTATAGAAATGCAGAGCACATGTCTATTGCTTGTATGTTAGAAATAATTTTACTTAACATTCATAACACTTCTACAATATAGTAAACACAATGGATTGTCATTCTCTTAGTACCAATAGACAAGAGAACTGAGAAATTCTGATACACATGAAAAAATGTCAATTTTGTTTCTTAACTTTTGAGAACATGGAAAATTTGTAGTTCATTTAGTAAATATGTTGATAAATACAGGTTAGATATCTTAATTATATTTTTCTTTAAATTGGTGAAAAAAGACTATTTATAGATTCACCAGAAGTGGCAGAAAAGATAAAACATAAGGATAACCCAATATCATATTTTGTTTAAGGGAACAAAAATTAGAACAGTCAAATGCTATGACACCATGCTATTTCAGAAAACTCGGGTTCTTACCATTACTCTGTGCTGCTTCTGAAATTTTCTTGTCTATTTCTTAGTAATATGAAGGTTGCCATGACACCTTTAGCAACAAGTCTTATTTCTCTCAGAAACTGATTCACTTTTGAAAAGAAATATTGGCTTTACCATTGTATTCTGCATGTATCCAATTTTTATTAAAGTATTTTTTTTAAATTTAAGTATAGTTGGTATATTATCTCATATTGATTATACTAGTTTCAGGTGTACAATACAGTGATTGAACATTTCTATACTGTACAATGTGATCACCCCTAATTTTAGTAATCATCTGTCACTGTGTGAACTTATCACAATATTACTGAATGCATCCTTTTCACCCACCCCACCCCTTTCTTCTGATAACAATCCCTTGATCTCTGTTTCTGTGGGTCTGTTTTTGTTTTGTTTTGTTCTTAGGTCCCTCATGTAAGTGAAACCATAGGATATTTGTATTTTTCTTCCTGACTTATTTCACTTACCATAACACCCTGTTCATCCATCCGTAGTGTCACAAATATCAGTATTTCACTTTTTTATTGCTGTGTAATATCCTGATGATATATATAATCTCCTTCATCCATTAATTGATCTGATCGACACCTACATTGTTTTCATACTTTGGCTATTGTAAATAATGCTCTTCCATTCTAAATGAAAGCTTTGCTGGATAAAGCAATCTTGGATGCAGGTTTCTGGATTTCATGACTTGGAATACTTCTTTCCAGCCCCTTCTTGCCTGTAAGGTCTCCTTTAAGAAATCCACTGACAGTCTATGGGCACTCCTTTGTAGGTGACTGTCCCCTTTATCTCTTGCTGCTTCTAGGATTCTCTCCTTCATTTTAATCTTGGCTAATGTAATTATGATGTGCCTTGGTGTGTACCTTCTTGGGTCCACCATCTTTGGGACTCTCTGAGCTTCCTGGACTTCCTGGAAGTCTATTTTTTTTCCAGATTGGGGAAGTTCTCTTTTATTATTTGTTCAAATAAGTTTTCCACTTTTGTTCTTCTTCTTCCCCTTCTGGTACCTCTACAATTCAGATGTTGGAACATTTAAAAATGTCCTGGAGGTTCCTAAGCCTCTCCTCGTTTTTTTTGAATTCTTGTTTCTTCATTCTTTTCTAATTGGTGGTTTCTTTTTTCCTTCTGGTCCACTCCATTGATTTGAGTCCTAGTTTTCTTTCCATCAGTGTTTTCATTTTCTTTGGATAAATACCCAGAAGTGGAATTGCTGGGTTGTATGCTATATCTATTTTTAGATTTTTGAAAAATCTCCATAGTGTTTTCCATAGTGGCTACACCAGTTTGCAGTCCCACCAACAGTGCACAAAGTTTCCTACTGTCTTTTCTCTACAGTCTTGCCAACATGTTATTTATTGATTTTTTTCAAAGTAGTCATGCTGACTGCAGTGAGCTGGGGTCTTGTTGAGGTTCTGATTTTCATTTCCTTAATGATGAGTCATGTCAAGCTTCTTTTCATGTGTCTGTTAGCCATTTGTGTATCTTTTTTGGAGAAATGTCTTTTCCTGCCCCTTGTCCATTTTTATTGGATTATTTATTTATTTTGTTCTTGAGTTGTATGAATTAGTTTTATTCCTCAATTTTTGTACATACATTCTTTTCCTTTACATTATCACAATGTTCTAAGTAACAGTCATCTTCCACAAACAAGAAAAAAGGAGTGATAATACAAAAAATGAAATGGGTGCTAAATGAAACATATGGTATAAATGAGTTTTTCCCCATTTTTCCCACTATTTCAGACAAAATAGTCCCATAGCCTACTATTTTGAAAAACTATTATGATATTTTCTTTCTAGTAATGAATAATCGATTTGTAATATTTTTATAAATATTCTTACATCTAATGGAATTATAGGCATATATTTTTTCTAGTGTTGGCTATATAAAAATAACACTTCAGCTTACAACTCCAATGCATGAAAAACCAGATAGAGCTGAAGCTGGAGAAAATGGCTACAATAAAAGCGCATTCAGAGGCTGTCTACAAGTCATAAAAGGCTGTGATGCATAAGAGCCACAGAAGTCTAATACTTTGTATCACTGCTGGAAATGTACAATTACCGCTGGAACCATAATTCTCAGAGTGGTACAAAGCATGCAATGAATACATGGTTATTTTTCAATATATATTTCCTACCTAACCACAAAAATGGGATCACATGCCATTAGATTTTGGCAGTTCCATGGTTATTTTTGACCCCCCCCCAAAACAACAGTATTTTTCTATTTAAACTTAACTTACAGTAGATATTAATCATGTATAATCCAACCATCAGGGTTCATAAGTCATCAGTATTTTTCAAGAGTTTCTTCTTTTTAAAGAAACAAAATGTAAATAGGGGACACTGTTCATCCTTCTTCAGAAACACAACCAAGAAGAAAAAGAGGCGGGGGGAAGGGGAGGAAGAGTAAAAAAGTAAAAAAGAGAAGAGAGGAAACAAAACAGAAATCATATTTGAAAACCTTGCTTTTCCTGAGCCTATAAGCCTCACATAGAATGCAATTACATTTTAGAAGCCAAGGAAAATGAATATAGATGACTAACAAACTTTACACAATTCCAGTAGTCAATATTCAATTACCAAAATGAATATTAAAATAAGTAACGTTCAAAACTAACAACCTCTATCAAGTCTCCCGTGCCTGGACCTACCAGTGCCAGGGATATGTCTTCAGTTTTACTAACCGCCACTGAAAGGCAAGCTAAATTCCATTACAAACAGAGCTTTTGTAAAGGAAAATGTAAAAATAAAATAGGTATATGTTCTATCTTCTTCCCGTGTATTATATGACAGTTTTCATTTGTTTTCATCTGGAGAGAGGAATCATTTCATTTAAGCTGGAGAGTCTAACAAAATATAAATAACAAAGGAAAAACACTCAAATTATTTTTCCTAGTGTTTACCATATTCTTCCTACAAAAGACATTTTTTGCTTTTAAACTAAGCCTTAAATCCATGAAAGAGTAATAAATTTAATTTTAACCCTTGCACACATTCTGTAATTTGCCCTCTTACCATATTTTTCTGTTATTTATTTAGCTATATATTCACACAGCCTTCAAGAGAAGAGTCTCACTTCAACAAATGACTGATAATCTTATCCTCAGTTATTTTTGTTCTACCTACAAAATAATTTTCCTGGGCCTGTGGCATTCGTTATCCAGTTATGAGTCTCATTTTACTCATCTGTAAATGTAATAGAACTTTTTCTCTTCTTTTACTTATCTGTAAAAATGATGGACATAAGTCATGGCAAAATAGAAACTTTTTTTCTTAAGTCATCCAATGAAATACATTTTGTTTTTCTATAAGTTTTTAGATTATGTGAAACATTTTATTACTCTCACATTGCTACTTGAGCATGGTTCTATAATGGTCAACATTCAGATATAAGTAAATCAAGGCTAAAAGCAATAACACAAATGTTTGCTCATTTCCTGAGGTATGGAGCTGGTCAATTGTAAAGCCTGTGAGCCTCCAGTATTTGGGCTCATATTACCATGCTTATGCCTCTGACAGCATTTAGAATTATGGATCAAATTCATCTAATCCTTTGTCAAGTTCAGAGAGCACACATTTTTCTCTCTACACCTTCCATGGTACCTTATGTATGTGGTGCAATAACTTTCAAATGAATGAATAATCAAGTGAAAAATGCACCTACTTTTCATACTTGGCAGCAACTTAGCTTTCGCTCTCAAATGTCTTTAGAAAATTGCCTTTCATATTTTTATAAAACATGTTTTATAATATCTCTTGGAGTGTGTCATTTTCGTAGAGAACTTATTTAAATGTAGGTTTCACAAATAAATCTGTGGGCCTCAAACGACAGCAGCAAATGATTCTTTTTTTTTTTCAATTTTTTAATTTAATTATTTTTCAAGTATAGTTTTCTGTCTATTACCCCCATCCCATCCCACCCCCCATCCTCCCCCCTCCCTCCCATTTCCACCCTTCTCAGTTGTTGTCCATGTATCCTTTATATAGGTTCCCTCCCCTATTTCCCCTGAAATTCCCTCCCCTCTCCCCTCTGGTCACTGTCAGCCTGTTCTCTATTTCAGTGTCTTTGGTTATATTTTGCTTGCTTGTTAGCAGCAAATGATTCTGAGCATCACTTGGTATGTTACATCCCTTAGCTTGTGAAATGATAACAGATTTTTACTTCACTCTTTGTTGTATAAATTTGCATTATAATTTAAATGAACTTAAAATATTAAAGTCCTCATTGTTACAAACTAGGTGTTTATGCAAGCCATAAGGGGTTAACTGAGCATACAGTACACACTTGAGACTCCAAATTGAATAATTTGATTTGTAAATAGGTACTTAGCACATAAGAAGCCATTACACATGCAATTATCTGTCTTCAATTAATTGTATGCATCTCTAAGGAGCGACTTAAGAATATTTGTTTTAATTTTATTGGCTGTAAGTCTTGATATCTATATACATCTATTTTACTTATGCTATAGCTTTGAACTTTAGAAAAGTGCATTGCTAACAGCAATTATTATGTGCCTATGAGGAAATATTGGGACTGAAATAATCATTCTTTTTCTAATAAGTCTCTTTTGTTTTCACATACAAACACACATACCCCAAAAGAAAATCAAGTTCAGGCTTCTGACTAGGATGGCAAACCATGTACAAACTATATTGGTACAAACACCTATATGCCAGCAACTTGGACAATCTGACCTAATGAATAAATTCCTAAAAGTGTACAATCTTCTAAAACGGAATCAGGAAGAATCAGAAAATCTGAATAGACAGATCGCACCTAGTGAAATTAAAGCAGTAATAAAAAAACCTCCAAACAAATGAAAGTTGGACTGGATGGCTTCACAGGAGAATTTTACCATTCAAAGAAGAATTAACATCTTTCATTCTCAAACTATTTCAAAAATGCAACAGGATGAAAGACCCTTAAGTTCACTTTATGAGGCCAGCATTATCCTAATTTCAAAAGCAGATAAAGACATTACAAAGAAGGAAAATTATAGTCCAATATCCCTGATGAACATAAATCCTAGAATCTTCAACAAAATATTAGCAAGCCAGATCCAGTAATAAATTAAAAAGATCATACACCATGATCAAATGTGATTTTATTTCAGAGATGCAAGGTTGATACAACATTCCCGTATCAATAAACATGATACACCACATGAACACAATTAAGTATAAAAACTGCATGATTATAACAATAAATGCAAAAAAGCATTTGATAAAATCCAGCACCCATTAATGATAAAATCAGCAAAATGGGAATAAAGGGTGTACACCTCAATATAATAAAGGCCATATATGACACACCATACACAATGCAGAACATCATACACAATGCAGAAAACTACTAGTGTTTCCCTTAAGACTGGGAACAAAACAAGATTGATCACTTTCAGCACTCTGATTCAGCACAGAACTGAAAGCCTAGCTACAGCCATCAGAAAAGAAGGAGAGTGCTGGCTGGTGTGGCTCAGTGGACTGAGTGCCAGCCTGCAAACCAAAGGATCGCTGGTTTGATTCCTACTCAGGGCACATCCCAGGGTTGTGGGCCAGGTCCCCATTAAGGTGTGCTCAAGAGGCAACTACACATTGATGTTTCTCTTGCTCTCTTTTTCCCTTCCTTCTCCTCTCTAAAAATGAATGAAATGTTTTTAAAAAGAAAAGAAGAATTTTTAAAAAAAATTTAAATTGAAAGTAAAAGAAGTAAACTATTATTGTTTGCACATGACATGATGTTATACAGAGAGAAACCTAAAGATTCCACACACACACACAAAACTATTAGAACTGATAAAAGATTCAGTAAAGCAGCAAGATACAAAATAAATATCTAGAATTCAATTTCATTTTTACACACCAATAATGAACTATTAGAAAGGGAAAGCAAGAAGACAATTTGCAATTGGATCAAGAAAATAAAATAAAATGCCTAGAAATAAATTTAACCAATGAGGTAAAAGACCTGTATTCAGAAAATGATGAAATTGAAGAAAATACAAATAAGTGAAGGCAAATACCCTGTTCATGAATAGGACGAATTAACATCATTATAATATCTACACTGCCCTAAGTAATTATAGATTGAATGCAATTCTTACCAAGATATCAATGGCATATTACATAGAACTAGAACAAATATTCCAAAAATGTATAGGAACTGCAAAAGACCCTAAACAGCCATAGCAAACATATACGTGTGTATATGTATGTATATGTATATTTAATATATATATTTAAATTGGGTCTTTTTTAATGTTTATGCTATTACAGTTGTCCCAATTTTCCCCCTTTGCTCCTTCCTCCCCTAGCCCCTCACAGTCAATCCTCACACAATTTTTCATGTTCATGGGTGATGCATATATGTTCTTTGCCCAAACTCTTCACCTTCTCTCAACCACTCCCAATCTCCCTACCCTTTTTACAATGGTCAGTCTATTGCATGTTTCTCTGCGTCAGATTCTGTTTCATTCGTTCATTCACTGTGTTCATTAGATTCCAGTATGAGTGAGATCACATGGTGTTTGTCTTTCATTGTCTGGCTTATTTCATTTAGCATAATAGTCTACATTTCCACCCATGCTGTCAAAAGAGATAATTAAGCAATGGAATAGTACACAGTAGCAAAAAAGCCATGGAAATCTTGAGAAAGAACAAAATATAAAATAATATTACAAAGCTATAGTAATCAAAACAGCATGGTACTGGCATAAAAACAAACTTATAGATCAATGGAAGAGAATAGAGAGCCCAGAAATAAACCCACACCTATATGGTCAATTAATATTTGACAGAGGCCCTGGCTGGTGTAGCTCAGTGGATTGAGCATGGGCCTGTGAAGCAAAGGGTCGCTGGTTCAATTCCCAGTCAGGGCACATGCCTGGGTTGCAGGCCAGGTCCCCAGTAGGCGACACATGAAAGGCAACCACACATTAATGTTTCTCTCCCACTCTTTCTCCTTCCCTTTCCCTCTCTCTAAAAATAAATAAATAAAATATTTAAAAAAATATTTGACAGAGGAAGCAAGAGCATACAGTAGGGTAAAGATAGCCTATTCAATAACTGGTGTTGGAAAAAATTGGACAGATACATGCAAAAAATGTTATGACCACTTTCTTTTACCATAGTCAATAATGGAAAAACAAATAAACTCAAAATCAATTAAAAAGTTAAATATTAAACTGAAAATCATAAAATCCTAGAAGAAAACATAGGCCTTGAAATCACAGACATTTCTTGTAGCAATATTTTTTTCTGCTACAACTGTTAGGGCAAGGGAAACAAAAGAAAAATAAAAAATGGGACTAGATAAAACTAAAATAGTTTTGCACTGAAAAGGAAATCATCAACAAAAGAAAAAGACAACTCACTGAATGGGAAAACATATTTGTCAATGACACATCTGATAAGGGATTAATATCCTATTTTTTCTTTTTAAATTTACATTTATTTGTTTGTTTATTTATTTTTATTTTATCATAATTTATTTTATTGTTGTTCAAGTACAGTTGTCTCCACTTTCCCCTCACCATACCCCTCCTGCTCCATACTTCAAACCCTGAACCTACTCCTTTTGGCTTTGTTCGTGGGTCCTTTATACTTGTTCCTCGATGGCACTTCTCCTATTTCCTCCCATAATCTCTCTTCCCACTCCCCTCTGGTTATTGTCAGTTTGTTCTTCATTTCAATGTCTCTAGTTGTCTTTTGCTTGCCTGTTGGTTTTGTTGGTTAGTTTTCTCTTGTAATTGAGATTATATAGTATTTGTTTTTCACTGCCTGGCTTATTTCACTTAGCATAATGATCTCCAGATCCATCCATGCTGTTGCAAAGGGTAGGAACTCCTTCTTTCTTTTTGATGCATAGTATTCCATTGTATAAATATGCCACAGTTTTTTATGCACTCATTTATTGATAAGCACTTAGGTTGCTTCCAGCACTTAACTATTGTAAACTGTGCTGTAAAAACTCACAAGCTGACACCAAGAAAATGAACAATGCAATTTTAAAAAGTGGCAAAGGACCTGAATAGACACCTCTCCAAAGAGAACATACAGTTGGCCAGTGGGTATATGAAAAGATGCTCAACATCATTAATCATCTGATGAGCTATCACCTCACACCTGTCAGAATGGCTATCATCAATAAATCAATAAAAAACAAATGTTGGCAAAGGTGTAGGGAAAAGAAAACCTTCATGCCCTTTTGCTGGGATTGCAGATTAGTGTAGAGACTGTGGAAAGTAGGATGGAGTTACCTCAAAAAGTTAAAAATGGAACTGCCTTATACTCAGCAAATCCAGTTCTGGGGACATATCGAAATATACCTGAAACACAAATTTGAAAGAATATGTGCGCCTCCATGCCCATTGCAGAATTATTTATAATAGTCAAGATTTGGAGGCAGTCCAAGTGTCTATCAGTAGATGAGTAGATTAAAAAGCTGAGGTGCATTTGCACAGTGGAATACTATTGAGCCATTAAAAAGAAGGAGAACTTACCCTTTGCTTCAGCATGGATGGACATGGAGAGGATTGTGCTAAGTGAAACAAGTAAGTCAGGGAAAGACAAGTACCAAATGATTTCACTCATATGTGAAAACTAATGAACAAAATAAACTAACAAATGAAGGACGGACTCATAGAAAGAGAACAAACTGACAGACATCAGAGGGATAGTGGTTAAGGATTGGATAAAAAAGATTAAAAGGTTCAGAAAAAAACGTCAAAGACACAGACAACAGTATGGCAATTACCAGAAGGAAAAGGTGATGGGGGGCAGTAGAACAGCATAGAGAGGAAATAAATGGTGATGGAAAAAGGTTTATCTTGGGGTGGTGGGCACACAATATAATATACTGAAGATATACAGGGTCCAGCATAAATAATTCCCCTTTTTATTACAAAATCTTTAACTACAAAATCATAAGCATGTAATTCTGTAACATAACAATACCACACTCAAATATACCATATGACATTTTAGGTGAAATGTTCAAATTAAAACTATAAATTATTACACCAATATTATTATCCTATCAACCACACCCAAGCAGGCCTTAGGTCTGCTCCATATAAAATTGAACACCTGAATCCTATTAAAATTTGTTAACCAATGTCATCCCAATAAATTCAATTTAAAAAGAAACTTACGATATTAAATATGTAATTACCCTTTAAAAAAAAAACTCCTTATACTGAATGCATTCTGCATCCATGTAGCAGAATGGCAGAAGCCTCATTAAGGCTGCTTAATCACCTGTACTGTTACTCCAAAATTGAACTGGATATCAATTGTGTCAAAGCTAGAACAAAAGTAAGACACAATATGGGTCTTTGTTCTTATGTCAGTCAGGCTGTTTTCATTTCAGTGCCCTTGTAACATAGTTTGAGGTCAGGGATTGTGCTTCCTCCTATTTTTTTCTTCTTTTTTCATAATTGCTGACACTATTTGAGGTCTCAGCAACTTTATGGTTCCACATAAATTTTTGAACTGTTTGTTGAAATCTGTGAAATATGTAATTGATATTTCAATAGAGATTCTGTCAATTGATTTGAGTAGTATGAACATTTTGATGATATCAATTCTTCCATTCCATGAACACAGTATATTTGTGTCTTCCTTAATTTCTTTCTTCATTGTTGGGTAGTTTTCTGAATACAGGTCTTTTATCTCCTTGGTTAGGTTGATTCTTAGGTCTTTATTTTTCTTGTTGTTATAGCAAAGGTGATGTTTTTCCTGATTTCTCTTTCTGAGATTTTGTTGTTGGTGTATAAAGATGCCTTCCATTTCTGACTATTGACTTTGGTGACAGACAAATACCATATGATCCCAGTTATAAGTGGAACCTAATCAACAAAACAAACAAGCAAGCAAAATATAACCAGAGACACTGATATAAGGGACAGATTGACAGTGACCAGGGGGATGAGAGAGGGCGATTTGGGGGGAAATAAGAAGGGTCGTCACGGAACATGTTATAAAGGACCCACGGAGAAAGCCAAAGTCGGGAAAGAGTGAGGGTGGGAGGTGAGGGTGGGAAAACGGAGACAACTGTCCTTGAACAATTAAAAAAAAATAAAAATATTTGGAAGAGAAAAATAAAAAAAGAGACACACACAAATACAATATGGATCTTTGAAGAATCTCCAAAGTGTCATTATAGGGCTGCCTTTAAGAGATCTCTCATTTCNGATTGACAGTGACCAGGGGGATGAGAGAGGGCGATTTGGGGGGAAATAAGAAGGGTCGTCACGGAACATGTTATAAAGGACCCACGGAGAAAGCCAAAGTCGGGAAAGAGTGAGGGTGGGAGGTGAGGGTGGGAAAACGGAGACAACTGTCCTTGAACAATTAAAAAAAAATAAAAATATTTGGAAGAGAAAAATAAAAAAAGAGACACACACAAACACAATATGGATCTTTGAAGAATCTCCAAAGTGTCATTATAGGGCTGCCTTTGAGAGATCTCTCATTTCCCCCCTTCTTTGTTCATTAAAAGGCATTGTTCACTTAGCTACTAAAAGATTCACAAATTTCTGTTTGCTTAGAAATTTAAGTCGACAAATATTAGTGATTGATCTTCGTCCTCCTTCCTGTTTTTCTTATCTTCTTTCACATTCACCTCCTGCTTCTTCCTCACAACTCTGCAAAGATGGATATTGTAATTTCAGAACAGGTTCTATACAGCCCTTCTAATTAGGGCCTGGGTTTTATTTATCTTTTTACTCTCAACTTTCAAATAAGTGATGGCACAGTCATAATAACCAATGAACAATCGCTAAATAAATGAAGACGTTTTACTTTAAACATCAAATCAGTAATGTCATTCTGGGAAATCTTTCTGAGACTAGGTGTGCTGCCTTTCAATTTGCTAATTTATTTTCTCATTTTTCGTCTATTCTATACAAAACAATAGATTAAATTCACTTTTGACATTGAATTATAATGACATCTATCTTTATCACATATTGAGGACAGGAGCTGTTATAAAAAAGATGACAAAATATAGAGAAAAGTCTATGTGACCTTTAGATAATATTAGGCCAAATTCTTATAACAATGATTATTTTCCTATTGTGCTAAGGAGAACCACTCACTCATTCAACAAACATTTTTTGAACTTCTACTATGTTTTGGCTGTGATCTTAGGTGTCGAGGTATCAGAAGTGAATAAAACAGACAAAAATTCCAGCCCTGAAGCTTATATTTTAGTGAGAGAAATAGAAATTAAATTAAATTAATATGCAAAATATACAACATTTGGAAGGTGATAACTGCTGGGGAGAAGGAAAAACAGCAAGGAAATGGGAAATGGAGTAACAGAATGGGATTATAATTTTATATACAGTGCCTGGATGACTACTTCCTGGATGAATTTTGAGGAAAGAGTTCGAGGGAGGAATAGAGACAACCATGCAGATATTAAAAGGGATACCATTTTAGGTAAGAGAACACACAGTGGCCCTGCTTATTGAAGGAACAGCAAGGAGGTCAGCAAGGCTGGATGAGTGTTTCAGAGGAGGAAGAATATTGAATGTGATGATAAAGAGGAAAGGAGGTGGTATAATGAAGATTCTGTAGGTCATAGTATTTTATTCTAAATCAGATGGGAAGCCTTTAGTCAGTTTTGAATGGTTCAATGAGATCATTATGATTATTGTATAAGAATTGATAGATGAGTGGGTTTAACAGCAATGGGACATTTACATAATGGAATACTACTCGGCCATAAAAAATAAGAAAATTCAGCCTTTGTGGCAGCATGAATGGACCTGGAGAACATTATACAAAGGGAAATAAGCCAGTCATAGAAAGACAAATACCATAATTTCCCTCATATATGGAATCTAATGAACAAACTGAACTAACATGCACAATAGAGACAGACTCATAGATAGAGAGCGGGCTGACAGCTAAGAGGGGTGGGAGGGTAGGGGGCAGAGGGATCAAGTAAAAAGGAAAGGACTTATGGGCATGGACAATAGTGCTGTAATGGAAAACATACAATTAAAAACTAAATAAAAAAAAGAATTCCCCTGGCTGGTGTAGCTCAGTGGATAGAGCACGGGCTTGTGAAGCAAAAGGTCGCCAGTTTGATTCTCAGTCTAGGGCACATGCCTGGGGTGTGGGCCAGGTCCCCAGTAGGGGACACAAGAGAGGCAACCACACATTGATGTTTCTCTCCCACTGTTTTCCCTTCCCATCCTCTCTCTCTAAAAAATACATAAATAAAATATAAATAATAAATAAAAAGAATGAGTTGCAGGAAGTAAATAGGCACAAATAGGGCAGGGAGGAGGCTACCGATTTTCCAGGCAGAAAAAGGCACTGAGTTAGACTAACCTCGGGTCGTTGGGAATGGGGTCACTATTACGTGCTGGATTGTGTTCCTCCAAAATTCAAATGTTGAAGACCTGACTCCCAGTACCTCAGGATGTGACTCTATTTGGAGACAGGGCCTTTAAAGATGCAATTAAGTCAAAATGAGGCAGGGCATTAGGGTGAGCCCTAATCCAATGTGATTTGTGTCTTTATAAGACAGAAAATTAAGATATACAAAGAGATACCAAGGATGTGCATGTATCAAGAGGAGGCCATGTGAAGACACAGTAAAAAGCCAAGCCAAGAAGAAATCAAACTTGCAGCATCTTGATCTCAGGCTTCCAACCCCCACAACTGTGAGGAAATATCTGTTGTTTAAACAACTCAATCTATATTTTGTTACAGCCATCTGAGCAGACTAGTAACACTGAGGATGGAAATGATTGGTCAAATTCTAGATATTTTTGAAATAAATCCTAAATGTTTTCTACTGAAGCTAATGCGAAGTGTGAAAAAAAACAAAACAAAACAGAAGAATCAGGAATGATGCCTTGGAATTCGGCCTGGAAGCTGGTAAATTGGAGGTGTCATTGACTGACATGGGGGAGACTTTAAGAAGAGCAGCTTTGTAGGGGAGCAACTCAGTTTGGATTCTCCTGAGGCATGAACTCTTGAGTGTAAGTAGTTTATCTGGGAAGTTTAAGGAAGAAGACTAGGGAAGCATAGAGGTAGAGTAAGCAAAGGGAGACTGCCCCTGTGGATGTTTTATCAAGTCGCCTGGCAGGAAGAGTGTCTGAGCCTGAATGCTGTGAGACACTGTAGGGGAGCAGAGCACTGCAGACAGCTCTGAATTACCCCACCTTGGCAGAAAGAAAGCTGGATGCAAGGTGTAAATTCGCCAGCCCCTTTGTCCTCGTAGTAGGTTTCTAGAGTTTAGGGGGAAAGAGTCCTCAGGTACAGAGATGCAGATACGACAGTTGGCAATGAGAAATCAGCCAGAGCTTTTGAATACATTTAAGCAGCGTTAAATTTAAGCAAGTGAGTGAATGGAGGCACATGAGAGTGGAAAAAGTATAGACCACGTGAAGTTTGGAATTGCAGTAGACATAGAACTGGAGATGTCAATAACAAGCACTCATACATGACTACCAAGACAGGACTGAAGCCATTGTCAACATGACACATAGTGTGTCAGTTTTTAACCCAAAGTAGAAAAAAACAGAAAAAAAACTGAGAGAAGTCTCCTTCTGAGGCAGCTAAATCTGACTAATAATGTAGTGTTTAACTAAAAGTAAATCAAAGTATTTGTTCCACATTTACCAAAAAATTTGCTTGGTGTAATAAGACAAAAAGGCTAAATTCTGTCATTTTTATTCATGACTAGCATTACAGCCATTAATCCTCCCTCAATTATCACATTTAAAAATTACAGGCTATAATCTCAAAAAGGACTTTGTAAAGAATTTACATATCATTTTACTAGAAAATCAGTTGTTAAAAATGGATCGATTCTAAAGAGTCAAGTCAAGTTGTGTTTAAATCCCTACCATCAATCCTCACAACAGCTCAACAGAAAAGAAGTCTGAAGCATTATGTGAATAATTCTAATTAGACGTGAATCTTTCTCTAGATGGGCTCAGAAGACTTCACCTCCACATAGTTTATAATGTCCACAAAGTTATTTCATAAACACCTTCAGAATAAGAATTCTCAGAATAGCTCAACAAGAAAAGAAGTCTGAAGCACTGTATGAATAATTCTAAGTAAATGTGAATCTTTCTCTAGATGGGCTCAGAAGACTTCACCTCCACATAATTTTAATGTTCACAAAGTTACTTCATAAATGCCATCAGAATAAGAATCTTGCTTTTAAAGGTAGTATTCCTATTTTTTTTATTGAAAACAAAACTTTCTGAGCATTAGAGATTGATTTCTGAAACTAGCTATTTCTAAGTACTCAACATATTCACACATAATCTATATAATAGAAAATCTGTTTTTTCTTATATTGGTTACATATGTATTTCATGCCTTCCACAATCCACTCAGTATTCTAAGCAAGAATATTAGAAGTCATTCTTCCTTTCTTCTTTTGCCCCCTCAGGAAATAGCACAATTATTCATCCAATTACTGGGATCAAAATAGTAGTTTCTCCATTTTTACCAGAAACAGTTCATCAGTACATTCTGCCAATTTGATCTCAAAAACATATCTTAGTCTAAATCCAGAAGTTCTATTTCTTTTCATTTTTACTGCTACCATCCGTGCCAAGTTACCATCATCTTGGAGAGATTATTGCAATATCCTCCTAGTCTCTCTTCTTTCTTCAGGCCATCACCTAACCTACAATCTCTTTTGTGTACATCAGAATAATGTTTTTAAATATGGAAGTCATTCATATCAGACTCCCTTATTACAACTCTCTAATGGCTTTTCATCACACAGGCATAAAAGGCAAACTTTTTAGCTCACTTTATCAGTCTCCATATACTCTGGCTCCTGACTACCTCTCTAATATCATTTCACAACACTACTTTCTCCCCTTGTGTTCAGATATACTGATCATTTTGTTACTTATTATAACCCATCTATCACACTTCACAATATTGGTGAAGTGTGTCTTAAGGATCAAGAATTTAATCAAGTAAAGTGTAGGAATGTGTAATCAAAAATGCATTTCAATCAATGTAGTTCCTATGAGCACAGCTGTGGTGTGTGCCAGGGACCACGAGCAGGTCAGTGTTGCTGTAAGGTAAACAAGGAGTATTAAGAAACCAGGCTGGAAGTGTGGCAGGAATGAGATTATGGAAGGCGCTCTAGGCTTTGCTGAAGACATTAATTTTTTTTTTGGTAAGAGTATATGATCGAGACTTCTTGCAGAATATGATTAAAGCTGTATATCTTCTCCAGGTTGGCAGGGCCAGGGAGCATGGGAGGGGAATCGCTTAAAAGCATTTTAACATCTTTGTAGACAATCTAATGGGGTCCTGATTTCTTGAACACTATTCTTGGACGGGAGTTAAAAATGCTTCCTAGAATCCTTTGGAAGCATTGAATGATGTTAATCAGGGTAATATTTTAAGTAATGCATCACGGTCACCTTTGTCAGAAGAATGGATGTGAGAAAAACAATATAGGAGACTGAAAGAATGGTTAGTAAATTGCTCAAGAAATCCAGAAGTGATAGTGAAAGAAATGATGGGTGACAGAGACATATTCTTTATCAGGTGATTTCCAGAGAAAATGGTGAATGATTGTATGTGGGGAATGACGAGGAAAGCATAAATGTCTGTCCCCAGGTTTGTGGTCCAGGATCCTCATACACCCCACGCCATTTGACTTTTCTCTTGTCGCCTTTGACTCTTCTTAGTGATGCCGCCTCTATCATAATAAATCATGCACAATTTTACATTGTATTTTGATTTCTCTGAGGGAATGGAAGTTTTTCAATGGGTAAATTATCTAAGCACTTAGTCATTACAGTCACTTCTCAGTAATGACAGGAGTTATGTTCTTTAAATTTGCCACAAACACTAGGTGAGCAAATACAGAATGACCATTCCTAGGGGAAAACAAGATTAGGCCCTACAAGTCTCTCACAAAGACCAACACACAACCTAGTTTTATATGTATTTCTGTTTAAAAACAGCTTATGTAATATATATATTGTTTCTTAACATTGAATTCATGAGTAACAGCACTATAACCTACGTCTGAACAAAGGTTATCTAACGTATTTTTTCTGCAAGGCACATCACATTCTTCTTTTGCTTAGGAGCCCTAGCTAGCACTATTCTTGGGGAGCACTTCGAACAGCAAATAACAATAAAATAACCACCAAAAGGCACAGATACATAGAAAATGTGGCACTAAATAGACAGTGATGTGGACATTTGTTTATAGTATAAGAGCTGAATCAAGATGATAGAGTGTCATTTTGTTCTCTGTTGGGAGCAGAGAACAAATGTCCACTGTTGGGAGACTCAAATTTTTCAACACCCTCTGCGTGTCCACAAATGACCACAAAGGTGTCAGAGTATTGATTTTGGTGTTACAAATACATGTTTGCGAGTAGACAAATTCACAAACACAGAATCTGCAAACATTTAAGATGGGCTGTACTTTTTATAATATTTAAATGCTTTAAAATACATTTAAAAAGAATATGTCAATCAAATATACCTAGCATCAAGACTCAACAATTATTATCAATTTTTTGCCCTGGGTCCTTTTTTCATCACTTTTTCTTCTCTGTTGCTTATTGCTGAAATGTTTTAGGAGTTGATTATACACACCATGCCATTTCACTCCTATGCATTTCTAGGAAACAAGGACTTTTTCTTTATTAATTATAATGCTTATTGTAATACTTTACAAAATTAATATTAACTCATTTGAATCATCTAATACAGCTGATCAAATATTTCTGTTGTTTACAAAAAAGACTAATTGAAATCCAATGTTTATAGCAGCATTATTCACAACAGCTAAAAAGTAAAAACTACTCAAATGTTAATCAGTAGGTGAATGGATAAACAATGTCTCGTGTATACATAACAATGGGATATTATTCATCCTTAGGAAGGAATGATTCTGACACATGCTACACAATACAATGAATGAACCTTGAAGACATGTTAAGTTAAATAAGCCAAACACAAAAGGACAAATATTGTACAGTTCCACATACATGAGGCCATTAGAACAGTCAAATGCGCACAGACAGAAAGTAACAGAGTGGTTAATAGAGACTAGTGAGGGGTGGGGGTGAAGAGTTTATCGTTGAATGGGGACAGCGTTCAGTTTGGGATGACAAAAACGTTCTGGAGATGGATGGTGGTGATGGTTCCATAAAAATGTGATGTGTTTAATGCTACTGAACTGTATGCTTAAAAATAGTTAAATGATAATTTTTACATTATGATATTTATCACAATAAAAAGTTTATCCAACAATACAGTAACAGTAAAAAATCCATTTATTTCCAAAAGACCTAAAAAGGATAAAAGAATTTTCCTGTGAAAAATCACGTTTTCCTTGGCTGTTTCATAGTGCCGTTTGACATGTCCCCTATTCCAATGCTAATCAAAATATAGATGGTATTCACAGTATGGATTCCAAATATCTGAAAGCCCGACAGCTTATTATGAATACGGAATCTCGGGCCATTCCTCAGACCACAGGTACAATTATCATTTGAACAAGAGTGATTTGTATACATATTCAAATTTCAAAACTCTTCTCTACCACCTGCACTCCTTCCTGCAATGGGGTTTATTTCCGCAGGCTTGACCGTGGTTAAAGTTGGCTGCACACTAGAATGTAACGGGGAGAATTCGACCCTTCCACCACCGCCCCCTCCTGCCCCAAACCACAAGTCCTGTCTCCAGGGATCTGATGTAATGGTCTGAGGTGAGGACTAGGCATTCTGTTTTGTTTGTTTTGTTTTCTTTTCAAAGTTCCATAGGAAGCTCTAATGTGCAGCCAAGGTTGAGAACGCCCGCATTAACAGGAGAAACGCGGTGTCAGTTACCTCTGAGCTAGTGCTGGTGAAAATTATCAGTAGGTTCTGAGGGGGCAGCAAACCTCTCTTTGGCAACATTCACCCACCATCTTGAATGAAATAAATATCTTTTGAAACTGATTGATTTTAGAATTTTAGGTCAGAATTCTAAGAAGCCAATAAACAAATGGACTCATCAGCTACTTCTTCAGTGCCTTAAAGAGCTTATTTTTCTACACACACCTTCATCTCCAATATATATGGAAAATCAAAGAGCACATTTAAAACAGTGCTTCCAACATATGTACGTAATTTGGAAAAAAGTTAGTATAAATACTGACATCATGGTTGCTCATTTTACAATATCTCTTTATCTATTACAAATTGCTTTCCAATAAATATGTAATTTGAGTGTCCAATAGTGTGTAGATTAGATAGGGCCAGTGTTGTGAATCCTAAAGTATTTAAGGTTTAAATGTTTTTTTTTAACTTGTCCAAGGTAACTAGGCTTATACTTTTTGAGAGGCATATCATTTGTAGATTAAGAAATTTGCAATGTGATCTGCATGTAGATAAAAGTAGTCAGGTTTTTCGTAGTGGGAACTGTATTTACACCTTTTTTATATTCAGTCACAAGAGCTATGAATAGGCCTGGCTAATGCTCTCAGAGACCTCTATATAACCAGTTTCACAAAGAGGAAAGAATCACAATATAAACTAAAGGGAAAAGCATACAAAACAAACTATGAATGAGAAGATAAAATTGGAGGAGGAGGCATATTATTCTTTAGGAACAAAGCAAAGAAAACAGAATGAGTATGGGTGATAGACTTGTACGTAGTAATAAGCAATATGATTTATTCACAACAATAATTAAAAAGCAGGATGACCTGTGGATACAGTTATCTCTGTCTTGGAACTCTAGAACTTCCGACACCAGTGAAATATAGCTCACTTTGTTTCAATTGAGTGAGCCTGCCTCGTTGGAAACATTTCTTTGACATTATTCTGTTAAAGTCTCAATATTCTTGTGAGCTAACTAACACATGTCATAGAAGAAGAAACAATGAGATAAGAGCAAGGGAAACTTAGAAAAGTGCAGTGATAAGAAAACCAGCCACAAAAAACTTACTGATTCCATGTAGTAACAATTATTGGGCTGGGGTTTATAGTATGTGTGTGTATGCAATTTAGCATGTAATTATACTGAACTCTGCCTATTTTATTACTCTGGGTGGATAGAGATTCATCTCGAAAATCTGCTTTTCTCTTTATGCTGCCTCTATAAATCTCTTTCTGGAGGTTTCAGGGTAACAGGTTAAGGTAACAGATATGATACTATTTTGAGCCTGAAATCACAAACTAAATGCAATTTAACTAAGTTTAAAGTGATCTCTAAACAAGTTTTAAAATGTCTTAAATATTAATGTGTGTGTTAGCAAGCAAGCATCAATTGTACAGAATGACAGTGAGGAGTGCTAAGGATGAGAACTGAATAATAAGAATGTCTCAGGCTCAGTGAAAACCAATTACAGAAAAGAGACACTGGATTTCATTTCACTGAGAAGATTTTTTCGTTACACCATTAGAATATATGAACTAAGATAACTCAGTAACTTAGGACCATGTTAAAGCCCTTTCATCACATTTTTAATAAGTAGCTTGCTAAAGCCTAGACAATTTTCGGAAGGTTTTTACATTATATTTTACAGAAAGGAGGACGTTGGAGTTACTCTTACATCCTGATAGCAGTTCTGCCACTTGCTAGTTGGGTGGCATCAATGATTTATTTAAATTCTGTGACCCACAGTTTTCAGCTATTTATGGTAAGATTGGATTAAAACTACATGATCTATTGACTTCTTTCTGGCTATTGAAAATACAAAAATTAATGATTACATAATTAGATCCATATTGGAGAAATAAAAGTGCATTTTATTAATTAGAAAACAATCACAAGTTAATAGAATTTTTTCTGAAAAGCATGTTAATCCATTGGTGATTTAAGAAATTGTAATGGGCTCCTGGCTGACATAGCTCAGTGGATTGAGCGCAAACCTGTGAACCAAAGGATCGCGGTTCGATTCCCAGTCAGGACACATGCAGGCCAGTTCCCAGCAGGGAATGCACGAGAGGCAACCATACATTGATGTTTCTCTCCCTCTCTCTGTCCCTTCCCCTCTAAAGATAAATAAATAAAAATCTTTAAAAAAAGAAATTGTAATGGTTTCACTCCCAGTTTGTTTACTGGTATTTAAAAATATAATGTTACCAAATTTCTACATTTACAACTAACAGCATATTCCATTCATCCATATTTTTATTCATTAGTTTAACCAATACTTACAAGGCACTGTAGAAGAACAGTGGGGATTCAGTGTGCTGAAGAGAAAGATAGCCTAAGAGGAGAATGAGAAGCAGATAAAAAGGCTCCGTAATGCACAATATAGGATGTAAACCACCTTCTGGGGTTTAGGGTACTCCTTAAGGGCAACTGAGAGCCACTGCAGAATTTTAAGTGTGGAAGTGACAGTAAGTGATTTAAATTTTGCAAAGATCACTGTGAAAGCTGGTCAAAGTTTCAGTAGTAGGGAAGGCTATAGCAAAAATGGAAACTAACCTAGAGAAAGAGAAGTTGGTGGTAATAGCAGGAAAGATGGAAGGAAACTTTACCAATATTTAGAAGGTGATTGTGCATTTATATTGAAGACAAATCTCCCCAGTTTGGGGGTTTGATTTGTTTGGGATTAAATTTGTTTTGTTTTGTTTTTACCAGAATTATTCAGTTCATAGTTACAAGCATGAAAAAGGTAGAGAGCAAAAGGCATTTGCAAGAGTATAATTATTGTAAATCATAAAATTTAAGTACGCTAGGGAAGGCAATAAATGAAGGAATTTACATTCAGAAAGTGAATTAATGGACTAACAGCCTCAAAAGGTACAAATATAACATGAAGAAGTACATTTTTTAGCAAGTCACATGAAAAGATGAAATAATGTGTTCATAGGGTAGAGCAGGTGTCTCCAATCCCTCGGTAGTCGACTGGAAGGGGTTAGTGATCTGTTAGGAAACAGGCCATACAGCAGGAGGTGAGCAATGAGTGAGCAGGCGAAGCTTCACTGGCAATACCACCTGAGCTCTGCCTCCTGTCTCCCACACCTTACCCCCAGGCCATGGAAAATGGTCTTCTATGAAATCGGCCCCTCATGCCAAAAAGGTTGAGGACTGCTGGTGAAGATCATATCAGTAAGAGATTTTAGACAGGGAAAAAAGGAAAAGAAACTAGAAGACTCTGAGACATGCTGGTATGGATAAATGAACAAATGTAATACGGCCTCTAACCTACACTTCTATCATAGTCTATATAGCTCAGCCATGTGCATTAGTGATACCTGAACATTTTATAGAAATGTCTACCATCCAAAAGACGGGCTTGGGACATTTTTAATTGCCTTGAAATGTTATCTACACCAATTTTACTGCAACATCATGTTATTGAAAATCTGTCAAACTGAGTATAAATTAGCATTAATGTAGAATTGTCTCATAATCTGGATAAAATCTTTCTAATAACTTTTCAAACTTTTCATTTTAATTTATATGTTATTGGTTATGCTATTACAGTTGTTCCAGTTTTACCCCTCCCCCCCCAGCAGCTACCCCCTTCCTCAGGCAATCCCCCAACCATTGTTCATGTCCATGAGTCATATGCATATAAGTTGTTTGTTACTCATTTCCTGTGCTGTACTTTACAGCCCCATGGTTATTCTGTAACTACCAATTTGCACTTCTTAATCCCTTAACCTCTTTACCCATTCACTTACAGCTCCCTCCCATCTGGCAACCATCAAAACACTATTTATATCCACGATTCTGTCTCTTCTCCTTGCTTGCTGAGTTTTTTTTTTTTAATATTTAGTTGTTGATAGATATGTATTTATTGTCATTTTATTGTTCATAGTTTTGATCTTCTCTTCTTAAATAATCCCTCTAACATTTCATATAATAATGACTTGGTGATGATGAAATCCTTTCATTGTTTTCTTGTCTGAAAAGCTTTTTATCTGCCCTTCAGTTCCAAATGATAGCTTTGCTGGGTAGAACAATCTTGGCTATAAGTCTCTGCTTTTCATGACTTTGAATATTTCTTGCCAGTCCATTCTAGCCTGCAAAGTCTCTTTTGAGAATCAGCTGACAGTCTTATGGTGAGTCCCATTTAGGTAACTAACTGCTTTTCTCTTGCTGCTTTTAAGATTCTCTCTTAAAAGAGAATCTCTTTATCTTTAACCTTTGGAATTTTAATTATGATGTGCCTGGGAGTGATTATGTTTGACTCTATCTTGTTTGGGACTCGCTGTGTTTCCTGGACTTGCTTGTCTATTTTGTTTACCAAATTAGGGTTTTATTTCATTATTTTTTTAAATATATTTCCAATTGCTTGTTCTTTCTCCTCTCCTCTGGCACCCCTATGGTGAGAATGTTGGAACATTTGAAGTTGTCCAGAGGCTGCTTACACTATCCTCATTTTTTTTTCATTCTTATTTCTTCTTGTTGTTCTGATTGGTTATTTTTTTGCTTCCTATTGTTCCAACTCACTGATTTGGTTCTTGGCTTCATTCTCTCTACTGTTATTTCTATAAATTGTTCTTTATTTTAATTAGTGAATTATTAGTTTCTGACTAGATCCTTTTTTAAACTTATGAGGTCTTCACTATGTTCCTTTAGCATCCATATAACCAGTGTTTTGAACTCTGCATCGGATAGATTGCTTATCTCCCTTTTGTTTAGTTCTTTTTCTGAAGTTTTAATCTATTCTTTCATCTGGGCCATGGTTCTTTGTTTCCTCATTTTAGCAGGCTTCCTGTATTTGTTTCTATGTATTAGATACTGTTGCTATGACTCCCTGTCTGGGTAGCGTGACCTAATGTAGTTGTTGTCCTGTAGGGTCCAGTGGCGCAGCCTCCTCTATCACCCAAAGTGGGTACTTGAGGTGTGCCCTTCATGTGTACTGAGTACACATTCCATTGTATTTGAGACTTAATTGTTGTTGGTAGGTCAGTGAAATGGATTTATTCAGGTAAATAAGCTGAAAGGACTGGCTACTGAACCCCAATCTCCACCCTCAGTGGAGGATCAGCTATGCAGGGGCAGGATGGTGGTGCTCCAACATGGTCTGTAGCTATCCATTGGGTGCATAGGCTTGGGGGTTTCCCAGATGGTGTAGGCTAAGGTCAGCTCCAACCTGTGTTTTGCTGGGGCCACCCTGCCTGGGCTATAAAACAGTCTGAGACGGCTGCTCTTTGTGCTGGGCTTGGTGATCCCAGTTGAAGCCAACCTGTGAACCTAGGCTTGCTGCTGCTAGTGGTGGGCCTGGGGCTACTTAGAAAGAGGGCTAGTAGCTAACTGAGGCTCCTGTTGCTTGCTTGATAAGATGTAGGAAATTTTGGAGCATGAGTCAAGACCAGCAATTCATATAGAAAAGTCTCCATTAACAGCATGGTTGGGCCTCTAAATTGGATGGGATATCTAGGGTGGGGCAAACAGTGTTAGACAGGTTGGTAGAGGAGTTTCAGATATGGCACCCACCTACCAGCTCTGTGGCTCTGTTCATAAAAGGATTCATAAAAGGGACAATGGTATCTGTCCCCTTTTCCGTCTGTGAGAAAGCTATCCCCAAACCCTGGCCTTGATGCTGAACACTTCAGCTCTCTTCCCTGTATGCCACTGGTGCCTTTCAAGCTGCTACCCCTGTGCTGGACCTCAGAGGGAGTGAGTCTGAGCAAATCCGTGTGTTGGTTTTTCAAGAGGAATGGCTTGGGACTCTAGAAGTTTCTTCCACCAACTCAGTCCCTCCTAGTTTTTGCAGTTAGAATTTTTTTGCAGTCTGGGAATCCTTGCTCCCAAGATATTCCTCCTGAATTTTTATCCATCACATGTGGATGTGGGACCACCCCATTCCCACCTCTGTCCCTCTTTCCAGTCTGGAGAAGTGTGGTTTCTTCAATTCAGTAGTTTTCATACTTCCACTCAGCTGGAATTCTGACAGTTCTGAGTGATGGTTGTTTCATAATTTAGTTGTATTTTGATGTTGTTGTGCCAGGAGGTGAACATGTTTACTTATGCCTCAATCTTGACCAGAAGTCCCCAACAGCCTTTTAAATTGAACATGTTGTTAGCCATGCACTAGCCTGCCATTTAAAAACAATCATTTGCCTGGTTATTTAAAAGAAAAACTCATGCAGTTTGAAAATATGGTGAGATAAAAAAATGTATGTGAGAAAAATGTGTCATTCAGATAATTAAATTTAAAAGGGTATGAAGCCAATTTCATAATCAAAATATGGTGAAGTCTATAAAATTACATGCTCTAAAGTTAGTTCATGTAAACTTAGTTATTTTTCCCATAAGCCACCAAGTCTTAAATATAAAAATATGTAATTATCCTTGCTGACATTTTAAAATTTAGATATATGTGTGTATGTGTCTACGTGCTATATTTTAAGTGAAATATACACAGTATAATATTCTGATTTGGTTATTTAAAGATCATCATCAAAATGTAAAATATGATTACAATTAATGTGAGCATATTCTTAGAATTATTTTAATATCGAGATAGAAAAATATCTTTGAGTGTCATTTATGTTCTAGGTTTCATGTAAATGTCAATAAGTAAAACTGATTATTTAACCTAAAGGAATTCACAGCCTATTTATAGGTATTTCATACCTATTTTCTTAAAATTTCCTTTACTCTTTTGGCATTTTTAAATTTGCAAGAATATAATATTGGGATGTTTATATTGCACCAGTGACTCGCCCTTACCTTTTAAACTAGGAGGCAGGTAAGTTTTATTTAATATAAAACTTCCTTTTGGGTGGGATTTTCTTATGAATTCAGTAAGTTAGTAATGAAAATCATTTTTAAACATAGTACTATAATATTATGAAGATTTTAAGCACTAAGCAAAAATATGATGAGCCACTCTTTTCAGAAAGCATCTTTCTAGAGCAGCAAACTCTTGTATAATCTCAGAACAGCAAGGGCACTACTTAGAAAGGGATGAGTGTCCTTGATAACTTTCCTCTGATTTAAGTTGCTCATTCTCCTCTCCTTTTAACCAAACTATATGAAGTTCAGTCTTGTCTTTTCCATCAGATCTTCATGGGCAACACCAACTCATTCAGAGTTTTCCTGGTTTTGAACTCATTGTTTTTTCTAGACTCATTAAATATGATATATCATATAATTGTCTTTCCTTTGTGATTTAACTTCTCGTGGCTTACCATGTATTTCTAGAATTCTCAAGTTCTATAAGAACAGAAACTGTGCTTTACCTTTCATTTGGTTATAACTTCCCTTTAGTAAAACTTCTTTTTAGTAGTGTGATGTTCACAACACAATTTAGTGAAAGTGACAGATATTTTACACATGTCCCTTGCTCCCATAAATACCAAACTTCCTTCCCATCATCGACAACCCCCACCAGAGTGGTACATTAGTCGTGACTGAAGAACTTACACTGACACACCAAAATCAACCAGAGAACATGGTCTTGCACAAGGATTCGCACTTGATGTTGTACATTCTGTAAGTCTGAAAATTATATAATATGTTCCCATCATTATAATATCATGTGGGTATTTCACTACCCTAAAAGTCTTTGCTCTGCCAATTATCTCTTCCTTACCCCCAACTATTAGCACCCACTGATCTTTTTCATATCCTCCATCGTTCTTTCTCTTCCAGAATGTAATATAATTAAAATCATTTAGTGTGTAATCTTTGCAAATTAGTTCGTTTTATATACTAATGTGCATTTAAGTTTCCTCTGTGTCTTTTCCTGGCTTAATAGATAACTCATTTATTTATAGTGCTGAATAATGTCATATTTTCTGGATGTACCATCATACAGTTATTCACCTACTAAAGGACATCTTGATTACTTCCATGTTTTAGAAACTATGAATAAACTATTATACACATCTACGTGCAGGATATTGTGTGGATATAAGTTTTCAACTGTTTATTTTTATTTTATTTTGTGTCCATAGTCAACCATTTCTGTGAGTATCCGGATTGCCAGTGTTTGAACTCTGTATCTGATAGGTTGGCCATCTCTTCATCACTTAGGGTTTTTTTTTCTTTTTAAAAAAATTTATTTAATTATTTTTAAAGTACAGTTTTTAATAAATACCAAGGGACATGATTGCTGGATCACATGATAAGAGTATGTTCACTTTTGTAGGAAACCACTAAACTGTCTCCGATGTGTTTCTAGCTTTTTGCATTCCCACCAGCAATGAATAAGAGTTTCTGCTGCTCCACACCCTCACCACCTTTTGGTGTCGTCAGTGCTCTGGATTGTGTCCACTCTAATAGGTGTATAGTGGTGTCTTCTTGTTTGAATTTGCAATTCCCTAATTATAAATGGTATTGAATGTTTTTCCATGCTTATTTGCCATTCATACAACTTTACCAGTGAAATGCCTGTTTGTGTCTTTTGCCCATTGTTTAACCAAGTTTTTGTTTTCTTATTATCATAAGTTATTTTTATACTTTGGATAATATTCCTTTATCAGGTGTGTCTGTTGCAAACATTTTATGTAGTTTGTAGCCTGTGTTCTCATTCTGTTGAAATTGTTTTTTTTCGGAGGTAAATATAAGGTAAATATTAATAAGGTAAATATTAGTGAAGCCCAGTTTATCCATTTTTTTCATAGCTTATGCCTTTGGTGATATGTGTTAAGAGTCATGTCCATACCCAAGGTCATCTAGGATTCCTCCTATGTTATCTTCTAGGAATTTTACAGATTTGCACTTTACATTTAGGTCTGTAATCCAGTCATAGTTAATTTGTGTAAATGATGTAAGTTCTATGTCTAGATTTATTTATTAATTTATTTCTGTGTGTGGGTAACCAATTGTCCCAGCACCATTTGTGGAAAAGACCATCTTTGCTCCTTTGTCAGATATCAGTTGACTATATATTTGGGGATCTATTTCTGGGATTTCTGTTCTGATCCATTGATATATTTAACCAGTCTTTTGTAAATACCACACTGTCTTGATTATTGTGTCTTTATAATAAGTCTTAAATTTGGATTGTATCAGCCCTCTGATTTTCTTCTTCTTTAATATTGTGTTGGTTATTCTGAGTTTTTTGCTTCTCCATGTAAATATTAGACTTGGTTTATTATAATCCATAAAAATAACTTTCCAGGATTTTGACTGGGAATGCACTGAATTTATAGATGAATTTAGGAAGAACTGACATCTTGACAACGTCTAGTCTTCCTATCCAAGTACACAGAGGGAAAAAAATCTCTTCATTTATTTATTCATTTTAAAGTTTTGTAGTTTTCCTTTCATAGATATTTTTTCTTTTAGGTTTAAACTGAACCATTTCATTTTGGGGATGCTAATGTTAATGATACTGCACTTTTAACTTGAAATTGCAATTTTTCCTTGCCAGGATACAGGAGAACAATTGACTGTGTATTAATCTTGTATCATTTGTATCCTGAAGCTTTGCTCTAATTGCTTATTAGCTCCAGGTGGGAATTTTTTGTTAATTCTTTGATTTTTATACATATATGATCATGTTATCTGCAAACAAATGTAATTTTATTTATTTCTTCCCAATCTGTATAATTTTGTTACCTGTGTTTTGCCTATTGTATTAGCAAGGAGTTTCACTATGATATTGAAAAGAAGCAGTGAGAGTAGATAACCTTGCCTTGCGCCTCATCTTAGTGGGAAAGCTTTGAGCATCTCACTATTAAGTCTAATGTTAGTTGAAGGTTTTAGTACACATTATTTATTAAGTTGAGAAAGTTCTCCTCTGTTTGTAGTTTATTGAGAGTTTTTATTATGAATGGGTATTGGATTTCGTCAAATTTTTTTTCTGCATCTATTGATATGACCATATTTTTTTCAGTCTGCTGACCTTGCATTAATGAATTTGTGAATATTGAACCAGACCTGCGTACCTCAGATAAATTCCACCTGGCCATGGTGCTTAGCTCTTTTTATGCATTCTTGTATTTTATTTCCTAATATTTTGTTGGGGACTTTTGAATATATATTCATCAAAGATATTGGTCTGTAGTTTTCATATCTTATAATGTATTAATCTGGTTTTGGTATTAGGGGAGTGATAGCCTTATTGAAGGAATTAGAAAAAAGCTCACTGCTTCTATCTCTGAAACAGGTTATAAATAATAGGTGTTATTTCTTTGTTATATTGTTGGTTAAAATTTCCAGTGAACCCATCTGGGCTTGGTACTTTCTGTGTTAGAAGATGATTCATTATTTATTCAAATATATGCTTACTCAGATGTTCTATTTTTTCTTGCATGACTTTTGGCAAATTGTGTCTTTCAAGAATTGATCCATTTTATCTAGGTTATTAAATTTGTCATAATACAAATCAAATTGTTTTTAGCATTTTTATTATTATTTTAATAACTACTGGATCTGTAGTAATGTTCACTCTCTCATTTCTGATGTTAGTAATTGTATCCCTTGTCTTTTCTACTTATTTAGCCTAATTAAATCCTTGTTGATTTTATTGATCTTTTTCAGAGAGTCAGCTTTTTATTTCATTTCTCTATTGATTTCCTGTTTTCAATTTCATTCATTTCTTTTCTAATTCTTACCATTTATTTTCTTCTGTTTAGTTGCAATTTAATTTGTTCTTTTTTTCTAGTTACTAAAGGTGGAAACTTAGATTATCAACTTTAGATCATTATCCTTTCCTTTTAAAAATATTTTGTTTATTTATTTTTAGAGAGAGGGATGGGAGGGAGAAAGAGAGGAAAAGAACATATGTGAGAGAAACATTGATCTGTTGCCTCTTGCACACCCCCAAGTGGAGGCTTGGCCTGCAACCCAGGCACATGCCCTAGGTTTGGAATTGAACTGGCAACCCTTCGGTTTGCAGACCAGCACTCAACCCCCTGAGCTACACCAGTCAGAGCTATTCTTTCTTAATNTTATTTTTAGAGAGAGGGATGGGAGGGAGAAAGAGAGGAAAAGAACATATGTGAGAGAAACATTGATCTGTTGCCTCTTGCACACCCCCAAGTGGAGGCTTGGCCTGCAACCCAGGCACATGCCCTAGGTTGGGAATTGAACTGGCAACCCTTCGGTTTGCAGACCAGCACTCAACCCCCTGAGCTACACCAGTCAGAGCTATTCTTTCTTAATATATTTATTCAATGCTATGAATTTCCCTCTAAACACTGCTTCCGCAGCATCCAACCAATATCTATGTTACGTTTTTATTTTACTTATAGCAAAATATTTTTTAATTTCTATTGAGATCTGTATTTTGATTCCTGTGTTATTTAGATATATGTTATCTAATATTGACTAATTTGGAAGTTTTCTAGTTATATTTTTGTTATTGACTTCTAGTTTAATTCTACTGTGGTCTGAGGGAGAACATTGTGTGATTTCTATTATTTTCAAATTTGTTAATGTGTGTTTGATGACAAGCTCTATTACAGTGACTGTTCCATGTGAGCTTAAGCAGAATGTGCATTCTGCAGTTGTTGGATGGTCAAGCTTATAGATGTCACTTACAGCCACCTGATTTATAATGTTGTCAGGTTCAACTCTCTTCTTACTGATTCCCTGAGATAGGAGTATTGATGTGTCCAATTATAATAGGGGATTTATCTATTTCTCCTGGTAGTTCTACCAGATATTTTCTCAAGAGTGTTTGATGTTGCATTCGAAACCGCGAGAACAAATGTCGGAGACTTTCAGGGTTTCAAAGGTGTTACTTTATTGGCCAAGTTTAACCTGCGCAGGGGCGAACTCTCAAAGTATCCAAGGACATGGTGCCCTCGAGGGCTGTAAACGGGAATCGCACCAAACGCTCACAGGCTTAGGGTTTTATGGAGGCGCGCAAGCAAGCTGGATACAGAAGCAGATGTGGCGGGTTAGCGGTTGGCTCAGGGGCACAATGGGGTTACTTATTATTGGTGAGTTAGCTCGTGCACTGGCTCGTGCTCCTTTACTTGATTGGTCAGTTAAGCTCATGCTCAGGGGTAAAATTTTTCTCCCTAGTGACTGTCCAGATGGCTATCTGCCTGACTGACCGTTGCTCTGGCACGCCCTGTTCTTCGGGTGTGTCCCGGAGCCTCTTTGCATTAGTTAGCAAAACAACTTTTACTTCCTTATACCTACGCTCTGGCTAGTTCCCCCTTGCCCTCAACATTTGATGCTCTGTTGTTAGGCTCATACACATTAAGGACTCTTATAACTTCTTGGAGAACTAAAAAGTGTATTATTATGTAATGCCCTTCCTGTCCCTTGTAACTTTTCTTGCTTTAATGTTTACTCTGAAATTAATACAGGTGCTCCTTCTTTCTTTCAATTAGGTTTTCATAGCATATGTTTTTCTGATCACTTGATTTTAATCTTTTTGTATTTTTGTATTTAGACTGGGTTTCTTGTAGTCACTACATAGTTGAGTATTATTTTGTGATCCTCTGTGACCAAATCTGTTTTTTAATATGTACAATTAGACCATTCATATTTAAAGTCACTGAATTAATATCTACCATGGTTGTTACTGATTTCTAGTTGTTCTTGTTCTTTGTTCCTATTTTTGTGTTCCACTTTGTGTCTGTGTGTACGTGTGTGTGTATGTGTGTGGTTTAACAGAGCAGTTTGTCTAATTTCATTTTTTCTTCTTTTTTACTATATCATCCTTTTTTACTTTTTTTAGTGGTTGCCCTAGAGTTTGTAGTACATATTTACAACTAATCCAGTTCCACCTTTAAATAACACTATAAGCTTTTATGAGTAGTATGTATCTTATAATGATAAAAATTATACTATTTACTTGCTACCATCCTTTATACTATTACAATCATACATTTTACTTATATATAAGCATGTATGTATATTATAGATACACAAATAGAAATGTATTATGAACATACATAGTTGAATATATTGGTATCATTATTCTAAATAAACTGTTACTTTTTAAATTAATTAATAATAAAAAAAATAAATTTTACTTATTTTTTTAGATTTTATTTATTCATCTTTTAGAGGGGAAGGGAAGGAGAGAGGGAGAGAATTATCAATGTATGGTTGCCTCTGGTGTGTCCCCCTCTGGGAACTGGCCTGCAACCCAGGCATGTGCCCTGACCGGGAATCAAACCGCAATACTCTGGTTCGCAGACCCACGCTCAATCCACTAAGCTATAACAGCCAGGGCAATTTTCCTTATTATTTTTCTCTTAGCATCACTGTTCATTCTTCAGTGACCTTCCTTACTTTATATAAAGACAAGTTTTGATGCCTATCATTTCCCTTCTTTTTCTCTTGTAGGATTATCCTATGGTAATAAATTTTCTGTTTTTGCTTGTCTGACAATGGCTTTATTTTGTCTTCACTTTAAAGGATAATTTCATAGGGTATATAATTCCCAGTTGGTGAGTTTTTTTTCCTCTCAGCCCTTAAAATATTTGACTTTAGCCCTGGCTGATGTGCCCATTGGATTGAGCACGGGCCTGCAAACCAGAGTATTGCAGTTTGATTCCCAGTCAGGGCACATGCCTGGGTCGCAGGCCAGTTCCCAGTAGGGGACACACAAGAGGCAACCATACATTGATATTTCTCTCCCTCTCTCCTTCCCTTCCCCTCTAAAAGATAAATAAATAAAATCTTTAAAAAATATTTGACTTTACTCTTTTCTTTCTTACAAGTTTTTGAGGAGAAGTTTGCTATACCTCTTTCCTTTGTTCTCTATAGGTAAGGCTCCCCACTGACAGCTTTGTTCACAAAGTTTTCTTTATCTTTGATTTTCTGTGGTTTTGAAATAATATGTCCAGGTATAGATTTTCTGGCATTTGTATCACCTGGTATTTTCTGAGCTTTCTGGATATGTTGTCTGGTGTATAATATTAACCTGGGAAAATTTCCAGTCATTATTATTTTAAATATTTCTTCTGTTTCTTCTTCTCTTTTTTCTCATCTAAAATTTGTATTATGCTTGTAAAAGTTTTTGTAGTTGTCTAAAATTTTTTTGCTTCTCTGTTCTTTTTTTCCAGTTTTTGGTGTTTCTTTCACATTTTGATTTTTAAGGATTCTATTGATACATTTCCCAGCTCAGAGGCTCTTCTCTCATTTATGTACATCCATTTCTATTACATTTCTTCTATGTCTAGCACTTTTTGTTTCCTTCTTAGACTTCCCATTTCTCTGTTTATATTGCCCATTCATTTATGCATGCTCTCTACTTCATTCTTTAGAGCCCTTACCTTAGTCACACTCATTCTAACTAACTCAGTCTTGTAATTCTAACATCTCTGCTGTATAAGGTCCTGATGCTAGCTCTGTCTCTTCAAACTGTGTTGTGTACGTTGTAGTGTACCTTATTTTTCAGCCCAACATGATATACTGATTTTAAAAAGTTGTAAATGAGTCTCTAGTAGTATGGTAGTAATGTGTGTGGCAAGATTAAACATTCTACAGTTCTGTAATTAGGTCTCAGTCTTTTGGTCCCTATCCCTCTGGACTGTAAAGTTTCCAAGTTTTTCTCTGTATTTCTACACCCTTAAGGATGATGCCATGGCCAGGATGGGCTAAAACTGGGTATTTCCCCCAGGTCCGTTAGGCTCCAACAGTATCCTAGGAGATTAGGCCCCTTTTTCCTAGTTTCCCTTGAATGTGTGCCTTGTTAAGAAGAATAGAGTGCTCTAGAGTGTTTCAAATTGCTTCCTT